>NC_071509.1:62312032-63512032 GCF_027887155.1 Malaclemys terrapin pileata
ATGTCACTTCTCCATTAATGAAGCGGTGTTATATAAATAACTGGAGAGGTTCCCACCTAAGAGAGGGACCCATCAATCTCCATATTTAAGAGGTCAGGCTCTCAGTGGATGAAAATTCCACTAGGAATTGACTCTGTTGATAGAGCAAGTGCATATAAAATAGTTCATGCCTCAACTCTGGCTGGGCTATCCTGGGATTCAGTCTTTGAAAGTCTTCAGCATACAGTGTTTGCAGTAAATATAGATCCGGGGTGACCAACCTGTGGCTCCGGAGCCACATGTGGCACTTCAGAAGTTAATATGTGGCTTCTTGTATTAGGCACCGACTCCGGGGCTGGAGCTATAGGCGCCAACTTTCCAATGTACCGGGGGGTGCTCACTGCTCAACCCCTGAGTCTGTCACAGGCCCTGTCCTCACTCTACCCCTTCCCACCTCCTTCCCTTAGCCTGCCATGCCCTCGTTCCTTCCCCCCTCCCCCGAGCCTCCTGCACACCACGAAACAACTGATTGGGAGGGAGGGGGAGGCTCTGGGAGCGGAGGGGAGATGCTGATGTAGGGGCTGCTGACATATTACTGTGGCTCTTTTGAAATGTACATTGGTAAATTCTGGCTCCTTCTCAGGCTGGCCACCCCTGATATAGATCAAGTGGCCCAGTAACATGCCTGAAGATTCTTTTGTGCATGACCGTCTCTATTTTGAGGTAAGCACAGCACACCAAAATAGGTTTACATTTTCATTCTTTCCTTCTTCCAGATTAAGCACCTGATTCTGAGAGGTGCTGTTTATTATTAAACGTTTGTATTATCGTAACATCCAGAGTTGTGCACCATTGTGCTAGGTACTGCACAAACTCCTGGTAAAACACAGTCCGTGCCCCAGTGCTTATAATCCAATTTAAGATGATGTAACAAGTTAGTGTAAGAATAGTAAGGAAAAGGGGATGGAGTACGAGGGTAACAGCAATAATATTTTGTTGTTAGATAAGGTAGCTATGTGTAAAACTGGATATTTCCAAAATTTCTCTCTCTCTCTCTGACTATATAGATATATCTCTTCTTGCTCTGATGCCCCCTTTGCAGCTATATTGTGTGTACATATGCAGCATATACAGTGTACACACACACACACAATGTGCTGTATATACAACACAGCAGCAAAAGGGGCATCACAGCAAAGGGATTTGAAGTAGGACATGGGAGTGACTTTACAGATTAGTTCAGGAAAGCCATTCCATGCATAAAGAGTGGAATGAAAGAAGGCAAAAGACAGACAAGTTAAATGAGAGCAGAGGCCCTTTGCTCAGGATTGGGCCCACAATGTGGAAGACTTAAAAATCACATACAACTTTGTCTTAGTCTGGCAAGTTTTTGTGATGAGTGACAGAATTAAGCCAAGAGCTTTTTCTTTTTGGGTCAAATTCACTTCTGTGTGTAGTGAAACAGTAGGTCCATATACTACCAAATCCCACTAAAACTCTTTAAATAGGACTTATGTGGGGCTGGAGTGATACATGGCCTTTTGCTAGGTTCTTTTTAAACAGCTGGGACATTTCTCCCTTTCTAAACAGCTGAGAATATAAAGGGGTGTGTTAACTTTGGACTTCACTTATAAAGAGGGTTTGGTCTGAGACAACTGGTTTGTGTACATATGCAGTTTCTGCCAGGGAGGTTCTAGTATTTTGATGTTAATAGAGAAATAAGAAGATGAGGCCTTTTTTCCTGTACTGTGCATAATAAAATGGCCATTTCAGTCATCACCCCCTGTTGTATTAGAGGGATCCAAAGTAAGCTTGCAGGCAGGGATTCCAACAAGTCAGAGTACTTTGATTTTAAGTAAATTTCACAGCCATTTGGCTCTCAGGCCTTGCCAAAGCTACACTGAACTAATAGCTTCCTTGACCATTTTAGTAACAACTGATGCCTTCAAAACTTCCTTTCCTGGCCTTGAAATAGGTCCAAAATAGACCTCCTAATTCCATGGGATTGCTGGTGTTGATCCATTTAATTATTTTAGCACTGGAGTCTGTTTCACCTTTATTAAAATTTCACTGTCAAGCGTTTACCAGCTTTGTTCCTATATTTACAATACCTTTGACTGAGATGTCTAAGACTTTTAAACATATGCTTTAAACAGCAGACAGTCAGCTCTGACATTTCTTAGAAATCTTTTCAGAAGGCCATGTGGAATAGTTCTAATCCGGGAAGAGCCCCTGACTCACTGTGTGATCTGACAGAGTGACATATCACTTGACCTCAGTCCCACCAGCTGTAAAACTAGGTAGAAAAGTAGGGCCCTTACAGAAAAGCAGATGATGCATTTGAGCAGAGATTTCTTGGGTAAATAAATTACAAATCCTATCCCTCGTCCTCTCTCTTTTTCCCCTCCCCCCCCCCAACAAAAACTGATAGTAAGTTTTAAGCAAGAATTTGAATTGCAATTTTTCCATTTTATTTGTACTGTGCAATGAACTTCTTTTTGCAGAGTAAGGAAATGTTATGCAATGACCCTGTAAAAGTTATTTTAAGGTGCAACAGAACACAGAAGGAACAGTTTTTTGCTGATGATCTGACCAAGTTAGCAATTTCAGATTCACTTATTTTTGCCTGAATGAAAGCAGAAGCAAAGGGGAAGTATGGCTAGAGTTCTGTCTAGACAAAAATATCACAGTCCATGAAATCAAATTCTGCTGGTTATTGCCCGAGAGGAAAAGAGGCATAGTTTTAATAGGAGAAGCAATGATATTGAAGTTACAAGACATGTAGCTAGTTCGTAAATTTGAAGAAATATTGTGAAAGACTGAAGTTCTGGGCATTTCGCTGCAGGCGGCGCAATATCTCCTCTACAGCCAGATGACTAAAACACTGTGGTTTGACTTGGCCTTTAATAAATGTTGTGGCTTGGCAAGGTAGAATCAGGTCTGTTATCTTAGTACTACATTTTTATAATTCATCTATGAATCATTGACACTCCCAGTTGTAGAATAAACCCTGGCCAGAGTTATAAATGGATCCACACAGCTATGGAGGCTGACAAGCATAAAGCTCTTTCAGACATGAATAACATACTTCCCCTGCAAAGTGGAAATGGATGTCACAACTTGGTAAGACTAGTTTTATTTAACTCTTTTTGAAATTCTTTTTTTTTAATTCAAACAGAAGCAGCACAGTTTTTCCAACCCGTTCTTAATCTGTGAGATGAGTTTCTGGAGAAGTACAATAGCATTGTAAGGACCTTTTCTGTGAGAGGGTCAATGGTCTGTTCAACAGTAAAAGAAATTATATGCAGTTCAGCCAGACCTGTTTCTAAGTAAGGTGATCTATTAAAAGTACTGTAGTTGGAACAGCAGCCTTCTCCTCTGCCAAATCTTTTGACATTGACATTACCAAGTGTTTAGATTCCAGCTATCATGTGTCTAAGAATAACTTTGAACAAGAGTCCTTCTCACCAGCCGTCCAGGGCACTCAGCTGTTAACTTTTATTTTCCATCTTTTATTTAACTGAAAACTCTTCATCTTAACTAAGACACAGACTTTAAAAATAATGGGCCAGATCTTGCAGTGCAAAACAGCTGGAAAGCTGCCCTGGAAGGGCAGCTGGATATTCCCCTTGCACAGGAGATTTTTTAGGTGGAGTAAGCTGGCATCACTGGCTCTATGCCAACTACCCCTCCCCCAAACCTCTCTCCCCCAGAGTAGGGAGATAACTGGGAGTTGAAGGGGTCGTGACCAGATGGAGTGGGGCTCCAATGAGTCTGGGCTGGTGGAATGACCCTGTTTCAGCTGGCAAAAATTAGATCAGCCCTAAGCCTGCTATAACTTGTGCCAGAGGCTGGTTTTGGCCCTGGCTGCCCTGAGGATTGGAGGGGACAAATAGCAGCTCATAACCCCTTTCCTCCGGTGTGCGTAGTGTGGCTCAGGCATATCTGAGAACCTGGTCCCATGTGCCTATTGCCATGTACTAAGGACTAATGTGAGAACAGGTTAAAAATGAAGATCAGGACATAAAAACAGTGACTTCCCTCTTCCATCCTATAATAAAACTTACCTTACACAATAACCTCTACTCATGCAGTCTGACACAAGTGTTCCGCTGTCCAAACTGCCCTGCACTGCTAGCTTTCCTGAGCCATTGGGTGCCAGTGTCTGAGTACGCTAGGAATGGTTGGTGAAATGTGTCAGGCAAGTCTGATATAGAAATAGAAACACAACAGAACCTCCTGTTCTCCAGTGTATCTTCCCCAAACACCTTTCCTCTGCCCTTCTATTATCTGAAACTAGAAATAAACCTGAGCCACTAAGTTCCGGTCTGGAGCCAAACCACCCCAATGTTCTGGCTTTAGTCCAGCCCATTATCAAAATAGGATTTTGGATTTGAGTTTACCCAAAGTTTTGGAGTGTTAATAATTTACCCATGGTTCATGTGTGGGCCTTTCTCTACTAATAATCCTACAAATCATAACCTACTTCCCTGCATTCTCAGCTACCTCAACATAAACCAACCCAACCAGAGGCTAAAGCAAATATGGATAATCCAGGTAAAGAAAAATCGCCTCTCATGGTATAGAAATTTGCCTGGTCACTAACCTCTATCTAAGGGCTTGGTGATCCTATCCACATCCTGTTAACCAGTGTCAGCAAATAAAGGGTGCTTATGAATTGGTGCAAAAAAATTAAAGGGCCATTGTTAACATTATTGTGTTTTCTGGCTTTGCTTGAAGAAAACAAGTATAAAGACAAGTATGGCACAGCAAGGAGGCTGCACAGAAAGACAATGCCCCCCCCTGTAGGCTTCCTGTGCCTTAACTCCTTCAGCATCATCAGACCAGTGACTAACTCCCTTAGCTGTTAGCATGACAAATATAAATATTATCGGCCAAAAACTGCTCTCAGTTACATGGGGACAACTCCCATGAAAGCCACTGACAGTGGTACCCTTGTAACTTGGAATAGGAGTTGTCCCTAGTTATTAAAAATCAATTAATTAGCTCTGCACTGATAATGCTTAGATTATTACAACTGGACAATTTTTTTTAAATCAAATTTAATTTTCACCAGTAACACTGTTAATTTTTTTAATTCCACTTGGCTTGGAACATTAAATTAATCACTTTCACTTTTTAGTTTCAAAACATCAGAGGATAGTTTAGATCTTTTTAATAAATATGTTTTCATTTATTTATTTTCATTTCATACTGTTTTGTTAACTTGATGTTGAATCACTAGCAAGGTTTTCAGTGTTTCATAGAGAAGAAAAGAACATTCTGTGTCACTGGAATGCATGTGATACCTGATTTCTGCTATGTTGTTATCTCGCTCTAGTTTTTTGAGTCTGAGAAAGTGACTAAGATCCATCTGTGTGATCTCTAGCTCCTTGTATTATGTAAAAATGACTTCCAGTGATCATAAAATCATAGACGATAGGGCTAGAAAAGGCCTCTTGGGTCATGTAGTGTGACTTTCTGAATTGTGCAGGATATTTAATTGCACATTCCCACTCTGTCTAATGTAATCTGGCTTGAGTACCTTCAGCAACAATATCTCAATAGCCAGTGAGACAGTCAGCTATCTCCATTTACACCCTAGTCTATTCTAATGCATACACTGTGATAAGCAAATTTTCCTATTGATTAGTGTGAACATTATCATATTTTACTTTTAGCTTATTACTCTTTGTTAAACGTCTGATGCAAATAAACCCTTCCTTCCAAAAATTATTTCCTTGATGTGCCTTTTAGACTGTGCTAGAGTATTCTTTAAACAAACAAACACACATTGACTTCAGGGGTTAATAGATTCCTTGTAGAATAATCTTCCTCCTGCAGACCTTTTCAGGTGTTTAGGTTCTGGTGTTGTCCAGCCAAATGGTTCCTGATTATGGAATTTCTTTTTCCTGTCTTTCCTTAAAAAAGGCTAGGAAAGTCCTTCAAAGGAAGCCTGCACTGTGCATGTGTCTTAGCTTTCTGATTCACTGCTTCTTTCCCTAAAACGAACCTAAAGAAGGCTGTGTTTCTGGATTAAAAACAAAACATACAGTACTTGGCTACTGACTAAGTTATTATATTTCTTCTAAGGTATGTATTTTATCTTCCAGAGAGGCAGATCCTCAGATGCAACTTGAAGAGTACTTGGCACAGCTGAAGGGTAGTGGTGCAAAGGTGCCCCTTATGCTCCTCTGTACTGGTTCTGTGCTGAAGGTTGCCTTACACTGCACAAACTGTCTAAATCCTCTTTTCCCATCTACACCCTGTAACAGGGTTGCGACTCCACCCCCGTCTTCTTCCTTCCCATAACCTCCCAGACACCACCTGGTGTACCTTCAGTGAAAGTTTATTTAAATTTCTCTCCATCAATATCACCACAGTCTCCCAAGCTCTCCCCTGTTTACAATATTTGCTGAGCTTTAAGCCTTCTCAGTAGGGGAACAGAGGTCTCCCTACTCTGAGGCCTCTGACAAGGCTCAGCTAGCCCCCTTATTAGTAGAGACAGGCCCAGAGCTGAACCCCGGGTAAATAACCAAAACAACCCTCGTATATTTGGAGAATGTTCAGCTTGTATGATTAGGCACTCAAAGAGTCAGGTAGTAACAGTTCAGATTGCATCTATTTCCTTCCTTCCTTCCTGTATCAGCCCTGGGCGAATGGGTTAGTTTTTACCCCACCCAGCCCACCAGCCTGATGAGATAATTACCCCCAATCAGCTTCTCCTGGGGCCCTAATCAGCATTGAAGTGATCAGAGTGCAGGCTCACTGACTCACTCCTGGCACTCTGTCACACACCCCTACCCCAGCAGTTGGGAGGGGGTGGGGTCGGTTCAACACCACTTTCTACTGGCAGAGTGGCACAAAGCATCTGAAGTCTGGCCCAAAATATCAAAGTCAAAAAAGATATATTGGACTATTCTGACCATGAAAATGTTAAATATATCAACCCCCCTGCCCTGTATCTAAGGGTGTATGATACTGTAGTGTTTGAAAACTCATATGTGGTCATGAGATGCTATGTTCTTATATCAGAGGGGTAGCCGTGTTAGTCTGAATCTGTTAAAAGCAACAGAGGGTCCTGTGGCACCTTTGAGACTAACAGAAGTATTGGGAGCATAAGCTTTCGTGGGTAAGAACCTCACTTCTTCAGATGCAAGTAATGGAAATCTCCAGAGGCAGGTATATGTTCTTATGTTTGCACCAAAAGACATTCTATCAAGATAACAATTACTGCTAGTTGAGACTCCTGTGTCCTTTTTGATCACTGTTATGGAATATCCATATTCCATGGAGTAATACCTATGTAGCTAAGGTAGTAGAAAAATGTATAATATATTATTTTAAAAATAGGTATATAATTGTTAAATTAAAGACTTAAATTAAATTAAAACAAAGGTATGATTTAGTTTTGTACATGCAATCTGAACTTTGTCACTACCTGGCTGTTTGAGTGCCTAATCATGCAATCTGAACATTCTCCAAATGTAGGAGGGTAGTTTTGGTTATTTACTTATTGGTATATGGAATAACTATTTAGTTTTGTGAGGTATTCTTCCATCATCTCTTTGGTAACAACCCTGTGTTCTTGAGCCTCACCCACAGTCCTTTGCATTATGTCCCCTTTACCTTTAGCCTTTTTGTTGAAAACCGAGTAACAGTAGGTAGTATCTATACTATTTTAGTGATTTTTATTGTTTATTCTTCTTTCTTACTAAATAGCACTCCTGATTCTTTCCTTACTTATCTTTTTCTCTGGATTTATTTGGAGGAACCTTATTTTGTTTTAACTCCTTTAAGATAACATAATTGCCTAGGCTTGTTTGTCCTGGTTACTTTATCACTTGTATGCTATGATTTATTTACTTCTTTCAAGATCACCTTTTTTCATTTCCTGTATAATTCTGTTTTCTGTTTCAGTTCCTTGCTAACTTTTGTTACCCATATTTTTCCTTGGGAGCTCATTATGCTTTGGGCTCTTAGTATTGTGTCCTTTTGAAATGCCTGTCAGTCTTCTTGCAGCTAGTACTTTTGCCCATTTACCCTCCTTTTATTTTCCTTATGTTAATGTTTGTCTTACAAAATGGTAGTGTCTTAGTATGACAACCCACTACTTAACCTTTCTCCCTATCCTAAATTCAGTTAACTTAAACTGTATCAGCAAACTGGAGTCTTTTTCCAATCCCATCAGAACTCAGAAGCAGGATATTTGTGACCTAGTTATTACAGACTTCTGGTTTCTACAGATTAAGGCCCCAATCCTGCAGACATTTAAGCCTGTGCTTTAACTTTACATATGTGCATAGTACAATATGATATTCACGTGCACAGTTAAGTGTGTGTGTAAGTGTTTTTGCAGCACTCAGCCTAACTCTTGCAGTTTTCACATACATCAGAAGGAACAAGTGGCCACAAGTTAAGGTGTAGACTTTATTAATTCACCTGCCAATGATTAATTAATTTCACTTCAAGTACAACATTCCCAAATATCCCATGACTTCTAGTTCCACTTCCTTGTGAGTTAATATCAAATCCAGGATCAGATCACCGCTGGTACTGTCTTTTCCCTTTCATGTTATAGAAAAGTACAGTGTTGTTAAATTTTGACGGGCTGGGCTGTGGAGTTCTGGCTGGTTTCAAGCACTGTGAGGCCAGAATTTAAACCAATCACTGTATTTCCAAATGCTGTTCCTATAGAAAATGTAAAATAATAATTATAAATAAATAATACTTAGCTTTTATCTAGCATTTATCATCAGTGAATCTCAAATTGTTTTACAAAGGGGGTAAATATCATTATCCCCATTCACAGATGTGAAAGCTAAAGCAGAGAAAAGGTCACCCAGGTCAGTGGCTCAAGTCCAGGTCTCCTGAATCGAAGTCCAGTGTCTTATCCACTGGGTAACACTGCTTCCCCTAGAAACAGATCATTAAGAATTGAAACAAAAAATTAAGTTCTAGGATATTCGGAGTTTAATAGTAATGAACCATACAGGGCACCTATTTTGAGCCCAATCTTAGAACTTGTCTCCACTACTGGGGAGATCGACGCTGCTGCAATCGATGCAGCGGGTGTCAATTTAGCGGGTCTAGTGAAGGCCCGCTAAATCGATGGCAGAGTACTCTCCAGTTGACCCCCATACTCCAGCTCCCCGAGAAGAGTAAGGGAAGTTGACCGGAGAGTGTCCCCCATCAACACAGCGCAATGAAGACAGTAGGGTAAGTCAACCTATATAATACTTCAGCGATGTGAATAACGTAGCTGGAGTTGATGTAGTTTAGTCATCTTACCACAGTGTCTTACTATATCATCTTGATGGGAGACACTCTCCGGTCGACTTCCCTTACTCTTCTTGGGGAGCTGGAGTACTGGGGTCGACCGGAGAGCGCTCTGACGTGGATTTAACAGGTCTTCACTAGACCCACTAAATCGGCACCCACTGCATTGATTGCAGCAACGTCGATGTCCCCAGTAGTGAAGACCAGCCCACACATGCATTAGAATGTCACCAGCAAAACACACTGAGATTAGTGGGTTGTGTGGGTGAAATTCTAAAGCTTGTATTGGGCAGATGTTAGCCTCCTGAGTGTGTGTGAATAAGTGCTCGTGTTTACACCTGCCAAGAGTAGCTAAAGGTGGGGGGGACCCTTTTGGTAAATTAACATCCCAGAATTTCCAACCTCACTGACATCAGCATGTTCCATGAGCACTATTTTACAAAATCTCTTTGACTGGGCCTTCAGTATCTGCAGTTGCTGGAAAAGCATCTATTGAACTGTTTGCTAGTGTAAATGGGCAAAACTCCACTGAAGTCTGGGGACTCCTTTGTTCCATACTGTGCCAGGGGCTGACTCCAGTATTGGGGAGCTGCAAAGATGGCATAAATCTGCCTTTGAACCCCATCTCCTTCTTGTCCTGTGTTGAGCCCAGCTCAGAGAATTCAAGCCCATAATTTAATTGCACCACCCATTAGCCAAAACTTGCTAATGATGTTGGCAGAGCTAATAGCTCGCCTTGTGTTCATATTTACTACTGGCGGATAAATGACAGGCAGAAGCAGGAAATGAGGTTAGATTTCAAAATTGACTTTTGCTAGATAAGGCTTCTGCGCTGTAAGAATCTGATTTTGTTTCTGTGATTAATCCAATTTTATGCAGAGCTTTGCAAATTTAGGGTATGTCTAAACTGCAGAAAAGAGATGTGCTCTTAACATGGGTTAGCTACCTGTATTAGCTGACTTCAGTTAAAATAGCAGTTAAGACTCAGCAACTTGGTGTTTAACTTGCTAGCAGCTTGAATTAAAGCCTATAGGGAAGCTTAGGGTTGAACTTGAGAATCCTTTTTGTATAATAGACCCTTCTAAATAAATGCATGGCAGGGTTTGTTTGCCTTTGAAAAGTGTCTACTGTGTAGGTATTATAGCTCCTTTTCATATGGCTGGTTAATAAACTTTACCTATTATTAGTGACCTGTAATAATGATTACAACTCTTGTGGAGGCCAAAGTTGTACACATAAACACTCACACGCATCTGTGGCTCATGCAGCAGCCATTTTTCATGCAGAAATGTGAATTTTTGCACATGCAGTAGGTGTAGCACTTTTTTTGGAGGTGCAACACAGGCACCTGTGTTTGAAAAGTTGGCCCCCAAAGCCCCATTGATTTCAGTAGGATTTCGTGTTATAACATCAAGACAGTTTCCTAAGATGCAATGCAGAGTGTTGTTAATGTTCATTAATGGCTAAATCCTGTAGTCTGTATGTTGAATGTGTGGAAATTTCGGTAACAAAAGACTGTTAAATAAGGGATAGGATTTTGCTCTAACAGAATACGTTTGATGAATGAGAAGCAGTTATCCTGCTATACACAATATCACATCAAAGCATATTACAGAAAATCTGGCTCAAGCTCAACAGGTTCTGCAATGTACCATTTACTGCACGGTACTCTGACAGCGTATATAATAGTGTAACATCTCAGAAGGCTCCTTGACAGATTGCAAGGGTTTCAGAAGACAAATAGCAATAGGACTATTGACATTTTTACTGATTTAATTCAATCCCTCAAATAAAATGTTGAGTTAATGTTTTAGTGATAAGCAGGGCTCTTAGGTGCCCAATGTTTTCAGGTGAGTCCTGGAAATTTTGGCCATGAGCCTTAAATTTAATATTTAATAGTATGGGAAAATATCACACTGTTTACTGGCCTCATTACCATCTATTCCTCTTAGTTTGACATAGAGACATTTATTTTGGGATGATGGTGAAAGCTCTGAGAATGACCAAAACATAGGAAATATTTTGAGAGAAGCAGGCAAATATGTTGCATGCACTGCTGCTCTTTATAAGCCTGCATCTCTGCTTAAACTCAGGTGAGATTTCAGTTCTCATTGGGCAGTGCAGTTTTACGAACTCTGACACCAGCTATTGACATTTGCCGTGATGAGCCATCTCTTATTAGTACTTTCAACTCTTGGGGGATTTAATTAAGAGATTTACTTACCAGGCACATTCAAACTCCAAATATTTCTCTACAGAAGGACACACAACCAGCAGGACTTCCCATCACAGGGCATTAACTGATGTGATGCTATCGTTTTCAATATGTGTAACTTCTTGCCTTCAACCCCCATGCTGAGTTCTTGTGTTCCTTTTTTCCCCAGGGTCATGTCCTACACAGAATCCCCACTGTGACTTTGCTCTTCTGGGTCAACAGCAACATGAGATGACAATTTTCGCCCTTTATTATTACTTGTCTAAACTTGGAGAAAAATAAGATTCCTATCTATTACATCTTCAGGTTTCAACTTACAGGAGGCAGGGTGGAATATAAAGACTGACCTGCTTCAAGTCTTTAGACCTCCTGTGCCTTTAAGAGAGGGGTAGCAAGGATGGTATCTGAGCTGGCTCTATAGCTTTCACAGATTGTAGCTGTTTTCTTCCAAATAGTAAACGTGATCTGAAGAGTGGCTGGCAAAGGCTTCTTATATTTCTTCTAATGGCAGCACTGGAAATATTTCATGCATATATAAGCATCCATGTAAACAACTGTTGTTTCCTGCAACTATTGTAAGTTTCAGTAAAACTTATTAAGTACTGTTTCTCTTTCTTTTTTTTGAAAAAAGAAAAAGCCTGCATTTTCTTCTATTTCCCAAGAGGCTTTTTATCGGTTTAAATCAACTAGGGATTTTTCACATATTGACATAAGCATTCATTTGCTAATTTGCTGGACATTAAACTGCACGGAACCTCCCCCAGCGTTCTTGAATGAGACTGAAATACTTGGGTACTTAGTGCTGCTCAGACGCCGCATCATTCCAAGTACACATATGGTTTTTCCTCCTCTATCTCCTAGATAAAAGTCACTGTTTGATCGCCTTAAGGAAAAGAATGAGTTAAATGGACCAATATTCTAGCCTTGGCTCTAAAACTGGGCCTTTTCAGAAACTCCTCAGCACCTGCAGCAGCGAGGTCATTTGCACATACATAAATAAATAAATTAACAATGAATAAATAATTTAATCCCACCACACAATGCCACCTTGCAGATTTGATCCTTTGCTCCCAGTGAATTTGTCCATTCCTAATTCTTTTTGATAAAGTCCTCAGATACTTGCTGACTGTCAGGCTAATTTTCTTATTGTTTTCGCTTGATTAGTTCTGTATGACCTAAGGTCGCCCCTAAAATCCACATCTCTCGTGAAGACTCCGAAAGGCCTTCTTTTTTTCAAAGGGATGGAAAGTGCCTGCCATTTCTCCGGACAAAAGCCTGGAAGGTTTTCAGTTATTAGCCTCCTGAAGCAGCCCTTTCGCTCACCCAAGCGCAAAAAAAACTCATTAGGGGGCACCTTTCTTTCTGGCCTCTTTATCTAATGCATGTAGAGTTTACGTATGTCAAGATTTTCAGGTCTTGGATGGATTTGGACTGTCTCCCCTTTAACCCTGCTGGTGTAGCTGTGCCCACCATGTAGGTTGCCTATATCTCTGTGTTCTAAACTGTTTTGAGAACCTTGATGTTTTTAAAATCTATTTTACAGCCTGCTATGTGGTATATGACACACATTTCGAGAAATGCACTCGGTGAAGGTGACACTGCACAGTTAGAAAGTCAGGACGGGTTGCCACTCACTGGTGGAGGTTCTGTCTCGACTCTCAGCATTTTTCACTTTGGGATTTATTTTTCTGAAAGCTTTTTGTATCTAAGTTTTAGTCACGCAACTCCTGTTAAAGCCAAGGGGATTTGCATGGCTAAAATCCTGCACCTCACTTTGAAAATACACCTAGTCTGGGTTAGATTGTGCCCTGCCCCATTGATCCCAGCACAGGGGCCAAGCCCACATACAGTCCTTGTGCTTGGATAAGAGCAGTGGCTGTGTGAGGCTAAATGCACAACACATCCTGGAGCTCCCACTGGGGAAAGTATAAAGCACAAGCCACCCCTTCCAGGTACACTGCATGCGGACTTTGTCCTTGTGTATGCCCTGCAGGGGTAGCAGGCACTCTCCCGGGCTTATGCGTGGTGTAAATCAGGCTGGCATTTGGCCAACTGTATTATCCATGAAAACCATACAATGAAATATACAGCAATGCAATGCTTATATTTACCCCTTTAAGAACAACATAGCATGAAGCCATATAGGCGGGTAGCACTGTGAAATAGTTGTGCTGGCTCCCCCTCGTTGGACATTTTCCTGGATTTTGACACATTGGCCTGCCTGCCCCCTTGTCACTAGGATTAACTTTCTTGTAAGACACCAGTGGATGATAGGGCAAGAGGCAGGCTAAATAAACAGTCTTCTCTTTCAGCAGAGGGTTGCCTAGTCTCTTTGACGAGAAATCTGTAATAAATTCTATGTGTGAGCCTAACGAAGACAAAGATGGGCAGAAACAGAAAGAAAATATCCCTAACCAGAAAGTGAAATACACCTGTGGAAGAACTCCAAGGCAGGTACAGGCAACACACACACAACCCGTTATTGTAACCCTACTTTTTTTTTCTTTTCTTTTCTGAAGAGCACCCTATAGAATCATAGAAACGTAGGGCTGGAAGGGCCCTCAAGAAGTCAATAATTAACTGATGCTTATCCTGATCTGACCCCTTCTTGATCAAAATTCTGCAAGAAGCCTATGAACTGTATTCTGGATGGTAGCCAAGAACCACCTGTCCTAGTTGTCCCAACTTCAGAGGCATAATCTAGCCTCCTCACTGGGTTTATGAAACCCAGTGTTTTGTCCTTAGGTCCTCCCTAGTTTCACTGCAGACTGGGCAGTGTGGGCAAGTTTCTTCCATCCTGTCTTTATGGTGGTGACAATAGACTCAGTTACCCACACAGGAATGCATGTGTGCCTACACAGAGCTGCCATTTCGAATGGGCCAAAATGTGCTCGAGATGCAGAGGTATAAATCCTGGAGTAATTTCACTGGAATCAGTAGTGTACACCTGGATTTATAGCCATGCAAATGAGAGCAAAATGTAGGCCCCATCTTATTTGCCTGTAAAATGCCATACACAGCTATGGTACTATATAAATAATAATAAGAGCAGACATTCTACAGAACCTCCTCTGCACATTGAAATGGTGTTGTGGGGTAGGGGGAAAAGTCAGAGGTTGTGGTCCACATTTTACCACAGACTCACTGATCAAGACACAGCCACTGTGCATCCTGTTAACCCCTGATCCTATAAACACTTATGAATATTCTCATGAATAAAATTAAGCAACTCATGTGCATAAAGTTAAATATGTGTGTAAGACAGTAGTTTTCAACCTGTGGTTCACGAACCTCTGGGCGTCTACAGACTATGTCTAAGATTTCCAAAGGGGTCCGTATGTCCATTTGAAATGTTTTAATGGTCCGCAAATGAAAAAAGGTTGAAAACCACTGGGGTAAATGTTTGCAAGATCAGGGCCATAGTTTGTAATACTGTTGCTCCTGGCACTAGTCATCTGTATGGGAACTCATGGCCAGCCAGAATACAGAGAAAAATAATACAAATTGAAGTTGAGGGGACTAGTCCATAAATAAAATGAAGGAAATAAATTCTCATGTAAATGTTTGCTGGACTGAGCCCTGTGTCACTTTAATTTGATAGAATGAATGAGGAAGTAAGAGAGAAAATAATTAGTGCTGGAAAGCTGTAGACATAATTTACCTAGAACTCTCCAAGAGATATCATAAAGTTATTACACATGAAAATTAGATACAAAACTGGAGATATGGGACAATTACTAAAGTAACAAGTGTATAGGGGTATAGAATGCACAGTCCCACTTAAACCAAGATTTCCCACTCAATAGCAGCCTGCTCTAGCTGTTAAGCAGTTGGAGTGGGTATTTGTGTAGTTGTTAAGATATTTCCCAGTTGAATAGCTGTAAAATTCATGTTACTCTTAATTGTACTTGGGTTTCCATGCTCAGTGGAAAAGTCCGGAGACTGCATCCTGTCTAATAACATAATTCCTATGAATTCTGGAGGGAATAGCGAACTCATGCTGTTGTGAGACGGTAGTCACCAATTACTAGAGAACTCCTTGTTTGAAAGAAAAACTCAAGGAGACATTTGTATTAGGATAATTACAAATAAAGTCTCTCTGTTTATAAACCTTCACACCTATCTCCTTTCCCCCCCAAAGCTGTTCAAGATTATTAAAAGCTTGCTAAATAAACGCTACCAAGCAATAGAGAAAGAGTTTGAAGATTTAGATGAAATGAACTCCCGGCGCCTCACTCAGGAGACTATGTACCTTCTCTTGAAGCGGTAAGAAGACTGGCTACTGAGGCTTCTGGGAAGACTTGGGGCTAGATCCTTGGCTGATGGTGACTTCCATGGAATTACACTCCTTTCCACCAGCTGGGATGGGACCTGGGGTGCTGGAACAATGTACAGTGGGAGTGCTGAGAGCCATTGAACCAAACTGTAAACCCTGTATATAATGGAAACTACTTCAAAGCAGGGGGTGCTGCAGCATCCTCTGCACCCCTAGTTCCAGCACCTATGCCAAGAGGGTTTTTTCCAGCAAGTAATAACAATCTTTCATCATTTTACCATTCTGCTATTGCTTAGTGTAGAGCTGAAGTCCTTCCTCAGCAAAACTCCCAATGGCGTCAATGACCGCACTGGAAGTTTGCTGAGTAAGCACTTTGAGATTTGGCCAGTACACAGAATAACTTTCTGCTTTTCCTCTTACTAGTTATTATACTATTGTTGTAGTGTCATTACATTTGTCTCTTTCAATGTTTTGATTCAAGGTTTGACATCCAACCTGAAATAACTCGAGGTGAAATCCGCAGGCTGTGGGAAACTTTAATTACAAATCAGGACAATACCCTTGACTTCATGGAGTTCGTGAGACACTTTGGATACTCCCCCAGCTCTTTGTGTTTCCCCAATGCCAAGATTAGTCCACCCAGAAAAGGGGACAATAACTTCAGGCTGTGTTCTAAAAAGCTCAGCTGTGATTCTGACATACTGGTGGACAGGGTGCGAGCAAAAGTAAGCTATTCCAAGAAGTAATGCCAGCTGAGACTAAATTCCAGCAGTGTGTATGTGTAATTACTTTATTCTTAAAATATAAAGAAAATTGGTAAATTGTGACTTAAATTCCAAAGTAGGCATCTCGTGCATGATCAGAATTCTGCAAACTTTTTTCTTTGAAATGCACGATGTTGAGTTTTATGTGTACTGAGAAAAAATTATAAAATTAACACTACCCAACAACCAAACAGAATTATGATGTGTTTAAAGGAAAGCACAGCCCAGAACCTTTTTTTTTCTAATAAAAGGAAACAAAATATTTGTGTGGGACAGGTTGCAAATGGATTGTGTTTGTGTGCACAGTATCTATTTGTGATGGGAAGTCAGATTTCAGGTCCCTGCGTGGAAATGCAGAGATGCCGTGCTGGCTTATGCTGGCAGACAGACCAGATAGGTTTCATTACCTTTAACTTAGGAAAACACAAGGTGGACAATTTTCAAGGCAAGAGGAGAGCCAAAGGTGGGACAAGAGGTCTTGCGAGGTCAAACTCTAGAAACAGCCGACTCAGGAGGAAGCTTGGGCTATAGTCTGTTTGTGTGTATTTAAGTTAAGAATAAAGAAAATCCAGGAATGGTGGGGTAAAGCTGGGATTGAGTATTGGATACTACTCTAGGGGGTATGTGTTGGGACTGGGGTGAAGACTGCCCATTCACACTATTTCTTAGTGCAGGGGTGGCCAACCTGTGGCTCTGGAGCCTCATGTGGCTCTTCAGAAGTTAATATGCGGCTCCTTGTATAGGCACCAACTCTGGGGCTGGAGCTACAGGCGCCAACTTTCCAATGTGTCGGGGATGCTGACTGCTCAACCCCTGGCTCTGCCACAGGCCCTTCCCCCACTCAACCCCTTCCCGCCCCCTCCCCTGAGCCTGCCATGCCCTCTCTCCTCCCCCTCTCCCCCAGAGCCTCCTGCACACCATGAAACAGCTGATCAGGAGGTGTGGGGAGGGAGGAGGAGGTGCTGATCGGTGGGGCTGTGGGTGGGCGGGTGGCGCTGGGAGTGGGGTGGGGGCAGCTGATGTATTACTGTGGCTCTTTAGCAATGTACATTGGTAAATTCTGGCTCCTTCTCAGGCTCAGGTTGGCCACCCCTGTTTTAGTGCCAGAGCACTGTGGGACCAAAGGCCCAAGTTATGTGATCTTTCTTGCTAAGGAGAAGAGCTGGAAATTGTACAAGTACTATCCAGAGTAAATCAGCAATATGATTGGGATGGTTGAGGCCACAAAGGTTCCATTTCATTTCCTCCACACACTGAAATGTGGAATTTGCATTCAAATGTATTTTTTTTAACTTTGCATTCATGGTGGGTGTGGTAAATGCCGGAGTGGTGAGATGGCCAGACTCTGCATCATCTTTCATAAACCACAGACAGGGTGTTGATGAGCCTGTTACCACTGCCTTCCTTGAATACCCTCTCCATATTGTGAAACAATGGTATATGCTTAATAGGGGGTTGGAGCTGACTGGGATCATGTTACAGCCTGGCACCTGTAGGCACTGAGCTGTCATATAGGTGAGGATGGGGGAGTACCCTCCTTTTTTTGCCTTTCCTCTTTCCCATGCAGATCCATGGGTTTGCCCTCGCCCTCCACCACTAAATTCAAAAAGAATGTGTTGTCCTGACAATTGTTATTCCATCTGGGCAACTCATGTCTCTCCAGCCAGAGGGCCTATCAGTTGGAAACTCTGTGGTGCTGAAGCTCAGTTTCCAAAGCTCCCTGCTTTTTTTATTCCCACTGAAAGGATGATTTGGTTAAGAAATTGACCAGGAGCATTTCACGCCTCAAATGGCTGGATGACAGCTCTGTCATTTTTGTCCTCTCTATATATATATCTCTCAAATTAAATTTAACTTTTAAAAAACTTTACATTCATGTTTTTTTCCCAAGGGGAGGACAAAAACACAGGTGTAACTAAGAGCAGAATTTGGCTTTCACCCATCAGGTTCAGAGGAACTTTTAAATATTAGATTTGTAGATTTGCTAACAATAGAAATGTAACTGGAACAGATTTTATTCTCATTCATGCCACTGACCGACATTGCAGATGTCTCGTTGGCGGGTGATAACATAGTCAATCAGGTGCCATTGTTTGTACCCTGGGTGCATCCATGTCATTTTATATTTATCATTTTGCCTAAAGATGATGTTAGTGATGAGCAGACTGTGTTCTGCACATTTACCCAAGAGCAGGAGTATGTTGCTGTTCATCTTTCCCACTCCATGTTGTCCTATCACACCTCTCCAGTCACTACTGCTGATAATGATGAGATTTGATAACATGTTAATGGGATGAGAGTTGTGAGAAAACCTGTGCAGGAAATTTTTAAGTGAGAAAGCCGTTGCACAGGGGCAGTCTCACTCTCTCGGCGGTGGAAGCCAGATTCCAACAGTACAAAGAATCATTATGGCTGGGGACTTCCTTAGCTGCAGTGGGGGACTGGGACACCTTCCGTGGCTTGTCATGCTCTTTGTGCCCCACAGCACGTTGCTGAACCACCTGCATGGCCGTTGAATCACAAATTGATTTCCTCAGCCCAGTCCACTGGAACAATCTTCGCATGCTAGAGAAAGGCAGTTTCCCTATCTCACCAAGGGCAAAAGACCTATCGGCTACCCTCACTGGTAAATCTAAAATAACCTTACAGAGGTTAATGCAGTTATTCTGGATGTACAGAGTTGTCACTAAAAGCAGAAAATCTGTCCTATTGACTCTATACCTCCAGAATCTGTCACATCCCATTTCCTTAGGAAAAAAATAAGCCTCTAGATGCATGAGGATTATAGCAGGGATGCTGCATTCTGGTTACTGCATGAGGAGTATATACTGCAGTGTTAGAGGATTGGGTGTACATCCTAAACACTACAGGATTTTATGTGGTTTGTTTCTTGTAGGTGGAGTATTTGTGGGATGATCTCAAGAAAGAGTTTGAAGAGCTAGACCCCTACCATACAGGCTTTGTAAGCAAGGAGGAATTTAAAGATATTTTAACTGAGCTCTGTGCGCATCTTAATGAATATGAATGTGAAATGCTGGGACAGAAATTTGAAAGCAATGGAGATGGATGGTAAGTTAAACTTGGAAAAAGAGTTAGAAGTAAGTAAGTAAACGTTTATATGATATCTAAATGGAAGTCTATAACACTGAACAAACAATAGTGAGTGTTAGATACTGTAAGTGGCACAACAGGTTAATGCACTTTTTTTAAGACAGGAATTCAAATTCTTGCTTAGGTCATTTGATTTTCCTGTTCTAGTCTCAGCTGGACATTTTGTCCAAATCACAAAAATTAAGACTCACAGTGTCACTGAATTTTCAAGTTTCTGCTCAAAAGACAATCAGGTCTGGAATAGAATGGGTTTAGCAAGTCTTTCAAGGTTTCAACTGCATTGGAAGAGTTATGTTAGTGCAGGTGATGTGAAAATTTACTATCTGTACAGTGGCTGAGCTCTCAACAACGCATTAGTGCATTGCTTTTATGAGCAGCAAAATGCATCCAAACCATTCACAATGAAATTTTAAAAACTAACAAATAATTTTCCTTTGGAACTAAAGTTGTTGTGACCCATCTGTCACATGGCAGCCTTACCTTTCGAATGCATCCCTCTGAATGAGAAAGATAATGAGCCTCCAAATCAAGGCCTACAGTAGTCTTAAAATTAGAGCTAATATGAGCCTTGACTTTAATAAAATAAGCCTGAGAATCTGAATTTCTAACCCATATTTCCCCTCCTCCAAGTACAAAATAAACTTCTGCCTTTGTATTGGTACAAAAATTTAGATTCCCTGTAGGGTGACCAGATAGCAAGTGTGAAAAATCAGGATGGGGGTAGGGGGTAATAGGAGCTTATATAAGAAAAAAGCCCCAAATATCAGGACTGTCCCTTTAAAATCAGGACATCTGGTCACCCTAATTCCCTGTGTGCAAAGAATCCCTGTTCCTCTCAGTGACGTTTCAGGGTCAACATTCCATAACAGTGACATGGGAAGTTCATAGTTTTTTAAAGCCTAGACTACACTAGAAAAGGTCTAGCCCTTAGGGCATAACTATACTGGCAAACCCATCTACTGTAGATTAAGTTTATGCTGGCAAAAAAAGTGCTTTTGCTGGTATAGTTTATACCAGCTCCCTGAGGAAAGTGAGTTATCCCTGCAAAAGCACTTTTATGCTGGTATAAGCACATCTACAGTAGGGCTTTTGCCCATATAGTAATGTTGTAAAAAATTAACACATTTCTAACCAGCATTGCTATACTGGGAAAAGATTTTAATGTAGATTTGGCCTAGTATATTATTTCAAACTTTGACTGCAGACTCAGCAACACACATTGGTTTACATTCACTGTTCCCTCTGAGCTGTGCGTGTGTGCATGTGCACACAGATCCTAAGCCCTGCGCACACGGCGAAACATCGTGTACACAAAAAATGAAATACAACATCGGAGCCAGGCTGAAATATCATTTACGGGCGACTTTTGACATTGCTCACCCGCCATCTATCAACACAGCCAGATTCTACTAGCTGGCAAGGTGGGGAAAGGGAAAGGAGGGCAATTAATCGTTCGTACCCCTCCCCACCAGCATTTTGAACGTGGAACATTGATCACATTGGGACGGTCGGGACCCACATATCAACTTGTAGTCTGTTCATTTTGGCTGTGTACAAACTCAAGTACATGCGAATAAGTCAAAATGCCTGGCCATAGTTGCTAAGGAACTGCAAAGATTTCCCAGAAATGAACAAAGGTAAGTGTTGTTTTTGTGACTGAGATCTTTCAGAGGCATTGGACTTCATACATTTACTTATGATGTTTTCCCGCGTTTTTTGGCCACGTTTTTTTGCTATGCACAAACTTCCGGTATTCTGATCTGAATGATCTCCCGCTTGCCCTTTTGTCGAGTCACGCTGTTAAGCGCATTGAAATAGTAGCCATGTAATAAAAGTATTAATTTTAAATAAACCAGTCTGGTAAAAAATCAGTCCCCAAATGTCACTGTCTAGAGGTCTAAAGCGTAAAAGAACAGCGACTTCATTTAAATCTGGATGGCTGGATGAGACTATAGAGACGGTTACACCAAAGTCACATAGTGTAATGCTTGTTAAACTTCGTGAAATATTCACATATGATGAGGACAATGGAGTGGTTTGTGTATATTATCAAGATGCCAGAGCTTCTGGAGAATTTTCAACAGGAAGAATGTGGAACAATGTATGGAAGTTGGATTTATTAAAGCATCATTTGTCAAGTAAGTCTCATATAGATGGTGTAAGAAGTCTTAGAAACAAAAACCCTTCCTTACGGAGCGGATTGCTTAGCATGATTCTTGAAAGTTCAGCTGAAAAGCAGAGGAGGCAAATTAATCTTGAACGCAAGCGCTCAAACCCAGAAGAAATCAAGGTATGTTGTTGGCTATTAAAATGAACAGCTCAGTGCTTTCTGTTCAGGATATTAATGACCATATGGAAAAGTATGTGCGCATACCAGCGAGCTGGAGAAGTAAAAATTATGCTTTTGAATTTCTTAAAATTATCAACTGCATTGTCCAAAATGACCTCATGCATGAAATAGCATCGGCAATGTTTCATACTCTAGCTGTTGATGAAAGCACTGATATATCCATTAACAGATACTTGATACTCTACTTTAAATATAGATCCATAAATTCTGCAGACTATAAAACTTCATTTTGTTGACTGTTACAATTGCAAGAATGTGATGTTGTTTCAATAGTGTCTGCAATCAAAGAGTTTTATAAAAAACACCAACTTGATCTAATGAAAATGGTGATGTTCACATCTGATGTTGGGCAAACTCAATGGCCTGAGGCTCAGCTGAAAAATGATATTCCACACTTAGTCCAGCAACATTGCGTTGCACACTGGGAAGACTTGGGGATTTCTGATGCATGGAAAGAGGTCAAGCTGATAAGAGACATCGAAACCTTAATGAGAACTGTCTACACGGTGTTCTGTCAGTCATCCAGGAGAAAGTGCAAATTTCAGGAAATAGTGGATGTTTCTGAATGTGAGTCAGTGGCTTTCAGGCCACTCAATGAAGTGTGCTGGTTATCTAGGCACTTTGCACTTCGAGCAGTTATTTGCAACTATAATCCTCTTCTGGAATATTTTGAGCAAAACAAAGAAACTGATCCAGTTTCTAAATACTGCCACAAAAAGCTGAATACCAAGGAATATCGAATAACATTAGAAGTTTCGAATGATGTTTTGTCGGAGCTGGCCTCACTATCCACGCTGCTCCAGAAATGGGGCCTTACACCTCTGGAAGCATTTCACCTTGCCCGAGGTAAACTGAACAAGAGCAGAAGACAGTACCTTATAGATTCAGTCTTATGGAGTGACAAAGTTAAGGCTCTCCTAGATATGAGCTCTGAAGAAAATAATGAAATTGGTACCAGTTCCATAATAATTTTCATAAACATCTTGTGTGCACATTTGGCAGACAGGTTTCCAGAGGATGAAGTCCAGGAGTGGTCTGCTTTTGATTGTGCAGCAATAGTTAAGTGTGACTTCAATTTTGGAATTCATCAGGTCAACATCTCTGTGTTCAAAATACAAAGACTTTCTTGCTGAAGAGATTGTTATAGTCAGTCAGTACAATGACTTCAAGTTTGCAGTATCTGAAAGAATCAAAAGCCAATTGGTTTTAAGTTTCCTGGATATGGTGACATTTGCTCACCAGAATGAACAGTTTCAGTATCTTGCAAAGTTGATGGATATTGGAGGAACATTCCTAGCATCCAGTGCAGACTGTGAGCGTGGCTTTAGCTTAATGAACACTCTAAAAAACAAACTATGGAATTGTTTACAAGTAGATCATTTGGACATGCTGATGTGTGTTAAGAGTTACCAGCTGGATGGAGGACTGATAGATCTGGACAGAGTTTATATTGAATAAGCAAATGAAAAAGATTGCAGAGAAAAACAGTAAGGTTAGTTTAGCAGTCTTTGACATTTTGACCAATAAGGAAATTAAAATGCATTTGTAATTACATATCTTATTCTTGGCTGCTAATTATTTATTGATATTTTTTAGGAAAATTTTAAATTTAAAACACAAACTCTTGTTTTTCTTTTTTTACTTATGATGTCTCTATCTGAAAACCCATATAAATTGACCTAATGGCATACTTCTTAAATTGTCTGTATTATATGTTTATCAAAATCTTTTCTGACATGTGTATAGAATGAAAGGTGAAAGTGGATACCAACGGGCAGAAGCCTATGGACTGATAATGATCATGATTAATATGTGCTTGATATATACTCGTGATTGTCTATAAAGAAGATCGTAAAGCGTAATGCTTAAAACAAACTTCTGCTTCATGAAGAATGATTAAATTTCCTTTTTCTAAGTATTTAAAAATGACATTTATAAAATAACATGGTGTAAAACTATTATTATCACAAATTGCAAATTAAAACTTTTTAAATGTATAAGCATTTTACTCACTTGGGCGCATTTGCCTCATGGCGCACAAATTTGAACTCTGCTTCAAAAATTTGCACAGAAGAAATTTTTTGTGCACACGGCCTGTCAAAAATTAGAGGGAACATTGTTTACATTCTCCTTGTTCTTCTGGTTGTGACAATAACCAGTAATTTAATTTTCTATGTATAAACATAAGCTTAGAGTCTGGAAAAAAAACAACAGTAAAATCTGGAAGATTACCTGATTTCCAGGGAATGAACATCAAATAATATGCATTATTTGAAGGTCTTTCATTACTTAATCACATAACATTGGGCAGTCTAACATAAATGCAATTTCATGACTGACTTCTGGGGATTTCGTGTGTGTAAAATCAGAACCTCAAGTTTCATTGTTGTTGGGTTTTGCACTGAATATAAACAATGACTTAATATAAGGTCATAAGTCAGTAAATAAATGCTATTAGCTGTGGGCTAGACAGTGACAGGCTGTATGCTTTTTAAAAAGTTAGGGGTAAAATCCTGGCTCCATTGAAGTTAATGGCAAAACTCCCACTGAGTTCAATGGAGGTAGGATTTCACTCTAGGTTTTTCCTAACCCATTTCTTTCTGTCTTTACTTCACACTCTCCTCTATTTCCTTCCCTGCACAGTACAAGAATGTCCTGGTTTCTCCATCCTCAAGGAGCAACTCTTTACTCAACATGCTTCTGCCCCTCACTTACATATCTGACCTCATCTTTTTGTGTATTGCGCGCCCCCTCATCTACACTTCACTTCACCAATATTGCCAGCCTTATCACCCTTTCCATCTGCTTCTCCCACAACTATCTCCATGCTTTCTTCCACATAGCCCCAAATTTATGGAATGCCCTTTTGGACCTGGTCTGCACAGCCACTGCCCTCTCCTTTTTTTACATCCCTCTTGAAAACCCACTTCTTTCATGATGCTTGCAAGAAATTTGCCAGGTAGTTAGCCTACTCCTTAATGCTATCCACATGTCCCACTTTAAAGTATTACTTGCTTCACCATGCTGTGCACTAGCTTTTGCATAATAACTGCTTAATCTTAATAATGTTGCCCCTGACATTCCTCCCCTTCCCTTCCTTATTCTCTTCTTACCCTTCATTGCATCTTGTTTGAAATTAATTTGTGAATTCTGCAGGGCAGAGATGTACTTTATCTGTATTGGATGGAGCCTCTTCACATTTTGGGTCCTGTTAAAATAAAAAATAATAATCTAAGCAGATATAAATGTGTTCCTTACAGTCCAGTGTTACAAGATGGACTTTATATCGGCAGCCACAGAATTGCATGCTTAGTGATGCAGAAAAGGTGGCTAGGTATCCAACTACTTGATTTGCATGGGCACATTTGGAGATTATGCATGGAAATGATCACATACACAAGATTTAAGTACACCAGATTTTGAGGATGATAGAAAATTTGGAACACAGTATTCAAATGGAGAAGATGTATTAAGATACCATGCAGGTAGTTTTGTAGAAACTTATGAACATATTTTTTCTTTAAGGGTTTCATACCTGGAGTTTCTGAAGCCCTTTGCTTTAAGTAGACAAAGATGGAAGAATGGGAATAACATGGCTGCTGCAATGCAGGCATCTCAGGGTGAGACAGACCAATCCCACATAGGAACGCAGACTGCAGAGCTGGGTGGTCTGACAACTAGACTACGAAAAAAGGTATGATGGCTGTCATGGCTAGTAGCTTTACTTTTAAATGTGAATTCTTATCCATTTTAAATTGCTTAGCTATCAAATCTAAAAGTCCAGTGATCAACTGTGCTAGAACATACTCATGATGTACTGGCTTTGTCTGCCAGCTGGTAGCCAGACACTAGAACAATCATCGAAGTTCTCTGGTCAGTGGCAGAACTTGCTATGTCTGCAGTTTGCATGTGTTTACCAATGAGGCAGATCCTTATTGTCCACGGACAGTGGCTCTATCAAATGAGATGAAGTAGGAGCTTTACTTTGGCTGAGGCAGTAGGAGCTGTACTTAACTTGTCTCGATTTGATGTTGCACTTTATATTTTACCATGGACATTGGCGGTGCCTTTGAAATATCCGAGGCAGATGAATTAGAATACTTAGTAGGCAAACACAGATTGTGCCCGGGCATACATAATACTTTACTTTTAGGCAGACCCTTGCAGTGTTTGAGGTCATGCCACTATTGTCCAAGTACGGAGCATATTTTTTCTTGTGGTATGGTATTGAGATCCTGTATGACATCTTCCAGGAACTTCCACTTGTCAAGAATGAAATGATGATAAGGAAGAATCCTTGAAAGAAAATATCACATGGATGAGTTCTGGAAGGGGCAGGACGAGATACATCTCCAGTAAAGGCCAACCAATAAAACATTTTTCAGGAATTGTACCTAGCCCAGGTTCAGGAGCAAAAGGGGGGGAAGTCTCCTTGGCGCTGTCCACTTCCCCCTCCCTGCCCCCACCATTGTGCTCTTACGAGAGCCAGCCACAGCTGAGCCTGGAGGCCAAGATTTTCAAACTTGGGTGCCTAAAGTTAGACTCATAAATCCATATTAGGTGCCTAGATAAATGAGCTGATTTGTCAAACTGCCACTGCCTTCAGTTAGATTTTTGAAAATTGGGCCACTTATTTAGGCTTCTAACTATGGGCATATAAGCATAACTTCAGGCAGCCATTTTTGAAAATTTTTGCTTTAATGTTTATGAAGCAATTTGAGGCCCTTGGGGGAAAGAAAGCAATCAAAATGAAACTATATTATGTGAACCTTGTCAGTGTGCTGACCTGTGAATGCGCAGGTACGTACAGCAAAGCATGCTACCGCGTACCTCACAATTTGGTAGTTCAGATGAAATATTAAGAGGGACATTGTGCCTCACAGCACATAATGGTTTGGTTGTTATTTCACTGTGGTAATTCAACATCCCAATTGTTTTTCTTTCTGGCTGTAGTTACGAGGGGACTGGAAGACCCTTCGAAGAGCCTTTAAGAAGCTGGATATTGACAGCAGTGGCTACCTCTCTTTGCCAGAATTCAGATCTGTCCTGAAGCTCTGTAACCTTCTGCTAGATGAGGATGAGGTTTACCACATTCTGTCTAAGTTTGATCCCAACCTGGATGGGCGAATTGATTACAAGTCCTTTTTGGAAGAAACTTGCAAAAAAGGGCAACCACGTACAGCCAAAAAATCTCCTGCAAACCCGCAATAAAATAATGTAGAATATTCTTGTGAGTAGAAGAGGAAGAATGGTGTCTGCATGCTCCCAGCTGTTTATCCTTCCAGCTAAGTCATTTGCTTCTTTTTGGAGTGTGGATCTCTGCTGTGTGTCTTTTGGCTACTCATGAGTTGCCCACTGTATTACCAGTTGTTTTGGAGGGAGATAATAAAAACTGAGAGAGCAGAGAGTGAAGCTGAGTATTAAACAAATACTGTACTCTATTTAAAACTTAATTCAAGCTGTTACTAAGGAAACTAATATTCTGAAAAGCAGAGGCAAGGATGCCGTTTAGAGAGATGCTAATTTTTAATAAAATAAAACTTTCAGTGAAGGTACCAGGTGGATTTTTGCTGTTTAGGATGCAATGACAATGAGTCCCTTTGATTTCACTGGGAGTTGGATCAGGTCCTTTGTATGTGTTAGCCAGAATTTGGCCCTTAATATAAACATACATTTTCATGCTTAGTTATCTTTTCTTTTTTCTTACAAATGTATTTTCTCCATAGAGTACAACAGGCAGAGGGCCCAATTCTGCAGCAGCTCTGAACATGACTTCACTGCACATTCCATGCTCAAAGCAGTTGTATGTTTAGATCCATGTTAGTTATCTGTTTATTTTTGTAGTACAAATACATTTTCATAAACATGTAAGTGCATAGTTGGTTTGGTTAAATAAATATCTGAACTCACTTAAATATGTGTCATTTGTCTACTCAGTACATAGGACCAAATTCACTGCTGATGTAATTCCACTAAAAAGACTTCTTATGTATATAAATATAGTTCCATTGGTTTCAGTGAAGCTTTGCTGATTTACATTAGCTGAGGATCTGGCCAGGCATGTCTACACAAGGTATTGCCATGAGAGAGGAGTTCTTTTTGGTTTGCTTTGAACACACTCTTCCCTTGCAGCTACTCACTTGAAATCCATTATAAATAAAAATGTTCATTATTATCCTGTGATGTGTTGGTTTTGCAGGATCTTTGCTGTCTATGTATTTTGGAAATCATAGAGGAAAAGATTAATTCCTGCTGTAGCTCCTTTTCCAAATTCTTTCCCCTGCTTGCTATCTCATAGTGTACGTCAAATCTACCCTCAGCTATACCAGTATAACCCTATTGTGTACAATGGGCTTGTACTATCTAATTTCCCTTGGTGGGATTGCACAGCCGTAAATGAGTACAAGTGAGTTTTGGCCCTGGTGTGAGCAGGAAGAGAAACCAGCTCATTCCCCAGCAGTTGTGAGGACTCTGCAGTGCCAACAAGAGTAAGAAGCAGTTTGAAAAAATATTTTTTACAATAGAGAGCAGGTGTAGCTCTGATTTACCCACCATGAGGCAGATCCTCAACTGGTGTAAATTGTCATAGCTCTATTAAAGTCAATGGAGCTATGACCATTTACACCAGCTGAGGATATTTGTTGAGTTAAGGCCCTGATTCATCACTGAGCTCCCTGCATTTGTGTGAAGCACCTGCAGTATGGTGCCTGCTTTTCTGTACCTAGTGTGAATTAGAACTGCACTGTAAGCTTTTATATTGTTACAGTAATGAATAATGAAGCTACTTTTCACTGAACAAGCAAAAAATACACATTTCTGTTAACAAAAAAGCATTTATTGTTAATCTAACTGCACTAATCTTAATAGAGGTGATGATATTTCATGCATGTTTAAAGATTTTGTATTGCTGTAATTTCAAAGTTAGCATTACAGGGTTTAATTTCAAAATGAACCTGGATTTAACATTTTTGGTCTGTCACATTGAACTTTCCAAATAAAAGTCTCTTTTTTTACATATGAACTTTCAGTTTCATCTAGTTGCTATCAGTCTCTCAATCCTTTCATTAGATGCCATGCTAATGCGTACAGGGTGGCATGTAGGTCAACATGTGCTATGCCATACTTTACTCTGCCCGTGTGACTGTGAAAATACATCTGGTACATTTTGCCATTGTTACATGTTATCTAATAAAAAGCGGGCAGGAGTGTTGTTTCCAAAACAGCCTTAGGACTTGATTCTCTTACCAGTTCTGTAAGGTTAGTTTATAGAGATGGACAAATAGTTAGGGATGAAATCCATCCCCACTTGAACCAGACAAGCTGGATCTGGACACTGAGATCAGGTTCTGAAGCTGCTATCCTATGAATAGCGAAGTTGTCCACCAAAAAGTCTGTATCCAGCAGCCTGCCTTCTGGAGGAGAGGCCAACGAAGTATATTTCAGTCTCCAAGAGTCTATGTCTATGGTGCAGACTCTTCCTGGATAGTCACAAAGAAGCAGTTGGCCTCTTCCTCCTGTGCTGGGATCACTAATTTAATTGTAGGTATGTTTGAGGCACTCATCACTATAACATCTGAATAATCTCTAGTTGCCTATCTCAGAGAGTGGGGTAGCAGGAGAAAAAGGGTGGTCTAGTGGTTAGGTTGCTAGCCTGCAACTTAGTTAGTGGCCTCTAGCCACCACTATAATATAAATAAATTAGGGATTGTTTTGTGTTAAATGACACTAAAATAATCCTTGTCTCTTCTCTGCTTGAATGAAGAAACAACAAGAATGCACACCAGTTATGGAACTGTCAAAGCACATTTTGTCAGCCATTGTTCATAAAATGGACTTTTGGTCTGTACATCCACTGATGTGGAGAAGGGACGGTCCAAGCTGATGAGACATAACTGCTGTCTCCAGAGATAACGTGAAAGCTTTTTTTAATATATAGGGCTGGAGTGAAGAGAGGGGAATTTAGGAAGGATTGAGCTAATAGGAGCACAGGGGTTGGAAAAGGAATGGGGCTTTCATAGAATATCGGGATAGGAAGGGACCTCAGGAGGTCATCTAGTCCAATGCTCAAAGCAGGACCAATCCCCAACTAAATCATCCCAGCCAGGGCTTTGTCAAGCCTGACCTTAAAAACATCTAAGGAAGGAGATTCCACCACCTCCCAAGTGCTTCACCACCCTCCTAGTGAAAAAGCTTTTCCTAAACCTCCCCCACTGCAACTTGATACCATTACTCCTTGTTCTGTCATCTGTTACCACTGAGAACAGTCTAGATCCATCCTCTTTGGAACCCCCTGTTAGGGTTCCCTCCCCACTCTGAACTCTGGGATACAGATGTGGGGACCCGCATGAAAAAAAAACCCTAAGCTTATTTCTACCAGCTTAGGTTTAAAACTTCCCCAAGGCACAAATTCTTTCCTTGCCCTTGGTATCGCTGACACCACCAAGTGATTTAAACAAACATTCAGGGAGGGCCACTTGGAGCCCTACCTCCCCCAAAATATCCCCCCAAGCCTCTACACCCCCTTTCCTGAGGAGGTTTGAGAATAATATCCTAAACAATTGGTTACAAAGTGAGCACAGATCAAACCCCTTGGGTCTTTAGGACACTGAAAAACAATCAGGTTCTTCAAAGTTTATTTACAAAAAAAAAAAAAGATGGAAGAATCACCTCTGTAAAATCAGGATGGAAGATAACTTTACAGGGTAACAAAAAGATTCAAAACACAGAGGATTTCCCCTCTAGGCAAAACTTTAAAGTTACAAAAACAGGGATAAACCTCCCTTTTAGCACAGGGAAAATTCACAAGCTAAAACAAAAGATAATCTAACGCATTTCCTTGCTATTACTTACTATTTCTGTAATATTAGATGCTTAGTTTAGATATGGCTTAGGGAGATGTATTTTCCCTGCCCTGGTTCCTCGCTGACCTGGAGAGAACAACGGAACACAAAACAAAAAACTTTCTCCACAGATTTGAAAATATCTTCTTCCCTTATTGGTCCTTTTGGTCAGGTGCCAACCAGATTATCTGAGCTTCTTAACCTCTTACAGGTAAAGGAGGGATTAACCCTTTACAGGGTAAAGAGGGATTTTATTTATCAGAGGGGTAGCCGTGTTAGTCTGAATCTCTAAAAAGCAACAGAGGGTCCTGTGGCACCTTTGAGACTAACAGAAGTAGTACTAACAGTACTTCTGTTAGTCTCAAAGGTGCCACAGGACCCTCTGTTGCTTTTTGAGGGACATTATGCTACCCTTAGCAATATGTTTATGACACCCCCTTTCAGGTAGTTGAAAGCAGCTATCAAATCCCCCCTCTTTCTTCTCTTCTGCAGACTAAATAATCCCAGTTCCTTCAGCCTCTCCTCATAAGTCATGTGCTCCAGCCCCTTAATCATTTTTGTTGTCCTCCGCTGGACTCTTTCCAATTTTTCCACATCCTTCTTGTAATGTAGGGCCCAAAACTGGACACAGTACTCCAGATGAGGCCTCACCAATGCCAAATAGAGGGGAATGAGCACATCCCTTGATCTGCTCTCAATGCTCCTACTTATACAGCCCAAAATGCCGTTTGCCTTCTTGGCAACAAGGGCACACTGTTGACTCATATCCAGCTTCTCGTCCACTGTAACCCCTAGTTCCTTTTCTGCAGAACTGCTTCCTAGCCACTCGATCCCCAGTCTGTAGCAGTGAATGGGATTCTTCTGTCTTAAGTGCAGGACTCTGCACTTGTCCTTGTTGAACCTCATCAAGTTTCTTTTGGCCCAATCCTCTAATTTGTCTAGGTCCCTCTGTATCCTATCCGTACCCTCCAGCATATCTACCACTCCTCCCAGTTTAGTTTCATCTGCAAACAGTGCAATCCACGCCATCCTCCAGTTCATTAATGAAGATATTGAACTAAACCGGCCCCAGGACCAACCCTTCAGGCACTCCATTTGATACCAGCTGCCAACTAGACCTGGAGCCATTGATCACTACCCATTTAGCCCGACAATCTAGCCAGTTTTCTATCCACCTTATAGTCCATTCATCCAGCCCATATTTCTTTAACTTGCTGGCAAGAATACTGTTGGAGACTGTTTCAAAATCTTAGCCCAGCAGATGACTAATGCAGATTCTACTGTCTTGAAATTTGTGAAAATAAAAGCAATGTCTTTCAGGAAAAATATTCCTCTTCTTACATATATGAACTGCTGCAAAACAACTTCAGCTGCAAAGATAATAAGTTAGTTGTGTCTGCACATATGTACAACTGCCAGCATTGTCCTAGTGCAGGGGTGGCTTTAGCAGGGGTTCATGGGTTTAGCTACACCCACAGAAATAATGAAATCACGGGTGCCAAAACACCTTACAGAACATGGTTGTGCTTCTCCGGGCCATGTTGCTGCACAGATATGGCCTGGTCTACAATAGGGGGGAGATCGATCTAAGTTACGCAAATTCAGCTACGTGAATAACGTAGCTGAAGTCAACGTACTTAGATCTACTCACCACAGTGTCTTCACTGCGGTGAGTCGACTGCTGCTGCTCCCCCGTCGACTCTGCCTGCACCTCTCACAGTGGAGGAGTACAGGAGTGGATGGGAGAGCGTTTGGGAGTCAATTTATCGCGTATACACTAGATGCGATAAATCGACCCTCACTGGATCGATCGCTGCCCACCGATCCAGCAGGTAGTATAGACATACTCTCAATGTCAAAGGAGCACACTGCTACAGAGGCCTGAAGGGCAGTATCCTGACACAGGGAGTGGGGTTGTGGGCTGGAAAGGAGGCCTGGCCACCTGGCCTGGTCTCCAGACAGCAGAGACTGGAGGGTGCTGCATCCTGGACTCATGATGGGGCATCTTCCTGCTCTGAGCAGCCAGATCTGGATGCTGAGCAGAGCTGTTTCCCCAGCCATGTCCCAGGTGAGGTCTCTCTTGTCACCGCAAGTGGGTGGCTGTGGGGTGGCCACACAGAACAGAGCAGGTCCTGTGCTGAGGCCGTGCCTTGACCCCTCACTGGACCACATCCTCCCTCCCCTGCATGTTTGGGATATGCCCAGGAGGGGCATGGCGAGGCTGAGTCCATTTGCATGTCCATCCATCTGTCACCACATGTGCTATGCATTTCTGTCTGTCTCTCTTTGGGCACCCATTGAATTGGGAGGCTACATCCGCCCCGGTCCCAAAGCAAACGTTAACAAACAAGAATATCAGCTTGACAGTGAACATTCCCTAGCTATGTCCTCAGTACACTGCTGACTTGGGCTGGCCAATTGTGAAAGATATAATCCAGCTCCCATGTGTTTCAATATAGTCTACAGGAAAATGCACCCATGTTCCTTACACCGGTACTCAGAAATGTCCAAAGCCTCCCCTCTTAGCATGAAGATATCCAGAAACACAGATGAAAATGACTGGAGCCCTGCCAAAATATTCATACCTCGGCAGGGAAGTAAAGAGGGGCAGTGATATGTGAACTATTCTATCATTGCCAAACACTATGGGGGAGAGAGCTCTATAGAACGGCAAACACCATCAGCAGTATGATCATTTCCTCAGACAGGGAAGGACACTATGCATGTGAGTGAGGTGTCCTCGCTCATATTGTTTCCATGTGTATGGAGTCAGTGATTTTCTCTCTGTGCAATGTTTGAAGTTACTGCAGGGGATCATAATATAATACCTGCTTCAGAATGTATAAAATAGAGAATGCTACATTGTTATTGTACTGGTGCCAGTTGATAGGTGATCCTTCATGAACATTTGCTTTAAAGAGGGGAAATGTGTCTTGTGGCTAAGGCATTGGTGTGAGACTGGGAAGATATGGGTTCAATTTTGCGGGTTTTCACAAACTTTCTGCGGACTTTCGCAAGTCATTTAACCTCTCTGGTTCAGTTTCCCCCCATATGCTGCAGATAACACTTTCCTCATTCATAGGGGGTTGCGTGGATCATATCATTAATGGTCATAAGGCGCGCCGATATGACAGTGATAGGGGCCATTTACTAATTTAGAGAGAGAGAGAGAGAGATCACATCATTAAAGGACCCACTGCTGCATGGTCTCCTACAAGAGGAAGCCTAAGTGGGGAGATGTCAAGGTGCTCTGGGTGAGTGTGGTTGTGGCTGTGTGTGCTGAAGGAATGTGTGTCTGGGGCTGTGTGTGCCACAGGTCGAATGGGGGCTATCTGGCCCTCCCAGGAGCCGGTTAATGTCAGCTCAGCTCGGGGAGGGAACTGATTCCTACCAGTTTGGGGCAGCCACCCCGGCTGCCTCGCTGTGAGCTCGCCTTCTGCTCGTCCGCTCTCTTTGCCCAGGGTCTCCCCCGGGGGGGATCCGCTCTGCCCATCATCTCCTGCGGCTGCCTGGGCCCTGCTTGCAGCTGCCACGGGCGCGGCGGCTCCTGGCCGGCCTTCTTCCCCGCTGGGGCCGCCGGCCGGGGCAGGTGCGGGCTGGCTAGCCGCTGGGGACGCGGTGCTGGGCGCGCAGGCGGGGAGGGAACACGAGGCTCTGTTTGCTCAATGACGCTTGAAAGCACAAGTGACTTCTGTATTAAGGAGGCTGCCGGGCGCTCAAACCAGGCGACCTGGCGGGCTCCTCCACCGGCCAAGGCAGAGTCAAGGGGACGGAGCCCCAGCTCCCGCGAGGAGCTTTGTTCCCCCTTGTATGGACAGACCCTTTGATTTCTTGGCGCTGATTATTTTTATTCCTGCCCACTCAAGGATGAAACCCAAGAAATAAGAGATTGTCCCTTTCAGCGGCTCCACAATAGGTCACCTCCAGCACACATCACCGCGAGCTTTGGCTGGGTTTTGTTGGGGGCTCTCTTGGAAACCGTACAACTCACTTAAAGGGAGCGCACAGGGAAAGAGGGGCCCCGAAGCCAGGCATTGTGGGCGAGGGCAAAACACATTTAGCTCTTAGTCTGATCGGAGTCAGTTCCCTCCTTGGGGCGAGCTGCCATTATTCATCCTATGGGAAGTCAAACCAGCTCAGATTAGACTTTTGGCCAAGATTGGGGAACCGGGGAGAGGTTCCAGAGAGGGGGTGGGGGAAAGCGGGGGAGACTTTTATCCTAAAGTCATTGGCAATCCAAAGCAGGATTTATCCTCCACAGTTAAATGAAAACGAGAAGGACAAAAAAATCGAGAATAGCTACATTCAAGGTACAAAGACTGTCATGGACCAGTGCAAGTTTGCAAAATTATATGTAAATGACCAAAGTTTTGACCGTGGTGGCCCTGTGCTAATCCCAGAGAGGAAATCTACTTAGCAAAGGAAAGTTTTTGTCTAATTTGGTTAACAGTGACCAAAATGCTGCATATATTAATAATTTATATTTCCAGGGTAACACTATATCTGTAATGCTTCAGTGCAAAAGAGGATTCAGAATGGCTTAATGCTCACAGAATAAAAATCGTGAAAGACTTGCTTCATTTTCTGCATCAAGCGGTGGTGAAAATGAGTGTAAGACATGTGTTTTCATAATAGGCACCAGCCATTCTTCTGCTGAATACATTTGGTTTATCCCATATCACCCTACGTACATTTAGCAAGAGGTATTTTCCTGCTTTCCTCGCTCGGATTTAAGGTCCCAAATGTATCCTAATGCAATAGAATGTCTTTCTCCTCCCTTTACCCTGTAATACGGCCTCTTTCTTGTCAATCTGAAACTCAAGGCTTTTCTGTATTTACAGTTTAAATGGAAGGTACACATGACACTTTTCACTCATTGTAATGAAGATCTTTTTGTCTGTCTCTGAATAAAGGAGTTGATGGTTTACAAATTGTGGGTCAGCCCATTCCATGACCTCAGTAAACACTCCGGGTCAGATCTCCCTCAAGGCTGCAGCGTGCAATGGAATAAGTTAATTTAACCTTCGTCAACGGATCGGGGAGTGCAAACCACAGGAAAAATACTAATAGCTCGCATCGGGAATCACGTGTAAGAAACCATTCGCTGTCAGAGCACAGACTAGGTTGGTTCTTATTCACTGACTCAGCCGAGGTAGGAGAATTGAAACTGCTGAAATTTCCCAAGAGCTCAAAAGGAAGGTATGGCTGGGCAAAGGAATATTAGCTAAGCTCTTGTTTGCCTGGATGCCAATGTTGCTTTTCTAGACAGTGAACCCGTAGATTTGCTCCTCATGCTGAGAGGCTTGTTTGCCTCTCCACGCCTCCTGTTTTGATGCTTCTGTAACGAAAATTGATCTCCATAGAAATACCCGTCACTAAGGAAGCGTATCTCTTTGCAGTGTCACTGAGCGCTCCCTGCAGCCCCTAAAAACACGCCTGATATTCCCGTGTTGAACAGAGGACTCAGCTCCGACTCGGTGAAATGGCGATTTTATTGAAGAATGTAAAGAGAAAAAATCTGGCATTGGCCACTATACAAGCCAGAGTCTGTGGGACAACGTTAAAGGCTCGGCTTCTCCTGAACTTTTTTCTGTGTGTATTTTTTTCCACCTGTTAAACTACTGTCTGTGATACGCCAAGTGCTACAGAGTCTAATCTCACTTTGTTCTTTAGGCCACATCTTTTCCTGTTATTTTCCTCCTAAGGAGATAAATGGCCATAAGGAAATTCCAGATTAAGACTGAAGGGAAATCGTCCCTTCCTAGTAAAATATTCCTTCCGACTTCAACAACAAAAAACCTCCTTTTCTGCTTACCGTTGGAGTCAGGTCACCCGTACATCTTGGGGAAAATGGATAGGCTGGTTCCTTCCTGTCTATTAGCTCGCCCCAAGGAATCTTCATAATTGTACTAAGTGTTTCGTTTGCAGCCTTAATACTGCTGTATTGTAACTGTAACAATGTCAGGTTAGCATGGATTTACATATAGGGATGTTTGTGAGACAAGCATGCACTGGTCCCGCTCATTGTCTCTGAGGATTACGTGTACGGTGTGTTTACACATACCCTCCATGATTCTATATAAACACATGTATATACACACACAACTTCAAAGCTACTTTTCTGAATATGATTTCATGGGCGATATCGACGCTTGATAAAGCAGAGGGCTCTTGGGAGACGCATGAACGCTACTGTATTTTAAAGAGTGTGCGGTGAACTGAGGTTTACCTGAACACCGAAACACTGCAGTGTTTGCCTCTCTCGCCCGCCGTGCCAACAGGCAACGTGTTAATTCCGCATAGTTACGCGGCACACCATAAACACGCTAGCGCCAGAGCGCACCATGTGCGCTAGTCCCAACGCTTGGAGACACGCGTCTCCCCAACCCTTTATCACAGCCGTTTCCGTTGGTTTTATTCCCCCCCCCCTCCACCAATGAAGTGCCGATGGGAAACCAGACCAAAGAGTTTATATCACATTTATTCCAAGCGCTGTACGTGGTTTGTGCCCTTCACATAGAACCGAAGCGTGCAAGGACAAGCTAGCAGGTTGGATAAATAACGCATCGCAAAAGCAACTCACGCTGGAAACATCCTTAACCTTCCCCAGTGATAATTTATTCCGAGCTATAACTTCACAATCATATGTATTTACATTTGTACACTAGCGCTTACTAAGTGAATGTACGGTGTATGCGACTGTGGATAATGTACTCTTTCCCCGACATAAATATGCAGCCTGCAGGCCGAGTCTCTATAGCACAGAGGGGGGATGCTGGCCGTGGGGCAGACTGAAGGTGCTGGAGTGGGAATGGCCGATCAGGTTGAGATAATGTCTGTCCAGACCTTGAACTGACGACAGGAAAGAGTTGCGTTGCTGACCGGGGTTAGGGAGGGGCATTGCAGCGTTGGGAAGGTAAGGGATGGTGGGGCTTCTGGCAGGACCATGCCAGGAAAACGGAGCCCCGGATCCCTGCTGAAACATAGACTCATTGGGACTGTGAGCCGGGCACTCCGGAGCTGGGTGAAGCTGGTAGGAAAAGTCCGGTTCTGGGAGCGATCCCAGAGTGGTGAAGATGGGTTCGGTGACAAAGCGAGCTTTGGACTGCAGGAAAGCCAGGATCCGAGCATATTTGGTGTCTTTGGTCTCCATCCGTTCCACTGTGGTCAGGTAATGGACTAGATTCTTCATACACTCGTGGTATCCATAGTGAAAATAGTTGGCGAACTCAGCTAGAAGCTCTGCTGGAAAGAAACGGAACAGGATAACGGGTCAGGCCCTGATCTCGCTGCTTTTTACCTAAGGAAGTTTTAAAAATTCCAGCCCACAATGTCTCTCTGAGTGTTGGAGATACTGAGACCTGTACGTGTAGCCACTGAATGTTAACACAGCCCAGTTAAACCAGTACGCAGATTATTTCATTCTCCAACCACCCACTCCTCAGCAGTTCTGGTTGTAGCTAATGTGATTTACACTGTGAAAGGGTGGGATGTCCTAGGAGTGCTTGCAGAACCAGCCGTGGTTGCAATAAGATTTTCCCCTGTGTGCCAAACGTGCATGGATCACTACGGGCACCAAGACGCTAAGCGTTGTACCTACCCTTTTCTCTGCCACGGGGGAAATCTGCCGAATGCAAGGCTCGCAGATACTGAACAGTCATTTCCAGGATCTCAGCTTTCTCTAACTTCCCAGAGCTCTGAAACACACAGACAAAACCCTCATGAAACGCCTGGAGGAAACCAGAGCCAGAACTATTCTTGGTGAGTTCACCAAACCCATGGATCCTAAAGCCGGTCAGGGAGGAAGCGCCAGGGAGCATTGACACGCAAGCCACTTTCCTTTGCTGACTGTATGAACCTGGTAGCTACTTCCCAGATACACCTCCGTCACAAGAGTCATTCCAAACCAAAGAAGGTCATTGCAGCTACATATGTTCATTCTTAAACATACAATTATGTGTCACGTCCCCCTTGGTAACGACGGCACGCACTTTTCAGCGCTCTAGCCAGCAGCTGGAGCATACCTGCTTTGCCAAAGCCATTGGCACGGTCTTCCCCAATTCATTGAGGCAGCGATTGATCCGATCCCTCCTTCTTTTCTCAATCACTTTGTGAGACACTGGAGTCCTCTATAACACACAATGTGCAGACAGACACATGGAACAAGGCGTCTGAAACATGAGCAGACATCATCCCAAAACGCAAAGAGAAACTCCCCACAGCCTTTGGTTTCTAGTTTTATCCAGAGATATTCACCTTTAAAAAAAAGTTACTCTAACGTCAGACATTTGATCTGACCTTCATTAAGCCACTTGCATATCAATTTCACTAGATTATTATTTTTTTAAAAGAACCAGGTTAACTTTGGCCCCAGAAGCGATCGCTCCTCCAGCCCTGCTTGACTGCACAGGGGAGGTCCCCACCAAACCTGATCTTCACAGCAGTGCTCTTGCTGAGGATCGGTCTGAGTGTTAAGTTATGGTTTTCCAAACCAAACACAAGCCCAGGCTTTTTTTTAAAAGACTACCAATAAACCGTCGTTCTGTCGCGGCTGGGAAAATAACCGGCAACTCCAGTGCGCAAGGATTAGCTCCAACTTACTTTCCTTTCCTTTAGTTTAGAGGCCATCCTGGGAAGACACACCACTGGGGAAAGCCTAGCAGATGGGAACGGCTGTGTCTTCTCAAGAGTCTCAGGTGCACTGCAGCCCCCTAGCCTCCAAAGGGCTGCTTATAAAGCGATCATTTCTGGGGGGAGACTCGGTGTATTCATGGCCTGCCTGATTCCCTAGGATTAGGGAGAGCAGTTTAGGGAATGTATGCATTAAAGATCAGTTTTAAAGGAGTAAAAAAAAAGTTTTTTTTTCAGTCCAGGGGGCTAGCAGGGGGCAGATCAGCTTTGTTACTCCACGTGGACCTTCAAAGGACACGTGATCGCCCCCAGAATAACATTTGCATGGCAACAGGACTAAGGGGAGCCGCAAGCAGAGCGCAGTGGCGCGCTAGCAGCGTGTGAACACAAGCTCTCTTCTTTAGTTCCAAGCGCCTGGTCTCTCACACGATCGCCTGTTTACAAATCCCAGGCAGCCCCCCCCCCCTTCTTCCCCTGTCCAAGCGCTGACTGCATTTTAAAGCCTGTCCAGAGTCATTAAAGTAATTAAGTAAGCCCTTAATAGGCTGTTCCGCCCAGTTCAAGGGAGAGCCCTTGGAGACGGAGTGGCCCCGTTTGTTCTCAGGCTTTTCTCACACGACTTGGTGACACGTCCATCTTTATGAGAGATGGCAGCGAGGGTTTTTGTTTACACCGCTTTATGTGCTGGGACATCCCGGCAGGTGTGGGACTGGGGGCTGGCACACGATCCCCCCCCCTTTTTTCCCCTCCTCCCCTCTGTAGGCCCAGGGAGGCTCCCGCGAGCCTTTGGCACACGACGGTCCTTTTTGTGTGGTGTGTGTCTGTGTGTTGTTGTTTTACCCCCCTACTCCCCCCTTTGGAGAGGCTCAATTTGTAGCCTATTATCCTATAGGAAAATGTCCCATTGAAATGTATGAATAGTTTCATTGGGCCTAAATTTTAATAATGCGGGTCAAAGAAAAGAGGGGCAAATAAAGAGGAGATCGCAGCTGGTCTGAGAGTGCATTATTCGGTGTCACCTGCAAGAGGAGTCGCCTACAGACCCCCTATTCATTTGCCTAATTTTGGTCAATTTAACAAACTTCAGGAGAAATTATTGTGGCATTGTTCGGGAGGGTAAAGCTTTCTGATCGAATTAACAGCATGTTTTGATCCGGTAAATGTCATTAAAAAGAAAGAAACAATCGCGTTTAAAGGGCTCTGAGTTAAATGCGCCAAGTGGAGACGCCAAAGCGCACAGCTCACAAAGGGAGCAAGTAACTGCCACAGGGAACTTTTGTACACGCACATTGCTGAAGTTTTTACACAAAAAGGCATTATTTCATACTTGAATACGTTTAATCCAACAATTGTCTATTTTCTGCAAACATATTTTCACAGCATTGTTAACTTTTTTTTATGGCCTCTGTTCTGGCAGCCGCGTTTCTCGCCTCGAGAGCGCAGAGGACTCCTTTTCGGGGGGATGGCAGTGTTTGTCCCTGGGGGGGAGAAAGGGAGGACGGGAGAGTTTGGGGAAGTTGATCTCTCTCTTTTTAAAGGGTTTAAGAGGAAAATATCGAAAACATACAAACAGAAGCCAGAGGAAATTAGCTGAAAGGAGGCTGGGAACCCCCCAGTCTCCAGAGCCTCTGAGCGCGTTTCTATGGCTCTTTCACGGCTCCTTGCCACCGCCCTTGCTTTTTGCATAGGGACTCCCCCCACCCCCAGTAGCCCACTTTACACATTTACTAACTAAACAGCAGCTCTGGATTGTGACTGCACCCAGCAGAAGGAAATAAAAACATCACTTTCAATGAGGAGATGTGTGCTAGGGGCTGAGCTGTCTTTCCAGTGTTTAGTCCTGCCCATCTGGGAAATGTTGCAGACCCCAGAGAAACGTTATAAAGATGCCATTTATTCCAGTCATATCAGCTCCAGGATATTTCTTCCAAACATCCACTTCTCTTTTCTTTTTAGTGTGTTGCGTTATTTTTTCCTATTTCTTTGTAGTTTAAGTGTGGAAAATCTGATCCATCTGATTTTTCCGTATAAGTTACATGGATAGCACTAACTGTGAATACAGATTCTTGTCCTTGTATCTGAGCAATGGGGACCCTCTCCCCCAGTGCAATATAGTAAAATAGACTTAAAGTCAAACGATCAAACCTGAGGTTTGCATACACAGAGTTTAGAACTCTTCAGTATTAAAACATCGAAGTAATTCTTTAACTGCATCTTCCCAAATGTTTGTATGCCAGACTAGGTTCAAACTCAGACACTCCAGTGTGGTGTTCTGTTTGCAGTAGATATTCTTTTGGGACGCTTGTAGTATATTCAGTCTCATACAATGGGATTAAAAACTAACCGTTATCATCCAAATTAACTAAACTGTGAATAGCAAATGTGAGGTCTTTTTTTTTCTCTCTTCCTTTTTTTTCCCCTTCGCCAGCGGAGATGGAGTTGATCCTCTTACAGTCTGTGTTAACCACCAGCTGCAGGCACCCGCAAGACAACTTTTTACACCACTAGACTTGTTTATTTTCTTCTTTTCTGCCACAGAATTGTAGTTTTGCATCTCAGCCCAAGCCAGGCTAGGATGTTGTCCAAGTTCAGTTTGACAGAGAAGGCTGGGGAGGAGTAGAACAGTGGCCTGCAAAGTGGGTATGCCAGGGGCCGAGGTGGTGAAGTCGGAGCGCTGAAAATGTTATGGCATATTAACTCAGACATGTTTGCTTTTTCTTTTCTTTATTTCGAACGTTATATCTGCGATCAGACTAAGAAGAAAACCTTGAGCAGAAATCATTAGCTGCTTGGGAAATCTCCTTGACCTCTCTTACACTTTTCAGCGCCTCCAAAGAAGAGGAGCATTTCTATTTTAAACTCTCCAAAAGTGACACTTTGATTTTCCTAACGCAAGATTGTGCTCGGTTATCTGACAAGGAAAACTGGATACCCTTTCCCCTAACTCCAGTTTGTTCTTTAGTCGCTTTTGCCTCGTAGCTCATTTGTAATTATTCTCTTACAATATGAGACCATTTTTTATTTTGTTGGTGACGCCTTTAAATACTTGATACACACGTTATTTAATCAAAACTTGCATTACACACACAAACAGTACTAACAAAGGAGATTTAAAGTTATAAACCCAGAGAAATAGACAATTAAGGCCTTTTTCTCTGTCCTTCACCCCCCCCCCCCATACACATATAACACAAACTCTCATTACATACACATAATGAAGGGCCCAATCCTGACGCCAGTGACCAAACGCCCTTTTACTTTAGTGCCGGCAGGATCCTATATCCAGGGATCTAACTAACAGGGCTAAAGTCAACGAGGGTCAACTATGCACAGCTATTAATGGGGTCGGTCTCTCAGAACCAGGGCAGGAAGCGTTCATTGAGGGTGCCCTTGGCTTGTGTTCAGGGTTCACACTGAGCGGAACACGAACGCGGAACAGTGCTTATGTTCTGTTATTGCAAGCAAAAGAAACAAGGCGGAAATAACAGTGACCCTGAGTTTGCACAGGCGCTACTGGACCCGATCCTGAGCACGGCCAAGTCCCACGGAGGTCTCTCTGTCTTGCAGGAGCCCAGCTCCTCTGGGGAGCAAGCCCGTTCTTTCTGACCTTCCCAGGGGAGTGCGTGTGGGGCTGGCTTCCCCCTGGAGATCCCCGCAGCCCCGAAGGGGGCAGCCCCGGGATGGTCTTGCCAGGAGTCTGGGAGCTGTGCCAGAGGCGGCTCAGGTTTTTTTTTATTATTTTTTTTTGAGGGGGGGGTTCTTTGGCGGGGCCGGTGCTGGATGCCAACAGCAGAAGCCCGTTGGTCGCTTATTCTTCCCTGACCAAAGCCGGGCTCCAGCGCGTTGCGGAGTGTGCACGGGGCTGTTCTCAGAGCTGCTGGGCGCGGGCTGCGAGGAGCAGGCGGAAAACTATCCAGCGCCGTGTACAGTGGCTGGCTGACACGCCTGGGCAGCCCCTGTGGGGTTCACACCGCAGCAGCTCCTTGTTGCAAACAGAACCGGACCCATCAATAAGCCACACCGGGCACCGCTGGCCCGCGCGCCCTGAATGGCCCACGTGAAAGTCCCTTCCCGCCATTTAGAGACGACGCGGGTCAGTAACATCTTCCATTGGACCCAGGGCTGAAATGGAAACGCCCCAACATGAAGAAAAAGGAAGCAAAACTTAACAGCGACAGCTACTTCCTGAGCAAATGCAAGAAACAAAATCGCATCCTCTCAGAGATCGCGCCACCTACAACCCGCTGAGCACTGCATACAACTCCAAATATGCTGAGCAGCTATGCAGAGGGACTTGGGAGAAACTGAGGAACCACTTAGTGCATCTCACTAGGACAGAGGGGACCCCCTCAAACAAGAAATCACCACAGGCTCACAGCACTGGAAGAAAAAAAGTCAGGAAAGTTAACCTGGAAATCAGGTAAGAAATCAGAGGTTGGTGGTCCAATAAAATATATTCCCTCACCCACCTTGTCTGTCTAATATCCTGGATCAACAGGACTGCAACGACACTGCATACCTCAATAGGCCATTTAAAGAAAGCCTGAGATATTAGGCTCACCTCAGGTGCTTTATTTGAATCCAGGCATGTTTTCAAATGGAGACTTGAACCCTTACCAAAAATGGCGCAGCATTTTACTGTGAGAGGCTGGATGGAACCACCTTAATAAAGGCTGTTATTTGGGGTCATCAGCACTGTAGCCATTTTAATAGAGAAGGTCTTCAGTGGTCTTGCTGGGCTATTTTGTGACCCAGCATGCTGGGTAGTTCCTAAACCACTGAAGTCAGAGTTTGGTAAACATCACAGACATTGTTGCACTGTATGTGCCTTCCCACTCATCTAGCCTTGACATCTCTGATCCTTCACATGGTCTCCCCATTGCTGATGTGAGAACCTTCTCTACCACAGCCCTTGCATTGCATCAATGCATCTACTGCATTGAGCTGTCATGGACTTTTGCCTCTTATAGGAAAACATAGCTCTCTTTCTTGCCTCTAGCCCTCCGTTTATTTTCTCTTCTGTTTTTATTTGATTTTTTTAATTTTTAACTGTATTCATTCACTAATTTGAGGCTCTAGATTTTAGGCTCATCTTATTCATTTTAGTAGCCCCATTGACATCATTGGTACTTCTTGCATGAATGAGGTGAACAGGATTTGGCCTTGTGTGAAAGTTGGTGTCCAAGGAAAAGCCATATTGATTATAAAGGAAACTGACAAAGCATTAACTACAGCAGTGTTGTAGCAGGGTGCTGCTATATTCTGTGGATGGCCTGCTAGGCTGTTTAGATTTGTGTTAGCAAAACAAATCTAATGAGGCTAGCTAGTAATGGATTGCAATATAATGCTGGAAACCCAAGTTCAATGTCTAATCCCCATCACGCATTACTGTGGCTAGCAGGGAATGGAAGGAATGCAGTGGAGGTAACAGATTCGGCCTATAGATGGAGTATCTCAATCATCTGACAGAGCCCTTTCTGGGTAGTAAGAAGTAGTGGCCTGACACTAAATCATTGGAAAGACTAAAGTGCTTCAATTCTTAAAGTCATACTAGGTTCATCTGTGAGTGCGTCACACCTTATATGCTAAACAAGGTCGGGCATGGTCAGAGAATTTAAGGGAAACATCCCAGGAAATACCACGGCACTACAGGAAGCGCTGTTGATGATCCATTTGGTGATAGCCTTCCTCTGGAGTTCATAATGCTCCAATGCCCCAACTTGGGACTATGAAGGGGGAAGATGCTGATGTTTGGGTGAGATTTAAAACTATGTTCCTGATCTGTGTGGGCATCAAATAGCTCACAACACTTTTTTGCAGTAGTGTATGTGTGTGTAGGGGTGGAATGTTAATCCTGGTGTCCTGGCCACTTGGGATAATTACAATCTTCCTGCAAAAACTACATCCACATTTTCGAATGGGTGTGGTATTATTTTTCACTTGTTGTTCTATATACTGTCACATTCCACCCCAGAAGTAGCTGCATTTTAGTAGTGGGTGAAGTTATCAGTGTAATTTCTATAGTTTATATATCACTTTGTAAAGTAATTTGAGATTCTTTGGGTTCAGAGGCCCTCTATAAATATAAGATTGGATCTGACAAATCATTGCATATTCTTGTTTTATGCAGGTGTAACTCTAGTGAAAAACTGGAGTAATGCACTGGTGAATCAAGCCCAGTGTTTTCATGATGATAAAACTGGATTTCTTTTGAAGTAGCAAAATAATGCTTAAAATACAAGGTAAATGAATTACTGGTAATTTTCTACTGGCACAGACTCTGACTCAGAAGATTATTTCATTAATGAAGCCCCTCTCAGTCATTTCACACCTCTTCAACCTCACTGATGATTTAACCACAAATGTTGCTAACTGGAGCCTGTGGATCAGCCACTGCACCATTACTCTGTGGATGACTGTGATGTTGCAGCTGAAGTGGATGATAAAAAAGGGCCGTTGAGATGAGTCCCATTTTCTCTGTGGATTTGGTGAAAGATTCAGTGGGTGCACACAATACTTCAGGAGGCATACAAAGAAAAACTACTCAGCTGGACTGCCCCCTCTGCTTGAGCACAGAGGTAAACATTGCCTGTGATCTCATTCTTTCCTTGCTGAACTCTGACTACCATCTCAGTACTGAGAGTCTTTTCCAGAGGTGTCCTTTTATTCAGCTGTCAGTGATATTATAAAAACTGGCCAGATGCCCGCTATAATAGGAAGCCAGAAAAGAGAGCTGGTGACTGGATCCTTCAGAAATTGTTGGCTGAAAAATATCTTGATAAAACACAGGGGATTCATTCTCCCAGACTCTTTTGTCTTTCCTTAAGATGTAATATTTGCTTCTTCTTTCAGCTAGTCATAAATCTCAAGGTTGAGGTCATAAAGAAGATTTACTGGACAATGAATTAAAAGTGATGTTATAGTTTTAGACACAGAACTATATTGAGAAAGATCTGCAAGTGATGCAAATTGGTATAGCTCCATTAAATCAATAGAACGAGGCTGGTTTACACCAATGGGAGAGCTGGTGCAAATTTTTTATCTGACCACTAAATTCAGAGACTAAAGCCCGAAGCAAGATGCTCTGGGTAAGTGTCGCTAAAGGATGTACTCCCAAAAGCCATACAGAGACACTAAAATACTGGTCACAATTTTATTCTCAGCCAAATCTCTATCTGGGTGAGCTGGTACCACTCTTCTACAAAATAATGATGGAAGGACACCCACACATAAAGTCCCACTGAAACTAATTATTTATTTCCATATAAATCCTCTCATCCCCAACCAAACCAAACCAGGCTTTTATGATGTTTGGACTGCTGGACTGGTGATCAAACTAGTCAATGTGTCAAAGCCATAGGGCATACAGTGATGCTTTCCTGGTATGCTCTTCAGTTCTAGTAATATTTGAAAAAGAAGAATCTGTTACAATAATCAGCATTATCCATCATTTGGGCACAGTGCAAAAACTCTGGTCTTTATCTGTATTGTTAGATAGTATTGGCATACTCTTCACAATTCTGTACATACAGATTGATATTAATTTTGTATTGTAGGTTCATACGCTCTCCTTAGGGACCTCTTAGGGGTACAAAGGCAGGACTTGGTGATAGAGTGACTAAGAAATACATACAATATACAGATCAGTTTATGGAATGCTGAGTCTTACTGTTCAGAACCAACTGCATTCCCTAATTTTGATGTGCTGCCATCATAATGGCTAGCTATGAAAAAGAAGCATTTGATGGGAGGCAGTAGAAATCCTTTCTCAAACCTTCATGTGATTTTGAATCATACAGTTTGTAATTGTTAACTCCCCTTCAAAGATCTGGATATTGGCACTACAGACACCAGAGTTGCACTGCTGTCTCTACCTGAAGAGGCAATGTGCATGTAAAACCTCTGACCAATTTCTGGTTATGGGGGGATTAGAAGTTAAAAAGTAAAATATTTCTGGAACCAGACGAGGACAAATTCCAGCAATACACCCCAAATCATGCCTAGTTAGCACATACCCAGATACAGTCAGCTCTCCCAAGGGCAAGAGATGTTATCTCTGGCAAGAAAGGCACAAATCAGGTCAGTACAGCATGCAGTGATGAGTTGTTTCCAGCTACAGTATTTACTTCTGCAGTAATGTGCTCACTACTGTGGATGCGGTCTTGTTGAATTTGCGCCAAGCTAGCCACCCATGCCCCAGTCTCTCCTTGTGCTCACACTGAATGCTACATTATGTTGAGAGATGCAATAAATAGATAGATACTGAACTCCTTTATGATACAGTGCGGTATCTACTTAATGCCCACATCATTTGTGTGCTGAATCTTCTCTCTTTGTATCCTTCCCCATCCTTACTTACCTGTGCAGACCCAGGGAGCATTTAACCTCTCTGTTTAATTTGAAAAATAAAAGAGGATTCCATGATATTGTAAAACATGTCTTAGAACATGTACAATACTGGAACATAGCTATCAGGATTATGCTGTTCATATGTATATTTTGAATGTACAAAATACTAATGTTCAACATGAAACAGAAGCATCCTACATTAGCTATTGAAAGCTAAAGAATCTGTATTCAGATGTCAATCATTTTATCTAGACTATCATTCTTGCTAAACTTCTTTTTAAAAAAGACTGTTTGTGCATCCAGCAAGTTACATTTTGGGGTCACAGGGGAGGTATACAAATAACAGCCCAAACCCAAGGTCCTTTCTCAATAAAACTATATTTTAAGTCTTCAGCCATTCAAATACCTGGTGACTGACATGGTATAAATGACTTGATGGATAGACAGATTTCAGTGTGAGCTTTGCCTGAATAAAGACCACAGGATTTGGCTCTGTACAGAGGCATAAATGCCCAGCACTGACAAGAAGGGAGTTAATGAAGCCTTTAGAGCCAATTAGCCCCAACTTGCTACACCTGTAGCAGATGTCAGCTGTGGAGAGGGGGCATTAAAAGGAGATGGCCTAGCACAGTTCAGGTTTGACTAGGAAGAAGAGCAGAGCACTTTCATCAGGGGCAGCTCTATGTATTTTGCCACCCCAAGCATGGCAGTCAGGCAGCCTTTGGCAGCATGCCTGTGGGAGGCCTGCTGATAACGTGGATTCGGCTGCATGCCTGTGGGAGGTCTGCTGGACCCGCGCCTTTGGCGTACCCACCGCTGAAGCCATGGGACTGGCGGCCTTCCTGCAGGCATGCCGCCGAAGGCCGCCTGACTGCCGCCCCACGCGGCTTGCTGCCCCAGGCACGTGCTTAGTGTGTTGGTGCCTGGAGCTGCCCCTGGCTTTCATTCTCTCTCTGGTATAGTTAGTGTCTGAACCAGCTTACTATCTAGATGAGCACTGATAGAGGGAGGGACTGACCAAAGGAGTGGCCGTCCGACAACAGGACCTAGGTAGAAGGGCAGGATCCCGCTGCAGACTCATTGGATGACACTGTTTTGAGTTCTTAACTTTTTTAATTTGGGGGCTTTGATACCCTGGAAGGGGTGGGCCTTAGCCAGAGACCTATTACCCCCCCCAACCCCCGTCCCAATTTTTCACACTTGCTGTCTGGCCACCCTAGCCAGAGACTTAAAGCACAACTGCATTGTACCCTCCAAGAGGTGGTGACTGTAGAGACCCTGTTACAGTAAGTAGTGCCATATTGGGCCACAAGGGGGAATTATGCAGGTGGGCTTTGTCACAGGCTCAAAAACTACAGGAGCACTATTTACAATCATGCGTATAATAGCTATGCCTATCATTTTACATCTTCTGGGAGGCATCTACTTAAGGCTGAGGCTGGTGCCCAGTAGGACTTAGGACTTTTTCCACAATTCATTTTCCACAGAAAAGCAATGAATAAGGACAATGTTCATACTACCTAACTTGTTTTGGGTCAGTGGGCTACACAAATAAATAATAAAACAGTGTAGTACTGCAATATTGCATTTCAGTAAGGTCTATGGCCCCATTGTGCAATGCAATGTACAAATGCAGAATAAAGCTGTGCCCTGGGCCACTGCCAGCATTTTAAGCAAAGAAGCACTAATAATAGTTTTAATGTTTCTTATATTTCATGTGGCCTAATAACACATGAGATTCTCCAGTTTCTTCTATAACTTCAAGCAATAACACGAATACTGCAGTTTAACTATTTACATGTAGAAGCAAAATATTAAAGATTTTAACAATGATCACTGTATCAGGGTTTAGTCCTGCCACAATTAATTCCCAGAGTGATTTGGCATGTTAGAAATACATTTACCAGTTCTATTTTTGTAAAAGGTAATGGACTGGATTCAGCTTGTTTACACCATAGAAACCTGATATAATTCCACTGAACTCAAGGCCAATACACAGGTGTAAAGTCAGAGTATGTGACAGGAAAGTCAGCCCCCTGTTGTAGTGCAATTTACTTGGTAGTGCACTGTAATTTCACCTATAAAAACTACACTTCAGTGGATTCCTTTTTACTAATGTGTACTACATAAACCAAATGAAATTCAGTAGGAACTGTGCCCCAAATTTCAGCGGCATTTAGGTCCTGAATTTCTATTGACCTCAATGGAGTTAAGTGCCTAAATACCTCTGAGGATCTCTGCGTAGGTGTCTATCTCTATTTGAAAACTTCAGCCATAAAATGTATCTACCTGAGGTGAAGAAGAGAACCTTAAAAGGGTTAATCAATGCCATCAGATTGGTAATGAGCTGGGTTAATGTGAATAGGTGCCCTAGAACTTGATGGGCCAAACATGTAAACCTTTGAGCCAAATCCAACTGTGGTGTAACTTCAGAGATAAATGGGCCAAACACTGCTCTCAGTTACACTGGGTTCCATGGCCTGGCGTACCCTGCAAAAAAAAGCTTTCAGAAATGTTTCACCATTGCTGATAGCAGTTCTGTTCCACAAGTGTTAGTGATGTTGGGAGTCCTAGCAAGGATAGATGGGCTGCCACCAGCATGTTAAGCATTGTCATTGTACTTAGAAATACAGTAAAAGGAGCAAAAATAATAAAATATTTTCCTCCAGTCCCCCTCTGCAAGCATAATGGAGGGTGCAGGTATAGGATAGGGAGATCACTGTCTATGAGTACCAATATGGAGAACAAATGTGGGCTCTTCAATCTAGCAGAGCAGTATAACACAATCCAATGACTGGAAGCTGAAGCTAGACAAATTCAGACTGAAAATAAAGTGTAAACTTTCAACAGAGAGAGTAATTAACTATTGGAACAATTTACCAAGGGCTGTGGTGGATTCTCCATCACTGACACTTTTAAAATCAAGATTGGATGTGTTTTCTAAAAGATCTGCTCTAGGGATTTTTTGTGTGTGTGGAAACTGTCGCTTGTGTTATACAGGAGGTCAGACTAGATGATCACAGTGGTCCCTTCTAGCCTTGGAATCTATGAATCTATACATGTTGTGCTAATGGCTGGCTTTTGGCAGGTTTATCTACTGCCAGTCTATAGCAGGGACTGACACACTCTCAAGACTCTGATTGGGTTGGTGAGAACATCTGATAGTTCAGGATGTGTCAATGGGTCATCACCCCTCCCTCCCCCCACAGTGTTCCTAGAGTCAGAGGGTGGCCTCTGCTCCAGCCGGGGCTCCATATACTACTATTTGTGGCATCTTCTAGGCCAGGGACTGCAGCCCACCTAACCCCCATTTGTCACTGCTGGGTTGGGGGTCCTCCTGTCTGCTCTTCCTCCCATGAAGATTGAGCCTTCCTTGTTGCTTGGGGCAAGCAGTCAGCATATGCCCCCTAATGTAAACTGTCAAATCCAATGATGACCTCAAGTTATGATCCCAGAAGCTGGGAATGGGCGACAGGGGTTGGATCACTTGGTGATTACCTGTTATGTTCATTGCCTCTGGGGTACCTGGTATTGGCCACCGTTGGAAGACAGGATATTGGGCAAGGTGGACCTTTGGTCTTACCCAGTATGGCCATTCTTATGTAAGTTAACCAACGTCTTCTCTGTTTAAGAAAGGGAGGAGAGAGCCAAATGAAAATACAAGAAAGCTTTTGCTATGATTCATACGTCACCTCTGCTTAGGGGATCTGAGCTACTAGGAGCTGGGACAGCAGATATTATAAAAGTGAAAGACTGGTAACTGACCTCGTGCTGTTAGCAGAATCCCAGTTCCTACTTGCTTGGTGGAGCTGCCAGCCTCTTTACTGTTCACCCGAAAGCATCTTGCTCCCAGGAAGGTTTAGTTTTACCTTCTTAAACCAAGCTCTGTCTTTTATTCAAAGATCACTGCTTGGACCAGCCCTTTGCTCTGGATGGTCTAAGGAGGGTGCTATAGACTGCACCTGAGGAATCCATAGCCTTTTTTTTTTAGACTGACTTTCATAAGTGTGATGATAAACTGAACACACTGACTTCAAACAAAGGCATCTGTGATATGAGCAAAGCTTTTGAGGCAAGCCATCTCCTTCAATGGAGAGAAATGGCAAAATCTGGAGAGATGAGGCACATGGGGAAGCAGGGGATAATCAAATGCTCCCTCCCCCCACACACACACATACAGAGAAAAGGGTTTGTTTAAAGGAGTGGGTGAAAGGTCCTGGCATTGCTGACCCCAAGCATTCATAAATCAGCAGTCAGGGCCCCAAAATTATGATTTCAAAAAATAAGTTTTGGGGTTTTTATTGCTTTCTGTCCTTTCAGCTTTTAGGATTCATGTGTCAAGCGTTTCTCCACAACCATGAAAGCTAGAAACTTTTTTTAAAGTGAAAATTGAGGTTTTTCATGTAATCCCATTACTCCAGAAGCAGGGGCTCTTACTAAAACACATACCATGAGAATCCAGATAAAATGAGATTTGGCAACGTCGCTGCATGTCTATTATACCTATGTGACCATTTCCTTTTAATTCTTGGCTCAGATTCTAGACTGAATTATTGCAGCAGGCTGTGAATGAGTGTCCCTCTGGTTCCACCAGTGGGTCTGTCTATGCCTGCTACCATTTTGACAGATTAAAATCCAAAGGAGTGTTGCTACCTGCTGTCTGGTGCTTATGCCCTATTGCTTCTCCGTACTCACTCTTCATCCTTAAAGTGGTCTAAAAGACTTCCTTTCTTTCCCTTTCCTCTTTAGCAGGGAGGCTCTCAGTTCACCCCAAAGTAGCCTAGAAGGGGTTAATGAGGCTGAGAAGAGGCCAGTTAACCAGATAGGCCACAGCTAAGAGGAATTAGATGGCGTAAGTATTCCCCTGAATGATGAAGGAGCCTCGCTGAGAAGGACCGGGGGGGCTAGGATAAAGCCAGGAAGCTGGCAGCAGAAAGGGGTTGTGGTGAGGGAGCCTGTAGTTACTCTCTGGACACTAGAGAGGGGAGAGGAAGAAAGGAAACCTAGGGGGAGAGGGTGTAGGAAAAGGCTCAGGGAAATGGTGGCAAGGTTTAAGATGGTGCAGACCTTGGCTACTGCTTAGAGGATCCCAGAGTTGGAACCTGGAGTAGAGAGCAGGCTTGGGTTCCCCTACCAGCCATTGGGGAAATGGCACTGTTTGGGGCAGTGAATGGGAAGACTGCCTGAGACAGTTTGTATGGAAAGACTCTGATACTCTGGAAGGGGGAAAGCACATAGTGACTTGGCCAGAGGGCCAAGTTGGGTGCTCTCCCTTTGTGGAGTTGCACAGTGTGAGAGAGATACAAAGGTGGCAGGGCACACAGTAAGCAGCAAAAAGGGGTGTTGGACCTGGGAGGAGCTAATCCCCAGAGCATCCAGGAGGAGGTGCCCTAATGGAGAGAGGACCCTGTGACTCCCAATATCAGAGAATGGGAAAAAAATCAGGAAAGAGAAGTGATGGTGAGGATGGAGACCAAGAGATGCAGATAACTTATCCTTGTAAGTTGCGGAGACTTTTCTGACACACAGTTTCAGTGCTTGGCACTGAGTCTCCATCCCGCTCTCAGCTCTCCTCTTTTGCACTCCCATTTTATGCATGACTCTTGACACTCCCTCCCAGCTGCAGGTTAGAACAGCAGCAGCGTGGAGGAAAGGTACAGAGTCCATAGGGGGATAGGTCTGAGAGACCCCACACATGGGCTTGTTCCATAGCATTGGCAGTGAAGGAGAGGAACAAGGGTTTTAACTCCCTGGCAGTTTCAGCAGGACATCAGTCCCACCACACCATACCAGGTGCTGTCACAGTTATTCAGATTGAGTAGTACTTTATTCTTCCAGCTCTATGCTTCCTTTATCAAAGCCTCCATAGCAGATGATGTGGGGGTGGGGGAGGGTAATGGGGCAGAAGCTAGTGTGGCTTGAGTATCCTTCATCCTAACTTCTTGCTTCCACAAGCCCCATAGGGGCTATGGCTGTGAGGGGCCTGTGTCAAGGGTCAAACCAACTCCTGTCAGCCCCTGAATAAGGGAGGCACACACTAACTCCCCTCAGTCTCTGTGACAGCCTTAGCACCACTGCAGGGGTGAAAATTAGCTCCAGTCTCCCTCTCTAGTGTAGACAGCTTCATGCAATACAATGGTACATTCCTACTTAGAGATCATATTAATGTGGCAATGCCTGCTTCTGGTCCTTGTTGTTCCGCTTCTGGAGCTGTTGACTGAAACAGCTGCTTTGTTTATGTCTGGTTGATTAAAACTCCAAATGGATCTAGCTAGATTATTAGAGTTCACCACCACACTCTAAAGTAACCCATTGTATGTAACATGCCCATCACTATGGCCCTGATCCAGAAAACATCTTTAAGTGTTGTCCTGAATAGGGACAGGCTGAAGCACATGTTTAAGAGCTGTTCTGAATTAGGAACTATCCTGGACACTTACATTGCTCAAGCCTCTGTTTTACTCAGTGAACTAATGGGTAGCACCTGATGACAATTCTGGACTCATTAGCCAAAACTCTTCTCAGCTGGAAGTTGCTTTCACACACATCTCTGTGCTGGTTTAATATAAGGTGCCAACCCCCTACACCTTGTGCAGCCATTTATATCTGTGTAAATGCCTGCACAAGGTGCAGGGCAGAGGAGATTCAAGGCCACAGTCTAGCATCAGCATTTATAATGTATAAACATGTTGACTGTTCAACTGCAGAATAAAGTGCTTGATCCATGCACAGCTACTCACTATTAGAAAAGAGTATGTTTCTCTTGTTTCTCATTTGAAGTTCATAAAAGCCTGCTTAATGTAAAGAAATATTAACTCTTGGCAGAAAATAACTGAGGGAGCATTTTTCTTGCACAATTTTCCAGTTCACTTTGCCGATACAGAAAAAGGTAGGTCAGTGCTTTCCTTTGCCTCTGACTGTGTGCATAACTTGGGGGCAAAACACTTAAGCTCTCTGTCTTATCTGTAAAATGGAGATTTTTTTTTATCAGTTAGGAAAAGGGGTAAATTATTGCACAAATACTAAATATTTTAAACTTTATTACTAACAGAGAAATTTTATGGATACAAGCAGTTATTGGTCTTGTCAAAAATCTCTCCCATTAAAGATATTTGGAAAATTATTTTTAGACCTATCTAGGTAAAACACTGAAAAGAATGAGCATTTCACTTGAATATATAAAATCCTTGCCTTGTCTATGATGAGCTTATATTGTATTTTGAAAAAAAAAATCTGGGTAGATCAGGAGTTGGCTGCTGCCATCTAGTGATGAAATATATTAACATGATTTTCTAAATTCAGCGCCTTGCATGGTGACAGGTTTCAGAGTGGTAGCCATGTTAGTCTGTATCAGCAAAAACAACGAGGAGTCCTTGTGGCACCTTCGAGACTAAAACATTTATTTGGGCATAAGCTTTCGTGGGCTAGAACTAGTCTCTAAGTTGCCACAAGGATTCCTGATTGTTTTAAAAAATTAGTTAGAAAATTATCAAAAAAACCCAACAAAGTTGCTACAGATGAGCTGTGTGCATAACCATGATTATAAAAAACTGGATCAGAGCCTCCGATAGGGTAAATCACCATGGCTACAGAACTCTGTCTTGATAGCTCTCTAAGACAATTGTATCCAAACATATCAGTTTATGATAAATTTGTATGATCACCTGTTGGACTTCTTTCCTTTTTCCAAGAGCTTTCTCACAAATGACTCCTGACAGGTTCATCTCTAAAGTTATCTATAATAATCCTATTATTGTCCTCTTATAAACAAAAAACTATTTTGAGACATCATACTCCAGTAGTGAGGGCAAACAGTTGAGAAACAGGAGAATAGTTAGTCACTGAATAGAACCCAGATTCTCCTCCTTTTGCTCTTGCCACTAATCTTTGGTGTCTACTGGGAATTAAAAAATAGGGAGCTGGCTTTCTCATTTGAGCTAGTGATTCAAGACACTTGCACACTGGCAGTGAGGGACCAGCTTGGCCTACATAAACATGGTGTATGACCCTTCAGCTGGCCAAGCAAAATGAGGTCCTACACTCATCTTGCTAGCGTTTGTTTAAAATCTGTGGCAAAGCTCCCATTGACTCTAATGATGCAGCAGCAGGGTCTGAATTAGAGACCTAGATGCATCAGCGTGGGTAAGGTGGAGTTAAAAAAGAGAAAGGAGAAAAAAACTACAGATGTGGAAGTTGAGGGAGAGACACCTTGGAATGTGCTGGATTAAGAATGGGAGAGAGACCCTAGATGGGGCTGGGGAGAGGGGAATGTGGAGAAGCTATAGGCAGATATTTTCATAATTAACAAATATTCAAATGCAAATTGACTTTGTTTTTAATATTCCTAACCATCCCTTCTGCTCCTGCCTGTGTTGGCAACCCAATGTGGGAAAGTTGGGTAAGAAAGTTTAGATTTGCTTGGACAAGTATAACTTGCTCAACTAGCACTTTATTAAACATACCCAGCCTACCCAACCCACAAGGAAAAAGTACAAAATACATCAGGTGAGATACTGTAATGAACTCCTCCTGCTCAACTGGTAGGATCACAAGCAGTGAAAGCTACTCCCCAATGAAGGGAGAGGAAATGAAGTTACGTAAATAACTGATGATTGGACTAGATTAAAAGAAAATACATCTTTGACTCTCCCATCTGTTACACATGGGAGACAGGAGGAGGCTGTAAAGATTGTTTGTATTTAAATAATTCTCTTACCTTGAAACTTTCACTTGCTTCTGTTAAGCATTGAAATCAAGGACATCAAAATATTGCAGCAGAACAGCAAGACTGAGAACTGCTGTTTAAGGAAGTGGTAACAGCTCCCAGTACAAATTTCAAACAGGACCCCTACTGACCAGCTGAGCAACAGGGGGAGGGATAGCTTAGTGGTTTGAGCATTGGCCTCCTAAACCCAGGATTAAGAGTTTAATCCTTGAGGGGACCATGTAGGGAACTGGGTTAAAAATCTGTCAGGGGATTGGTCCTGCTTTGAGCAGGAGGGGTTGGACTAGATGACTTCCTGAGGTCCCTTCCATCCCTGCTATTCTATGATTCTAACAGCCACTCCCAGATATGAAGTGGTCAAGGGGAGTTCCAGGTTTGCATTTGGACAATGGCAATTTGGCAGATATCCTGTTTCAGCAGTGAGATTGGTTAAAAGACACAAAACATTTTTTGTATTGACTCTTAGGGTGCCTCTGGTTTGTCCCAAGAGACTGACAGATTGGGATTGTCTCTCCCTCCATGGCATGATCCTGCACTGTTAAAGTCAATGGGAAGATGGATCATTTTGAACAAGCATGTGTTATTAAATGAGCCTTCAATGAAATGTGAGAACATGTATGATCTGTATTACTTATGTGAAAACTTAAATGGTGCTTTCTCTCTTCAAATAGAAATCCTCAATGATCTGAGATCTTCTAAACTCTGGTCCTGATCCAACTAAGCACTTAAACACATGCTTAAATTCAGCTGGACTACTCATAGGCCTAAAGTTAAGCATGTACTTAAGTGCCTTGCTGGATTTGGGCCTATCTGTCAGCAAGTCAATGGCAGATAAACAGCTACAGTGTCATGCTAATTTAACAGACATCAATTAAGAATCTGTAGGCTAGGGTTTTCAGATGTGCCTAAGGAAGTTAGGCGCTCAACTCCAATTTAAATACTACCTCCCTTAGGATCCTTTGAAAATACCATCTCATCTTCTGAGGCACAATATGAATGAAACTGGCAACTCAGGTTACGTTGGTTTTTAGTCTGTATTAGGGTGAAATCCTGGCCCTCTGAAGTCAGTGCCAACATTCCTTTGGACTTCAGTAGGGTCAAGATTTCACCCCAAATGTCTATTTAGCATGTTTCAGGTCCGAGCTAGAAGACTGTAGGTGTGGCTGCATCTTATCTGAAAGGATTCCATGAATTATTGATGGCTGGCTGGTTAACCTATAGAACCCTTAGTTTCCTCTTGAAGGTCTGGTCTCCCCACAGCTCCACTGGCCAGATCATGATCAACTACTTCATTAGTTAGAGCAGTATCTGATGGCCAGACCTACAGTGCAAGAGCTTAAGTGTTCTTTCTGGTATGGTCTGCTTCTCGGGGGCTAATTCCTCTGATAGGTGTCTCAAGTCTCCATGATAGGTCATTCTGATTGCTGACTCTTAATTCTTTATGGGTAGGGCCCTATCAAATTCATGGCCCATTTAGGTCAATTTCATGGTCACAGGATTTTAAAAATTGTAAATTTCATGATTTCAGCTACTTAAATCTGAAATTTCATGGAGTTGTAATTGTAGGCGTCCTGACCCAAAAAGGGGTGGGGTGGTTGCAAGGTTATTGTGGGAGGGATTGTGGTACTGCTAACCTTACTTCTGTGCTGCTGCTGGCAGCAGTGCTGCCTTCAGAACTGGGCAGCTGGAGAGCAGTGGCTGCTGGCCGGCAGCCCAGCTCTAAAGGCAGAGGCAGCGGAGAAGTAAGGATAGCATAGTACGGTATTGCCACCTTTACTTCTGCACTGCTGCCTGCAGAGCTGGATCCTCAGTCAGTAGCTGCCACTCTCCAGCTGCCCAGCGCTGAAGGCAGCAGCGCAGAAGTAAGGGTGGCATGGTATGGTATTGCCACCTTACTTCTGTGCTGCTGCTCGTGGGGCACTGCCTTCATAGCTGGGCACCTGGCCAACAGCCGCTGCTCTCCGGTCGCCCAGCTCTGAAATCAGCGCAGAAGTAAGAGTAGCAATACCGTGGACTCCCCCGCCTAAAATAACCTTGCAACCCCCCTGCAACTCCCTTTTGGGTCAGGATCCCCAATTTGAGAAATGCTGGTCTCCCCCATGACATCTGTATAGTATAAGGTAAAAGCACACAAAAGACCAGATTTCACAGGGGAAGACTAGATTTCATGGTCCGTGTCACATTTTTAATGGCCGTGAATTTGGTAGGAGGGTATTAACACATCTGTGGGTATTAACACATCCTCTTTTTACTCCGTTTTACTTTGTGTTGAAGTTCATTTAATGAATGTACTCTGATTATAGAGGTGCTATGCTTGTAAATCAATACATACATAATCTCATCAACCAAAATGGTCATAAAGGGACCTACAAACCCACTAAAATTCTCCACTTCCTCATTTATTCCAACCTGTTTGGTCCATCAAGCCCTTGGGGAAACAAACATTCCCTGAAGGTCATCATACATTTTGTCAGATTTCAGGCTTGTGGTTAAAAAAACAAGTTATCTGATCCTCTCCAGCTCTCATGGTAAGGGCATCAACCTCAACATCTTGCAGTTTACCCTCTGTATATGATCTACTTAAGGCCTGTCTCCCTGTTAATCTGGTTGTGTAGACTCGTAACACTTCAGGGAGGTTTCAGTATCAAAAGTGCCTGGAGTTGAGCTGTTGCAATGTAGTAGATGGGATTCCACTAATTTTGTTTTAATTACGGTTCAGGGTGTCATCTTAAATCTTAATAATTGTTTAGAGAAGTCCCTAACCTTGGTCAGTCAATCTACTATTTAACATTTTTCCAAGGATTGTAGGAGTAAGAAGTGATTCTGTGGTTGTTGCATACCAGTGCCTGTCAGAGGTGATGATACTACATTTTCTCTTCAGATGACCAGGAACTACTTCTGGTTCTCTGTTAATGTTGTATATGCTCCTATGTGAACTAGCATTCAGGTCATCTGCCTCCTGAGTGCCTTTCAGCTGCTCAGATGTTCCCAGTTTATATCACAGAAAAGTTGTTAGAAATCATTCTAGGAACAGCACCATATTTTACAATATTACCTTGTTTCACTCTTAGGCCTTGTATACCTGGGGAAAATGACCAGCATTGCTATTGTGGAATAAACTCTTCTGGAATAACTCCCTTGTGTGGACAATAACTCCTTCATGTGGACACTATTATGCACAAGGGGGAAATTGACCAAAATACCTACTGCAGAAGGCCTCATAAGAACAGCCAGCATCTGGAGCCAGAGCTAGAAGGACACTCCAGCAACCTTAGGTATTTCACTTTCTGCAGACTGGAAAAGTTGTAAGTGGATGATGCGCCTCATACTATTGCAATCCATCCTGTAGCTGTGGCCTGCATTTAGGGGGGAGGGATAGCTCAGTGGTTTGAGCATTGGCTTGCTAAACTCAGGGTTGTGAGTTCAATCCTTGAGGGGGCCACTTAGGGATGTAGGGCAAAATCAGTAATTGGTCCTGCTAGTGAAGGCAGGAGGCTGGACTCAATGACCTTTCAAGGTCCCTTCCAGTTCAAGGAGATAGGATATCTCCATTTATAATAATTTCTGAGTGCCATATACTCAATATCCAGGCTCTTTTTGTTCTTGGGTCCTCTCTAAAACCCTTCTCTCCAGTTACTATGACTGCTTCACCTATAATTCTCTCGGTAGTTTTGAAGCAGTTTTTGGGAACCTCACTCCCCATACTCGTGCACCTTGTATAGTCATTTACACTATGAAATATGGATGTTGAACCTTACTAGCCATTATGGAAGGTCAGGTGACTTCTTAGATAACTTCACCTGGTCTCCTTATCTTTATCAGATCTTTTCTTCCACACACAACACATCTGTACCTCAGGTCTTTCAAAAAACTTGATTGTAGCTTTATCTTTTGGAGATACCAATGCACACCCTGGTTGTGAGTGTTGAAAATCAGTATTAAATCTATTGTACACCTTGATTCATGCCTTGCGCACCACTTGAAAACAGTCATGGATAGCATCCAGCAAGGACTCAATCAAAATTCTTACAAGTGAATGTAGGCCACTGTCTACACAGGGCGTTTAGTTTAGCTTGCACTGAGTTAATGCACACTAATTGACGTGCAGTACACAAGCCGTACTAATAGCATGCACGCGGCTGTGCCCTCTTTCAATTTGCATCATTGTGTACATGTGGCAGGGGCTTAGCACGTACTAAGCATGTGGCATTTTGAGGGTATCCCATGCTCCTTTGCTTTGCCTCTGAGCAATGTAAACTCTGGGATTTTTCTTGCTGCATGTTGTGGGATGCATAGCAGAAGCCAGTGGAATTCCAGGACCTGGGGTCAAATTAAAAAAAAACCCATGAGTCTGCATTGTCCCATGCTTTCTTGCTTTCTGAGTGGAGTAGTGCCATTTTCAAATAGCTGTTGGCCAGCATGGACCCAACAGTGTTCCACACCACTATGCTGGCAACCATGAATACACAGACGCTATTTAGGCTTTGAGCTCCCGTAGCTGAGTGGCTTTGGACTTTGCCATGCCACTGAGCAGATATGTCTGCAGCTGGGGTTCCTCTAGCAGCAATGGAGGAAGGAGGTCAAGGAAGACAGGGTTGACACTTAACAGCTGCTACTACAATGAGCTTAACCTGGAGCAGCTTCACACAGTGCAGCACTGTTTCTGGGCTTGGGAAACCAGTATCAACTGGCGACAAAGGATCGTTTTGCAGACATGGGATGAGAAGCAAATGGCTATTGCCATCAGAGCACTGGCACTTAACTCAGTGTTGGAGTGATTTTCAGCCCCAAACAGTACATCCATTACTTTGTTGTAAGCTTTGTGGATTGTGATATGTCGAGATTTGAACCAAGTGATTAAGTCCATCAGTCCTGTGGCATTCTTGGCAACGAACTGAACTTCCTCATTCAGCTGAGCATCCTTTAGAAGGGACTTGAGAGTTCTGTTAAAACCTGCGTTGTCAATGTCAGCTCTTCTGAGACAAACTGAGTAGTACTTCAGGTGGGCTGCATGGTATTGTACAGCCTGAAACCAGGCATTCCAAGGAGTGATTAGTAGCTCTGGGGGAAGTGCAAATTTTTGTTCCCCAATTTCAGTCGTTTCACTTGTGTTTGCAATGTACAGTCTGTATTGAAGTTTGCATCTAGGACAGAGATCTTTTTAATGTAGCTGACCAGTTTATCAACTTTACCAAACTCGCATCTCCACAGCTCACTGACCAGAGAAATTATATGTGCATTATGTGTAATATGGACAGCATTTGGCATTAGACCTTGGAGAACAGATTTGAAAGATTTCATCATGTAAGTTGCATTGTTGCTTATGAAAGTAGATACTTTTTCACTGTATTTTGAAATGGTTTTAATTATCGCTTGAGAAACTGTAGTGTAGTTAGCAGCATCCAAGTAAATACAGTTGACAAGTATTGTTAGCTTTTGTGTCTGCATATCTTTGGCCTTGTCAGAAATAAAATTGAACAGAAAATGTAGTACATAGTTGTCTTGGTCATCAGTGAACTCATCAGAAATAATTCCAAAAGACTCGCATGAGTTAATCAGACTTCATCTGCTCAATTGTGTAGCAAAAACATTTGTAAGGTAGTCCTGCTGTAGTGTTTTCGCACTTGGTAAGAAACCAGGATTTTGTACATTCCATTGAATGAATTTGTGCAGCTTTGGGTGATCAGGTTTTTCTAACGGTATATTAACACTTACAAAGGCATCCCCAACTTCCATTGTAGCTAAATGATGGGTCTCAGAGCTCTGTCATCTTCTTAAAAAGACATTAAATCATGTTTTTGTGTTTTTTACCTTTTTTGTTTCCTAGCAATGCGTTCTCTGCAGCCTTCTTTCTGCCTTGATGGCTTTTCGAGTCTAAGTGGTGCTGAACCATTGCCTTCCATGTATGATCCAACGAAACACTGCATCTTGTACAAAATGATTTGTCACCATTGACATGTAGAATTTGGCTTCCAAATTCTTTCACCTGATCTTCTGCAGTAATGATAGTGTAGAATGGCAGTTGAGTGTGCATTTGGCCATCTGAAAGGAAGGTGGCAGTGTTTATGGACTAGGTTGGAAACTGCAGGAAAAAAAACTTGCCTAAGCTGCATGTTGTATTTAATATTTGTGAGAGCAAGGAAGGATGAGGTGCAGAGACTTGTTCAGCGCTTGAGTAGCCAGCAAGGCGTCCACTAGAAAATTAAAACAGCAGGGCAGTGATACCTGTTCTTACTTTATGTCTGAGGCCTCAAAATGTGCCACTGTACATCTAGCTGCTATCCTTGGAGAGTGGTGGATGGATTGTGAGCAGTACGGTTTCCTTTGTGGGTGGTTTTTCTGGGTACCATGCATTTCAGATTCTTCATGAATGAGTTTGTAATGGCTTAACAGGTTTATTATTCAATACCAAGAAACAAACCTTTAACATCAATGAAACACAGCTTTAAGGTGAAACAGTACAGTGGAGAGCAGAAAACAAGAGTGGGGGTGGGGGTCCAACTCACAAGTAAGTCGATGTCTTGCCTCTGCCTCCTGTTCTTCTGCCTTCCAGTGTTGAGTGTCGTAGCTCAAAGTTATCAAGGGCATTAGCTTGGCCAGGGAAAGGAATGATCTCTCAGAAGCAGGGGTGCAGCAGGCAACATATGTTGGTGTTCCCAGTACCCTGTATTATCCCGGGACTGCAGAACATGGTTGGGTCCTGGCTGAGGGCACTGGATTGCCTGCGTGCCTGCTAGCAGCATGCACTGCAGTAGAACATTTTGCTTCTGTGTTGCCTCCCCCTCTGATCTCAAAAGCAATCTCCATCTCTCCTTTTTCACTTGGGGGTGGGGAGAAAGGGTCTGCAATGAGCTCTCTGAACATCTCCTCCTGAGTTCTCCATTACTTCCCCCTCAAGTTAGCCAGCTGCTCACTGTTGATAAAAGACGCTGTCCTGGAGGGTCTGGCCACTGCGGGTGATGTTGCTGGGGGAGTATGGAAATAACAAGCTGTTTCTATTCCAGAGAGGTTACGATAGCATTTAAACATGTATTTTTGATTTTCCCCTCCTTGAGATTCTTCTCAGTCTTGGGTGGGGGGGCAGGGGATAGGGTGGGGGGACCTTAAATGGTAAGTGCATGAAGAGAGCTAGACTGGGTTTTTTGGCTGTGCAGTATATGCTTTTTGGGTTTATGATTGTGCCTTGGAGACTGTGGGATGTTCAGAATTATGTTCCCAGATGTCTTAGCAGTTTTGCTGTGTTTGGAGATACTTAGATGGTGTCAAAGGGATTAACAGGGGCAACTTGGATAGCCCCTTAGGCTATCCTGACTCTTGACGTTACACTGAGGTGGGTGAGTAGGAGACAGAGAATTGCCTTATTCAGAAAGGCAAAGGGCAGACTAGCAATATACGGTGTGAAATAAGTAACCAAGATGGTTTCTCCCCACCCCACCCCAAAGTGCTGAAGGAGTGGAAGGGGATTGCCAAGGAAAATGAGTGTGTCTATCCCACAGAATGTCCAGAGCAAAATCCAGCAATTTCTCAATCTGAGATTCTGCTTTATTTTCCCTGTAGACATGCTGAAAGCACACACACAAAATTTCTGCACTGATTGGCTGAAGCCTTAACTTCTCCTAGTCTTTCTCTGTGTAAGCCTGTGAAAAGCAATTAAGAGCTGTTTACCTGACTGATAGCGTAGCAGTACATCTTTTCCTATATAAATGCCTGTTAGAGGGCACATCTACCTCAGCAGTAGTCTTAGTACTACTACAGGCATGCAATGTCCATGGCTGCCTCATGTAAACTGATAACAAGGACCAGTGCAGAATCCCATTAACAGTTACAGACTAGGGACCGAATGGCTAGGAAGCAGTTCTCCAGAAAAGGACCTAGGGGTTACAGTGGATGAGAAGCTGGATATGAGTCAACAGTGTGCCCTTCTTGCCAAGAAGGCGAACGGCATTTTGGGCTGTCTAAGTAGGGGCATTGCCAGCAGATCGAGGGACGTGATCATTTCCCTCTATTCAACATTGGTGAGGCCTCATCTGGAGTACTGTGTCCAGTTTTGGGCCCCACACTACAAGAAGGATGTGGAAAAATTTAGTCTGCAGAAGAGAAGAATGAGGGGGGATTTGATAGCTGCTTTCAGCTACCTGAAAGGGGGTTCCAAAGAAGATGGATCTAGACTGTTCTCAGTGGTAGCAGATGACAGAACAAGGAGTAATGGTCTCAAGTTGCAGTGGGGGAGGTTTAGGTTGGATATTAGGAAAAACTTTTTCACTAGGAGGGTGGTGAAGCACTGGAATGGGTTACCTAGGGAGGTGGTGGAATCTCCTTCCTTAGAGGTTTTTAAGGTCAGGCTTGAGAAAGCCCTGGCTGGAATGATTTAGTTGGGAATTGGTCCTGCTTTGAGCAGGGGGTTGGACTAGATGACCCCCTGAGTCCCTTCCAACCTGGATATTCTATGATTCTATGATAATACAAGCCAAACTTTTTTCCTGTAACAACTGTCTTGATAAACTGCTGAGTTTTGCACAGCTGACTGTTTTCATTATTCAGATATGTTGTGGGAAGATGGGTAAAGGTTCTGGTAGCACCCTGCTGCCAGCTGCCATTTTGAGCTGATTAATGGAGTTCGTGGGGAGGTGCAGCTGTTTGCTGGGCAAAACAGATGTGGGGAGGGAAAAGGAGGGTAAGTAAATGGATACATGCCCTCTGTGGCATGGGGTTGTAAACAGTTGATGGTCAGGGCTTCAGCATGAGTTAGAACCCCATTGACTGTCTGATCCAGCTGCCATTTTGAAACTATGGGGGCAAACAAAGGAAGGTAAGGGCTGAAGACTTAGAAAGGCTCCTAGTTCACATCCATCAAAAACAGCTGTGGCTGTGTGGCACCTAGAACAGAAGTTAGCTCAGAAATATCATATAATATAGTTATAATTAATTAATAATTAATTGTAAAGAGAGAGATTTACCTGCTGAGGCTCCCTCAGTAGGACTTGCCTCCTTAGTCCCAGGCTGAGTTTCTGGCTGAGAATCAGGCTTGCTTCCTACATGGATGCCCTTAGAGTCCCAAGTCCTGAAGAGATCCTGGCTTTCCAGGGAGAGCTCTTCACTCCCTTCCTCATGTCCCTCCTCCAATGGCTCTTGCTGCTTGCCCTTTGGTGGGGTGAAGGGCAGTAGTGGTGTAATTGCTTAATATCCTGCCCAACTGTGCAAAAAATGGACAGATTGTTTCCATGGCCAGACTGTTCCCTGGCATCCCTGGTTTTAATGCAATTCCTCCTGAGTTGGTTGCTCTTTATCCAGCACCAGTTGCTGTCCCAGTTGACCCCTCTCAGGGTATGTCTACACTATGAAATTAGGTCGATTTTATAGAAGTCGATTTTTAGAAATCGATTTTATACAGTCGATTGTGTATGTCCACACTAAGCATGTTAAGTCGGTGGAGTGCGTCCTCACTACCGTGGCCAGCACCGACTTATGGAGCGGTGCACTGTGGATAGCTATCCCACAGTTCCCGCAGTCTCTGCCACCCATTGGAATTCTGGGTTAAGCTCCCAATGCCTGATGGGGCAAAAACATTGTCACAGGTGGTTTTGGGTACATGTCATCAGTCTTCCCTCCCTCCGTGAAAGCAACGGCAGACAGTCGTTTCAAGCCTTTTTTCCATGCAGACACCATACCACGGCAAGTGTGCAGCCTGCTCAGCTCAGCTCACCGACACCATCACTGTTATGTTCTGGGTGCTGCTGGCAGCAGACGGTGCAGTAGGTCTGCAAACTGTCATCATACATCGCTTCCGCTGCCACTCTACTCTGCTGCTATTGCCTCAACAGCGGATTTCTCCATGTTGTCTGTCATGGGCTCCCGGGTACTTGTGTTCTTCCTTGGGAAATGTGCACGGTGCTAACCGTGCACTCTCCACCGCTTCTGCTGCAACTCTGCTCTCCTGTAGACGCCATACCATGGAGCACACTCAGCTCATCGCTGCTGCTGTGAGCATTGTAAACACGTCACATGTTATCCTGCAGTATGTGCAGAACCTGCAAAAGCAGGCGAGGAGGCGACGACAGCGCGATCATGATAGTGATGAGGACATGGACACAGACTTCTCTCAAAGCACAGGCCCTGGCAATTTGGACATCATGGTGGTAATGGGGCAGGTTCATGCTGTGGAATGCCGATTCTGGGTCTGGGAAACAAGCACAGACTGGTGGGACCATATAGTGTTGCAGATCTGGGATGATTCCCAGTGGCTGCAAAACTTTTGCATGCGTAAGGGCACTTTCATGGAACTTTGTGACTTGCTTTCCCCTGCCCTGAAGCACAAGAATACCAAGATGAGAGCAGCCCTCGCAGTTGAGAAGCAAGTGGCGATAGCCCTGTGGAAGCTTGCAACGCCAGACAGCTACCGGTCAGTCGGGAATCAATTTGGAGTGGGCAAATCTACTGTGGGGGCTGCTGTCATCCAAGTAGCCAACGCAGTGACTGAGCTGCTGCTATAAAGGGTAGTGACTCTGGGAAATGTGCAGGCCATAGTGGATGGCTTTGCTGCAAAGGGGTTCCCTAACTGTGGTGGGGCGATAGATGGAACGCATATCCCTATCTTGGGACCGGACCACCTTGGCAGCCAGTACATAAAAACAGCAAGGGATACTTTTCAATGGTGCTGCAAGCACTGGTGGATCACAGGGGATGTTTCACTGACATCAACGTGGGATGGCCGGGAAAGGTGCATGACGCTCACATCTTCAGGAACTCTGGTCTGTTTGAACAGCTGCAAGAAGGAACTTACTTCCCAAACCAGAATATTACAGAATATTACCATTGGGGATGTTGAAATGCCTATAGTTATCCTTGGGGACCCAGCCTACCGCTTAATGCCATGGCTCATGAAGCCATACACAGGCACCCTGGACAGTATTAAGGAGCTGTTCAACTATAGGCTGAGCAAGTGCAGAATGGTGGTAGAATGTGCATTTGGACATTTAAAAGCTTGCTGGCACAGTTTACTGACTAGGTTAGACCTCAGCGAAACCAATATTCCCATTGTTATTGCTGCTTGCTGTGTGCTCCACAGTCTCTGTGAGAATAAGGGGGAGACGTTTATGGCGGGGTGGGAGGTTGAGGCAAATCGCCTGATGGCCAATTATACGCAGCCAGACACCAGGGCAGTTAGAAAACCACAGCAGGGCATGCTGCACATCAGAGAAGCTTTGAAAACCAGTTTCTCTGCCTGGCCAGGCTACGGTGTGACAGTTCTCTTTGTTTATCCTTGATGAAAACCCATCCCCTTGGTTGACTCTACTTCCCTGTAAGCCAACCGACCTCCCCCCTTTGATCATTGCTTTCAGAGGCAATAAAGTAATTATTGTTTCAAAATCATGCATTCTTTATTAATTCATCATACAAATAGGGGGGAAAAACTCGCAAGGTAACCTGGGAGGGGTGGGTGAGGAGGGAAGCACCGGGTGGAGTGGTGGATGAGGGAAGGAGGGAAGGACAAGGCCACGCTACAGTTCAAAACTTATTGAATGCCAGCCTTCTGTTGCTTGGGCAATCTTTTGGGGTGGAGTGGCTGGGTGCCGGTAGTCCCTCCCCCCCCCGCATTCTTGGGCGTCTGGGTGAGGAGGATATGGAACTTGGGGAAGAGAGCAGGCAGTTATACAGGGGCTCCAGCGGCGGTCTGTGCTCCTGCTGCCTTTCCTGCAGCTCCACCAGATGCCCGAACATGTCAGTTTGCTCCCCCATTAGCCTCAGCATTGCATCCTGCCTCCTCTCATCGTGTTCATTTAACGCTTTCCTGGACTCTGCCATTGTTTGCCTCCACGCATTCTGCTGAGCTTTTTCAGTGTGAGAGGACTGCATGAGCTCTGAGAACATCTCATTGCGAGTGCGTTTTTTTTCGCCTTCTAATCTGTGCTAGCCTCTGGGACAGAGATGATAGGGGGAGTGTAGAAACATTTGCAGCTGTGGGAGGAAAAAAAAGGGAAAGTAGTATTTAAAAAGATACATTTTAGAGAACAAAGGGAAGACTATTTCACACTGAATCAAATAATTCACATTACATAGCACAACTGCTTTTACTACAAGGTTGCATTTTGCCTCTTACATTGAATGCCTGCCGGTTTGGTGTGAGACATCACACACGCTCAGCTGGTCAACAGAATTTGGCTTGCAGGAAGCCATGGTAAGGCAAAGGGTTTCGGCTTCTTCAACCTTCATAACATGCAAGGGATAATAGCAGCGCCCTCCTTTCCCATACCAAGCAAAGCCCGTTGGGTTGGCCTGCGGTTTTAGGGTGAATGTGCAGCACAATCCAACCCCCCACCCCCAATTCTCTGGGATGATCACTTCACCTCTCCCCCTCCTGGGCTCTGAACTGTTATTAGCTTTGTAGCGGGGCGGCCTGGCTCCCAGGCGCCCCAGGAAGGGACGAGCCCCACCCCGGGGTTACTACACGTGGCAAGCCAGGCAGGAGACAGCCGCCCAGGATGTGGGCGCGAACTCTCGACTCCGGGGAGAGAGGGGCCGGGGGAGAAAGATCCCCCTCCTGAGAGATGGATCTGTCCCAGCTCTTGGCCTTGGTGACAGAAACCCAGGAGCGGCAGCAGGCGGCCCAGTTGCAACAGCAAAAGGAGCAGCAGGCCGCACAGCTGCAACAGCAGCAGCAGCTCATGGAGCAGCTTGGAACTCAACGGAACCAGCTCGTGCAAGACCTGGTCATGCAGCAGCAGGATTTCCAGCGGCTCGCAGCGGCGCTGGCCCGACCCGGAGAGGCACAGCCGGGAGGTGCAGCCGGGACTACACGGCCCAGCCCCCCGATCCGGCTGACGAAAATGGTACCCGGCGATGACCCTGAAGCCTTTCTCGTCACCTTCGAGCCGGTGGCTGTCGTCGCCGGTTGGGCTCCGGAGCTATGGGCTTCCATATTGGCCCCGTACCTGACTGGGATGGCGCAGATGGTCTACCGAGGCCTGTCAGGGGAAGCCGCCCAAGACTACCGCCAAGTAAAGGCTGCAATTCTGGACGCCCTGGATGTGAGTCCCGAGACTTTCCGCCAGCGGTTTAGAAGTCTGACCTACCCCACGGGGGCCCGACCCCGCCAGGTGGCCCAGGAACTCCGGGAAACCTGCAAGCGGTGGTTACAGCCCGAGCACCGAACATTGGAAGAGGTAATGGAACAGGTGCTGCTAGAGCAGTTCACCCATGTTCTTCCACCCCGGGGACAGGCCTGGGTCCTCCACCAGCGACCCTGGCTGCCGCCGTGTCACTAATGGAGGACTTCCTCGCGGCTGACACGCCGATAGGCCCAGGACTCCGAGTGGCCCCACCAGGGGCGGAGCGCCCTACCCCCGAGAAGAAAGGGGCACCCGCTCGAGCGGATTTACGGATTTCCTCTCAGGAAACCGAGGGTTGGACTCGTGCCCTGGTGGCACCCGGGCGACCCGCTCAGATCCCGACCCCCATAGGGCGAAAAGACCACTGAAGTCCGCCAGGACCTCACCCTGGGGTTCGGCCCCGGACGGGACGGGCAACCCTGGGGCCCTGTTTCTCCTGCGGGGAGTACGGCCATCTCCAGCGGGATTGCCCGGGGCTGGAGTGTACCTTTGGTCGGGTCTGTGCAGGGGAGGTTCGGGCCCGTCCTTTCCAAGCGGCTAAGATCACCGTGCCGGTGGTCATTGAAGGATACCCGACGGTGGCCCTCCTCGACTCGGGCTGCGGACAGACACTAGTCCGCTGACACTTCGGTCCCCCGGCTGACGTCCGATTGGGTGAAATTCGCCTGCAGTGCATTCATGGGGACATACGGGCCCAACTGACGATCGAGGGGGTCACCCGATCAAGGGTGGTGGGACTTGCCCCTCGACTGGCATACCCCGTGATCCTGGGCCGGGACTGGCCGGAGTTTCCAGCAATCCTCCGCCGCCACGCAGGAGACGACCCGTGGGCCATGCCAGCCTTAGAAGGGGAGGCCCCCGAGAGCGAAGGAGAGGAGAGAGAAACCCCCGAGCCAACCAGCTCGGCCGAAGAACCAGAGGATGCTCCCCCAGGGGCGGCGACGGATCCCTCGCCCACCACGGACTTCTGCCGGGACCAACGGGCCGACCCCACACTTCAGCGAATATACGAACAATTGGCCGTGACGGACGGGACGGTCCTCGACCCCGGTCGAGCGGCCCAGTGGCCACACTTTGAGTTGCGGCAGGACTGCCTGTATCGGGTCGAGCGGGACCCCCACACGGGAGAGACCCGGACCCAACTCCTCGTTCCCCGGCGTCATCGACAGTCCGTCATGAAGTTGGCCCACGACGTCCCCGCGGCTGGATATCTCGGTCACGAGAAAACCCTGGCCCGGATTTTGGGACGCTTCTTCTGGCCGGGGGTGTACCAAGAGGTGAAGAATTACTGTAATTCCTGCCCGCACTGCCAGTTGGCCGCCCCGGCACGGACTCCCAAGGCCCCGTTGGTCCCGATGCCCCTGATTGAGACACCCTTCGAGCGTGTGGCCATGGACCTGGTGGGACCCCTTCCCAAGAGCAGTGCAGGGTTTCAATACATCTTGGTGATGTTAGACTATGCTACCCGGTTCCCCGAGGCAATTCCCCTCCGGAACATTACAGCCCGCACCATCGCCGATGAGCTGGTGAAGATTTTTGCCCATGTCGGCCTACCCCGCGAGATCCTCACGGATCAAGGGACAAACTTTACTTCGCGGTTGCTCCGCCAGGTGTGTGAGCTTCTTTTTTTTTTTTTTTTTTTTGATTAACCCCTACCCACCAGAGCCTGAGCTAGGGCCCCAGGTAGCCCATACCCGGGACCCTGAGGAGCCCCAACTTGGGGAGACCCTGACGGAGGAACAACTCAAACAAACCCGGTGCCTCCTACGAGCTTTCCGTCACACCTTCACGGCCCAACTGGGAGCCACCTCCCTGGTGTACCATAGGATCCAAACGGAGCCGGGGATGGTGATTCGCGGCGCGACCAGGCCTCTGCCATATCACCGGAGATGCGCCGTGGATGAGGAGGTACGGGCGATACTGGACCTGGGGGTGACTGAACCATCGCACAGCGAGTGGCGAAGCCCAGTCGTGTTGGTACCAAAGCCAGACGGCTCCCAACGGTTCTGCATCGACTTTAGGCGTGTGAATGCCATCTCCAAGTTCGATGCCTACCCCATGCCCCAGATCGACGAGCTGTTGGCCCGGTTAGGAGGAGTTCGTTACATCACGACCCTGGACCTCAGCAAGGGGTATTGGCAAATCCCCCTGGATCCTACTTCCCGGGAGAAAACTGCGTTCACCACCCCTACGGGCCTATACCAGTTTACCCGAATGCCCTTCGGCCTCCACGGGGCCCCGGCCACGTTTCAGCGCCTGATGGACCGCCTCCTCCAACCCCACCAAAACTACGCGGCGGCCTATTTGGACGACGTAGTCATTTACAGCCCGCGGTGGGAAAACCATCTAGAGCAGGTCTCAGCCGTCCTGAGGTCCTTGCGGGCCGTCAGGTTAACAGCCAACCCGAAGAAGTGTTGCATCGGCCGACAAGAAACCAAGTATCTGGGATATGCTATCGGACATGGACAGGTGAAACCACTGGTGGACAAGGTGCAGGCCATTGCGACCTGCCCCCCGCCCACCACGAAATGGCAAGTACGCCAGTTTTTCGGGCTGGCGGGGTATTATTGATGCTTCATTCCCCACTTTGCGGCGATCGCAGCCCCCTTGACGGGACTCTTGACGAAGGAAAGCCCCCAGCAAGTGGTCTGGACCCATGAGTGTGACGAAGCCTTTCAAACCTTCAAAACAAGCCTCTGTCAAGAGCCAGTCTTATATAGCCCCGATTTCAAGCAGGCCTTCGTCCTGCAAATCGAGGCTTCGGAGGTGGGTCTCGGGGCAGTCCTCTCCCAAGAGGTTGGCGGCGAAGAGCATCCGGTCCTCTACATCAGTCGGAAGCTCTTCCCCCGAGAGAAGAACTATGCGGTGGTGGAAAAGGAAGCCCTACCCACGAAGTGGGCTTGTGACTCCCTGCGTTACTATCTCCTAGGAGCCCCTTTCATCTTGGTCACCGACCACTCTGCTCTCCAGTGGTTGGCCCGCATGAAGGACCATAATATGCGGCTACATCGGTGGTACTTAGCACTGCAACCTTATGCCTTCACCGTTTGCCATCGGGCTGGGAAAGACCACGCGAACGCCGACTTCCTTTCCCGCCTAGGAGGTATGGAAGGGTCTGGCCCCGGTACCCAGGAGCCAGCCTTGAGGGGGGGCCGTGTAGCGGGGCGGCCTGGCTCCCAGACGCTCCTGGAAGGGACGAGCCAGAACAGCCGCCAGAGTGGGCGGAGCCACCGCCTGTCCCCGCCCCCCAGAAGTCAAGGGGCGGGACAGGAAGTATAAAGGCCAAGCCACAGGTTAGAAGTAGTCTCAGCACATCAGTTGGCAGCCCCAGGGGGGTTTCTGTGATCCAACCCGTGCCACTCTCCACTCCATTATCCATGTCTTTAATGAAAATAGTGAATAGTATCAGACCCTGGGCTGACTCCTGGGGGACCCTGCTAGATCTGTCTCCCCCATTTGACAATGAACAATTGATAACTACTCTTTGAATAAAGCCATTTGTGCACTGCCTTGCAGTTATTTCACCTAATCACATTTCTCTAGTTTACTTATGGGAATGTCATGTGGGACTGTCTCAAAAGCCTTCTTAAAATAGATATTTCCCATCTACTCTTTTCCTTCATCTATGAGGCTAGTAACCCTGTCAAAGAAGGAAATTAGATTTGGTTTGGTATGATTTGTTCTTGACAAATCCATTTCTTATTTCTTATAAATTTGGTATAAGAAAATGTTTGGTAATTTGTTCCACTATCTTTCCCAGTATTTTTTTTTTTTTAATGGAGATATCCCATCTCCTAGAACTGGAAGGGACCTTGAAAGGTCATCAAGTCCAGCCCCCTGCCTTCACTAGCAGGACCAAGTACTGATTTTGCCCCAGATTCCCAAGTGGCCCCCTCAATGATTGAACTCACAACCCTGGGTTTAGCAGGCCAATGCTCAAACCACTGAGCTATCCCTCCCTCCCGTTGAATTGAATCTAATTGAATATTGAATCTAAGCTGACTGGTCTATAATTTTCCACGTTCTCTTTGTTCCCCTTTCTGAAGATAGGTACTATGTTTGCCCTTCTCCAATCCTCTGGGACCTCACCCATCCTTCATGACTTCTTGAAAATAATTCCCAGTGAGTCCAAGATTGCTTCAGTTAGTTCATTAAGTGCCCTTGGATTAATTTGATCAGATCCTGCTGACTTGAATACATCTAATTTATCTAAATATTCTTTAATCTGTTCTTTCCCTATTTTGGCTTGTATTTCTTCCCCCTTGTTTATATTAATTATGCTGAGTATCTGGTCACCATGAACCTTTTTTTAGTGAAGACTGAAGTAAAATAGGCATTAAATACCTCAGCCTTCTTGATTTCATTTGCTAGCTTTCCTTCCCTGCTAACTAGAGGATCTACTTTTATTTCTTTTTCTTGCTCCTGATATATTTCAAGAACTTGTTCTTACTGCTTTATGTCCCTTAGGCCTAGTCTTCACTTACCGGCTGGTCCGGCGGCATGCCATCGATGTTCTGGGATCGATTTATCGCGTCTGGTTAAGACGCGATAAATCGATCCCGGATCGATCCCGGAAGTGCTCACAGTCGGCGCCGGTACTCCAGCTCGCCGAGAGGAGTACGCGGCATCGACGGGGGGAGACTTCCTGCCGCGTCTGGACCGCGGTAAGTTCGGACTAAGGTACTTCGAATTCAGCTACGTTATTAACGTAGCTGAATTTGCGTACCTTAGTCCGATTTGGGGACTTAGTGGGGACCAGGCCTTAGTAGATGTGACTCATTTTGTGCTTTAGCCTTTCTGACTTTGTCCCTATATGCTTCTGCTATTCTTTTCTACTCCTCCTTAGCAATTCATCCCTGTTCCCACTTTTTGTAGGATTCCTTTTTGATTTTAAGGTTATCAAAGAGCCACTGATGGAGCCATATTGGCATCATACTATTCTTCCTATCTTTCCTTTGCATCAGGCTAGTTTGCAGTTGTGACTCTAATACTACTTCACTGAGAAACTGGCAGCTCGCTGAACTCCTTTATCCCTTAGAATGATCTTCTTCCCAGGGAACATAATCTATCAATTCTCTGAGTTTTAGTCTGCTTTTTTGAAGTCCATATTCCTTATTCTGCTGCTCACTCCTTCTCCTTGGAATCATGAAATCACTATTTCATGGTCACTTTCACCCAAATTGCCTTTCATCTTCAGATTCTCAACCAATTCCTCCCTGTTAGTCAGAATTAGTCGGAAATGGTTATTTGCCTGGTTTATTTCCTTCACTTTCTGAAACAAAAAGTTGTCTCCAATACATTTATTAATTATTAGAAACTTTGTTTTGGCTGTATTACTTTTCAAACAGATATCTGGGTAGCTAGAATCTCTCATTATTGCCAGGCCTTGTGTTTTGGATATTTATTTGTTCTAGAAATGCCTCATCCGTCTCCTCTTCCTGATTTAGTGGTCTATAGTAAACCCCTACCATTAAGTCACCCCTATTTTTTACCCCTATTATCTTTTCACAGAGAGACTCAACTGATCTGGTGCTCACCTCCTTGTGGACCTCAGAACAAGTGAACACATTCTTGATGTATAATGCAATACCTCCTCCCTTATATCTTTCTCAAACAGTATTCCAATCATAACTTATTCCAGCAAGTCTGTGATGTCAATTGTCGTAATGTAGCTAATGTACTAATACTTCCAGTTCTTCCTGTTTGTTCCCCATACTCCTTGCATTTGTGTATAGACATGTAAGATGTTGAGCAGATTCTCCCACTGACTTCCTTCTTGTTGCTCCTATCAACCTATATTGAAAATATCCACCTGAACTGGGTTATTTTTTCCCTCCTTTGATAAATTCTTGGGAAAGAATGTGTGCAAAAGGTCACACAACAGGCTCTGTAAACATAATGCTTGCATTTATTTGTCTTTTTGGCAGACACTAAAAGATTTTAACCCCCTCTGCCCAGGAATTAGAAAGGATCTTGACATAACCATAACTTTGTCACAGAGCTGATAGTAGGGTCGGAATAAACAGTGACTTTTGAATTTTCTGGCCCTTGGCCTTAGTTCTTGCAGTTGCCTTAGCAGACATCAGAATATCTGTCTGAGTTCTTGGGGCCTGATCCTGTACCCCCTGAATTCAGTGACAAAGCTCCTTCTGACTTCAGTGGCACAGAACCAGTTAGGCCCAGATGCATAAAGGGGATTTCCAGTATGTCTGCACTTGGAGCTGGAAGACTTAAGTTCCAGCTTGAGTAGACATACCCATGCTAGTTCTATTTGAGCTAGTGTGTTAAAAACAGCAGTGTAGCTGCAGCAGTGGGAAGGGCTAGCTGCCCGGAGCACTATCTGTTCAAGGTACTAGGTGTATATAGTTGAGTGTCTAGCCCTTCCCACCATTTGTGCCACTTTGGTTATTCTCTCTATTTTAGCACACTAGCTCTGAGCTAGTGCAGGTGTCTCCCCTCAAGCTGGAAACTATACCTCCAGCTCAGTGTTGACATACCCTTATGGGAAGTCGCCTAACCTAGGCACAAGGAAATTACGAGGACTTAGGTGCCTATCTCCACTTGGGAGTCATAGTTGTGAACTAACTCCTGGCGTTAAGGATCTAAACTAGGTCAGTCCTTTCTTGTGCCGAAACAAATCTGGGGACACTATAGCTCACTGGTTAGAGCACACTCACCCAGGATTTGGGAGACCTGGGTACATTTCCCCACTCTGATTCAGAGCAGGGACTTTTTACCATCAAGGAAGAAGGCCATATTGGCTTAAATGACCTGGTTTAAAGGAAGTGAAGGCAGCTATAAAAAATGGAAGAAAGGGGAAGGCCACAGTAAAGAATATAAATCAGAAGCTAGGAATTGTAGAAAATTGATAAGAGAAGCAAACAGACACAACAAGAAATTCAGCAGAGTTTAGGATAATAAGAGGTGTTTAAAGTGTCATGAGAACAAAAAGAAACATAACAGTGGTATTAGTCAATTACTAGATGGAAATGGTAGAATTATCAAAAATGCAGAAAAGGCAGAAGTGTTCAATAAATTAGCTATTTGAGGGGAAATAGTCAGTCATCTGTTTTTGTGACTGTCATGTGATGTGGCATGTGATAACATTTTCAATTCCACTAGTATCTCAGGAATATGTTAAATAGCAGCTACTAAAGTAAGATTTTGAAATCAGAAGGTCCAGATAATTTGCACAAGGTTGTTAGCATTTTTTTGGTTTTGTTTTTAAAGCTCTCTGAGTAGCTTGCTGGACTATTATTTAAGATCAACATTAAGTATTGGAACACTGGGGAAGTTCCAGAAGAAAGCTAATGTGCTAATCTTAGAGAGTAAATGGATGATCTGGGTAATTAGAGGCCTGTCCGCCTGACATCAATCCTGGGCAAGATAGTGGAGTAGCTGATACAGGACTCTACTTCTAATGAACATGAGTTTATGTTAAATGGAGAGGAAAGAGAGAGTGTGTGTGATTTTTTTTTTTTTTACACAAGTGTGGCTGACAAAGGGAATGTTGATATAATATCCTTAGACTGCTGTAAGACTCTTGACTTGGTACCATGTGATATTTTGATTTAAACCTAAAATAACATAAAATTGCACATGTTAAATGGATTAAAAACGGGCTAACTAATTGTAAACAGGGTCTATTACATTGAGATATATCAAGCTGGGTGTGTTTCTAGAGTGGTCCCACAGAGATTGGTTCTTGGCCCTATGCTAACCATTTTTTATCAGTGACCTGGAAGAAAACACAAAATCTTCACTGAAAGTTTGCAGATGACCCAAAAATTAGGGGAGTGATAAATGAAGACAGCTCATTGATAGTGATCTGGATCACTCAGTACATTGGGTGCAAACAAACAATGTGTTTTAATATGGCTAAATGTAAATACGTTTAGTAACAAAGAATGTAGGCCATACTTACAGGATGGGAGACTATCCTGGAAGTCAGTGACTCTGAAAAAGATTTGGGGGCCATGGTGGATAATCAGCTGATCATCAGCTCCCAGAATGATATCATTGCCAAAAGGCTAATGCAATCCTTGGATGCATAAATACGGAACCTTGAGTAAGAGTACAGAGGTTATTTAACCTCTGTATTTGGCACTGGTGTGACTGCTGCTGGAACACTTTGTCCAGGTCTGCTGCCCACAATTCAAGAAGGATGTTGATATATTGGAGGCAGTTCAGAGAAAAGCCACAATAACAATTAAAGGATTAGAAAACATCTTATAGTGATAGGCTGAGCTCCTTGAGTTTATTTAGTTTAACAAAGAGAGTTCAGAGATGACTTGATTAGTCTAGAATTACCTACGTGGGGAACAAATATTTAATAATGGACTCTTCAATCTAGCAGAGAAAAGTATAACATGATCCAATGGTTGGAAGTTGAAGCTAGAAAAAAATTCCTACTCGAAATAAGGGTGTAGATTTTTAAGTGATGGTAACTAACCATTGAACCAATTTACCAAGGGTCATAGTGGATTCTTCATCACTGGCTGCTTTTAAATAAAGATTAATCTTTTTTTTTTAAAGGAGAGATGCTCTAGGAATTATTTGGGGAAAGTTCTGTGTTTGTACAGGAGTCAGACTAGATGACTGCAATCGTCCCTTCTGACCTTGGAATCTATGAACCCAGATCTCCCACTTCCCAGGTGAGCACCCTAACCACTGGGATAGTAGGTATTCAGGGGCTGGGCCTCTCAGTCTCCACCATTGAAGCTGTTCCACTTTGTACAAAAGACTTAAATAGTCATTGGAGCAGGGACTTGACCCTAGGTTTCTCAGGTGAGTGGCCTAAGCACTGAGCTATAGAGTCACTTTCTGTGGTCCAATGTATATTTAAATATTTCTCTCTCCTTGCCTTCATGGCATTCTCTAGTCACACTTGCTAATAGTCTGTTTTGCAGGGAGAGTACAGCACTTTTGGTGGAGAGCCCAGAAGCTGCAGAACTTGCAGTTGTTCAGTGGACAGAGGTCCAGTAACCAGGGCACTAGCCTAAGATTTTGATTCCCTACTCTGCTACAGACTTCTTGTGTGACCATAGGCAAGTCACTTAGCCTCTCTCATGAGCCTCTCTCATGTGTGAAATGGGGCTAATAGCACTTCCCTAACTCTCGGATGTAGTGAGGCACTCTATTATGACAACAGGGAGCCATATAAGTACTTTATAGAGCATAGTAAAGGCATCACTCTATGCAGATGTTCCCTAATGGATGGCCAGGATCATCTTGATACCATCTGGAGGAATAGATAGGGGATAGTTCTCCATCGGTCTGGAGCATTCCTTGTACATCAATCTTTACATAAAAAGCATCCTGCTGCTATAGTCTTGAGTGACCTAATGCATATAACAATGACCCTGAACTGGCTTCCTGGAGGCTCATTGGAGCCCCTAATTAACAGAATCTTTGAGCTCCATGAAGCAGACTCTGGGCTTTTTGTTTTTAAAAAAAGTCTCTAGCCTTTTCCTTGTGAGGAGACTTGGAAATGCAAACCAGTTGCTAGTAGAGCAGCTGGGCTTTACTTCTGCAAGGGAAGGCTGGAGGGTCCTTCAGATCTCTCATTTATAGCTATAGATGGGATATGCCCCAAATTTACCTTGCTAACCCTCCAAGCTCTTAGGCAGGCACACAGCAATGTGATAATGAATAGGAATTGGCTTCATTTGGAGGTGCTCTTCAGGTTAGTCCAAAAATGCTAAAGCTAGCTCTGCTTGTTAATGTTTAATTCACTGAGGCTGGGACAGAAGGAGCAGCTGCAGTGTGGTCTCATCTGCTCACATGGCCTCGATTGCTAGAACTGCTAGAACATTTCTCACCAGTAATAATTTGTGTCTTTCCCAGCCTGTAGATGAAAGAGTTTGATTAGTGTGTCTTGTGCTCCATATTGAACTCAAATCTCCTGAATCACAATTTCCAGCTCTGCTGCAACTTTCTACATGACTTGGGCAAGACTCTTGTTCTCAGCACCCTACCTCTGTCTTGCCCTATTTAGACTGTAAGTGTAACTCCGACAGACCCCGGTTGTCAATGGGCGGGATCGAACCTGGGACCTCTGTGCATGAACCACTACTGCATGAGCTAAAAACCAATTGGCCCTTAGCTAAGGCTGTAGAGCAGACTCATTAATCTCTAAGTGGTCTCAGTGCCACTAGAGGGGACAGAACACCACACTCAGGAGGTGTGTGGGTTACATAAGCTCTTTGGGGCAGCAACTGTCTCATACTCATTTGTACAGCACCTAGCACAATGAGGCCCTGATATCAGCTGGGGCCTCTAAATACAACTGGAATAAGCATGTGTGTCTGAAATACTTATTGTAGGAAAGGAAAGTCAAAGATGAGACTCATTTAGTTCTAAACATGGTATCACACAAATCGTAGTCTGACTTGCTGGCACCACTGCTGACTGTGGCAGCTGCAAAACAACCAGCTGCTGCTGTGAGGAGCAGCCTCTATAAGCTGGTAGGGTAGGAGAAAGGGAACACAGCATGATGGATCAAGAGGCACAGAGCCCTAGGAAGAGTAGATGGACTGGTGGATTTAGGTTGTTAACATGGGCTGGAGGACTGACCCTTCTTGTGGGAAAGAGTATTGAATTGATGGCCACCTTATCTTACACAGGTAATTTCACCTTTATGGAACTAAGGTGGGATATCTTAGAGAGAATCCCTTAACTTTGGCATCACATCACTTCAAAATGTTAATCTCTTATGATACTTCATCATTCTGTTTCTTTCATATTTGTAGTAGTTCCTTTTGCTTTTTGGACATGAGACAACAAAAGTGGTATCCCAAAATGTAAGAGCCTCTTCACAGCTGGTAAAGGGAGTACCTCATGGATTATGTAAAATTGAATACCTCATGCAGAATAAATGCCATTTTGGAGTTCTTTTGGGTGTGTTTCTCTGTGCATTGTAACTTGGTGTTTCTTAATTAGAGGTGTGGTGACTAAACAATTCTTGGTTTGGTTTCTGTCTTGCCATGACCTAATTTTTTAGACCGTGCCCAACCCTCCAGTTCTCCTAATTGGGAAAAATCTCTCAGTGAAGTCAGGACTTCAAGCTGGATAAAGATTGCTAGGACTGATTTTTGTTACTATCCAGGCTACTGTACCTCAAGCTTCATCTCCTTTATTTACTAAAGAAAACAAAGGGCATTTTTAAATTCTAGACTTTTTGGCAAAGACTAAACTCTTTAAACAAATTATTTAAAATTGGCTTACAATTGGTGTTGCACCTTGGATAACACTGAGAGCCCTTGTTCAGATTCCTGTTGCAACAGCACAGACCTATTTTTTCATATAGTGCTAAAAATAGTATCTTCCACAACCTTCACAAATAATGAGCCATTAACATTTGTTTTAACTTACATAAATCCTGGACAATGCACATGACTTTCCTCGGTGATATGTTTAGAATACTGTGGTTTGCAGTAAAGCTTGTTAAAGAGAAGTCTGGGGGAATCAGACAGTGGCTGTATTTGCCAAACCGTTACATATGAAATTTTAAAAGCATTAGACTGATTCTGCAAACCCATACTCATGTGTGCAAAACTTTGATTTTAGTTGGATTACTCAGATGAGTAAATGTTTGCAGGATCAGGCCCTGCTGCCACACTGAAAGTCTGGGAAAGTTCACATTTACAAATGTAGTAAATGTAGTCCTCCCTCTGTGCTTTAGTTATACAAATAAGGGGATGAATATTTATATGCAGTGAAGCTAAAGTCCTTGGGTGTATTCTGTGAAATGCTGTCTGTGGTGTCCCCCAAAAACCTTGATGTACTACTTTTTTAAATACATTGCTTTTAGAGCCAACTCACAGCAGCCCAGTGCACTGTTGTACAATGATTATGAAAACTGGAGAGGCAACTTTGTAATCTAAAACGTTTCTTTATTAGGTTATCTTTCTCCTGGCATTCTAACCTCTAATTATCTCCAATCAGAATGGAGCAAATGCTGTTTTATCCCCTCAAGGCACATCAGCATTTGTGAATGGTTAACTTTGATCCCAGGTAACTATTAACATTCTTTCAGGAAACCTAAGCAGATGACATTATTTTAACCTTTCACCTAGATAGCTGTTGTTGAAAAAGTTATTATTAAACCCGGTCACATATTCAACACTTGAAACGCTGTAGAGGAGTACTCTAACCCTTAAGATATACTTGCAAAAGATTTTCCTCATACTGTTGTAGCTGCTTGAGATCTGCAAATATAAGCACTTAAAATCACTTTTCATCTTGTCTGAGTTTTCATTAACCATAATGTATTGTCAGACTATTGGCAAAGAAGTAAACACTGGCCTGGTTTACACTATGAGTTTAGGTCGAATTTAGCAGCGTTAAATCGAATTAACCCTGCACCGCACAACGAAGCCATTTACTTCAATATAAAGGGCTCTCAATCGATTACTGTACTCCTCCCCGATGAGGGGAGTAGCGCCGAAATCGACATTGCCATTTCGAATTCGAGTTAGTGTGGCTGCAATTCGACGGTATTGGCCTCCGGGAGCTATCCCACAGTGCACCATTGTGACTGCTCTGGACAGCAATCTGAACTCAGATGCACTGGCCAGGTAGACAGGAAAAGCCCCGCGAACTTTTGAATTTCATTTCCTGTTTGCCCAGCGTGGAGAGCACAGGTGACCACAGATAGCTCATCAGCACAGGGAACCATGCAGGCCGATAATTGAAAAAGAGCACCAGCATGGACCGTACGGGAGGTACTGGATCTGATCGCTATATGGGGAGAGGATTCTGTGCTAGCAGAACTATGTTCCAAAAGACGAAATGCCAAAACATTTGAAAAAATCTCCAAGGGCATGATGGAGAGAGGCCACGATAGGGACTCTTATCAGTGCCGCGTGAAAGTTAAGGAGCTCAGACAAGCCTACCAGAAAACCAAAGAAGCAAACAGAAGGTCCGGGGCAGAGCCACAGACATGCCGCTTCTACACTGAGCTGCATGCAATTTTAGGGGGGGCCGCCACCACTACTCCACCTCTGACCGTGGATTCCGAGGAGGGGGTAATCTCAGCCATGCCTGAGGATTCTGCGGACGGGGAAGATGAGGAGAAGGAGGAGGACGATGAGTTTGCGGAGAGCACACAGCACTCCGTTCTCCCCAACAGCCAGGATCTTTTTCTCAGCCTGAATGAAGTACCCTCCCAAGGCAGTATCCCAGACCATGAAGCCATGGAAGAGACCTCTGGTGAGTGTACCTTTGTAAATATAAAGCCTGGTTTAAAAGCAAGCGTTTTTTAATGATTATTTTGCCCTGAGGACTTGGGATGCATTCGTAGCCAGTACAGCTACTGGAAAAGTCTGTTAACGTGTCTGGGGATGGAGCAGAAATCCTCCAGGGACATCTCCATGAAGCTCTCTTGGAGGTACTCCAAAAGCCTTTGCAGAAGGTTTCTGGGCAGTGCAGCCTTATTCCGTCCTCCATTGTAGGACACTTGACCACGCCATGCTAGTAGCAAGTAATCTGGTATCATTGCATGACAAAGCCTGGCAGCGTATGGTCCCAATGTTTGCTGGCATTCAAGCAACATCCGTTCTTTATCTTGCTGTGTTATCCTCAGGAGAGTGATATCGTTCATGGTAACCTGGTTGAACTACGGGGATTTAATTAAAGGGACAGAGGTGGCCATTCCTACTGGGCTGTTTGCCTGTGGCTGAAAAGAAATCCTTCCCTGCAGTTAGCCAAGCGGGGGAAAGAGGAGGGCATTGGCGCTGAGCTTTTCATGTCTGGCTAGTAGGGATCTTCCCTGATACCACCCAGGCGGTGGGAGGAGGGATAAAGCGATCATCCCAGAGAATTGGATGGGGGGGGTTAGTTTGGTTTCTGCTGCTGCACATTAACAGGAAAACCACAGCACTCAACAGGCTTTGCTTGGTATGTGGGAAAGGAGGGCGCTGCTTTTAGGAAGGTTGCAGAAGCCGAAAGACAATGGCTTACCATGGCTGTATGCAAGCCGAATTCTGTTGCCCGGACCTGCATCTGTGATCTCTAACACCAAAGCCACAGGCACTCAATATTAAGATGCAAAATGCGACCTTGTACTGAAATCACATGTGCTATGTAATGTGAATAGTGTTGTTCACTCTGAAAGAGAATAAGCATTGTTCTGTAAAATGTATCTTTAAAAATATTTCTCTCCCTTTTTACCCTCTCGCAGCTGCAAATTTTTCAGGCCTCCCTCCTCTGTCCCGAAGGCTATCTCCGATAAGGCGGTGAAAAAAAACACGCATGAGACGAAATGTTCTCTGAAATCATGGAATCGACCCGCAATGAAAGAGCTCATCTGAATGAGTGGAAGGACACGGTATCCCAGTACAGGAAATCTGCCAGTGAATGTGAGGACAGGAGGGACCAACGTGAGGACAGAAGGGACGAATGTGAAGAGAGGAGGGACACTCGAGATGAGAGGTGGTAGCAGGAGGATCAGAGGAGGCAGGATGCAACAGTGGGGCTGCTGCGTGACCAAACGAACATGCTCCAGCGTCTGGTGGAGCTTCAGGAACGGCAGCAGGATCACAGAGTGCCGCTGCAGCCCCTGTATAACCGCCCTCCCCATGTTCCATAGCCTCCTCACCCAGACGTGTAAGAATGTGGGGGGGGGAGGGAGGCTTTGTGCACCCTCCCACTTCACCCCGGTGGACAGCCCAAGCAAAAGGCTGTCATTATTTTGAATTTCTGAAGTGGCCTTTTCCTTCCCTCCTATCCTCCTCCCAAACCCCACCCGGGCTACCTTGTCAGTTCTCTCCCTCTTTTTATAATCCGTTAATAAAGAATACATTATTTTTAAATGATAGTCACTTTATTTCCTTTGAAAGCAAGCTGTGATTGAAGGGGGAGGGTGGATTGCTTACAGAGAATGAGTCAATCAAGGGGGCAGGTTTTCATCAAGGAGAAACAAACATAACTTTCACACCGTAGCCTGACCAGTCATGAAACTGGTTTTCAAAGCTTCTCTGATGCGCAGTGCTCTTCTAATCGCCCTGGAGTCTGGCTGCGCGTAATCAGCGGCCAGGCAATTTGCCTCAGCCTCCCACCCCGCCATAAAGGTCTCCCCCTTACTCTCACAGAGATTGTGGAGCACACAGCAAGCAGCAGTAACATGAGCGAGTCAGTAACATGCACCAACAACCCTTTAAACGTCCAAATGCACATTCTACCACCATTCTGCACTTGCTCAGCCTGTAGTTGAACAGCGCCTGACTCCTGTCCAGGCTGCCTGTGTATAGCTTCATGAGCTATGGCATTAAGGGGTAGGCTGGGTCCCCAAGGATAACTATAGGCATTCCAACATCCCCAACGGTTATTTTCTGGTCTGGGAAGTAAATCCCTTGCTGCAGCCGTTTAAACAGATTAGTGTTCCTGAAGAGGCGAGCGTCATGAACCCTTCCTGGCCATTCCACGTTGATGTTGGTGAAATGTCCCTTGTGATCCACCGGTGCTTGCAGCACCATTGAAACATACTCCTTGCGGTTTATGTACTGGCTGCCCTGGTGCTCCGGTGCCAAGATAGGGAATCCCGTTGCAGCAAAGCCATCCACTATGACCTGCACATTTCCCAGAGTCACTACCTTTGGTAGCAGCAGCTCAGTGATTGCTTTGGCTACTTGCATCACAGCAGCCCCCACAGTAGATTTGCCCACTCCAAATTGATTCCAAACTGACCGGTAGCTGTTTGTGTTGCAAGCTTCCACAGGGCTATCACCACTCGCTTCTCAACTGTGAGGGCTGCTCTCATCTTGGTATTCTTGCACTTCAGGGCAGGGGAAAGCAAGTCAAAGTTCCATGAAAGTGCCCTTACGCATGCGAAAGTTTCGCAGCCACTGGGAATCCTCCCAGATCTTCCACACTATGCGGTCCCACCAGTCTATGCTTGTTTCCTGGGCCCAGAATTGGCGTTCCATGGCTATAACCTGCCCCATTAACAGCATGATCTCCAAAGCGCCGGGGTCCACAGTTTGAGAGAATTCTGTTCTCCATGTCCTCATCACTCTTGTCGCCGCGCTACCGTCGCCGTCTCCTCCTCGCCTGGCTTTTCAGGTCCTGGTTCAGCATAAACTGCACGATAATGTGCGAGGTGTTTACAATATTCATGACTGCTGTCTTGACTGAGCAGGCTCCATGCTTGCCGTGGTATGGTGTCTGCACAGTTCACCCAGGAAAAAAAGGCACGAAATGGTTGTCTGCCGTTGCTTTCACGGAGGGAGAGGTGAGGCTGTACCCAGAACCATCAGCAACAATGTTTTTTGCCCCATCAGGCATTGGGATCTCAACCCAGAATTCCACTGGGCGGGGGAGACTTCGGGAACTATGGGATAGCTATGGGATAGCTACCCACAGTGCAATGCTCCGGAAGTCGACACTAGCCTCAGTACATGGACGCACACCGCCAAATTAATGTGCTTATTTTGGCCACATGCACTCTACTTTATACAATCGGTTGCCAAAAATCGAATTCTGTAAATTTGGAATAATCCTGTAGTGTAGACATACCCACTGAAACCACACATAGATCAAGAGGGCTCAGTTCCCCAAAACAATGTGACAATACTGTTGAATGATGAAGTCTGTAAGTCAGACATGGGGATGATTCTCTGTCACCACGCTGAGAGTGTGAAGAGGATGCAACTGGATCCAATGAAATTTGATCTGGTGGAGCATCTAGAAGTATGAACGTTACTGAAGCTTCTCTGAAGCATGAAGGACAGATGTGCCACCCTTTCTTATGTGTAGTAGCACCTTACTCTGCACCCCCAGGGTGAAGTACTACTCAATTTGAGTTACACAATCTGGCCCTAAGGGTTTAAGATGATTTGAGATGTCTAGACATCTCAGATAAGGTTTTTCTGAATAGTACACCAACACTACAAAGAGGGTTATGCAGGGAGAGGGCATCGTTCAATGGCAAAGGTCCATTTCAATTTTCAAATGCTGTGGTTCTGACATTGCCTAATGGCAGCTCAGCTATGTGATCTGAGTTTGCAAGAACATCTTACACAAAGCTGAAGAGAACTGTTTTATTCATCTAGAGAACTCAGCTTCATACATTCATGTACCTTCCATAAGTTAGGGGTTTTCAAGTTTCATAGCGCATGTTACAGGAGTGCTTGATAAAAGATGTCTGTACATAGCTACAGAGCTAGTGAATAGATAAAATGCTAGTAGATGGCACTCAAGAACATGCAGTGTAGTTACTGGGTATAGTAGAACTACTACAAGGTCTTGTGCACTGCAAATGGCTTCCTTTCGTACTGTTCTTCACATCAACTTTTAATAGTGTGGACCACAAGTTAGTTGAGAGAGTCTCATGTACTCCTCCAATTCAGTTAGATGGGCCACTGTCCCCCATTTGCAATCCAATAGCACCCCCATGGCAAATTGACCAATGGTACACATAGAAAATTAACTTTAAGAAAGTGTTTATGTATATCTTCCTTCAGTGTATTGTTTTTAAATGCATCAAGGGCAAGCTAGCACAATGTGACTGTGATGATCCACAGGTCATGGTTTGGAATTCTGGGTCAGTGAACCAAAAGTTTAAGCACTATTTTTTTATTTCACCATAGAAGTGGCTGTTGCCTTTTTGGAATACTTTTTTTCTAAGTTAAATATTCCTCAACTCTGCTTTTTCTAAGTTAAATATTCCTCAACTCTGCTTACACAACAGATGACTTCTGTACTTTTTCCCTTGAAGTTAATGGAAGAGAATAATATAAACTGATCAGTCCTTCCACTTTATCCAGAGAGTCAAAGGGACATTTGATTAAAGCGTAGCTAATTTAGAGCAAATAGAAAAGAAAATACTCCCTTATATAGCATAGTCCAGAGGTAGGCAACCCAAAGACTGCACGCGAGCTGATTTTCAGTGGCACTCACGCTGCTGGGTTCTGGCCACCGGTCCGGGGCACTCTGCATTTTAATTTAATTTTAAATTAAGCTTCTTAAACATTTTAAAAACCTTATTTACTTTACATACAACAATAGTTTAGTTATATATTATAGACTTATAGAGCGAGACTACCTAAAAACGTTAAAATGTATTACTGGCATGCAAAACCTTAAATTAGAGTGAATAAATGAAGACTTGGCACACCACTTCTGAAAAGTTGCTGACCCCTGGCATAGTCAATCTCTAAAATGTACTACCACAGGTGACTGAGTCACACTGGCTGGATTTTTTTTGTGTTGGATAGCTCTCTGGCTATTAGCATCCATAACTATACAAGCAAAGACAATAGTAAAAAATGGTTAATCAAATCTTAAGTTTTAAGGCATAAGTTGAGATTTGATTACCTGTCCCTTTCCTTACCTCTAAGTCCAGACATAATATTTAAGCTATAACTTTTGGTGGTGGTTTTCATTTTGGCAATACTTCAGACACTGTGGGATATTTTTTGAAATACTAGTTAAAATTGCAAATCAAACTACATCTGTTTTTATACTTGAACTTATGATCTATAGGAATATGGAGAATGTTACACTAAGCTTCTCCTACCCACTTGTGACTGAATTACTTTTCTCCTCTTTAAACCATTCTTTCACTGCTTCTTGGACTACGAAACGTGCAAAATCTAGGTTTTAAGAATGTGGTTATACCAGTAACACTTGCAGTAAACAAGCTTTGTTGTTGGGAACATATATGGACATAATACATCCCTCCCCTCGGTAACTCAATTATACATATAAAAGCATGCGGTAAATCAAAAAATCTTTGCAAGAATACATATATAAGCATGCCATAAACAAAGCCTCAACCTTACAAATTTAAGCATAGGAGTTCTTACTGTTAGCTTTGTCTTTCCTATTATCCACCTCATCTCATTGTTACTGGTGATTTATTTCAAATTAGCTTGTAAGCTCTTTAGGATAAGGAACATGACATCCTGTGTTTGTACCAGGGCTGGTTCCAGGCACCAGCGCAGGAAGCAGATGCGTGGGGCAGGCAATGGACAGGGGCGGCACGTCTGGGTCTTCGGCGACAATTTGGCGGCGAGTCCCTCAGTCCCTCTCAGAGGGAAGGACTGGCCACTGAATTGCCGCCGAAGAATGAAGCGGCACAGTACAGCTGCCGCCGAAGTGCTGCCGATTGTGGCTTTATCTTTTTTTTTTTTCCTCTTCGCCGCTTGGGGTGGCAAAAAAGCTGGAGCTGGCCCTGGTTTGTACAGCCCTCAGAACAGGCCTGTGTTTATTATAAGAGGGCGTGGAAGACGAAGATCAGATTTCAGGAGAGGCCTACTTTGGTGAGGTCTCCAAGAGTTTAGGAATGCAATTTAATGGCTAGGCTGCTACAGGACAAAACACTGGCCTCTCTGCTTAATAAAGGTTTTCCTACAGCTCTGTCTTTACTTGCGGCATCCAGTCTTACTGCTAACAAAACAGGGCCTTGATCTTGACGGGAACCTCTGCCATTACCACAATACAAATGCTATTTTTAATTATTTCCTGATTTGTAACCCCAGAATGAAGGGGAGAAACAGCCAATAACAGAAGATAAGAAGGCAAGGAAGAAGAGAAGAGCAACTAGTTCTACAAGAAGCGGGGAAGAGACAATGGAGGTAGCCAGAGATTAAAGCCCCAGGAGGCAGAAGATTGCAAGTGAAAACGGAAGACAAGACTTGCAGCCAGAAGGAACAGAAGGGGGAAGGCCTGAGATTTGCATCAACACCATGAAGAGGCAGTTCTACATAATTCGGGACTTCTTACTAAGATCATCAGCCAGGTCTGTCACTGGAGCTGATCCAGCGAATAGAAGTGTGCTGTCTTCCTGGAGCGAAGATGCAGGATGTGAACCTGAGTCTGAAGAAGATCCTAATAGGAGCAGGAAAGAATCGGATTACTTTTCCTGTGGGAACAAATGCTGCTGCTAAAGTCTCACTGGGACACATCAAGGAAGACACATTTAACAAAATGGAGGCTCAAGAGATCTACAGTGTGAGTCTGTCCCTCTAGAGGACAGTGAAAATAAGACAAGATTATGATGGTTGTCACATGGCTCAGGCAATGGTGCTCTTAGGAGAGCTTTGGGATGTTCAACCACTAGAAGGCATTCCTTGTTCTCATGGGATGTACTCCACCTGAGTAGGGAGGGAAATAGACTTCTGGGATGGAGGTTGCCACAACTGATTAAAGACTTTTAAACTAGGAATTTGGAGGAGGTCGCTGAGATGCTCTTGTAATTTCCATGTCTGAATCTAATACTGGGGGATGAAAATCAACAGAGAGGATGCAGATTGCTGCTATAAATACCCAGGATCTGATTTTGGATATGGATAGAGACTTTAACTATTAATAATCACACAATTCCCAGTAGCATTTCCCATATAGAGATTGGAGGACAAATGCTACTAATAGGGCCCAAATATTCCTGGCTCTGATAATTGACAGATTTCTTCACCAAATAGTCACTGAAGCAACAAGAGGTGATGCCATTTTAGATTTAGTATAGGTAAGTAGCAAGGACCTCACGGAAAAACTGGTTGTAGAGGACAACCTTGGTTCGTGTGATCATGAGTTAATTCCCTTTAAACTAAATGGAAGAATATACAACTAAGTCTGTAAGTAGAGTTGTTGATTTCAAAGGGATAAACTTCTTTAGAAAATGAAGGGAAATAGTTCAGGAAGTGGACTAGCCTGAAGAATTCAGCAGTCTGAATGTGGAGTAAGCTTAGAATTAGTTTCTGCAACTTTGACTTAAAATGGCTGGAGCTTGCATCCCAAGCAAGGAGGAAAATAATTCATAGGGAAGGGTTGAAGACCAAACTGGATGAACAAGCATCTCAAACTGGTTATTAAGGGGAAGTGGAAAGGCTCTAAAGAATGGATGAAGGGATGGATTAGCAAGGAAAGCTACATCTTGAAAGGTTTCAGAGTAGCAGCCGTGTTAGTCTGTATCCGCAAAAAGAACAGGAGTACTTGTGGCACCTTAGAGACTAACAAATTTATTAGAGCATAAGCTTTCGTGGACTACAGCCCACTTCTTCGGATGCATATAGAGTGGAATAAAGATTGAGGAGATATATATACACACATACAGAGAGCATAAACAGGTGGGAGTTGTCTTTGGAGAGATCATTAAGGGGTCTGCTGAGACCCTCAGCAATTTTCAAGTGGTCTGCGGAAAAAAAGTTTGAGAACCACTGTTCTAGGCCAAGGAAATGCAGTAGATCTATTCTACCTGGATTTCAGTAAAGCATTTGATACAGTAGCACATGGTAAACTATTTGTTAAATTGCAGAAGATGAGGATTAGTATAAGAATTTAAAGGTGGGTAAAGAACTAGTTAAAGGGGAGACCACCACTGGTCATACTGAAAGGTGAACTGGAATGAGGTTACTAGTGTGTTCTTCAAAGATTGGTCTTGGAGCTAATCTTATTTAACATTTTCATTAAGGACTTTGCTCCCACTTCTTGTGCCATGCTAATAATTTATCTGCAAATTTTGGGAGGTATTGCCAGTATGGAGGAGGACCAGAGTAACCTACAAGAAGATCTGGATGACCTTAACTTCAGTAATAGAAATAGGATGAAATTTAATAGTGCACAGTGCAAGGTCATGCACTTAAGGACCAATGCATTATTTAGTATAAACTGGGTACTTACCAATTGGAAGTGACAATGGAGGAGAAAGACCTGGGTGTATTGGTTGATCACAGCATGATTATGAGCTGCCTGTGGGATGTGGCTGTGAAAAAGGCTAATTAGGTTAAGAGAAAGAGGGAAATATTATCTTTGTTCAAGGCACTGGTGGGACCTCATCTAGAATACTGTGTGCAATTCTGGTCTCCCATTTTTGGGAGATGAATTCAAAGTGGAACAGATGCAGAGATGGCCTATTTGGATGATCAGAAGAATGGAGAAACTAAGCTTGTGAGAGGAGACATAAGGTGCTTGGCTTGTTTAGCCTAACAATGAAGGTTGAGAGGAGATATGATTGCTCTCTATAAATAAGTCAGAGGGATAAGTTGCACGGATGGAGAAGTTTATTTAAGTTAAGCGCCAGTATTGGCACAAATCAAATGCAAAATGCCTACTTTGCATGTGTGACACAGTGAGTGACATTGCTCTCTAGTAGGACCTGTCACTGCTGCTACATAAGCAAGTTCCCTTTGCTCAAGTGGCAGAGGTCTGTCATTTGAGCTGAAGAACAAGGATTTTAGCCCCATTCCCAAAGGTAGATGTGGTGTCTATACACCAGGATTCAGTACACTATGACCACTAAACCTTAGGCCTAACAGATATTCCCTTGTGTGGACACTCTTAAATCATTTTGAGTGCCTACTACTAACACTACTATTAGCTTAATAAATCGAACTAAACTAAATCAATAGATGGCACCCTCTAAAACTACTTTAAGAATGTCCACAGAAGGGAGTTGCCTTGATTTAAATAGATTTATAAACCAATTGAGTCAAACTGGAGCAATTTCTATGGAGCAGAGCCTTTAGCTCTTGTATAGAAGAATGTCCATCTGCATCTTTGATAGCTCCATTCAAGTGGTACCAAACTACTTTAATATTCTTAGACGACAAAGCAAAACTGAGCAACACATTGTATTAGGATTTGACAATACATCAGGAAAGGCTATCCTTCACAAAGATAGGAATAAATATCTATGGGATGGCTATAGCTACCATTACTTTAGTATCCAAGCAACTCCCAATGCTAGCAACACCCTTATGAAACAGCGCAGTGCTATTTATCCCCATTTTACAGAAGGGGAGCTGAGGCTAAGTGACTTGGCCAAGGTCATACAGGAAGTACATAGCCAAGCCAGGAGTTGAATCAAGGTTTCCCGAGTCTCAAGCTTGCGCTGTAAGCACTGGATCAACATAACACATCAAACTCACTGACGTTTCAAAGGACTCAGCTATCTGTTTGGTTAATAGAAACAGGCGTATAAGAGTAAAGTCAAAAGTTTAAATTGATTACTAGTAAAACCCCTTGGACTTTCAACACTTAACACTACTTGCTCAGTGGTAAGAGTTAAAGTGCAAACTGAAATGTGCAGAAAGAATAGCCAACTTTGGGACAACCACAGTGTATGTCAAGGGAAACAAAATCTTGGGAGACTTCAGATCTTAAGTTATTCCAAATATATCACCAGGAAAACAAAATCTTAAGGGGGAATACTTGTTTTCTAATGGTATCTTGGGTCCAAAAGTAAAGATGAAACATAAATATTTAACATTGCAATAAGGTAATGTCATTTAAGCTAGGTTCCCTGGAACCATACGCTAGCTAAGTCTCTCTAGAATAAAATTTGCTGCAGGCATGCCCCTCATCCAACTCAGCTTCAGCACAGGGGGGTGGGTTGGAAAAGGGCTGGGTTTGCCAGCTGAGAATTCCCCATTATGCTCACGTAAAGCAAAAGAGCAAGAATCTGGCCCAGTGCAGTGTACCTTGGCATGATGCTTGGATCATTGGATCAGTAGAAACCATTCCAACAGCTGAGATGTCAAAACTTTCTGCAGCCCCTGGGTTTTGCTTGGTGGTCTGGTTTAGGTCTATACATCTTAACTTAAAAGATCAGTTGACACCACTGTGGTGCTAGGGCAGCAGCATAATGCAATGTATGACCACTAAAATCAACAAGGGTCATGTATAGTCTTAGTGCATCTGAATATGTTTATAGACTCAAATAGAAAAAGCTGACATTAAGGAACCTATAAAAACAGAATTGTTCACAATACCACTGAAGATGACAGAATTTTGTCCATGCACCAAGACACATTGTTGCTTTTCAGACAATAGATGGTGAACCAGAGCAAGGAAGAATATTCACAGTTGTAAACCCTCAACTATAGCAACAGCTTCCACTGAGTACTTGGTAAAACCTTTCCAAAAAGTGGTCCAGTTACCAGAGCCTGAGCCTTGCCAGCCTGAATCAACTGAGCTGCAGCAGCTGTGGGTTTTTTATTTCCATGTAGATGTAGCCAGTATTGCTGGTCCGGGGGACTCCTCCAGCAGTTAGGGACAGCCTAGGGACTTCCCAAGCTACCCCTGACTGCCTGGGAGCAGCACAGATTGTCCCCCAGGAATTGGGGGCAGCCCAGAGAGCCACTGCTCTATTTCCTTGTGGAAAAAAAATTGAACGGGAACAGGATGTGGTGGTGTTTTTTGGTTGCTTTTTCAAAATGAAAGCACTTTGTAATATCCTTTTCTGGGGGAATTTTTTTGTAAGTGTTGGAATTTCCCACAGCACAGGAATTGAGGTTTTGACTAGCTCTGATTAAGAGAACCATGGCATCATAGCCCCTGCTTCCCAAAGCAATACTAAAGTAACAGAATACTTGAGTCAAAAACCTGCTTGAAAGTGGGATATATAAGCATGAGCTGATATATACAGAGGACTATAAGTTGACTGTGCAGCCAAGTGCAAGTTGCACAGAGGGGGGCTCAGCTGCCTCCACAGCACAGATCCTTTCCCCATGTCAGACCCTATGGAGTGTATCACACAAGTCTGGGATCTGTGCTAAGGGAGCAGGTGAAGACTGGGTGGGTTAGAGACAGGGAACTCACATCATTTCCCACATTCAGCCCCATGGGGCTTATCAGAAAAGAGGCTACAGCTCCAATCTGTGTTACCACTTCTCAGGTATCTAAAAGGGTGTCATAAGGAGGAGGGAGAGAACTTGTTCACCTTAGCCTCTAAGGATAGAACCAGAAACAATGGGTTTAAACTGCAGCAAGGGAGGTCTAGGTTGGACATTAGGAAAAAGTTCCTAACTGTCAGGGTGGTTAAACACTGGAACAAATTGCCTAGGGAGGTTGTGGAATCTCCGTCTCTGGAGATATTTAAGAGTAGGTTAGATAAATGTCTATCAGGGATGGTCTAGACAGTATTTGGTCCTGCCATGCGGGCAGGGGACTGGACTCGATGACCTCTCGAGGTCCCTTCCAGTCCTATAATCTATGAATCTATGAAAGCCCTCTGGAGGTTGTGGAGACAGCTGTGATCAAGTGCAGTGCCTAACTGCGTGGAGAAAGTTAGGGTCCATCAGGGTCTAGAGCTGGTGCAGAAGTATGTACAGCCATTGCTTCCCATTGATTCCTGAGTATCTGCTAGGGTTGAGGATGGGCCTTGCACTCATTTCTATGTGAGGGGTGGTCAACTCTGTTGGGGAGGAGCTTGTGAGCAGATCCTTACAGCGATAACCCTAACAAAGAGGAATCTCTCCCACAGACATTACTGCAGGATGAGATGACCTGGTCCTTCAGAGGGGCCTAGTGACCTTTTAGCCAACTTTCAAAATTGGGAAGGATTGCATCAATTTTGGACTAGTTGCTGTAAGCACTGTTGCATTAGAATTCCTCTAAGCTGTTATACAAAACCTGTAATTATGAAATTGTCAATATGGTGAAAAATCAGAGGCTAGACAAGGGACTTTAAAGAGTTTCTAAATGTATTGGTAAAGGAAGTTAATTCAATCAAATGTGAATTAATCCAGCAATAACTAAAACATCTGACCTTTGTATGCATAAAAGTTTCACACACTCTAATTCATAACAAAAATAACTCAGAACTAAACTGTTGCTACATGTTCATTTTAAATTATTCCCTTTATCATTACACAGCCTAGAAATCATCTGAACATTATGCACTAGTCATGTAGGAGCATATCTAGGGAGTTTCTTTGGTACAGATATTTTTCCTAATGTGAAAGACTATGTTATCATATCTGAACTGTATAAATTATAAATTGCCAATGATGATGAAGGTGCTGCTGTAACGTACTGCTGGGGATACCTAGAACTGTGAGCCACTGTTACCGCTCTGCCTCAGTAAGAGGAAATTTTGAGCAAATAGATTATCAGCTTCCTGCCACACCAGTCTGTCTGCCTCACCAGCAAACTCCTCAAGTCTCTCCAGACCCAGACCTTGCCTACCAGATAACAATCAGTTAACTCCAGCCCCCGAGCTCTTCAGAAACATTTCTCTGCAATGCACAGCCCCTACCACTGTGCATTCACAGAAGATATTAAGTTTGCTGCTTTGTTAGTCAGCACGTCACAACTTATCAGTCTAACTGGGGTAAATACACCCTTCCCTTTCAACCTAGTATGGAATTGGTTTATAGTAAAACAAGTTTAACAAAAGAGCATGGATTAAGTGATACCACGTAAAAGAAAGACAGACAGAGATGGTTACAAGCAAATAAAAGTGAAAAGGTGCATCTAAAAAGCTAAAATTTAGTCTAGGAAGATAGTCTTTGTTCAAGATGGTTTCTCTCACGTCCAGTCTCCTTTCCAGATTTTTACAGGCACAGAGATTATATTGCTTGGTTTCTTTGCCTTGATCTCCTGAGGCAAAGGATGAAGATGAAGTCTGTTCCTTATATCCACAAAGGGATGTTGTTTCTTACAAGTCAGGAAGGCCTCCTGGGGATTCTGTGTTTCTCTGGGGTGCGGGAGCCAGGTTAATTCTCTGTCTCTCGAGTTCAGCAACAGAATAACCCCTCCAGTTTAGCTTGATGGATTTGTTTATGGCTAATATGTAAATTGAGAAAAGCCCACATTCTTTTGACTAGGTCACACCTGTTTATCACCTTTAAACCTGGACAGCCTAGCCTAGGTAAACGTGTTCTAGTAACATCATACAGAGGGAATTTATAACTTCACATATAAGGGTAACATGCGTTTTACAATTATACTAATAACCAGCATGTTTTTAACTTTCAAATGATACCTCACAAGGCACATTTTGTATAAATATTGTTGCAGTTGTGTGTAGTCTGTGAACCCTAGGGTCACAGCCACTGTATGAATCTAAATAGATCAGTCTTTTTAGTTCTGATTCAGGCTCTGATATGGTTCCCCTGAATTCCTGACCCCAAATCATATACAGATATAGAAATGTTTTCCATGGTCACGTCAGGAAGTGATATTTGGTGTTGTCAAAGTGGAAAAGTGTCTTAACAAGATTGTCCGATGATGATCATCTTCAACCTTCGAGAAACATTCTAAGCAATGTTTCAGATTAAATAAAATGAGGTCGATATGCAGTGGCTGCATTTTCAGATGCTGGGACTGAATGTATTGTAGCCAGCACCTATTGGGTGCAGCAGAAAGATAGGGCATGCCCCCCCCAAATCTGTCTGGCACTGGCCCTAGGTACAACTTAAACCCGCTGGTGGGGTTGCTTTAACATGTATCAGCTGACAGTGGTCCCCAAGCAAACTTTCACTGTGTACAGCTGGAGAACAGTGGGCTTTGGTCACACCTCTTCCATGCCCCTCCCTATCTCGTTTTGCCAGAGGATGTACATAGGGTGGTGTATGAGACTCTGTACCCTCTGTGAACTGTTGCATGCCAGGGGGCATACGTGGCTAGGGGAACGTAGTCAAGCTTTCCTTCTCTGAGTTGTCTGGATGGCGTAAAAGGAATCGAGTGGGACAGAATCTGCTCCCCTGAGTAGCTGTTGCGTGTACTTTGTTTTTAAATCACCTTTAACCATTGATCTGCTTCAACTGAAATCAGGGGCAAACATTTTCCAATGGAGACAGAATCAGATCCACTTTCTAGAAATAATATCAGTGAAAAAAATTCCCTGGAGAATAATAATGGCAATAAATTTGTGGCGTATTTTGGCCAATGAACCCATATATAAGATGAGCTTAGCGTATAAAGAATACTGCAAGTACTGTACTGAATATACACAAGACAATCTCAATGGTTAAGACCAAACTTTTGTAACCTTTCTGGCAAGTGGAGTCAGGAGCAACAAGGGTTGGGTTCAATAGCTAGGGGTTTCTCTCAACAATGCAAAACAGAACTGACTTAAGCCCCCACTCCTGACATACCAGGGTTCAGTTCACACCGGGGAGGAGGTGGGAGGTGTCACCGCTGCCCTGTAACCTGTGGTGTCTTACAGTGCCTTCCTGAAGTAGCTCCTACCTGGGCCACTTAAACAGCCTTCCAGCATGCAAGTCACACCCAGAGTGTCTGTGTGTGTGTGTGTGTGTGTGTGTAACCCCCCAGTTATACCCAGACTCTAACCAGCCTTGATTATACTGCAGGGTGACCCCAACAAACCCCCAATGCTGGATTTTCCATCTGAAATGTATGTCCTCTACTACCCAGCCCTCTCCTGGACGTACAAATATACTAAGTCCGTTATTCCTTTAAGGCAATAATATGCCAGATAATTATTTTAAATAGTTACTTAGGGCTTGTCTACACTGCCAAGATGTCAACAAAACTTAAGAGACTTAAAGTGAGTACAAATAATGCAAAATAAAAGTCAGAAATAGTTACAAGAAAAATAAAGATAAGAAGCTTACTAGTGCCTAATTTAATAAACTATATTTACAAGCAAAATTTCTCACCACATGCTTCCAGCAAGATTGCTGACCAAACTCTTCAATGCAGGACCTCTCCCTCCTTCCCGCCTCACCTCACCCAGTAGTCCGACGGCTGTTTTCCTTTGTTGTCTTAGGTGCAACATGAGAGACAGATAGGAAGAAAAAGGGTGTGTGTGTGTGTCTTGGAGCATTTGCCCCTTTTTATAGTTTCAGTCCCTCTTTTGAAAAACATTTCCAACTGGGAACTTGGAGACAGAGTCTGTGTGGAAGGATGCCCCAGCGTGCCGGGCCGGCAGTGCAGATGGAGCACCCCCAGCCCTGGGCAGGTGGGCAGCATGGTTCCAGCGCCCCCAACGCCAGTCCCAGCCCTAGCACCCCCAGCCCCAGGCCTTGTGAGCACCGGCCTCAGCTTGCTTGTCCCTTGCCTCTCAGTCACGGAAGAGCTGTATAGTCTAATTACTATCTGTTATGCATGTGTTATTCTTACTCCATTTGGAAGTTTCAGCATGTTCCTGGTGAGAGATGAATTTTTCATATCAGGTTTTTAAAAAGGACAGGCATCTATCTGACTTACAAATTGTGAATGAAGCCTAGTTTAATGAACTAGCAAAGCAGGAATGTAATTCTGAATTAAATACTGAGCAGCTGAGTGGAAACAATTTCCAAAGGAGTGGAGGGGGGAGAGAAGGGCTTGATTTCCAAGCTTTTCATCAAGAAAAGTTATTAGTCAGTCAAACTTTCAGTTATTAGTCAGTCAAACTTTCCTGTTGCTTGTCTGCTCTTTTCCTGTCTAAAAAAGCAGATTTCATGGCAAAACAATTCCAAGACTTTGGCTCTCATCCAGACATACTTTGAGTTGCAGTGTCCTAGCCAACCAGCAAACTCCTTTAACATTGCTATCATGTAGCCAGGGTTTTAACTGCTATAGAGATTTCTGAAGGATCATCGTCCACATGTCAGCCTTACAGTCTAAAGGGAACTTTTCCATAGGAAAGAAAAAGTGCTGAGCTGTATGGAATGAGTGCTCATTTGGCCTTTTAGTGGATATGGAGGTTCTGTCAGCTACTTAAAGCAGTGATAGGAATTACAACATCTTAGGGAATTGCTTCATCAGACTACGACTTTGTCTCATTTGAAGTCTTACAAACTGGTAATTAAGTTTTGCCTAAAAATGCTGACTGGCTGATTTTACATACATTTCTTTAGGCTTTGCATATCTAAGAGTACAGTACAGGTAATCTTCATGCTTAAGGGCCTGATCCAGCAACCCTTACGCATATGAGCTATCCCACTGACATCAACAGAACTACCCACATTGAGACTATTTGCAAGAGTAGCAGTCGCAGATGGGCCCCAACACTGCAGAACAATATTTTTTTTAAAATCCTTTTTTCTAGCAAAGTAGGTCAGTTTAGCCATACATTAGCAAGTACATTTTGAAATTCATCAGATCCTTTTCAGTTTGTTTCCAAAACAAACCAAGTAACCCCTAACTTGCAACAACTAGTGAGGTTGTGCCTGGTGGATACAACACCAGATTACTTCAATGTGGCTGCACCTGTATAACAGAACAAAATTTGGCCCAGCAGTTTTCTTTTGTCACTATATTTACATGATGATGAACACTTGTTACACATGTGGAGGGAAAATTGAAAAATGTCCACTCTAGATGCTTTTGAGAGTATAAAAATACAAAACCCAAAGCCCACGCAACTTTAAAATATTACCAAATCATCCTTTTACATTGTCTATTTTTATCCAGGACTTCTTCTGAAGTTCTATTTTCTAGTGAATATGGATCTGTGCCTTACTTGGTGTAATTGTATCACTCAAAATCTTAGTCTTCGCTCTCTCTTTGTACCATTGGTTATTTTGCTAACCCTTAGATTATTAATGTAAACAAATGAACCATTTCCAACAATTATAAGAGTTTAACTTTACCTTTAACAATGCAAAACAAAGCTGTTTGTAGTTCTACTTATCCAAAAGAAATTCTGTTGTCTATTGTGTGAGTTTTCATGAAACTTGTGTCTTCAAAAAAACTGATTGTAGGTCAGGCTACCATGTCATATGCATAAGGATTTTTACATTTTGCAGAGAGACAAGGTCAAAGTGCATCTGCACCCAAAATTTCGGTACCCAAATTCAGTTACCCCACTGTAAATCTACAATAATTACACACTTTCAATTTCCAGACACAAGGCTTTATCTGCATCCAAAGGGTCTTGATTTGTGACTTTGGGAAAACGCAACCATTTGGCATGACCATAATAACTTCACCACACTTGAAAGGATATCCCAGAATGCACAATAAACTATGTAAACTTTTTGTACTTCATTTTTACTATGACTGTTGCATTGCAGATGTGTGAAAAGCACAGTGAATGTCAAGCATTTGAGGAGCTGGCAGCAGCCTCCATACTAAAGTTGTCATCTGCTGGTATTTTACCACCCTACAGGAAGTATGGATTTTCAGCTCTGTGTGTGCTCTTCGTTTGTGATGATAGATCTCCCTTCTTTCTCCCCCTCAAAACCTATGTGGTTTGTGTAAAAATTGGCATTCTAGTTGAAACAAATATGGCATTTGTATTCTACAACTTGAGGAAAAATCAGTTGTGGAGGCAGTGTTGCATGTGTAAATTAAATTTAAGTGTAAATGAATACTTCAGAAGGAAAAACTTGCTGTCTTAAGACAGTATTATCTAGATGTGATTTTTTTTGTACACACTTTTTTCAAGTAAATCACAAATCTAAATACAAAATCTAGCATATTTGTCAGGAGTCTCATTGTTCCTGGAACAATTGTCTCAGGTTTCTGTCTTGTGTTCAGAGTATCTCTAGACCAAGGAGAACAATGGTGTGAAGTTCCCCCTTCTAGCCACTGATCCAGCTGAAGTTTTCGCAAGGTTTTGCTAAGGGGGCAGTCATCAGCCCCTCCCTTTCTCTATGGGGAGATGATCCATAAAAATGGCAGAAAAGAGAGCAGACTTACTCCACAAAATGTCCTGGAAGGGGATAGAGGCCACTAGCCCTACTTTCAAGAGTGGCAGGATCCTGAGCATATTTAAGGATAGGATGCCTGTGTACTGAATGGCCATGCGAGTTAATGGAGCCCCCACAGGTCCACATAAGCATCCAATCTTTAGAATATTTATCAAAACCCTGAAATTTTGGTGGTTCTCTATCACTGATCTCCCATGGATTTTGCACCGCTGATGGGGTGAGTTTTATACAGTGCTGGGGCTCAAGCAATTTTTTTTTTTACTTTCATAACTAACGCAGCAAGCCCAGAGGTGCCAGGGCTATGAACTGCTTAGCCTAGAGGTGCCAGGGCTCAGCCCTAACAAGCTCCAGCACAAACTAAGCACTGGATACTGGCTATCCAGTGATGGTGTTGGTGAGGATAGTGGCCACTATTCATTCAGCAATTAGCCTCACATCTTTAAATGTTAGATTCTGTTTTACTGGAAGGGTCAATGTCAGACAAAATACAATGGTTATCACTTAACTGCTCAAAAACCACTGTCAAGTCATGAGGTTCCTCCCGAACAGATGCCATAGGGTGGTTGGTTTTTGGTGACAATTACAAGAAGTAACTTTTTCCCCCCTTCCACTATTGCCACTACCACCATCACCATCATCACCACCACATAAAGATGGATGAGTAGATTTTGTGCCTTGGCTAGTAAAATTGTCATGACAATCTTGCGAGGCTGCTGGAGGCACATAGAGAATTGAATGTAGTTTTAGAAGTATGTGGCACCTCTGCGCAGCACTACCTTAGTAATACACTGTAATGCATCAGCAATGGGTTCATGTTTTTGCTGTGGGAGTTGAACCTATGAAACACTAAACTTTACCTCGAGTCAACAGTGCTACTAGCCAAGTCATGCTGACTCCTACGTCAATGTTCTTATTAACTACTGAATGAGTGACTCCAAATCACAATAAAGAAAACTCGACCATGCATCATTCTGCAGCCAACTGCATAGTAAAAAGGTCATAAGTGTGACTACTGTATATACAGTAATACATTTAAATGGAAAGAGGAAGGCTGAGGAAGTGAGACAAGGCATGTCCATCTATTTACAGTACATTGCAGTGTTGCAGCACTTTCGTTTACCTCAGAGGGTGAAATTCAATGGGTTGGAAACTTTGAAGGGAAGTATTTAAAGTGTGTTAGATCCAGTGTGAATTGTTTGGGAAGAAAAAGTAAACGTTTCTTTTTTTAAAGGGAGACTATCATTTTCTGGCGGTTTAACAATATTCAGTTAACTTTGCCGATATGTATTAAATGAAAACTGAGATGGCAGAATGAGAGAAATTAAGTGACTGAGACAAAGAAAAAGAAAATGACAGGCGAATGAGTCAGAGGGAGAGGATGAGAGGATGTAAAGTTAGGATCCACTAAGGGGTGAAATGTGGACCTTGCTCTAATTGTAGCTGGATAGAGACAAGGGATATTGGTTTTAACATCACATCAGAAGGATGGCACCTTTAACAATGTATTCCTGTAGATGCTCTTTTTTTTTTTCTCTTCTATAGCTGCATGAGAGCTCTTGCTCAGTGTGAAACAGCTACCACACTTGTTGACGTGGCCACTAGACTACCTGGTTTTCTCAGAATAGACATTGGTTTGCAAAGTGCGTTGAAAGGGTATGAAAAAGGCTGTACAAAATTAATTAATACTATGTGAAAGTTAAAATATGCTTGCAGGTGTTGAAATCCCTCTCATTTTTTGCAACTTCCCTGAATTGTGACTCAGAGAAATCTCCACTGACAGCATGTGATTGACAGTTCTGTCTTAAGGAAGTTTCCTAATATATCAAACTCAGCTGGTCAGTGTTGATGCAGTGCAGGTCATAACTTCCCCTTTCTGTCAGTAAGTCACATTTGGGAGATGGTGATTATCCACTGTACAGTTTTCAGAGGAAGATCATCATTTGTAGGTCAGGAAGGTGTACTTTCCAGTTCAAGGGCCTGTTTCTGATCTGATAAGCAAGTCCTGAGTAATTCTGCTGACTTCAAAAAAGTGATTCCAGATTTATACTAGTGTAACTGTACAGAACTTGGCTTAATCCATCCATCCTTGAAGAAACTGCAGGACTCTATTTAGTGTGTTAGGAAGCTTGACTGACTCACTTTTAAAAGGAACAGGGACAGATCCTGCCCCCTCCACCTCACTTCTAACTTTGCTGCTGGAAATGCAAAGGGGAAGGGGAGGGTCTGATTCTCGCTTACACTATGGGCCTATTTTAGGAAGCCTTAGTGTAAATGAAAATTAGGCCTAGCGGGAGAGAGGAGTTTTAGTATTAGGGCTACATATGGTATGAGGCTATAGATGCTCCCAGTGATGTCTGAAGTACATTGACTGTGGCACATTCAGCCCTTGCAAGACTGAAGACCAACTGCAGAAGACAGGGTGCATAACATGTTCATCAAGCTGGTGCCACCACCACTCCTGGGAGCTCCTGGTCCATTAAGCTGAAGGGGAGCGTGGGATGACTTTCCTGCCTCTAATAGGGTTCATCCCCTGTCTGGAAGCTGCTGTTCAGACATGCAGGAAGAAGTGGTAGTTGGAGAGGCAGGAGGGGTTAATTTTTTGACTCCTGTGCACTGTCCCTTACTTTGGAGTGTGCCTAAAGGGAACTATTTTCCTTAAATCAGCAGAGCCCTTTCTTGCTGTTTATTATCCACCTGCCCAAGCCCCGAGGGCACTTCTTCCTCCATGTAAGAGTTCATTTTTGTTTTCCAGTGATAAGGTTCCAAAAATGGGTCCCTCATCCTGATTATGACTCCTGGGTACTACAACAGTACAAGAAATAATAATTAATCTGGTATAATGATAGATTGCAGATCACTGATGCATGGGTGTGACATCATCAAAAGAGGCACATCCCACCAATCAGAATGTGGCTTTGGGCAGTTATTGTCCCCAGCCATATTCTAACAATAATACTTAGACCTGTCTCATAGAGGTTTTGTGAGTTACAGTTATATTTAAAGTGATTTGATGGCAAAGTGTTCTAGATACCTATTATTAGTATTACACCTAGAGCTCATAGATCATCTCTCTATATACACTTTGTAGTATTTAAGACCTAGAAAAAATGCAGCTGATTTCTCAATCAGAGTTTAATACAAGTGGAACAATCTTACTAGCTGGAGAGGTATAAAGGGTGGGGGAAAAGTTAGCTTGCTAACTGACCACTTTATTGTAATGGGTGTAGAGCATTGAATCATATACTGCAAGTGAGCAGAAGTAAATGCATGTTGCTGCTTTGCTTACTGTCTGTTTGGGGAAGGAAATGTGCCAAAAAAGACATTAATTTGGCTAATATTGTGGGCTTTCCAGCAAAGCCTAGTTCAGAGTCACTAAGCCTTTCAGCAGACACTCTGTGTAAGCAACATGGAATGCTGATGCACGTATAAGGATTCAAAAATAGATTGGTGTGTGCCTGGTGTGTACAGGTTAAGAAGAAAGGAATTCAGAAGAAGAGAAAGCAGTATGTGTTTTTAAAATAGTGATGAGCTGTAAAGGTTCAGTCTGATTCCAAGCTTGCCCAGAGTTCAGGGGTGTTTGGATCCAGGCTTTTGGTTTGACATATAGGTATAGGGAACAGCTGCAGAGTTCAGATCTGGATTTCCCCAGGGTCTGGAGGTTTTCAGATCCAGGATTTTTGATTGGTCTTCTTTCTAATTTAAACTCGCTTTAAAAAGCTTTTTGACATACTGGAATATTACCTGTATTTTTGGGTAGATTTTAATTACTTTTTCAACAGAATAATACCTAGCTCTTTGACACTGAGCACTCCTAAAATCACCCCACGCACTATAATCTTTGTACAAAATTTGCCTTGAGGTATCATTTGAAAACTAATACTAATTACTAATCTGTAATATTCTTGCATGATGTAGGTACGTAATGAGTGTTAAGATCTATGGATATATGCTGGAGTTATTACTAAGTGTGTGTAAACTAGGTATGCAGAGGAAGCTGGTAAACAGATCTATACAGTACTAGACAAAGGAATTTATTTTCCCTACCTAGAAGCGCCAACCAAAGTACATAGACAATAAAAATGTATTTACAAGTAACAAGGGGTGAAGACAAATCTCATACAAGTGTGGGAGGAGACAGCATGGCATCCATAGGTGCTGGAACTAGGGGACCTGGGGGTGCTGCAGCACTCCCTGGCTTGAAGTGGTTTCCATGATATACAGGGTTTACAGTTTGGTTCAATGGCTCTCATCACCCCCACTATACAAATTGTTCCAGCGTCCTTGATGGCATCTATGCCCCAGCAGGAAAAAGAAGCGTGGTCTGGGTTTTACTTCTCAGAAGAATCTATTTCAAAGGTTTACTGGCCTATAAAGAAGAGGGCATTGAACCTCAAGTGATAAGCAATTGAATCAACTGATTGCATACAATATTTCTGTATTTTAAAAATGTATAAAGTGAGGTCTTTTCTGAAATTGATATCAATGTGAAATGTACATATTAACACTATATAAGGAATTATAGATACTCATTTATATTAGGCTGTCCGTCTGCCCAGACAGAATGGAATGTCCACTGAACTTTGGAAGATACAAGCAAAGATTAGATAGGAACCATGTTTGGCATCCATCAGTAGCTAGATACAGGAGAATTGAGCTCTTGCAAGCTGAAAAAGACAGGTCCTTCAATGAAGGTGGGGGGAGGGAGTTGAAGTCTCTGGAAACTGAATATAGGTGAGCAACCTGCTTAGACAAAGGCTTTTCACCTAAGACGACAAGGAAAGCCAACACCTTGTGATTTTGTGGAAGGCTCTGACTGGGGGAAAGTCAGCCCGGGTTGGGAAGAAGAATGACTGGCAAGGGAAACCATCTTGAACAAAGCCTGTATCTTGCTACATTAAGTTCTCTTTAAATACACCCTTTCATTTAAACGCTCCACTGAGTTGGTTTATAGTGAAAAACAAACAAACAAATTATTAACAATAGGACATATGTTAAGTTGTGCTAAGGGAAAGGAATAAAGTTAGAAATGGTTTCAAGCAAATAAAAATGAAAACACACATCTAAAAGTCTAGAACTTAACGTAGCAAGATACAGGCTTTATTCAAGATGGTTTCTCTCACCAATTATTCTTCTTCCCAGCCCTGGCTGACTTTCCCCCAGACAGGACCTTCAACAAAAACTCAAGGTGTTGGCTTCCCTTGTCATCTTAAGTGAAAGATCTTTGCCTAAGCAGGTTTCTCATCTATGTTCGGGTTCCAGAGACTTCAAACCCCCTCCCCCTCCTTGACTGAAGGCCACATCTTTCTCAGCTTGCAAGAGCTCTGTTCCCTTGTGTCTGGCTAGTGATGGATGCCAAAGATGGCTTTTGTCTTTGCTTATATCTTCCAAAGTTCAGTGACTTTGTTTCAAGAGGCAGGGCAATCTGCATGCTGGGTGTGAGTGGCCCAGGTTGAGAGCTACAGCAGTAAGGCACCTAGAGTTACAGGACAGGGAGTGACAGACTGGTCTGGATTGCTGAACCCAATCACAGTCTTATGTAGTGCTTTTCATTCATAGATCTCAAAGTGCTTGACAAAGGAGGTCAGTATCATTATCCCCACTTTACAGATGAGGAATCTAAGGCACAGCAGGTCAGTAGTAGAGCTGGGAATAGAACCCAGGTCTCCTGGTCACTATCCAGTGCCCTATCCACAGAAGCAGTATTTGTTTTGCTTTTGAGCTGCTGCTAAATTCTCAAAAGATGATGGTAATGTGAAATTGTATGTAGTGTAATTTAAGGCTAGAGAGCCTTGAGTAATGGGAGGTGCGTAAGCTGCACAACTCTAGACAAAGTCCTGGGAGGTATTCTGATTCTGACATCTTCTGCTTCCCCCTGCCTTGCTCAGGATAATAGAGTAGTAGTAATTTGCTTCTGACCTAGACCAGTCACAACTAATATACCCCTCCATGCTGACATAGCTGCACCAGCCAGTACACTGGGGAGGGACAGAGCCAAGGCTGTGCCATGCCTCATGTGTTCCAGCCCACTTGCAGGTGCCTGCTTGTTTCTGTGCACCCAAAGCCAAGGTCTGGGCTACAGAGGGGGGTGTAAATGGGGTTCTTATTCCCCTACAAGGGTGGCCATAGAGTCTAAGCCTCTATCTAGCCAAAAACTAGTTACCAATGATGCTTGAAGAGCTACATTTTCTGGTACTACAATGTGATCAACATTTGGTGGCCGTTTTTCATCAGTTACATCTCTCCAACTTTCATTAAATGCAGAGAGAGTTAACAGTGTTCACTGAGCTCCTCCAGTTCTATGGAATATCCCCTGCAAAAGGATGTGATAATTTTATATAATAATACAAGACAAAAATATTTTTGAATAAAAATGGTCTTTTTAAACTCCCTGTATAAATGTATATCAGTACACAACACTAATAGTGCCATCTGTCTTACATTTTGAGTCTACAATAGCATTAGCTCAAAGACAAACATGGGCTTCTGTAACCCCTACTCATGGGAGTAATCTTTACCAGTTTGAGGAGTCTAACTGAAAGCAAATAATGATTACTCCTGTGAGTAGAGGTTGCAGCATAAGGTCCATAACTTATACTTCCCTCACTGTATGAGAGTGAGTTGAAGATTGTGAATGTGATTGTGAACTACAGACCTGAACTGTTCTCATGGCAAGATCCAATGAATGGAAAGATTCTGAATTACTTTCCTGGGCCTCGGGTCAGGGCTTAGCGAATTAGAAATCTTATGTGGAAGGTCTTCAGATACTATGGTCACAGCTGGCAGGATAAAACTTTTAAGATAGATTTTATTTTTTTTAAATATTGGTGCTTCAGTTGTGGTTTTGGAATATTGGTAAGTTATATATAGTATGAAAATTCATTGAAATAATGAACTGAATTACAAGCACAGGCAGTTTGAGATGACCCTGATAACCTACTTCTAATTCCTGTGTGCGGAGACCTTCTTTGTTTAGATGTTACTATTCTGTAATCTTGAATTGCATTTCTACTATGTACTTTCAGCTGATGTACATATAAACTAGAATATTTCCTACTCTGTGCACAGGCTGAACAAATACAGCTATTGTTTGAGCATGTTTTTCATTCCATTTAACACAACTATTATCAATTGTAATATAATGCATGTACTCAACCATTTGCTAACTGCAGATATTGTGCTAAAATATTCAGTTTCAGATGGATGCATACTATATAAATAAATAGAATGTATTAAAAAGACTTACAAATCTAGCTGGCAGGACAGCTTTGAAAAAGGAAAGGTTTTATGACACCACTGAATTAGTATAAATGTGTAACTTGTATAATTTATAATAATAAAAAAAAAAAAAAAAAGTGTGAGAAACGCAACACAGCTTACCCAGCATCATATTTCCCCAGCAAATGTTTCTCTATCACCTGAAGAATTGCAATAAAATCTTTACCTGAAGAATAAAAAAGCCACATAAACATACATTGGCTCGTATTCCCTGCCCCAACCAGGCTGTGTTCAGTGCAAGACTGGAAGGTGCGAGTATGAAGCAAAAGATTCCCAGCCACCTTTATGGTCCCCTACTCCTATGGCAGGTCAGGGATTGCTCAGATGATATAAATTAAAGCAGTTCTCCCCTCCTGGTGCACTTACTGGTAAGAAATAATCTGGCCTTTAATTGTAGGCATCTTTGATTAGATAACAATGTTGCCAACCCTAACCATTTAAAAATCACAAGTTAGGCCTCCTAAACTCATCAGATTATTTTAAAAATCAGGAGATTATTTTTTTTAAATGTTTTCTTTATGGCTGGCTGAAGTAGAAAGAAGAGTAGAAGTAAATAGAACACAAGGTTGACATGGGGGGGTGGAAAGCAAGAGGAGGGGAGGGATGGGATGTGAACACACTCTTCAATTAACATAACTATCAGGATGAGTTAATCAGAAGCCTACCTTCACCTATGACAAAATGGGGTGGTGAACCTGCCCAGGAGGAAGGCTGAGTGGGCACAGTGGTTTTGGTGCGTATTGTTTGGGGTGGGGTTAGAAGGGTTGGTGGGGTGGGGTGGGAAGGCAGTGTACACAGAACAGAGCGAGAGGAAGAGGCAAAAAAGAAGCCAAGCAGTAGCCTAGCCTGTGAGCACAGTGTGACTCTGGAAAAAGCTAAAGAGAGCTTTTGGGTCTGGAGTTAGCTAAAAGTGCTTGGGGGCTGTAAGCTAAGAAACTGCTCCTTTTGTTCTTGAGTCCTCCTGTGCGCAGAGAAGCAGGACTTTGTCATTCCTTGTAAATTTTTAAGAGAGCATCAAGGAAAATACCAGACTCAGGAGTGGTGCCAGGGTTTTTGCTGCTCTAGGCGGCAGCGCTCCTCCTCTGAGCATTCGGCGGCAGGGGTCCTTTCACTCCACGTCTTTGGGGCACTTCGGCGGCGGGTCCTGGAGCGAGTAAAGGACCCGCAGCCAAATTTCTGCTGAAGACCTGGAGCACAAGGACCCCCTGCCGCCGAATTTCCGCCGAGAATGGCAAAATGCTGCCCCCCGAATCCTGCTGCCCTAGGCGACCGCCTAGGATCGCCTAGTGGAAGCGCCGGCCCTGACCAGACTCCAGACATTTATACTTCCAGATGGAACATCCCTAATGCCCTGCACTTTGACTAGCTGCTTGGGCTTAAAAGGGGCAATAATGACCATATTCAGCCATTCTGAGATTGAGACTTGCAGATGTTCTTTCCCATTGTATATGATTACAGACATGAACCTGCTCCCATTGAAGTCAGCAGGGGTTTTGCAGTTGTAATCAGTGGGAGCAGGATGAGGACCTAATTTAGGTCCCAGTTTTCAAATTTGGGAACCTTTATTAGGCACCTAAATACATAAGGATTTAGGGCCATAATTTTCAAATCTGTATACCTAAAGCTCCCTTCCACTGAAATAGGAGCTATGGGTGCTCAGCACCTCTAAAACTCAAGCCAGTTATTTAGGTTACTTTAGGCACCAAACTGGACTCTTACTTGCCAGTATTATCCATTTTCCTTCCTGATGTTCTATAGCCAAATCACCAGTAGTCTAAATCTAAAATACTATAGAGGGTGAAATGCAAAATCTGAGTGTACAGGCTGCTGGATGAGCTATTCAGTTTGACATAACGGCCAACTTATTAGATGTTCAAACTGCATTTATATATTGTTTCTATGTCAACTTCATGAAACCAATAAACATTTGATCACCTGAGGTCAGCTCTATTCATTCTCCCTGGAGTCCAGAGTTGGGCGGTCTGTGCAGGATAAAATTAAGGGGAACTGTTAATGCACCTGACTTTAAAACCTATTGGATTTCTCCCCCTGTTATTCTTTAACATAAATATAATCTGCCTTCCAGTTACTATTTTAATTATCTTCAGTTAAGGGACTGCAGTAATAAAAGGGATTATTGGACTGCATTACCTCTGACCCACTGGAATTTGAAATTCTTTATGAAACACAAAACAGGGGCATGCTGTGACTGTGCCATCTCAGAAGTGCAAGGAGACTTCCCCTTCCTTTGCATGGGAACTATCTGCAATCCCAGTCCTGGTCCACCCTGAACCTTATCCAGCTCCTATTTGAAATCAATAGAGTCCCTATTTACGCATCTTTCTACCAATCCACAGTTCACATTTCAATACAAAAGTCCTTTCTGTAACTTTTTTTGACAGCTGCTGCTCTCATTTACTTTTAGGGATTTTCAAATTCATACTGCATTGGGCTATATTGTTACCAGTATTGGGGAGTGATGAGAGATACTCTGAAGCATTGAGCATATTGTCTGATATGATCAGAATTCTCTCAATAGGGTGTGGGTGTTCCTACTGAGACATGCTGTGACGTTATGAGTGTAATATAGTATTTCATTGGAAGATGACAGGGCCAGAAATAATTAATTAACTCACTGACTGACGTGACCCATGGTTGAACTGTAGAAACTGGTTAGGAAGATATGTAAATGAATAGAGCTTTGAAATGCAAGTCTGCAGTGTTAGAGATCTCAAGGGTAGATGTTTGCTCAGGTCTTGTGATGTAAGCAAACAAGTCTTGTCTATTGCTATAACTTTAATTTAAAGATCAAAAAAGGAATGTTAACATTTATGATGATACTTGAGTGAAATAATAATATTGTCTATATGTCTCTTTGAAGGTTGTGGTAACCTGTATCTGAACTATTTAATGGGAAATTACCCTGTGCTAATTGCCAGGATGTTTGGGAGAAGGAGAGTTAAGCCTATTGTTTTCTCAGGCCGAAAGGCTGCTGGAAATGTATAAGGACCCTGGGACACAATCCGTCTTTATCTCACATCTGCTTTGGGTTTCAAGAGGGGGAAACCTTAAACCACAAGGATTGAGATCCCCAGTCATTGACTGGAGCCACCCTGGATATGGACATTGGACTATAACCTATGGACTATTTCTAAAAGGACTTTTGGCAACTACAAGCTCACCTCTGCTATGCATCTGAACCTCAAGAATTGAATTCAAGACTGCATGTATATTGATCGTTTAACCAACACTCTCTCTCTTTTCTTTTTTAATAAATTTTAGCTTAGTTAATAAGAATTGACTATAGTGTGTATTTTGGGTAAGATCTAAGTTATAATTGAACCTGGGTATGTGGCTGATCCTTTGGGATTGGTAGAACCTTTTCTTTTATATGATGAAGTAAGATTTTCAGTAATCATCATCATATCTGACAGGTGTGTCTGGATGGAGGCCTGAGGCTGGTACTTTAAGGGAACTGCGTTGTTTGGACTTCTGAGTAACCAGTGAGGTACTATAGAAGCTGTTTTGTGCTGGCTTGGTAAATCTAAGTATTGGAATAACCACCAGCATTTGGAGTTTGTCTGCCCCGTTTTGTGTGCAGTTCACCCTGATTGAGTGACCTCAGCTGGCTCCCACAGGCAGCACCATCACACATGCTTAAACAGTATATTGTTCTTGATCCCACCTCTAGGCCAGCTCAACTCTCCTGAGCAATGGAGAAGGGGTTCAAGGATATCCAGTGCTGCCAGGTGTGCTCAACTCTTTCAGTTTTGGTAGTGAGAGGGTCTCTTCCAACTACTATTAGTCTTGAAAAAAAGTTGGGGAAAAGGCATGTTTGTGGAAATATAAGCAGTGGGCAACCAATGGGTGGTAGTTTTTCCAATCTAACTGCTAGTCCTCTCAATCTATTGAGCAGTTCTGTGGTATCTCAAAGATAGAATGGCAATGTTTATTGATTTAAGGTTTTTGTGTGGGTAAATAGCCCTACTACAATTGGTCTCCCTGGCATGTTCTCTAAAGTCTTTAGGTATTTTAGAGAGTTGTATAAAATACCAGTCTTACACTTACAATGTTTGCAGTCTTCTTCTTTTGTATGGCTGGTGTAGAGCAACAAATACAATTTCACCTGAAGTTGATCGAGCCAAATGGCTACATCAAGCGTAGCAGAATTTATTCCAGTAATGCCTCCTTCGTACTTATAAATTGGGCAGTAGGTAGTGATATGTTCAATGGTCTGTCATGGGGAACCACACTCGCACACCGGGGAGTCCTTGATTTTCCATTTGTGCATTAGATATCTGCATCAACCATGGTTGGTTAAAATCTGGTTCAGAGTTGACCAAGATGACCATGGAAAATCAAACCCAGGAACCTTCTGTGTGGGATCTGGCACAAGGTGCTTGTTTTTAAGTCATGTTTAGCCTAATCTGCTTTCCAAGCATCTGTTTTTCTGGATTCACTGAGCTTTGCAGAATGTTGCAGCAGTTCAGTGTATAGGCGAGGGAGTGATGTTAGACAGGACAGGTAGCCATGGTGTTGGAGTCGACTTAAGGGTTCCCGTGACGCACCACATCACTGTATTTAGCTCGGTCTCCACAAGTCGTGTGTGGCTGCATCTGTTCCATACCAGTTAATATACAAATGCTATTGCAGATGTTTGCAACACTGTTGCTGATGCACCCCAGGTTGTACCTGCTAGTTTCTGGATTATGTTGGCTCTCGTTTTTATCTTTGTAGCTACCTTCTCAAGATGATCATGGAAGGAGAGGGTGCAGTCAAGTTCCACTCCGAGATATGTTGGAGTGTAATCGTGTTGCAATGTTTGCAGTGCAGATAAGTAAAATCACTTTTATTTTATATTGATCCTTCATCCACAATGCATCCTCTATGTTTCCTCTTTATATTCACTAGCTACACAATTAACACACTGCTAGGTTGCTCTCCTGGACTAGCTCTATCCTCTGAACCCTGGAGTCTTGGTTTTAAGTTTCTGTTACACCATCATAATGTTCTTGAGTGAAATACTTACATGCGTCATTATTGATGCAATTATGGTTTAAATCCTGCTTGATCAATCTGTCATTTTCTTTTTCTTTTGTACAATTAATAGATATATCTGAACTCAAAACCGAGGAATGATCTTTGTCTTTCAAGTTTTTCTATATTTCTCCCTTTTATTTATTATACAGTAGAACCTCAGAGTTATGAACGCCTTGGGAACGGAGGTTGTTCGTAATTCTGAAATGTTCATAACTCTGAACAAAACGTTATGGTTGTTCTTCCAAAAGTTTACAACTGAACATTGACTTCATACAGCTTAGAAACTTTACTATGCAGAAGAAAAATGATGCTTTCCCTTTATTTTTTAGTAGTTTACATTTAAAACAGTACTGTACTGTATTTTTATTTTTATTTTTTTGTCTCTGATGCTGCAAGTCTAAGAGCCCAGGTCTACAGATTCAAGCTTGTGCTATAGTGCTAAAAATAGCTGAATAGATGTTCTGGTTCAGGTTCTGAAGCCCACTCCTTTCCCCAGGCTTAGACTTAGTGACTTAAACTCCTAAGTCTCAGTCTAAGTCCTAGGGGCTTTTGAAAATGTTACCCATGATGTCCTGCTAAGCTTACCTGCTGATTTAGTTACAATTGTGTTGTCCTCATGTAATGCCCTACAGTTCTTTCTCATTTACATTCTAATAACTTCTTTATTTAGAATGGTATCACTTGGTTACATCCTTTCCCATATGTTTTCTATAAGTCTCAATAATATGCTAGGCAACATTAAGAAAAAAACTATTTTCAGTTTGAATGATTTTTTCCAATTCATTTGATAGTTCTGGAGTTTTGTATTCCAAGATCGAGACTGCTGTTTGTCTTACTAGAAATATTACCCAATTTAATGAGAAGAAATCCTTTAATAATCCTACACATTCTAAATAAGTCATTCTTTAGCTCCTTCCCTTAGCTCTTCAGAGAATCTGTTTTCTTTTTTATCCTGTGCAATTTGTTCCTTTGCGGCTACACTAATTTAATTTTTGTAGTCTGTTCCTTGAGTACAGCTAGAACCAAATGTAGGGAGCAGTTATTAAAAATAAAGCTCCAGATTTTCTCTTCATTTTTCTTGAACTGGTTTTGAGTTGGATTTTTTTTCCTTCATGCATTATTATGCAAAAACATTAAAATAAAGCAGGAGCATAAACATGTAAATAACTGCCATATAATTGTGTGTTTCTTTAAATTCATCAGCACTGCTCTGGAATTTAAATATATTTTATTAGTACTTGTATAGTAGAACAGAGACTAATATTATCAAAATAATTATGGCCAGATTGTTAGCTAGTGTAAATTAGCAGAGCTCCATTTACTTCTGGCCTGTGATATCACCAATAACAATAAAACTCTCTAATAATTGACTTTTTTCCAAAATACATATGTGCATACTAACACCTGGACAGGACTGGCTGACATCCAGTGTAAGAGTGGACTGCAGATATAGACAGAGACCGAATTCTTCTTTTCTTGACTATGATAGAAAAACAACCAATGTCTTAAAGTTGACTGTGCATTTTCCCTGCATTCAGCAACAAAGAAGGAGCCTCTGTTAGAACACACAGCATAGAAGCTGGTTGTTTTCTAATGCCTGCTTCAAAAACCATGGTAGTACCATGCTAGGAGCTCTCACTGCTGTTAACATGCCTGCTGACTATTCAGATTGAGTTGGCTCCAGAGAGCAGTACTGCTGCTAGCAGAGCTGACCTACATTCCCAATTCCACCTGCTGCACACATTTTCTCTCAGGGCCCATTCTAGTGCCCAGTGAAGTCAATAGAAGCTGTTCCATTGACTTCAATTGGCATTTGAGCAGACTCAGAGGGGAGGAAGGATATTACAGAGCTGGGCATCAATATACACATGTTAGCTAGGATGGTCTTGTGATTAAGACATAAGACTGGGATTCAGGCTACTTATGTTCAATTACAGACTCTGTCACAAAATTTCTGTATGACCTGAAATAAGTCATTTAATCTCTGTGTTGTAGTTCCTGCTCTGTAAAATGGGGATAATAATACTTCCCTACCCCACAGGGGTGTGTGAGGCTAGGTTTATTAAAGTCTGGGAATGGCTCTGACACTAAAGATGTTGGAAGTTTCATTTGCAAAGAGTGAAGCTGAATGCAGGTTAAGCTGAACAAATGGAACTTTATTAAGCCCTGTGCACTGATTTGTCCATGTGGCGGAGTTGGTCCAGCCTAACCCCTCCACCCCCAACTTCGTTTTCCTGGGCTATGTCTACACTGGCAATTGAATGACAAAACCTTTGTCTTTCAGAGGTTTTGAAACACCCCTTCCTCCCCCTCCCCCCGAAAGACAAAAGTTTTGGCAACAACAAGCGCCAGTTTGAACAGAGCATTGTCTCCTGCCAACAACGCAAACGCTGCTCATTGGGGGGTGGAAGTTTTTAGTCGGCAGGAGAGCTGACAAACAGCGCTACACTGTCTGACTTTTAGAGGCACGGCTGTAGCAACACAGCTGTGCCGCTAAAAGCTGTGTAGTGCAGACATAGCCCTGGTGTGGTGTCCTGTCAATAACGGTCCCTCCAAGAACATGGCACCTCCAACTCAAGCTCTGGATATGCTGCTCAGGATATACTGGGGGCCACATGTCTAGATAAAAAAGTTGCAGTCTTCACATCCTTTGATTTAGTTACTGGTGTTAATTCTTTGATGAGAGGGTGAGGATGAGGGGACGCTCTCAAGACCTTTACATGAAAAGAATAGGGATATCATTTTCAATACCCAGGAAACCTAACAATGGATCCAGAAAGGTCTCTACTGGCAAATATTGCTAGTTGTTCCATGGCACCATAGTTTTGCAAGTGAACACCACAAGAAGCCATAGTTGTGGAAAAGATATTCACTCCATATATACCTTCTAGATGAGACAACCTAAGAAGGACTCAATCTAAGGCCTTGTCTACACTAAAGGCGAAAGTCAATCTAAGATACGCAATTTGAGATACGTGAATAGCGTAACTCAAATCGACGTAGTTTAGATCTACTTGCCGTGGGGTTCACACTACGCTGTGTTGACGGGAGACGCTCTCCCGTTGACTTCCCTTCCTCTTCTCAATCTGATGGAGTACCGGAGTCGACATCTGAGCGATCGGTGGTCAATTTAGTGAGTCTTCACAAGACCCGCTAAATCGACCCCCGGTGGATCAATCACTGCAGCATCGATCCCAGCTGTAGTGTAGACAAGCCCTTAGAGTGGAATTCAAACATACTGTCATAGCAGTAAAAAGCAACAGAGGGTCCTGTGGCACCTTTGAGACTAACAGAAGTACTGGGAGCATAAGCTTTCATGGATAAGAACCTCACTTCTTCAGATGCAAGTAATGGAAATCTCCAGAGGCAGGTATATATCAGTGTGGAGATAACGAGGTTAGTTCAATCAGGGAGGGTGAGGTGCTCTGCTAGCAGTTGAGGTGTGAACACCAAGGGAGGAGAAACTGTTTCTGTAGTTGGATAGCCATTCACAGTCTTTGTTTAATCCTGATCTGATGGTGTCAAATTTGCAAATGAACTGGAGCTCAGCAGTTTCTCTTTGGAGTCTGGTCCTGAAGTTTTTTTGCTGTAAGATGGCTACCTTTACATCTGCTATTGTGTGGCCAGGGAGGTTGAAGTGTTCTCCTACAGGTTTTTGTATATTGCCATTCCTGATATCTGACTTGTGTCCATTTATCTTCTTGCGTAGTGACTGTCCAGTTTGGCCAATGTACATAGCAGAGGGGCATTGCTGGCATATGATGGCATATATAACATTGGTGGACGTGCAGGTGAATGAGCCGGTGATGTTGTAGCTGATCTGGTTAGGTCCAGTGATGGTGTTGCTGGTGTAGATATGTGGGCAGAGTTGGCATCGAGGTTTGTTGCATGGGTTGGTTCCTGAGTTAGAGTTGTTATGGTGCGGTGCGTGGCTGCTGGTGAGAATATGCTTAAGGTTGGCAGGTTGTCTGTGGGCGAGGACTGGCCTGCCTCCCAAGGTCTGTGAAAGTGAGGGATCATTGTCCAGGATGGGTTGTAGATCACTGATGATGCATTGGAGAGGTTTAAGCTGAGGACTGTAGGTGATGGCCAGTGGAGTTCTGTTGGTTTCTCTTCTGGGCCTGTCTTGTAGCAGGAGGCTTCTGGGTACACGTCTGGCTCTGTTGATTTGTTTCTTTATTTCCTTGTGTGGGTATCATAGTTTTGAGAATGCTTGGTGAAGATCTTGTAGGTGTTGGTCTCTGTCTGAGGGGTTGGAGCAGATGCGATTGTACCTCAGTGCTTGGCTGTAGACGATGGATCGTGTGGTGTGACCGGGGTGGAAGCTGGAGGCATGAAGGTAGGCGTAGCGGTCGGTGGGTTTTCGGTATAGGGTGGTGTTAATGTGGCCATCGCTTATTTGTACGGTGGTGTCCAGGAAGTGGACCTCCCGTGTAGATTGGTCCAGGCTGAGGTTGATGGTGGGGTGGAAGCTGTTGAAAGCATGGTGGAATTCTTCCAGGGCCTCCTTCCCATGGGTCCAGATGATGAAGATGTCATCAATATAGCGTAGGTAGAGAAGGGGCATGAGTGGACGAGAGCTGAGGAAGCGTTGTTCTAGGTCAGCCTAGGTCATAGCAGTGTTTGACTGTGCTGACATCAGGAAATATATGTATATATTTCACAGATGGAACTGTGAAACATACATGCTTAATGTGGAAAAAAAGTCTTGGTATTCCTATTGCATTGAAGAAAGTGTTCAGTAACCATCCATCCGTCAGAAAATATTATTACTTTAATGATGCCGTTAAGAGTCAATAAAGCTCTAAGGCATCTTTAGAGTATTAATGAAGTTCAGTCAAACAATTGCATTGACATTGCAACAGTTCCATGGGAGCCATTTATGAAAATTATCAGAGGGATTTACAAGTTTTTTAACATGATTTCTTTTGAAATGTGTATAAGCTACTAGTTAGTGCTTAAATTTAAAATCCAGTGCTATAAGAGAAGTGTATAGTAGGATATGGAAAACCTCTGCTACTGTACTGAATAGACATTACTAAATAATAATAGCTCTTCTGGAGCAAAATATGCTGCACTTATTTGTAATTTATTTATACCCCCTCCCTGATCCAACTCGTACTGAAGTCAATTGGAGTTTTTCTATTGACTTTAATGGAAGTTGGATCATACCTTTAGCTAACATCAGTATTTTTATACGTTACTATAAATCTAAAAGAATGTTAAGAATCAAATCCTATTTTCTTATTGGTTACTGCACTGATAAGAAAAGAGCATTACTGTCAACCGACAGAGAAGTGTTTTGAGCCTGTCAACTTTTAGCTTTTCAACATAAAAAGTAAATTCATTTTATTTTTCTCTTTACATTTTCTGTTTCATTGTTTATACAAAATAATGACCTCTGGGTCAGGTATTTCCTAGCAATTAGCGATGGGCTGGTTAATGATCCAAGACCGGGTGAACTATTGTAGCTGATCATGAATTGGCTAAATTCTGCCATCACGTAATGACATTTTGCCTAGTTAGATTTCCCCTGAAGTTTGTATTGGATATGGTGTTCTTCACTTTGTGTCCTAAGCTGCTGTTGACATTGCTAGGTGCTATTAAATAGTGCTGCATTCCACCCAAAAAGTGGTTGTATTATATTAGTGGAAAAACAATCCCTCTATTTGTGGCAAAATTCTGACTTCTGCTGTATTAGTGCAAAATAGGGGAATGGGGTAAGGAGCTTCTTGTCCTGGTGAAAGAAGCAGGGCAGGATCTCTCCATAGTGCTCAACGCAGTGCTAGGGGTTTGAGCCTGGCTAGTGTTGGCCCATACATTACAGCTCCAAGGGGTATGATCTGAGGTTAAGTGTTTCGTCTGGGTCCTAGTTAGCTAGGGATGCCATTCATGTTTTTTAGAAAGCAGTAGTTATAGACCATTCAGGTGGTCTTTGGTTCTATAAGTCTCTAAATCAGGGCTATATACTATATAACTAAACTATTGTTGTATGTAAAGTAAATACGGTTTTAAAAATGTTTAAGAAGCTTCATTTCAAATTATATTAAAATGCAGAGCCCCCCAGACCAATGGCCAAGACCTGGGCAGTGTGAATGCCACTGAAAATCAGCTTGCGTGCTGCCTTTGGCAATGTGCCATAGGTTGCCTACCCCTGCTCTAAATAGAAGAAGAGACTACTTAATACACTAACTGAAAATTAAATCAGTTCAGCTCATATTTCAGAGTTAGAAGTTATAGCTGACAATTATTATAGGAGACCAAGGGTGTGTTATGTAAGATGGGCATAATAGGGTTCACCTAGTATAATATTACTTTCTTCTCCACCTCTGTTCAAACAGCAAGCACAATGTTTTGGGTTTGCCTTCTTACCGTGAACAGGGATAGTGACTGGGGTCAGAAGTATTAGAAAGTTATGTAACAATTGAGGGGGCAGATAGAGAGACTAGGGCAATAGTCATGAGGAGAAAAGTTTTTAAAAATGGATAAAAGTGCATATAAAAGGAACTGAAGTCCTAGAGTTGGTTCATATCTTAAGGCAGTGGTTCCCAAACTTGTTCTGCCGCTTGTGCAGGGACAGCCCCGGCGGGCCAGGCCAGTTTGTGTACCTGCCACGTCCGCAGGTTCAGCTGATCGCGGCTCCTAGTGGCTGCAGTTCGCTGCTCCGGGCCAATGGGAGCTGCTGGAAGCGGTGTGGGCCGAGCTGCCGCTTCTAGCAGCTCCCATTGGCCCGGAGCAGCGAACCATGGCCACTGGGAGCCGCGATCAGCCGAACCTGCGGACGTGGCAGGTACAGAAACCGGCCCAACCCGCCAGGGGCTTTCCCTGCACAAGCGGCGGAACAAGTTTGGGAACCACTGTCTTAAGGAATAGCATGTCTGTAATACTAATACTAATAGTAATTGTTATCCAGGGATTACCTCTGTATAGTGTTGCCCATCATGTTAGCATTTAGTCAAAAAGAGCAGAGTTAAGGTTGATATTCAACCTTATTCATGCCTTCAGCCTTGTGTACATTTCCCATAGTCTAAAGGGCATCTTGGTGAGAAAATCCATAAGAGAGGAAGTAGGACATGAATCCTTTTACCAGCTCCAAGATTTCCCAAAACAGTTGGAAAGTTTTCCAGGCCAGTTTGAATTCATTCTGGAGACTAGTCAGTTCATTGTGAAGTAGGGTGACCAGATCACCAAAGACAAATATCGGGACGCGGGGGGGGGGGGGGGGGTGACGTGGCGGGGGGCGGGGCCAAAAAAAAAAACACCTTCCTCCGCAAGCGCTGGAGGGAGGCCCGGGAGACTCAGGGGAAGCGCGGGGCCGGGGTGAGTGAGAGCCCGGCCTGGCCCCGAGCAGGCAGGACTCAGTTGGGTGGTAGGGAGAGGAGGGGGGCGGCCCACGGGGCCAGGCGGCGGCTGTTCTCACCCCCAGACACCGGGACTCGGGAGCAGCCGCTGCTACAGCTCCCACTGCCGCGGGGGAGGAAGCGGCCATGGCGCTCCGCGGCTGCGGCTCTGGCGCCCGGGTCCGAACCCCACGAGCCGGGGCCTGCTGCGGGGACCCAGCAGCGCGCACGCTGCGCCCAGCCCCTGGCCAGTCGCGTCTGGGCTGCTGCCCAGCTGGTGCAATCCTGCGGGCGGCCCCGGAGTGGGGGCAGCAGGCCCCAGCCCCCCCGTCCCGCTCGGGTCCCGCAGGGGAACGAACGGGGCTGGGCTGCACCTCACCCACCCTGACTGAACTAACCTCGTTATCTCCACACTGATATATACCTGCCTCTGGAGATTTCCATTACTTGCATCTGAAGAAGTGAGGTTCTTACCCACGAAAGCTTATGCTCCCAGTACTTCTGTTAGTCTCAAAGGTGCCACAGGACCCTCTGTTACTTTTTGTAGCAACATTTTCTGTCAAAGGAATGAGCTGGAAGTCTGAATATGATTTTTGTCCTCCCATCACCTAAATCAATGGTTTTCAAACTGTGAGACACGACCCAGTATTGGATTGTGGAATGTAAGGCACTGGGTTGTGGCGGCTCTGGTCAGCACCAGCGACCGGGCTGTTAAAAGTCCCATTGGCGGTGCTGCCCAGCTAAAGCAAGCTAATTTCTACCTGTTCTGACACTGTGCTGTGCCCTGGAAGCAGCCAGCAGCAGGTCTGGCTCCTAGGCAGGGGGAGGGGCTACAGGGCTCTCCGTGCTGCCCCCGCCCCAAGCACTGGCTCTGCATTCCTGTTGGCTAGTTCCCGGCCAATGTGAGCTAGGGGGGCGGTGCCTGCGGCCAAGAGCCATGTGAAGCCACTTGTGTGCCTCCGCCTAGGAGCCAGACCTGCTGCTGGCTGCTTCCAGGGCACAGCGCGGTCCACGGTGCCAGGACAGGCAGGAAGCCTGCCTTAGCACCCCCGCTGCGCCACTGACTGGGAGCCGCCCGAGGTAAGTCTATGCCTCAACCCCGGGTCCCAATCCCCTGCCCCAGCCCTGAGCCCCCCCAAACCCAGAGCCCTGACCCCCAGTCCAGAACCCTGACCCCCTCCTACACTCCAACCCCCTGCCCCAGCCCTGAGCCCCTCCCAAACCCAGAGTCCCCCCTGCACCCCTCATCCCCGGCCCCACCCCAAATCCTGCACCCCCAGCCCAGAGCCCTGATCCCCTCCTGCACTCCAACCCTCTGCCCCAGCCCAGAGCCCCCTCCCACACCCTGAACCCCTCATTCCTGGCCCACCTCGCAGCCCTCATCCCTGCACCCGAACCCTCTGTCCCAGCCCTGAGCCCTTCCCACACCCCAAACCCCTCATCCCCAGCTCCATTGGGTTGCGGGCATCAACAATTTTCTTCAACTGGGTCGTCAGAAAAAAAGTTTGAAAACCACTGACCTAAATGACCAGACAAGTAGAATATAGTGCTCTGTGACCTTGCACTAAAACCACCACCTGCTGCTCTTATTACACTGTAAGCAACATGTGTCAGCAAGCAACAGCAAGAACTGGCAAGCTACTTCTGCTCAGAGGAGAAGCAGACAGTGCCTGGCACTGCATTGAGGTGCCCCAGCCAGAGCCACCTTTCTCTACAGGTAATTATGCCAGACACACAAAGCTGCCTACCCGGCACTCTGCTTCCCATGGGGCTGCTTTAGGTAAGGCCGCCTGATTGATACATTGGTTTGTTTAGTACATCCTGAGAGAGCTATATACACACAGACTATTATCATGACCTGTTACTGGGGCAGGGAGTTGCAAATGGTACAGCCCAATGTGTTAATTTAAATGCCTAAAATTATTTTAAATGTGTTTATAACATTAAATACTTTTGAAAGCTAACAAGTACCTTCATGGAAAACAAATAAAAACTAACAGAAAAAGAAATACCTCAAACATGATAGATTAGCAGAACCAAGTTAGCACAAAACCAACAGAAATACATTAAATATCATCACTTCCTTCTCACCTCTTGTTCTGTGTCACTCCCTTATAGCATCCACTACCCTAGCACTCAGTTGTCCTCTGTCACATCATCCCTTTCTTCAGGCTGCAGGGAGCCCACATACATTCTGCTGTCCCCCACATTAGCCCCGTGAGAAGCATGGCTTTTTAGTGCCCTTGATATCTGGTGTTCTGACAGATGCACCTTTTAGAGGTGCTGTATAGGTTTTTTTTCTGAACAAGAGCTGACAGCAAGAAAGCAGAATGTGTGTAGGAAAATACAAGAGTAGTTCACTGTAGGTTGAACACACTAGATTCTGTTAGTTGTTCCCAATCCTGCTGCCTTTTGTGTGGCCAGGGAATTGTACAGAGACAGGAGCCGTGATCATTACTATTAGGAAATGCCAGACCTATTAGTTAATTATAAATAAGTTGCATTGTGGAAGCATCTCGAGGCCACAGTCAGGATGTTCCCAAGTTCCACTGTGGTAGACACTCCTTAAAACTTCCCAGGCATGTCTACACAGCCCACAGCAGGGAGCCTCCCAACCCAGGTCAACAGATTTGGGCTAGTGGGGCTCACACTAACATTCTAAAACTAGCTGTGTAGACAGCTCTTAGAAGTTGTGGCTGAAGCCAGAGCTGAGTCTCTGAAATCAGCCTGAGCTGCAACTTCTAAGTACTGTTTAAACAGCTAATTTTAGAGCCTGAATCTGCCAACTTAGGTTGGGAGACTCGTGGTTGCATACTGTGTAGACCAGTGGTCACCAACGGTTGATCATGATTGATAGGTCAGTCCTGGAGACTCTCCCAGTCGATCATGATCTCCGGCCACTAAAAGTGATCTCTGGCTCCCTGCCTGTCCCAGCCCCACCTATTCCTGGGAGCAGCCAGCATGCCCCCAGGGGACAGGGGGCAGGGATCTCCCTCTGCGCACTGCTCCTGCCTACAAGCACCGCCACCGCAGCTCCCATTGGCCAGGAATGGGGAACTGTGGCCAATGGGAGCTGCAGGGGCAGTGCCTGCAGAGGGGCAGCACGTAAAGCTCTGTCCCCCCCAGGGGCTGCACGTTGGCCCCTTCTGGGAGCAGCCTGGGGCTGGGGCAGGCAGGCAGCCTGCCTTAGCCCCACTGTACCGCCGACTGGGAGCCACCCAAGGTAAGTGCTGCCTGACTGAAGCCCATACCCTAGCCTTGAGCCCCCTTCCAGAACCAGCACCCCATACCTCTTCCTGCACCCTGTACGCCTTCTGCACCCAACCCCATACCCCAGCCCTGACCCCCCTCCCAGAGCCAGCACCCCATACCTCCTCCTGCCCCCTGTATGCCTCCTGCACCCAACCCCCTGCCCCAGCCGTGAACCCCCTCCCAGAGCCAGCACCTCATACCTCCTCCTGCACCCTATACTCTCTCCTGCACCCCAACACTCTGCCCCAGCCCGGAGCCCCCTCTTGCACCTAAACTCCTTCCCAGAGCTTGCACCCCTCACCCCCTCCTGGACACCAACCCCCTACCCCAGGCTCAGCCCAAAGCTCCCTCCCACACTCCAAACCCCTTGGCCCCAGCCCAGAGCCTGCACCCTCTCCCAAACCCCTGCCCCAGTGAGGTGGAAGTGAGTGAGGGTCGGGGAGAGCAAGCGATGGGGGTGGGATGGAGTGAGCGAGGCAGGACTTCGGGGAAAGGGTGGGGCTTTGGGGAAGGGGCGGGGTAGATCCTCAGTTGCACTTAAATTCAAAAAGTGATCTTGTGTGTAAAAAGGTTGAAGACCACCGGTTTGACATACCCTCCTTTGCCATGAGGCTGGCAAAAAACTTGACATCAACTAGGCAATAATGTGCTGAGATGATTGCCTATCATGCTGACCAATATCTCATTGTTTCCTTGTGCCCTCCCTCATTGATCTATCTGTATCCATCTGTTGTCTCTTGTTTTATATTTAGGGCTTGTCTGCACAGTGCCACAGTCTGGATTATGGGGCTGCAAATTGTTAAGAGCTCTATGGCCTTGCTCCCTAGCTGCCCAGTGTAGACCCAGCTGACATGACCTGTTGATGTAGTCAACAGGACTATGTTAATGTGCACTAGATACCTTTTATTTAGTGCTAGCAGAGTCCACATGGGGCAGTTAGCGCAACACTTTAGAGCACTCTCCAATTCTCTGCCCCGTAATCCAGACTGCAGCACTGTGTAGACAAGCCCTTAGATTGTAAATTCTTTGGAGCAGAGATTGTCTTTTGTTCTGTGTTTGCACAGCACCTAGCACAATGAGGTCCTGGTCCATAACTGGGGCTCCTCGGTGCTATGATAATACAAATAACAATAAAAACAACAAGCAGAGTAAAAGATTACTGCTGCCCCAAAGACTTTATAGTCAAAAGTAGACAAAAGGCAACAGGCGGGGGTAACAAATGGTTTGAGGGAACGTGGGAGGGAGAGTGAGGAAAACATTATCAAGAACATGCATTTCTATGGGCCAAACAAATAAGATAAACAGATGTCTCTCCTGACCGCCCACTAACTTGTCCTAGGTTAGCAGCTCTCTGTTGGTAGAGGAGGCTGTGGACATGGGAAAGGGTGAGAAGTGCATGGAGGAATAAGGTGAGGAACATCAGAGGAGAAAATGACACAGAAAAGAGGTTTGGTGAACCTGGAAAATAGGTTTTGGAAAAATAGTGTGTGGTGAACTGGCAAGAAAATTAATTAGCAAATTATCAGTAATGCAATAACAAGGCAGTAAAATGAGTGCACAGAAAACCAATAGAATAGCAATGCAGTGAGTTAAAGTAGATGCCGAACAGAGTTGACTTGGCCAGTGAGAATCAGGGCTGCATAGGAGCCACAAGGCAGCAGATGCTAGCGCTGTGATGATTAGGGAAGCAGAAGTCGGAAAGTTCAACAGATATCAATGTGACATTGTAAAGCTCCCTGCTCTTGAATCAGCCTGTTCATTTTGCTTCCCTCTGCTGGTGGTTCTGGTCAGTGTCTGGCTGGGTAGGGAAGATGATAGCTGGCTTGTGGCATGTATGATGGAGGGAGCCAGGCGAGTAGGGGAGCATTCCTTCTCCCCTCTGCTGGTGGTCCTCTTGGGGGCATTGCTTAAATAGCTCAAGAAGTACAAAAAGAGTCATTAAAGAGTACCAGGTTATACAATTTTTAGAATGTTAAACATACGGGCAGTAGTGGTTAGAGTGATCAGTGCAGTTTCTTGCCCCTATAGGCAATTCTTTGCCAGTGACAATGCACTAATTCCAAAAAATGTCATTCTGTAGTTGTCAGAAAAGCTGTTTTCTCTTTCCAGCGTACACTGCATTGCTGAAATTCTCATCAAACATCACAAAAATGGACTGGAACATGAGGGGCGGTAAGGGCAAGTGATCAGCCTTTCCAAGAATTTCTAATGTTTGGCCCCTGGGACTAAGTCCTTCGATACAAACCTGTCAAACCTGGGAAGCAGTGTCAGTGTAAAGGCTATTACAGTGTTAATGGAGGCGGAGCATTTTTAATTGTAGTTCCCTCCCCCCCTTATTTTTGCTACTACCATTATAAAAACAAAGGACATTAAGTAGAAATGAAGTTATAGTAAGGCCTAAATTAAACTAAAAAAAAACAAGAAAATCTGGAATTGTCTGCCATTGTACCCTTTGGATCACTCTGTTGTACTCGATATTGCAAGGGTCACAGAATGACATATGCTCTTACATCTCAAGGACTTGAGTCTCCTCTCACTTATGTTGGTGTATGTCAAGGATAACTCCACTGAAGTAAATGTTACAAAATAAAAAACTTACTCAACTTGTGAGATTATTCAGGACCCATTATGTCTAGAAATGGCTATGTACATTGGGCTGACTTTAAAGGTGAAATACGGACACCATTGAAGTAAATAGCAACATACCCATTGACTTCAATGGAGCCAGGATTTCCACCTAAGACTCCAAGGCAGACTGAAGTTATGTCTGCACAGCAGCTGGGAGGCGTCCTTTCCAGCTCAGGTTGAGATACCTGCATAGGTCTGCTCAAGCTAACATGCTAAAAATAGGAGACTGGTCATGGTGGCAAAAGCGGTGGCTCAGGCTAGTTGCCTGAGTGCAATCCTGCCCAACCTCTGGCTATGTACTCAAATGACTAGCCCAGGCCACTGCATCCATGCTGCTATTTTTAGTATGCAGAGCTAGTGTGGGTATGTCTTCCCAAGCTTGGACTCACACCTTACAGCTGCTGTATAGACATACAACTTTGGGTCTGGGCTTCATTTCTGAAAACCTTAAAAAACGAACATCTGACAGGGATAATATTTATGTCTATAGCAATTTCATTCTTTGCTCCTTTTGATCAAAATCTGTGGGTAAAAGCCCTCCTGACATATTGGTGTGATCATTGGCATTTAAAACACTTTTGAAAGACTGGGGGATGGTTGGAGATATTGGTTATGGAATATGGAGGTATCTATCTCATTCCTCATCTTCTCAGTGCCACTGGTTTGAAGTCAGAGTACATTAGTCAGTATATTATTATTATTTAGTACTTACTGAGCCCAAAGTTCTGTGCGTGACACTGTGTAAACACAAAAAAGAACACAGTCACTGTCCACAGGAACTTGCCACCTGGCTCATACACAGACAGAATAGTTTGGTCACACATGATACATCAGTTGATGGTACAAAGAAAGACAGGCAGTGAAAGAATCTGGCAGTAATCATCTGGGTTGAATGTCATTACTATCTGCAGTGTTGCCAGCTCTCACAATTTCATCACGAGTCTCAGGATATTTGGTGTTTTGCTTAAAGCACCAGCCTTTGGAGGCATGTGATTAGGTGAGAGTCTCAGCTTTCACTTTTTAAAAAAAGTAAATTTCTAGCAATCATGGTGGAGAAAAACTTGAAAATGTGACCCACGTGTCCCCTAAAGGCTCAAACAGAAACCAAATAGAAAGAGCCCCACATTTATTGTTTACGGAAATTTCATTATATTTGAGTGAGCGTCATGATTTTTGAATGCTTGGGGTTGCCAATACAACATCTGACAGCCTATTTACTGTATCAGCTTACATATAATGAGATGAAGCCTGTGATCTCACCCCAGGCTGAGAGAACCTGTGCCATAGTTGCAAACACTCCCAATTTTCTTAGCACAGGCCTTGGTTTCTGCCTCGTCTCCCTCTCCATGATCCCGTTTGGTTTGTGCCATGGTGACTGGGAAATATTGGCTGAAGATCTCTCCTCCTGTTACTAGGGGTCACTATCCCTGTTGGAGCCACCAGAGGTTGCCTGTCCTCCTCCTCCTGCTCTTCTTCCCTGCCCACCCTTCTGGTTTGCCAGGAAGGAAGGAAGGCCTGTCTAAGTGGTGGTTGCCTACCGATGCCCCTGCTTGTGCCTGGGACAGCAGTGACAGCCCCTCAGCAAGATGGAGAACCAGGACACTGGCAGGTGGGGGAAGGGAGTCAGAGGGATCCTTGTGGGGGCAAGAGGAAGTAGGCCTATGGGGGTTGGAAGCATTACAGGGGAGCAGGAGTGGGCAGACCACAAGGGGAGAGGAAGGGGGAACCCCATGGGGATGAGGAAAAGGAGACAATCCAGGGGCGAATAGAGGCAACTAAGGGAAAGTGGAAGGGGACCCAACAAGGAGAAGCCACGCAAGGGTGGTGAGAGAGCGGAGGAAGAGAGAACCCCTGAAGACACTGTAAGAAGGCGCATAGCTACTTGCTTCCTCTCAACCACACTGGAGTGGAGAAAGCCATCTTGCTTTCCTGTGAGGCCACCTGCGCTAGCTGGGAACCAGTACCTGTTTAGGGAAGGGGTGTCTTTGTGGGTGAGAGTCACAGAGCCTGGCAGGAGTCTCCCTGTAATCCACACTTCAGGATGTTTATCCAGATTTCAGACCTGTCGGGAATTTCCTTCTGGGGGAGTGCTCATAAAGCAGATCACAGTGTCCTTAGAGTTATTCACTTTTGAAATATCCTTGCCATTTATTGGGGAAGTGTGAATGATTTTACTGCGTGGAGTGATTGTGCACAGTTTATTGTATTTAATGTCAGATTTGGTATATTTGAAATTTGATCTGTGTTGCTCAACTGTGATTTGTTTTTGTTTTGTTCCTTGCTTGGATGAGTGTACTTCTTATAACCAGGGAGGGCCTAAAGAAGCCACTGGAAATGGGAATCTCTCAGGGAGAGAGTGAGCAATTCAGGCAGTGATAGCAAATAATCAGAGGTTTTAATGTTAACCTTGCCTACCTACACTGAGGTAAAATGTCTTCTTTAGGATTTTACTGCAAGATTGCTAACATGCCTTAGTTATCTTGCTGTAAAAACACTCCTTTTATAGCAGTGAAAACATAGCTGAAAGCTGGGCATCCAAAGTCAGTTGCTGCTTTTGAAATATTGACTTCATTATCTGGATGCAGAGTCTAAATGTAATTTTCTCTCATTTCATTCACACAAAGCAACGGTGAGTGAATGCATGCATGGACATAACTATGAAAGGTGCGGTCAGATCCTGGTCTGGCTTCATGGGTGTAGACAACAAGAGGATGGGGGGGAGGCTAACACCCCACCCCCAAAAAATAAGGCATTATATTAATAAAGAATGGAAACACTGAGTTTAGAACAGAAGGTTATTTATCTCATTTCATTAGAAGCGGACCGAACAGAACTACTAATTGAGACAATATTCAACAGCTATTATTTTTTAACTCTCGCCCCCTCCCCAAGTAAAAAAAAGTTTCTGTGACTTTGGGCTTAATTGCTTTTGTATCATGGCTGTGACTAAGGGTTTTGAAACCATCTCCCCCTGCTATGTGTAGCAGTGTCCCATCCCATATATAATATACTAAGTGTAGTTACTGGTGTGATTTTTTTTCAGTTATTACTGCAGTTGTTGATTCAAAATAATTGCATTTGCATATGCAGTCCTTGTTGCAAAGTGCACAGCCAGATGTCTAGCTCATTTACTTGTTGTTTAAAATTTACCTTTCATGAATATATGTGCACATGAGTTTGAAATTTGCTTCAATGAACATTTGTGTGAATAAAGATTGATTAGAGTGGAAATGCCTGTTGGAATTAAACATAGTCATAGCAAATTCATGTTTAAGCTTGAGTAAATATTGGCCAATATTTTCCATTATTTCAACGAGTTCTATTTTATATACATTTTTTTCACGATTAATAATAGGTCTTAGTGTGCTCTTTCTGCTTTTGTGATATTGAAACCTTATGACAAACCATCATCACGTATTTATGGAACATCATGAAGGACTGTAGTGTATGGGGAAGAGAATATAGGATTTAGTGGATTTCTTGATTTTTGCCCTCATTGTATCCTAAGAGAAAAGACAATCAGAGAACTGTCACAGTTTTGAGGCTCCTGTAATTGTGTTCCACATAAAATCAACATAAAATTCACCTTAATGCATATACGGCCCTCATAAAGCATCTCATTAGGAACATTGTCCTTGGAAAATACACAGATGTCCATATGATGAAAACAGCCATCCTAACTGACAGTACTTGCCTTGGCACCCTTTTGGTAGTGTCAGTTAAAAGTCCACTCATTGAAAGGGCATGGAGAGCCTCTCACGTTTGCAAGTTGTCCCTCTGGGCCAATCTGGAAGCACATTGGTGGTCAGAGTAAGGAAGCTTGTACTGTTGCTGACTGAGCTGTACCTTTCTTTGTTAAAAGAGGACTTCAGTTGTGAGGACTGTCAGTCTAGCACAGAGGTGGGCAAACTACGGCCTGCGGGCCACATCCGGCCCGCAGGACTGTCCTGCCCGGCCCTTGAGCTCCCGACCAGGAAGGCTAGCCCCTGGCGCCTCCCCTGCTATCCCCCATCCCCGCAGCCTCAGCTTACTGTGCTGCCAGCGCTCTGGGCGGCGGGGCTATGAGCTCCTGCCAGGCAGTGCGGTGGTGTGGCTGGCTCTGGCCGGGCGGCGTGGCTGCCAGTCCTGGTGCTCTGAGCGGCATGGTAAGCGGGAGAGGGGGAGAGTTGGATAAGGGGCAGGGGGTCCCGGGGGGCAGTCAGGGGACAGGGAAGGTTGGATAGGCGTGGGAGTCCCGGGGGGCCTGTCAGCGGATAGGAGTTGGGGCCGTGGATAGGGGTCGGGGCCGTCAGGGGACAGGGAGCAGGGGAGGTTGGATGGGGGTGGGGTTCCGGGGAGGCGGTTAGGGTTAGGGGGTGGGGGGCTCCAGGAGGGGGCGGTCAGGAGACAAGGAGCAGGGGGAGTTAGATGGGTTAGGGGTTCGGGTGGGGCAGTCAGGGTGCAGGAAGTGGGAGGGGGCGGATAGGGGGCGGGGGCCAGGCTGTTTAGGGAGGCACAGTCTTCCCTACCCAGCCCTCCATACAGTTTTGGAAACAACAATGTGGCCCTCAGGCCAAAAAGTTTGCCCACCCCTGGCTTAAGCCAACCAGCACAAAGATCTTCAGACCAGAAAAGTAAAAAGCTCCACCACTTTAAGATCCCTTTTCAATTATGAAATATCTGTCAGGCCCAAAACAATGTACAGTGCTACACATAGGCAGCACAGTGATAATGTTATGCACTGACTTTTTAGGAATATGCACAATAGTAAAAATCCAATTACAGAATATTAAACAAACAGCTGAAGTTACCAGAGCCATTGCTATTACCACTTAGGCAAAATTTTCTGATGGTTGGAGCAGAGACCTCCTGAGTTCTTTTCCTGGCTCTCCTACTGTCCACAGGTTGACTGTGCATTGTGTGAAGAAGTACTTCCTTTTGTTTGTTTTAAACTTGTTGCCTATTAATTTCATTGGGTGACCCCTAGTTCTTGAATTACGTGAAGGAGTAAATACCAATCAAGATTTTATAGACCTCTATCATATCCCCCCTTAGTCATCTCTTTTCCAAGCTGAAAAGTCCCCATCTTATTAATCTCTTCTCATACGAAAACTGTTCCATACCCCTAATCATTTTTTTTTTGCCCTTCTCTGTACCTTTTCCAATTCCAATTTTTTAAGATGGGGTGACCAGATCTGCATGTAGAATTCAAGATGTGGGCATACCATAGATTTATATAGAAACATTATGATATTTTCTATCTTCTTATCTATCCCTTTCCTAATGATTCCCAGAATTCTGTCCGTTTTTTTGATTGCCACTGTGCTCTGAGCAGAGGTTTTCAGAGAACTATCCACAATGACTCCAAGATCTCTTCCTTGAGTGGTAACAGCTAATTTAGACTCCATCATTTTGTATGTATAGGAGCCAGTTACGCTGCCACGCAGTCTGGAGTACCGGGGCAGGCCATTGGCTCTCGCAGCCACGCTGCCTGGCAGGGGCTCGTAGCCCCGCTGCCCAGAGCGCTGGCGGGACGGGTCAGGGGGGACAGCAGGGGAGGGGCCGGGGGCCCTGTGTCTAGTGTTTCCTTGCTTCCTTCTCTCTCAGCTTCTCTGGTCTTCCTGCCTCTTTCACAGACATAAAAACCAGCAAAAACAATACCCCGAGAAACCCTTCTGCCCATATGTGCCTTTGTTTTGTGTAGTGACATGCTTGTATTTTGGGTGGAAGCTGCTATTGTTTTAGCTACCTTGTTAAGAAAGGAGCTTAATGGCATCTTGCTATTATCTATAATGAGGGGTATCGGATATGCCCCTGAGTTTTAGTGAGGTTTAACTCAGCCCGTGTGATACTAGTGTATGAGGCACATTCAAATAAACTGACCCAACATTATCATCATCATTTTGCTTTTAGCATACATTTTAAAAGCACCTTCATCACTGAGGGGGAATGTTATGAAAGCCAAGAAATAACAATGAGTGTTGATTTTTCTTTTTATAAAATACTTTTTCAAACACTGGGTCCTGCCAGGAATGTTTATTTTGCTTATAGTGTTTGATTATTTTGCTGAGCTCATTGAATTTCACTGACAAAACCAACTGCAAAATTTCCTTGTTATGTTCACTATTTAGTTAACTTTTGAGTTTGAAAAGGCACATTTGAAGTGTTCAGATGAAGTAAGCAGTAATCTCCATCCCCAGTAGCTGATTTCTGTTTCACTTGCAGTATTTGAGAAATATATTTATTTAGTGAGTTTATACTAAGGCTATGTAAAAAGCAACAGAGGGTCCTGTGGCACCTCTGTGGCAATCTCGCATCTGAAGAAGTGAGGTTCTTACCCATGAAAGCTTATGCTCCCAGTACTTCTGTTAGTCTCTAAAGTGCCACAGGACCCTCTGTTGCTTTTTACAGATTCAGACTAATACGGCTACCCCTCTGATACTAAGGCTATGGTTACACTACAGCATAAGTCAACAAATTATGTCGCTCAGGGGTGTGAATTAGCCAGCCCCTGAGTAACATAACTTATGCTGATTTAAGCACTGGTGTGGACAGCACTACGTCAGTGGGAGAGCTGCCATCACTAACGGGGCTGGAATAGTTAAGGCGGCAGGAGAGCTCTCTCCTGTTGGCTTAGATCAGCTACATTAGAGAGTTTACAGTGGCGCAGCTGCAAGCTCTCTAGTTTAGCAATAGCCTAAACCTCAAAGGAGAAAGAAGAGGCATTCAGTAAACAGAAATAAGATACCTCAGTAGCTGCAAGTGAACTGGTTTTGCTCAATACAACTGTGAAACAAAACAGGAGGAACAACAGGGATTGCCCCAAAATGTTTTCCCTATCAAAAAGCCTCTAGTACAGGGGTGGGCAAACTTTTTGGCCTGAGGGCCGCATCAGATTTTGTAAATTGTATGGAGGGCTGGTTAGGGGAGGGGTCGTAGCCCAGCCCCCATCTCCTATCTGCCCTCCCCCCGGGACTCCTGCCCCATCCACACACCCCCACTCCCTGTCCCCTGACTGCCCCCAGACCCCCGCCGCCACCCCATCCAACCCCTCTTCTCATTCCTGATGGCCCCCCTGGGATCCCTGCCCCATCCAACCACCCCTTCTCCCTGTCCCCTGACTGCCCCCTACCCCCATCCAACCCCCCCTCCTTCCTGACTACCCCCTGGGATCCCTGCCCCCATTCAACCCTGTTTTTCCCCCGCCCGACCACCATCCACACACACCCCCGACCACCACCCCGAACTCTCCTGCCCTCTATTCAACCCCCCCGCTCCCTACCCCCTTACCGGGCTGCCTGGAGCACCGGTGGCTGGTGGCACTACGGCTGGAGCCGGGCCACACTGCTGCCACCGCCACCACGCAGCACAGAGCAGCGGGTCAGGCCGGGCTCTGCAGCTGTGCTGCCCCAGGAGCTCATAGCCCTGCCACCCAGAGCATTGCGCTGGCGGCGGAGCGAGCAAGCTGAAGCTGAGAGGAAGGGGGACAGCAGGGGAGGGGCCGGGGGCTAGCATCCCGGGCCAGGAGCTTGGGGGCCAGACAGGATAGTCCTGCGGGCCGGATGTGGCCCACGGGCCGTAGTTTGCCCACCCCTGCTCTAGTATCTTCTAAAGATTAACGCTCTTCCTGGATAGGCGTCCCATTTTTAAAAAATCCATGTTTCATGGCTCTCATCAAGTTCCTGACTTTTCTTTCTTATCTTTATAAGTTTACTTAATGAAAGTGATGGTACTAACATGAGCCAGGCATAGTTTGGATTGGCGCTGCGCAAACCGTGGCACACAGCTCTGCCAGTATAACTTACTTTTGCCCTCCAACCCCTGTACTGTGAAAAGCTGCCAATCGTACCAAGTTGCATGTTGGTTTTGTGATGTGGCCAAACAGCTGTTAGCATTTAGAAATTCCCCAAAATTCATTTTCGCTTTTACAGGTTTAAATTTTGGAATGTGCAGGGGTCTTAGTTCGCCATTTCTCACCAGTTTTCCCCATTCAGCAAAATCTCGCTATGCATACAACAGACAACAGTGTAAGATTTCTCATACATTTTCACTTGACAAATATATTGCAAGGAGTAGAACAATTGTATCATTAGCAGGACTTGTAGCCCTCTCCCAAGGTTATAAAGTAGATTTTTTACAAACACAGTTACAAATATTGCATTTGCAGGTGCCCATCAAGAAAAAAAAAATCCATAATTTAAATAACCAGGCTTCGTCCATGGACCAATCCATTTAAGTGGTTTTTAAGACATCAAGTAAATGTTTTAGCAGTAAGCAAGTGGTTCCTTACATAACACTCCCTTGTTTTTTTCTCTCTCTGTGGATTCCCTCTAAATGCAAATAGTGGCAGATACTTTGAAACAAAGGAATAGACCAACCTGTTTATCAGGATGGATCTTCAGTTGGTGAAGGAGACAAACTTTTGAACTACACAGAACTCTTCTTCAGGTATTCTTCTTCTGGAAGAATTTCACTGGAAATCCACTTTGGGTAATCTGCTCATTGATATCCATATAACTGCTGGTCTTGGCACCAGCAGGCCAGTAGCCAGGATCTCATTTCAGATTCTCCTTTGTCTGCCCACTATAGCTGACCATGGCATCTTATAGTGAAATGGGTTTCGAGAACTGTATGTCCCTTGCACATGGGCAGCATTAGTTAGGCCTTGGCTACACTGGCGGTGTACAGCGCTGCAACTTGCTGCGCTCAGGGGGGTGAAAAAACACCCCCCTGAGCGCAGCGAGTACAGCATTGTAAAGCACCAGTGTAATCAGAGCCTGCAACCCTGCACGCTTGCTTGCAGCACTGCAAGCTATTCCCCTCAGAGAGGTGGAGTACATACAGCGCTACGAGAGAGCTCTCGCAGCGCTGGCGGCGCGACTACACTCGCGCTTCACACGGCAGCGCTATGAAGGCCCAAGTGTAGCCAAGGCCTTAGCTTGCTGTATTTACAGCCAGGAAGAATCTCCTCCCTTCCTGTTTCCACCTATTTGATCTCCACTACATTATTTTAGTACAACAAAGCCAGCCATGTTCCCCTTCTCCTCAGTACCCAACCCCCCGATCAAGGCCAACTTCAGAGAGCAAATACAATCCATGGATTTAAGTAAGGGAATATTGAGTGAAAGTAGGGTGGGCTATTACCACCGTTTAATGCATTAGTGAGACTATTCTTGGAATTCTGTATCCAGTTCTGATGTCCATACTTTAAAAAATGATGTTGTCAAACTGGAAGTGATGATTGATTTGAGAGTTCGAGATTTCAAACTCCTACTTTGTAGTGGGAGACTAAAAGAGCTCAATCTATTTAGTTTATCAAAGAGCAGGTTAAGAGTCGAATTGATAATGGCCAGTAAGCACCTATATGTGGAGAAGATTTCTGATACTTGAGGGCTCTTTAATTCAGCAGACAAAAGTATAACAAGTTCCAATGGCTGGAAGATGAAGTTAGATAAATTCAGACTAGGAATAAAGCGCACATTTCTGTGATGGAGTAATTCTCTGTCACTTAAAGTCTTTACATTGAGATTGGATGTCTTTCTAAAAGATATGTTCTAGCTCAACCAGACGTTATAGGCTTGATGCAGGAATCACTTGGTGAAATTCTATATCCTGTGTTATACAGGAGATCACACTAGATCAGGGGTCGGCAACGTTTGGCACACGGCTCACCAGGGTAAGCACCCTGGCGGGCCGGGCCAGTTTATTTACCTGCTGACGCGGCAGGTTCGGCCGATTGCGGCCCCCACTCGCCACGGTTCGCCGTCTCAGGCCAATGGGGGCAGCGGGAAGCCGCAGCCAGCACATCCCTCGCCCGCGCCACTTCTCGCCGCCCCCATTGGCCCAGGACAGCGAACCGCGGCGAGTGGGGGCTGCGATCGGCCGAACCTGCCGCGTCAGCAGGTAAATAAATTGGCTCGGCCCGCCAGGGTCCTTACCCTGGCGAGCCGCGTGCCGAAAGTTGCCGACCCCTACACTAGATGAACCTAATGGTCCCTTCTGGCCATAAAATCTATAAATCTATGAACCACATAACACGAAAGTCAGTGAAATGACAAGATAGCCCCTTGCTCCTCTGTATGTTATCTATTTATTATGCTATAGAAGTAATTCCTAGGAAATATTTTTCAAATCACCACACATCCTCATCATACAATTGTAAGCCTCAAGATAGATTTGTAGTCTCTACAAAGAGAAGTCCTTCCAGCATTTTGTAAAAGACTACAGATATGTATGTAAGGAAGACATTTAAGATGGGCCTTAACCCTAAACCAGTCTCAGGTAAAAACCCTGACAACACCCAGGAAACACAGTGCACACAAGACTAGAAACGATTAGAAAAGCCATGGCAATCTACAATATACATACATAGTATGACTTCATAAAATTTAGGCTGAAGTTTCCCAAATTCAGTGGGCTGCTCAAGTATTCAGATAAAGCAAAGCCGTAACAATGATCTTGCAACAAAGATCATTAAAATAACTCTGGTTCACTCACAGTTCCTCCAGCTATCACATACTTTCCATACTGCTCCAGAATGCAGACAGAACATGTAATGTTTAGGATTGGGAACTGTCATTAAGTATGGTGCCTTGACAAAGTTTGAGAGTAGGTAACAGACTGTTCTCCTCCACAAAATTTGCATTTTCAAAGGATGATGCTAAATTATTTTACTCCCTCTCTCATTTGTAACAAGGTCCACAAATCTTTTACATTGGGTATCTGCTCTAGTAAACTTGGAGGCAGACCAAACCTGTCTGTCAGTCACTGGCAGGAGAGGTAAGAGGTATTTCTCTGAGAAACTGCCAGTTTTTCATTTGCCTCATCATCTTCACGCTGGCAGACCAGCTTCTGCCTGCTGCAGAGCAAACTTAAAAAAGAAAAAAAAATGGTTTAAAATTATCAGGCTGTTAAGGTCTGTCTTTATCAGCAGCGGGGAGAAAGGGAATCCCTTTGGTCACTGGACTCTCCGTGCCCCCTGCTCACCCATACAGAGTGGTTTGGTGGAGAAGAAGAGGGAAAGCCAGACGCTGCATCTCCTGCACCTCCCTGTGAATTGAGTGGCTGGCTCGCTGGGGATCTGTGCCTGTTCTTCTGGGGAGACCCAGGCCACCTCAAATGCTCAGGCACTTGAGCCCACTTCCCTTCCAGAGCAAGAGAGCTTCCAAGAAGCAGTTGGCAGCACCTTAGCACCCACGGGCTGGCACAGCACAGGAGGCAGTCCTGAGAGCAGTGGCTCCCCCATGCAGAGATGTGTGGGGTGAAGCACAGTATCAAAAGGCCAGGGAAGCTTCCTGCCCATCTGCTAATGTCTGTGCTTACAGCACCAACTGTTGACTGCAGAGCAACTCCCCAGCCCCTCTTCTGCAGCTGCTGCAGTGATAGGGAGCTACGGACAGGGGTCTAGAGTAAACTAAGGAGAGTCTGGTAAGGGACCTTTGTGCACAACCTCTCCCTCCATTACACAGTACCCCTCCTCCCCCACCCAACTAGTCTTTCAGTGGCTCAAGGCTACTCCCTGAGCCACTGATTGCCAGCAGTATCAGCTAAGTGCTGTTTCCCAGTGCAGTAAGTGGGCTAAAGACTCCTGTTGAACTTCCTGGGTTGGAGCCTTGGTGCTCCTGGGATGGGGTCAGCCTGTACCCAGGCCACATCCAGGAATCTTCCTTGAACAAACTGTGGGAGCCTAGAAAGCCCACTTCAGACCCAGTCCAGCACAAGCTCCAGTATGATACCTCCCCCTTTCTCGGGGTGAGAAAGCTGCTTGAAAGAGTAATCACAAAGTTCCCCTCACCTCCCCAAAGGACTCTGTCTGAACTTTCTCTTCCCATCTGAAGAAGGAGGGTCAATGAAGAGTTAAGAAACGGACATTCAGACCCCTGTGACACCCCAATAAAAAGCTCTAAGGAAACAAAAAGAGCCCTCTCTGCTCCCATTTATCTTTTTGAAGACTGATTCAGGGGAGTCCTCTAGGAGGTGCTCTCAGAGGAACAGAGGGAAATTGTTTCCCTCAAGCCACAGAAATCTGCAGATTGCAGCTGAGCAGGTATTCCTCAGTGCATGGTTCCTGACTCACCCTCATAGTGTGCATATGGGAGATAATCCTCAGAACCAGGTTCCCCCTCATGAAGTACAACATGACAACATCCTGGGGTACAACATGTAAAATTAAGTGTTGCTCCTTGAGGAACAGGAGGAGTTTGGCTCGGTAGACAGCTATCCTAGATCTCCTACAAATGAGAGTAATATGGAGGAAATGAGGCCGATATTCCATATTGTTCTTAGTTCCTCCTGCCCCCAGGTCCCCAAAAAAGCCATAAGGCTACAGAGCAGTTCTCTACTTCAAGTATTACAACAGATCCATGAAGAAATCAAAATTCAAGATGGAGACCTTAACATCCTCACTAGCTGCCATCATCAAAGGGGACTGTATGACATCAATAGATTTGAAGGATGCCTCTTTCCAGATCCTAATTTGACAGTCTCACAAATGCTTCCTGTGCTTTGTTCTTGAAACACAACACTACCAGTGCAGGTCCTTACCCTTTGGTTTAGCAACTGCACCACAAGTACTGATACTACTAATAGCTGCTTTCAGACAGGAAGGGTCCATGTCTACCATTTCCTGTGTAATCTCCTTATCGAGCCTCATCCAGGGTCAAAATCATAGATGGTACCATTCAGGTGATAAGGATGCTGCCAAGCTATGGTTTGGGACAAAGTCAGTTAACCCTATCTCAGCAGATTTCCCATCTCAGAGTGGAGATGGGCACTGTCCTCTACAAAGTTTTTTTTTTTTTTTTTCAGGAAAAACAGGAGAAGCTGAGGAATCTTATTCAAACAGTCTGCCTTTCAAGGGAAGTACCCATTATTCACTTGTGTCAATTCTGGGATCAGTGTCCTCTTGTGTGAGCCTGTGCTTGCATGAGGTTGCTACAGAGCTTCCTCTTGTGTCTCCCCAGGAGGATTCTCAAGTCATTCAGATGGTGGATGAGTCTAAGGAGATTCAAGTCAGGCTTTCCAATAGGTGAACTAGTCAGGACAGTTATCACCACAGATGCAAGCATGGAGACATGGGTGTCCATGTGGGATTGAATACTGTCCAAGAGATCTGATCCAAACAAGATGAACAAGCACAGCAAAACCTGGAGAGAGGTTAGGGCAATCCAATATGGTCTCAAGGCTCTTCTCCCATATCTAGACTCCCCTCGTGTGCTGATTATGCCAGACAAATTCTCAGTCAGGTCATATGTGAATACACAAAGGGGAACAATATCTATAGTTCTTCAAGGAGAAGCTCGCCTCCTGATGACTTGGGCAGCAGAAAATGTGCAATTAAATTCACTCCATTCACATCCAAGGGAAAAATGAAAGTTACAGTCGACTGGCTCAGCAGGCAAAAATTAGATCATCCAGAATGGGAATCTATACTGGGATGTGTTACATCTCCTGATAAAGGAATTCAGTCTCCTAATGATAGATCTGTTTGCTTTCCACCTGAATCACAGGGTTTCAATGTTCACTTACCAGTGGGATCAGAAGGCTTAGGCAGGGCTCCTCTACATCACTCTCCCACATCAACTAAACCAGATATGAATCCAAGCCTCTAGGCTGATCTATTTACATAGTACCAGACTCCAAACCGATTCCTTGCCATGTTAATCTGAAGTGCATGGTCATCACAACCATATTTAATGGTGTAGTTCAACAGTATCCTTATCAGTTCCTCTCTATAACTTGTCCCTTATGATATTGTGAGGTTTACATTGTGGTATTGTGACTTGGCATCAGTATGACAGATTACAATGCTTAAAATGCCATAACTGCATACAAATGCTATCACATTGTGATTCTTTATTGCGAGATGATGAAGTTTTGCAGGCTGTGAAAGTGAATTTGGAATCCATGAATGTCCTGTAACCACTGGCATGTGTTTATCTTCAGGAAGTCTGAATAATACAAGAAAATCCACCATGGATGGCAACTTTATGGACTCCTCCAGAAACAAAGCTAGATGTCTGATAAACTCATTTATAATCTTTACCTCAATTTCTTTATCTGTGAGATGCTGAGTGTCTCCTGTGTGGCTGATCTCTCTCAGCTCCCACAGAGGACGCATTGAGTACTTTGTAAAACCAGGCCCTTATTTTCCAACCACTCTGACTAAAGACATGGATGAAATGATGGTGGATTTTTACAGCGGTCTTACACTTGCACCGCCAGGGAACAATTTTTGTACTAATTACTTGATGCTTGTTTGTAAAATCTAACACTGCAGAAAGATGCACATGACATTGGTCACTGTGGTTTCAGTGTTTAATCCCATGTTTAACCTTCTGAACAGCCACTATCACATTTCTGTTCTTTCTGTGCAAATTTGACTGGATTTACAAAAATTCCTTTCTGCTCATTGAAGTGTGACCTGCTTCTGTATTTTTGGTATTATTTTCCCAGACAGCTTCCTTTCCTAATATAAATATTAGTCTGTTTACTATACTAATGTAACATAGATTATAGTGACCTAAAAGTGTCTATAAAGTTACAAAGGTGAGAGGGAAAGTGAATCACTGTTTGGGGGAAGTAGGGCGCTGTTAGTCATAGAAACAGACCTCCCCAGCTATGGTCCAGTTAGGAGCAGTGAAACCGTGAACCCAGATTTGTGGATATGATGTGTACTTGGGCAGAGGAGAAGAAACCTCAGAGACAGTTATGTATCTGGACTGATGACGAGTGACACTGGTTTGTTCCTTTTAGATCTCTTCACCCCGTTTCCCCGCCGTTGGAACAAGAGCCTTCTTTGCAACGCCCTGTTTCTGGAATAGCTTTTTGTCTGTCTCCTCCACCCTCCGTTTTCAAAGCTCAGCTGTACATATGCATTCTCTCCCTCCCCCATACCTCTTCCTTTTTCCTCTCTCGCTGCCAGTTAACTCTGGACCTGAGCAAACAGATCTTGGCCCACCTCTAACGCCGCCTGGGGTCCCGTTTAATTCCGGGAAGCACTGGGAGCTGCTGGGCTCGCTCTGTGCGGGACGCTGCTGGACCCGGGAATTGTGCCCCCTCCGCCACTCTGCTCTCGCTGTTTACTTGCCTTCGGCCACACCCTGCTGCCTCGCTATTGGCCCGCGGCGGCTCGGCTACCCCGCAGCCCTAGCGCCCGCTGGCTCAGGGGGCAGAGAGGGGCGGGCGCGGCGCACACGCACTACGCTGCTCCGGCGGCGGCTTGTGGGGGCGGCTTAAATAGGGCGGGCCGGGCGCCGGCGTTGCACTGTCAGTGTGGAGGGGGCTGGTCGTCAGTGCTGCAGCTGTTAGGCCGGGCGGTGAGTGAGGCGGTGGCGCCGCGGGCGCGTTGCTCCCTGTGGGGGTGTTTGGGGAAGGGGCTCCGCTCTGTGGGGCGAGCGAGCTGCCGCCTGGGCTCCTCCCGGGCCGCGGAGGCGCAATGGGGCGATGCCTGCTCCGTCCTCTGTCCTCCCGCAGCACGCCAGCGAGGGGCCGGCCGGCAGAGCCCCAGGGGCTGCGGTTGTTCTGCCTCCTGCCCGGGGCCTCTTGGGCGCTCCGCAGCTAATCGCTCTCGGTGACACGCCGCTGTCTGTGTCCAGCCCGCCGGGTGCCGGGAGGAGAGTGGGCTGTCTGGCACACCAGGAAGCTGGGGGTCTGGCAGGGGCCTCAGCTCGAAGCTGCTGTGGCTGATCAGATGGCTTGAAAACCTCCTCTCCATTTCCATGGGTTAGGGATGCGCCAATACGGGAGGCTAATGTGCTGACAAAACCCTCCATCCCTGTGTCTCTGCGTGGTGACTGGGAAAACAGGCTCTGTACTCTTGGCTTCATGGATTCACTGCAGGACCGTTCATGTTGTGCTATGCACCACAAGAGCATTTACTCCATAAGCAAAACCTGCATTAGTGTGAACAAAAGAGCACACGTCTTGTGGGAGGGGACTTGGGTCTAGTTTTCTAGAGCAGTGTTTCTCAACAACTGGTCTGTGGACCAGTGCAAGTCCCTGGGATCTCCGTGACACAGTTCAGGAAGGCAGCAAGCTGGTCCCTGGTATCAAAAAGGTTGAGAAATGCTGTTCTAGAGGGTGAACTGCTGAACTTCTATAATAGAAGCTACAGATACACCTCTACCCTAATATAATGTGATCTGAGATAACGCGGTAAAGCAGTACTCTGGGTGGGGTGGGGCTGCGCACTGTGGTGGATCAAACCAAGTTCGATATAACATGGTTTCACCTATAACACAGTAAGATTTTTTTTTTTTTTTTTTTTTTTTTTTTTGGCTCCCGAGGACAGCGTTCTATTGAGGTAGAGGTGTATAGGCCCAGGTGTGGTGGTGAGTTTAGTGAAAACTGCCTAGTGATCCTGCTGAATTGGGATCTCAGAAGTCTCATCTAATTCAACAACCTCTGCTTAGTGCTAAGAAATGGTAGACTTGTACAGATCAATGCTATGCTGTATTGTACTACTGGGGTTATAGTTATGTGAGACTTCCCTTGTTTAAAGGAACACTAGAATTAACCCTCTAAGCATTGTAACATTGTTGCTTTTTAATATGTTACCAAAGTGTGCTCCTCAGACATCTGTGCCTCTTCAGTCCAGTAAAAACTGGACTGGCCAGTTTTGTTTCTCTGGGTCTTGTATACAACAACAGTGATACTTGATCAGAGGTCCCATGCAGGCTTTCAAATCCAATCTGAGGCTGTTCTTGTGTTAAAGCTAGGGAAAGCATTAGACCTAAACAATGTAAACTGAAGTTTTTTCACTAGACTAAGTGGCATTTGTTTCTGCAGGTCTAGTTCTCCCTCCTTTCAATGACTGAATAGAAACTCTACTCCAAAGGGATGCTGTCAGGTCAAACTGGCTTGAAGTTTTATAATTAAAGCTGAAAGCTCTTTGACTAATGCCTTTATTTGTTAAATGTTGGTTGAGGAAAAACTGTTTAAACACCTCTCTTTCTGAAGGGTCTATAGTCCAAATGTTGTGGTGTTACTGTAATGCCGTAGTTCTCAACATGTGGCCCAATTAGCACACAGCTGCAGCCCAACTGTGTGCTGAAGGCCATGGGCTGCCTGGTGGGCCCCGCAGGGTGTGGTGGGGTTGAGGTCATGGGCTGGCCCCACCGAGGGTCTGGTGGGGTCCAGTGTCCCTGCGGCAGGGCCCCGCCACCCAGGGCTCCATTCCTGGCCTCGCTTTGTGGAGGGGTCTCTGGGCGGGAGGCGTTGGACATAGGAGTCAGTAGGGGAGGAGGGCTGTGGTTCTCAACATGTGGCCCAGGTAACACATTGTGGGCTGCATATAGGTTGAGAGCCACTGCTGTAATGTATTAGAGCCAGAAAGTGAAACTGACTACTCTAATATCAGGGCCTGACTCTGATTCATCTTTAAGTTGATGTAATTCTCAGGACCTCTGTGTGCAAGCTAAAACAACTGATACCTTTATCATGCTATTTACTTTCTTTAATGTAACTAGATGCCTTTTTAAAATGGTTTTAATAATGCTACCAATAATACAGCTAAGAATTTAACACTTGAACCAGAGTATCAGGGGGTAGCCGTGTTAGTCTGTATCTACAAAAACAACAAGGAGTCTGGTGGCACCTTGAAGACTAACAGATGTGTGAACCAGAGTGTCCCTTATGTGTGATGTATGAACTTGTACAGTTCATACATCACACACAAGGGACAGGCAATAAACAGTCAAAGGTACAGTCTCTTAATACAGAATAAGGAAAATTAGCTTTTTAAAGGCTTCATATTAAGTTGAAACCACCAGTTTTTAAACATTCTACCCTCTTCAGAAATCTCTCATTATGGTTTATTAATTCTTAAGGGCTACTAAGTTTGGTTAATCTAGAATAACTTCTTATAGGACTGTGTTTGTTCCTTTTTAAAGGACAAACAAAATATCTTCAAATGTCAGTGTTTAACAAGAATGTGTAATCACAGCACTCAAAGCTGTATTTACTGAATTTCAAAGGAGAACTTATGGGCAATCACGCATATTTGGAGAATTGGGTCCAAAGGGGTGTCTGCAACATAGACATACCCTGTCTGGTGCAGGGTAGAGTCCAAGATGCAGTGGTTGGATCCTATGATAGGGCTTGATAAGGCAGTTACTTTAGACATTAACCTTTCCTATCTACTTTTCCATACCTAGTTTGGAAAACTGTTCAAAAATGGCTTTAGCAAGCTTTCCTCTGGCTTACACGGTTCAGGCAAAGCAGTCTCTAAACCTGTTCTTAACCAGTTAACTAATGTTAATATATTTGTAATCTGGCTGGGGGCATACTCTTGAAGTGGCTTGGCAAGAAATTTTGGACCCTGATATGCTTTAGGTTCTACAGGAGTGCATCAAGTACACAGGCACACTTAAAAAACCTCTCCTTGCAAACAATAGTACTGGTTGTCCAAATAGCTTCTTTTAATGTTCCAATTAAGCATATAATGTGGCTCTGTCTAGAGCTGTGCTGTTTGCCTTGCAAGTGTCAACTGCCAGAGTTGTCATGACTTCTCAGTCTCTGAAAAGCAGCACATGCTTATTCTCAATTAAGGAAATGTTCAGACCCTGTCTGGTGGGGGGGGGGGGGGGGGGGAATAAAGCTTACTAGTTAGTTAGTTAGTAACAGTAGGGGGCCATTTAGGGATCTGGGGCAAAAAAAAAATCGTACTTGGTCCTGCTGTGAAGGCAGGGGACTGGACTCGATGACCTTTCAAGGTCCGTTCCAGTTCTATGAGATAGGTATATCTCCATATTTTAAAAAAAAGCACACATTCAAGAGTATGAGCAAACAACGTGAATGAGTATTCCTTGACAAGTGCCGTGAATAAACTAAATCTAAAAATGTTAAACTTGTGCATGTGGAACTTATTTTGCAACTATAAACCAACAAATGTTAGGTTGGATCTGGGTCATAAATTTCATAAAGCAAAAAGTTGCTGGGTTTTGTATTTGTCCTGGAAGTAAGATTGATATTATTGCAAAACAAAACTAGTCCTTCAAACGGGAAGGAGTGAGATGACTTTATAGTCATCTTAAGCAAATTTTCTGCTTTTTTTTTTAATAAACTTAAGTCTACCTATCTGGTTGCATCACAAGGTATGAATTACTAAATGGAAAAATTTCACTTAAAACTCTGCTCCTAGGGAATGTGTGCTGTTATTGGGGGACTCCTTTGGAAACTACTTCCAGCATTGGAAAACCACAAACTTTGCTGTGTGGATTTTGTTTTGTTTTTTTTTGGGGTGGGTTGTGTGGGAATTGACATGTTTCATATTATAAACTAATTGGAGTGTTTAATGACTAACAATCAGTGGACACACCTAATGAGATTTGCCATGGATAGTAGATAACTATCAAGAGTGTATGATAGTATTGGGCTAAAATCGGTGCTAGCACTTAATGGATTTTTCTGTCCCTGCTCATAAGTACACTTCAGTGAAGCATGTGGCTGGCTCTACTAATTCTTCGCTAGTCTGTTTCTTAAACTTTATTTTCTCTACCTGTGTTCTACAAGCAAGCATTCTGGCCAATGAAGCTATATTGTTTGAGAATCTAGGTCCATGGGCCTCTGGCTGGCTGCCATGTTCTATTTTCTAAAATGTAGTCCAAACAAATGAAAAATTTTCTTGGTATGTTGCATGTAACTGATTGCTATAGCTCCCACAAGCATGTTATGCTATCTCAAATGGGAGAAGTGGTATGCCCAATTACGAATGGGAGAGGTGTTCCATGAGAATTTCCTTAAGACATGGTCCATACTGTGGGAAAAACTTATGCCCTGCTGCGCTGCTCTGATCAGTTCTTTAGACTACTCCTCTGAGGCAGGGAGGGGAAGGGGCTTGCAGTTTTCCAGCCCACCCTGACCTGTCAAAATTGGTTCACTTCACAACACTAAGTACTATACCCTTAGTTGCTACATTAAATGATGGGTGTCAGTTTGTCTTCAAATGACAAGCGATGGTCCTTTTAATTGAAGTTTAAAAAAAAAAAAAGCCTACTAGATGTGGTTTTGTTTTGTTTCCTCATAAGCCACCTGTACTAGAGCTTGTCTATCACTGGCTGAAAATAGTTTCCTTACCAGAAAGCAAAAAAAATTATACTTGGAGCCAAGACACTCTTGGTGACTGGTTTTCCCCTCCCCCCCCCCCCCCCCCCCCAATAGAGTGATCATTTCTGATAGCTTAAGGCCCTGTTCTGCAAACACTTCCACACAGTCCTGTGGAGGGGGGAGAGAGGCTTTCAGGACAAAGCATTTAGGCTCTTTCTGCATGAGCTGCAGTCTTTAAGGGTTCTGGACTTAACATAAGAATGGCCATGAGGGGTCAGACCAATGGTCCATCTAGCCCAGTATCCTGTCTTCTGGCAGTGACCATTGCCAATGCCAGGTACTTTGGCAGAAATGAACAGAATGGGCAATTAAGTGATCATTCCCTCTTCTCCGCGCCCAGCTTCTGACAGTCAGAGGCTAGGGACACCAAGAACATTGGGTTGCATCCTTGACCATCTTAGCTAATAATGTATTTTTTTCTTAAATCACATTGCTCCCACAATAAAAGGTTTTGGCATCTGCATGTTAAGCTGTAGCAATAGATTAGTGGAAAGGAATTTCTTCTGGCTTAATGCAAGCTACTTTTACACTTGTTGCAGGTGATTTAAAAGGAACTGCAGTATAGTGTCTTAGGCTTTGTCTACACTGGCACTTTACAGTGCTGCAACTTTCTTGCTCAGGGGTGTGGAAAAACACCCCCCCGAGCGCAGTACATTTCGGCGCTGTAAAATGCCAGTGTAGACAGTGCACCAGCACTGGGACCTATTCCCGTTGTAGAGGTGGGTTTTTTAATAGCTGGTGCCGCAACTACACAGCCATGTTAAAGCGCTGTCGCAGCAGCGCTTTAACGTTGCTAGTGAAGACATGTCCTTAGTCCTGGGACAAGGGACTCATTGAGTTCTCTTTTACATAAAGAGGCAATTTGTAGACCTGATTCTTGTAATTCTATTCAAGGAGTGAGAGTAAGGGTTGTGAACCCAGTCATTTCCAATAAGGTACTTATTGAGCTCCTTGTTCTAATCTTGAATGCTTTAGCAGTATCTATTTATCTGTTGCATTGTGACTTTATTCTAAGGATTGGAGTTTAAATGCCTGAACACTAGTTCCTTGTGACATGATCTAAACTGAACTTGCCTGACTCTTTCTTAACCTTTCTGAGATTGCGGGTAACTGTGAATAAGAAGCTAATTCTTGCATGGTCTTTCTTTCATCATTCAGAAGGTATATGATGACTTTACATGCATTCTGAGCAGGATTTTCCTGGAACTATCAGAATGAGTAAAATAACATGATTTTGTCAGTTATGCTGCTGATGACCCCGGGAAAGTGCTTCTGTGTATGACCAGCAATAAGCTTCTGCAGAACGATGCTCATCTTGGGTGCTTTTTGTGAATGAACCTACTGCAAACAGAGAAGCTGGGGTGTGGCTGCACACGTCAGTAGAAAGTTGTAGATGTGCTGATTCTAATTTGAATGATAGGCTTAATCCTCACGTCTGAGACAGCGCAAGCCCTCACAATTAGCTTCCTACTGATTATGGAGGTGAGAACAATTGAGTGAGTGGTCCAATATATCCAGAAGTGGGTAGGTCTCAGTCTAATATTAAAGCAACTGGTTATAATAAGTTACATAATCTTAATATGTGGTGCTACCCAGCTTCACCTACAATAATCTAACTCTTAAAAGATGATTGGGCAGAGTCTTGTCATGTACTGCTATACTGTTAGACTCAAGGACTTAATGTTCAATTAGCATGCCCTCAAGTTACCTTTTGGACACTATTCTGACTATAAAATACAGCTGCTGTTCCCATTAACTTCTAAAGGAATTACCATACATTTGAGGGCAGAATTGAGTGCCCACCTAGAATGTACTTCCTAGATGTGCTTCTGTATAAAGACTGCTGAGAAATGCTCTAATGCTCAACATGCTTGCCGTTTGCAGGGTAGAAAGAGAAAATTTATCTTAAGCGCTTGATCAAATTCACTCTGCTGCAAGAGCAGGTTATAGACTTTATTAGGAACACTTAGGGCTTGTCTACACTTTCCAGAGGATTGATACTGTGGCGATCAATGCATCAGTGTTCTAGTGAAGACCCGCTAAATTGACCGCCAATTGCACTCCCGTCGACTCCTGTACTCTACCAGATCAAGAAGAGTAAGGGGAGTCTATCGGAGAGTGTTTCCCTTCTACATTGTGCAGTGTGGACCCTGCAGTAAGTAGATCTAAGCTACATCAGTTTGAGTTACACTATTCGCGTAACTCAAATTGCATAGCTTAGATTGACTTTTCCATTTAGTGTAGACAAGGCCTCGGAAGGTCATATGAGACTGACGGATCAGATTTTCAGGCACAGTGTAGCAACCCTAGATCACTAGAAGAATCTGGCTGTAGAATCAGTATAACTAGTCTTGGGAAGTTTACACTAGCACAATGGGTTTCAACCCTTTTTCATTTGCAGACCCCTAAAATTTTTCAAATGGAGATGCCAGACCCTTTTGGAAATTCAACCTCTGGTCTGTGGACCCTGATCATAGCATTCTTGGACTGAAAATGACTGAACAGAATTCAACTAACAAGTTCGGCCCTGCATTTGACACACCGTGAGAAGATGCTAAACTGTGGGCTTCTATGATAACTATAACACTTCTGGGTTTTGACCTGTAGGTGGGGGTACTCACATACTTTGGATTGATCAGAAAAACAGAATGCCCTTTTCTGGGATCTGAAACTTTATTTTCTATGCCCTGGAACTGAAAGCTTTCTGTCTCTCTGCCTCTCACCTTTTGGTCCACAGACTGAAAACAGCTGCACTAGCTCTAATGGCATGGAGCAGTACAGCAGCTTCTATGCCTTCTGCTTTCTCTGTTGCTTGTGTGAGGGTGGCTGGCCTTCCTTTAGCTCTTGTTGCTGTTTGTTTAAGCCCTTCGAGGCCACAGGCTACCAATGTAAGTTGATCAGCCTTTACTAGGGGTATGTCTAAACTATGAAGACTATACCAGCATAGCTATGTTGCTGGAGCTATGGCTGGCTGTATCCTGTAGAAGACAGCCTACAGCAATGGAGAGGGTTTTCCTGTTGGTGTAGGAACACCACCTTTCCAAACAGTGGTAGCTATGTGGATGGAAGCACCCTTCCATTGGCATGGGTGCATCTACACTGGGGGCTAGGTTGGTATAGCTACGTCAGATGGTGTGGATTTTTCACACACCTGACTAATGTAGCTATGTTAGCTGGTAACTTCTCTGTATAGACCAGACCTCTGCCTGGGTGGGAGGAGAAGTTCAGGAAAACTTGCTTTCATAAGTGCTAGATAAACTACCTAGACTAAACTTAAATCTGTCTGCTTCATATTAGGACCATCTCTCAAGTGGGTATCTGTTTCTGCAGCAGCACCCTCTCCTGTGCTGTGGTTTCATACTTGGCTGGGATGAGGTTCTAGACTGGGTCTCTTCCCCATTCAGGCTTTTAGACTTGGGTACTACAAGAAGATCCCCTGGTAATTATGTACAGCAACATGCACCAGTAAAAAGGGAAGAAATTCTAATGAATTGATGGCAATCCAGGTGCCTTGCAGTACACTTAATGTAATAGGAATGACCCACTCAGACATAAGCATAGTCTGGTAACTTTGAGGGCTCGGGCCACTTTCCAAATGATGGGAGAGGGGAAATCTTAGCAGATATCACTCATTTTGTAGGAGGTAGCAATGGCAATCAAACTAGAGCAAGTTTCCATAGTACTAGTCACTGAAACTTTCTTTAGTGCGAGACTCTCTCAACCCCTTTGCTAACTGTCTTGCTAAATCTAAATGTTTGGCTATGTGTACAGTACAGATTACATTGGTGTAAGTTACGTTGCTCAAGTGTGAATAAGCCGCCACCCCCCCCCCACGAGTGACATAAGTCATGCTGACCTAAGTGCCAGTGTGTATATCACTGTCAGTGAGAGAGCTGCTCCCACCAACATAGCCGCCCCTGCTAGCAGGAGCTGGAGTAACAAAGTCAACGGGAAAGAGCTCTCCCATCAGCTGGGTGTCTGCACTAGCAGCACTACAGTGGTGCAGCTGTGCTGCTGTAAGCTCTCATAATGTAGCCATGGCCTTTGGGTGGAGAGAGAAACTATTGGTTCTTGGGTTTTCTCTCTGCAATAGAGAAGCTGACTGCTACTCTCCTGTTTTTTTCCGTTGCACTCGAATGATGTCTGGTTACTGATAGACAATAGGGGAGCTTTTAGCCCTCTGTAAATAGATGATTGTACACCATGAGTGGGAGGAGCAATGAATAGAAGTATCTTGCCAATTTGGCTTACTGCCTCAAATGATACTGTCCTTGCTGTAAAGATCAGTCTCATATGCTGTGCTCGTTACTTGTGTCAGAAGGGAGCTTTGCCTGGGTGGCACAAAAGATTTTAACAGAACTGATATGAAGAGCTCAGAAGGACACTTTCCCAAATGGAAAGTCAACTCTGCATGTCAGTATTTGGAAATTAATGCTGTTTGTCTAAAGTTAGGTATATTACTGAGTCTCTTTTAAAAAGAGTAACATGAGAAAAGATCTAACCTCTTTTCTTTCTGCCAAAAAACCCACTGCAAAACTAGCTGCTAATCTTGGTCAGGGTACAGTGTAAACTTCTTAATACTGGCTACTTTATGCAAGAGTTAGTTTTCATATATAATCTGTCTCCAGGTGCATCTCTACATGCTCATCAGTTTGAGCATCACAAGCTCTTATGCTCCAGGGAGTGAGAATCTGCTTCCTTTATGGCAGAGGTTATCAATCTTTTTCTGTCTGATGTTCCCACAACATGCTATAAAAACTCCATGGCCCACCTGTGCCACAATAACTGATTTTCTGCATATAAGCCAGGGCTGGAGTTAGGGGATATCAAGCAGGGCAATTACCTAGGACCCCATGCCACAGGGGGCCCCCACAAAGCTACATTGCTACAGGCTTCAGCTTTAGCCCCAGGTGGCGAGGCTCAGGGACCGTGGTGCTTTGCCTTTCTGCCCTGGGCCCCAGTGAGTTTAATGCTGGCCCTCCTTGGAGGCCCACCTGAAACCTGCTCGAGGCCCCCTACAGGGCCCTGGACCCCTGGTTGAGAACCACTGCTTTAGGGTGTACTGCTATGCCTTCCATTCTACAAGGAATGGTGCTGCCTGCTACTCCTGTCATGTCTGAAGGTTGTCCTGCATGTCACATTACATTCTCTGCAATTCAGATAGTATCAGGATAACAAACAAACATAGGTCTCCAGCTTGCTAAAAGAGCAGTACTACTAAATGAGTCACCTGGTCTTGCTGACTTTCCAGCACAATTTAACCTTGATAGCAGTGTGCTAGACCTGCTGATGACCAATAGATAGGCGCTCTCATCTCTAAGCAAACAGATGAAGGTTTGAGGCTGGCATGCAACAAAAGCAAGTGATCAGCCAGCTTTTACCTTGCCTATTTAAGGGCTGGAAAAAAATTGAATAGAGTTCTTAAGGAGGGATTTGGAGATGAGGATCAGGCCTGCCCTGTTAGGGTTGGGTGTGGGGTCCAGACATGAGTAGATTGTATTGAAGGTGTCACAATAAAAGGGGGAGACCTGCATCTTATGGAGATGCTGACTTGCTCATCTCAATGAGCCTAAGTTTGGCTGACATAGGGCCCTGAAGAAAAGGGCCAGGAGCTAAAGGATATGTCTACACTGGGGGTTGGGGGTGAGGTAGGGAGACCTTTCAGCAGCGAGTTTCTGTGCCCAGGCCAACTAAGTTGGACTCGTAGGCCTTGCATTATGGGGCTAAAAATAGAAGTGTAGATGTTCCCCCTTGGATGGAGCCTGGGCTCTGAAGCCTCCCCCACACCTCCTTGCTGCGTTTCAGTGCTCAGGCTGAGTCAGTTGATCGTGTGTGTGTGTGTGTGTGTGTGTGTGTGTGTGTGCCCTTAATTTGCCTCGGCAGTGAAGACAAGGCAATCAAAGAGCTGCTGGGCAGTGTCAGAGTGAAGTAGGTGGGAAGTACTGCATCCTCCTGTTTCACTTAGTTTTTGCCATTTGTGAATTATACACTGGTCAATCTGTTCTTCCTATGCCTCTGGCCTTACCTTCATCACAAAAAGCATTCAATAGGATTTTACCTCTAGCTAGTTCCTGAGTTAAGACAAAGCAGTTGGGTGACCTCTTGTGTGAGAACTACAATATTTTTTAGTGAAAACGAGGCCACCAAAACATAGCAAGAATACCTGGCATACCAGTAAAGCTAATCATATTATTATGGACTCCTTCAAAGCCATTGTACAGCCTTTGCTTACATTTAGTCAATTTATAATCTTACGGTAGGTCACATTGCAAACAAACAGCAGTTAAAAATAAAATTTGGGCTTTCTTGCCCCCAATTCTCTGCTTTAATTCCTTGACTATACTATAACTCCTGTACATAAATGGGGTATAAATATTTACACTTGATAGCTTAGTAATATTACATTTAGTTATAATATCTCTAGAGATATTCATTATAGATGGGAAATTCTTCAACAGTTACACTATCCTTGAAGACCAGCATCTAAACAAAAACTCATTTATGTTAAGGGTACATGTAGGACACTTCATGGCTATTTTAAGACCAAAAGCTGCTCAAATTGCCCCCTGTCAAATAGGCAAAATGCTAATTACTGCATTTTAAATTTGTGTTTAACTCTTCAAGTGTGGCACCTATGTAGGAGGAAAGACTAATGCCCCATAGGAGGACAGTGCAATAAGGCACATTCTGTAGTGGAGCTTGCTATCTAAATTTGGCTTTTTAAATTGAGGGCTTTGTTTACCAAACTTTCACTACTGTGTTCTCAGCTGTTAATTCTGACCTACCCTTGATCTAAAATATATGCCATATTGAACATCAATAAGTTTTTAATGCTGCACAAAATAAACTGCTCTCCAGTTCTGTAGAACATAACTTAAAGCAATGACAGTGCTTCATCAACTATTCTGACTTATTAATTCATTTCACCGATGGGGTAAATTGAACATATCCAGGAATTCCCTCAAGAATACAGGTTAAGGATCTTGCATTTCTCTGTACTAAATAACACCTAGAAGCCATAACTGAGATAAAGGCCCTTATTAGTAAGACAATCCCATGCCCTGCATTTATGGCCTAAAAAACAAGACAAAGTATGAAAGGAAGGCATATGTGTTCTCTCTATAGGTGAGGAAACAAGCTAAGTGACTTCCCATAAGTCTCAGTCCTTCCAGAGCCAGGAATTGAATTGAGCCCTAGTCCAGTGCCCTAATTGCAAGACCATTCTTCTCTGCTCTATTGGTATTGTGAAACCCTGAACTATTTCTATGACTTTTTGCAATCTCTAGCAACCTAATTCTTCTCCAAACACTTGTGTAGACCTCTTGTGAGCTAGACTGCTCTCCTGTTGCCTAGTTAAGTAACTCATTGCAGTAACAGATTTCAACAGACTGTAAACTGGGACTGTTCTGTAGCAGTAACATCTTATTTTTAAAAGGAACCACATCTTGCTAGCATACAACTGACTAGCATCCTGAATTTAAGTGTAGTTTTCATATGTCTATTTTTATACTAGTAAACACTGTGACAGACCCAGACCAGTGGGGTACAGAAGTCTGGTAGAGGGCAAATATACTGGTCACTAGAGGAGTAGTTTTCTGTTCCCTGGGTTACCAGAGCAGGGGCTGCATTAGAGTAATCAGGAACCTGCTAGAACCAGTTAAGGCAGGCAAGCTAATTAGGACACCTGGAGCCAATTAAGAAGCTGCTAGAATCAATTAAGGCAGGCTAATCAGGGCACTTGGGTTTTAAAAGGAGCTCACTTCAGTTTGTGGTGCAAGTGTGAGGAGCTGGAGCAAGAGGCACAAGGAGCTGAGGCTGGGTCTACACTACCCGCCTGAATCGGCGGGTAGAAATCGACCTCTCGGGGATCGATTTATCGCGTCCCAACGGGACGTGACAATCGATCCCCGAATCGACGCTCTTACTCCACCAGCGGAGGTGGGAGTAAGTGCCGTTGACGGGAAGCCGCAGAGGTCGATTTTTGCTGCCGTCCTCACAGCGGGGTAAGTCGGCTGCAATACATCGAATTCAGCTACGCTATTCACGTAGCTGAATTTGCATATCTTAAATCGACTCCCCCCTGTAGTGTAGATGTAGCCTGAGAGAGAGGGTGTGCTGCTGGAGCACTGAGGAGCACAAGCGTTATTCTCACCACAGGACCTTCCTCCTGGTGTCTGATAAGGAAGGTGTTTGGAGGAGGCCATGGGGAAGTAGCTCAGGGAGTTGTAGCGGTCATGCAGCTGTTACAGGAGGCACTATAGACAGCTGCAGTCCACAGGGCCCTGGGCTGGAACCTGGAGTAGAGGGCAGGCCCGGGTTCCCCGCAAACCTCCCAATTGACCTGGACTGTGCCTTCTTCCAGAGGGGAAGGTCTCTAGGCTGTTCTCCAACCCACATGGTGAATCTCTGAGGCAAGAAAATCCACCAATAAGCGCAGGACCCACCAAGATAGAGGAGGAACTTTGTCACAACACCTACTTTATTTGGTGTTCAGTCTTTTTACAACATGCTGTGTAAACACATTTGGTGTAAATATTCTTTAGTTTTGCTTTGATCTAACTTCATAATATGCAATAAAGTTTAACAGCTTTAAGCATCTGGGTAAATAACTACCAGCTTCCGAAAACACGACATATTTTTTTCTCTAAAAGTCTATTGTGACTCTTCCTCTTGTGGTAGGAGGCGTGAGCTGGCAACAGGCATTTATGAATGTCACTGCCAGTTGTGAGTTTGAGACAAACATTGTGTTCTTGCTTGTTGCCCTTTTGTGCAGTGGTGTGATTTCAGACTCTCCTGCCATTGGCCTGCCCTCCCTCCCCTGAATGGCTTGTCTGCTAGTTACCTTTAGCCTAGTGGGCAGGAGCTGTAGGGCTCAGCATGTGACTAATGGTCTGAGAGACCTTGGCTGAGAGGAAAGCACCAGCTAAGCTGACAGCAACACTCCCCTCTGCCTCCTCCTCTTCTCCTCCCCTCCCCCATGGTCTGTTCTTGCTGCAGTATGTTGTAAGTTAGTATTTGAAGGCCAAGAGAGACAAAATGCTCTCCAGTGCTTTCTCCTGTACATAAGCAGCAGATAAAATCCACTTCCTATGCTTATTTACATTGCCTTGTACTACTACGTAAAACCTTGAAATGTCATTTTGTCCTGCTGCGTGAACAAAGATACACTGATGTCATGATGGGGAAATGGGATGCCTCTAACATATCTGGTGGCTCTTCATAGGTCAGTTGTGACGACAACTCACTTCAATTAGCTATGGAAAGTTCAGCATAAAGGCTTATCTTGCTGGACTTGCAAGGTGGAAAATGCTCCTGTTGCTGTGCTACCATGGCATTATGGTGCTTTGCCACTAACATTCTGGCATTCTAAGGCATAATGTTCAAATGTAGGCAAAAAACAAAGAAAGCGAATGTCGCCACTTCTGGTTTCTTGACATAACCCCCAGGTTAGATTCCTAATGTCGCTGAAGCAGTCTTATAACATAGCTATTTTGTAGATAATTATTTCATATGTGCCAAAGGCACAATCTGCTATAAACAACTCTCCTTTTGAGAGGTAAAGTAGCAGTTTGGTTAAAATGCAGCACATGCTAACAATTGGCTTAGAATTAGGATATTTTAGAGCTCTGATCCATCTACTTTTTTATCTTATTATCCAGAACTGTTATTGGATTGACTAATAGTTGCTTACCTGAAATTACTGATTTAGTGCTGAGAAAGGTATTGTTCAGTAACTGAAATTGTAAGACAAAGTGTATATCCCTTTCTGTTGGGAAGGGGCAAGTGGAAAGGGATTATCCTATTATGTAAAAGTATTTCTCATATCAACAGCTGCCAGCATAAGGAACAACTGCAACCGACAGAGATGCAAGCACATGAATTGTTTAGACATCTGCGAATGCCAGAACTTGATGATTTCAGACAGTATATACGCACACTTCCAACCAACACTTTGATGGGGTTTGGTGCATTTGCAGCTCTTACAACATACTGGTATGCAACAAGACCCAAAGCCCTGAAACCACCATGCGACCTATCCATGCAGTCTGTGGAAGTAGAGGTAAGTGCATTTCTGTCTAGCCATGCCTGTAGTGGGCAGCTTTAAAACCTGGGGGTACTTACAGTGGGAAGGATGACTAACCTCTGTGTGGAGTATCTCCCTGGAAAGTGCTTTCTTCCTGCATGGGGCAGGGGGCAACTTTTTACATGAAGCAACTTCTTTAAGCTTCTGAATTCTTTCCACTCTTAGTAGAATATCTTGAGTTCCTTGATGTTAATTGATATTGGGCTTCATTCTAAATTATTTCCCTAATATTTTTGTTTAATGATTAGCACAAAAGCTCTGTCAGAACAGATGAACATGAAACCACTTTTCTCCCTTAACCACCCGGTTAAGCTGATGTCCATCTAAATAACTAGTGTTCTTGGTCGATCAGGATTCAGTTGCAATAGGTCTCTTCTGCAGGTTAGTGCTGTGTAAGTATAGAGACCAAACACTTGAGTATTCCTGCTGTTGCAGTTAGCTTTTTACTGGCTTTCAGCAAATGGCAGACTTGTCATCTTACATCATTTTCCAACTGTTAAAACTATCTGTTTTTTTTCTTAAGTTGGTCAGTAATAAAATGTGTTCTGGGCTTCGTGGCAAGACTACCTGGTATAGGTGTGCCTTTTATGTGTGCACAAGTCAGCAACCTGTTAAAACGTTTGCCTGGATTTTGTTCTGTGGTGCTAGATAACGTATGCTGTTGGCAAGGGGCAGGAGTACTAGCAAACTGTGACCTAGCTCCGTATTGCTTTCTTAGTAATGGATAAAGATTCTCATCCACAATTCAGGTGTGGACAAGAATATCCGACTGGGTTAACTAGTTAAACTTCAGCATTTGGTATGCATCAACTGAGTATGTGGATAGACTTGTTTAAGCAGTGGCTATAATAGGGGGCTTTCTATAGCTGAGCAGAGAAGGCTTTAGACCGAGATGGCCATTAGCATTCTAGAATGCTATTTCAAGTCTCTCCTCCCCAATCTTGGTTATAGACTTCTCAGTCCCAGGAACTTCTGGGGGGAGGTTGCTGGTGAACTGTAGGGATACACTGGTGGTAGTTCCTCCTTCCTTGTCTCTTATAGAAAAACCCAGGATTCAACTGCCAGAATAGTGAAGAGAGTCAGTGAGTCTGAACTTCCCTTGATAGCCAAGAGAGTCAATACTGTTGAACTGTAAAAACACTCAAAATATATTGACAGCAAATGCTAAGTCTCCTATTCTAACTTGACTTGTCTGTCCATAACTAGTCATTGTGTACTAGATGAAGTTGACCTATGAATACTAACATGGAATCCTGTTAACTTAGTAACTTGTCGTAAGCTTCATAAAACTGAAGTAAGAGCAGTTAGTAACTAAACTAACACAAACTAATGTATAAAGTTGCTAAAACAAGAGTTTACTTGCTGTAAAAGTTGTAAGAAAGCAAACTTCAGCCTGAAAGATGGACATCTTGTCTGCAATATTCCTGAGTGTGTTCAAAAAAAACCAACAACATCCTCTTGGATTGTTTTGGCTGGCTTCTCCGTTCAAAAGGAACTACAGTGGCCCAGTAAAAGTAACAAGTCTTTATGTTCAAGAGAAGCATCAATAGCATGAATTAAAAACAAGAACCATTTTCTACTGGTAGGTATCTCTAATGCAACCATTGCACTGGTATGAAACTAGTAATATGTACTCCTATACCGGGAGTAGTAGTCAAAGCAGGAGTATTAATGTACTTTGTCAGTGAAGTAACTTCACAATTTAACTTAGTGGTGAAACAAAATTTGTCACAAGTGGCAAAATCCCACCACCTGCTTTCAGCACTAGTTAGTGGTGGCTGTCCTGCTTGATAGAGCTCTAAAAGCTGGAACTGGAAGAAGTGGTGTAGAGCTGTCACTCTCAACCTTTCCAGACCACTGTACCCCTTTCAGGAGTCTGATTTTTTGTCTTGCATACCTCCAAGTTTCACCTCCCTTAAAGACCACTTGCTTACAAAATCAGACATAAAAGCACAAGTGTCACAGCACACATTACTGAAATTGCTTACTGTCTTTTTTACCATATAATTATAAATCAATTGGAATATAAATATTGTACAGTGCATAGTTATATAGAGCAGTATAAACAAGTCATTGTATGAAATTTTAGTTTGTACTGACTTCACTAGTGCATTTTATGTAGCCGGTTATAAAAGCAGACAACTCATCTAGATTTTGATGTACCCACCCAGAAGACCTCTGCGTACCCACAGGGGTACATGTACCACTGGTGTGGAGCAGTGGTATGCAGCAAGCTATTCTGGTAGCTGAGCAAAGAGCCAATGTCTCAAGTATAGGCTCTCACTGCCAGTCCTGTAACAACTGGAAAGCTCTCACCCTTTTGGGATTTTAATTGTCACTGGTTCCTTGGATGAACAGGACCCTCTTGACAGTGGTCTGGAACTTAATAAAGAGAGTCCTAGACCATGGACAAATGCATAAAATGCAGTCTTTGATCAACTTCCTTATTGCTTCTCGAGCATAATCTAAATTGGCTCCCATCTCAAATGGATTCTATAGTTGGAATCATGAGTCCATAATATTATAACCCTTTAAACAACCCCAGTATAGGAACAAGTGAGATCTGTATTGTACTGACTAATGACAGATTTGCTGGATCACAAATAAAGTAGGACTGCACTGGAATGACTCAGTAAAAATTAATCTAACAAATTACAGTAGAGATTGAAGAAATTTCATTTTGGAGGACTCATTAGAAACGGCAATTCACAAGTTTTGTACAAGTAAACTGTATAAGTCAATATTCTTAATTTTATCCAAAAGACCTTAGCGCAGTACCATGAGACTAGACTGTTGTAGTCAAGTAAATGACAATGATAAGGAACTATGTCTTAGAAGTAAATTCCAAGTATTCTGTAGTAAAGTTTGTGAAACTAGCATTCTAGTAATAGTAACATGAAATCTCATTACAGTATTTTGAAATCTCAGCTGAGAAAGGGGTAGAGTTAGCAGTTTTGTGGACCACTTCACTTCTGGATTAGTGAGGTGAAGTTCTAGAATGCATATCTTAAAACTTGTACATTAATAGTGACCTCTAGAGTTATAGCTGAAACTTTCAATGGTTGGTCTGTGTGGTGCACTTTTTTAAACCCAAGTGATCACAATACATAGCACAGTGATTACCTTAACTTCACTTAACCTAAATCTTGATTTATAAAAATAACCCAGACAAAACTAATCTTATCTAGTCTAGCCTGAAAATCAGGAGTTTACGTGCATTTCTTGCACAGGCATTCTGCCTCTAAAGAACAGTCAGGGTAATTATAAGTATTACAATAACTATTCACAAGTAGTTTGAGTGGTGAAGTTGCCAAATTCTAAGTGCTAGAGCCGACTACTCACATTCTGCTCTGCCTTTTTAAGGAAGGATGCTGACCCTCTGATGGCTGGTTTCACTTTAGAAAGATATCATTACTATTATTCCTTTCCAGCTAGGCCCCAGCAATCATATAGGCATTACTGTAAAAGCTTGTCCATATCACTCTGATCTTATTTGCAATACAGAAATCTTATTATATTTAAGTAGCACTTTATGTATAGCTAAATGTAAAGCATTTTGTAAAATTCCAAAGGCATGTAGCTAGCGTGATACTGCACTCTCCTGGCTGTAACTTTTTCAGGAGCATTATCCAGTGATAACCACATCCCTAACTGTGCATGTATCTGCAGGTACACTTGAAACTGCCTAGTCAAACCTAGACTGACCTTTTACCCTCATTGAAGGATATCTGAATAGTCATAGCTGTCAGTTTGATAGCCATGTGCCTTGCCCAAGTAACTATGTGTAGAACTCCACATTAAAATCTGAATGCACAAAAACTGAGGACAGGAATCTCTTCAAAATGACAATGCACATTATGCTAGTTAGTGGCTCTTTCTCTCCAGGCCTCAAACTGTTGGTAAATTCTCAAATTGCTGCACTTAGAATGTATGTAAGTTATATCCAGGGCCTCATTTGGAACATGTGGACAGGGGCTTTCTCTAGCACTTTTTTTTATAAATCCAGATAAACAAACATTAGGGATGCTAGTGACCTCTAGTATCAGAGGGGTAGCCGTGTTAGTCTGAATCTGTAAAAAGCAACAGAGGGTCCTGTGGCACCTTTAAGACTAACAGAAGTATTGGGAGCATAAGCTTCATCTGAAGAAGTGAGGTTTTTACCCATGAAAGCTTATGCTCCCAATACTTCTGCTAGTCTTAAAGGTGCCACAGGACCCTCTGTTGCTAGTGACCTCTAGTGTCTCCAAGGATGTCTGATTCCATAACTCTTCCAGAAATATAGCCTGTTGAGCTCACATGTTGCATGCATAGTATGGGCCATACAACAACTGGAAGACCTCTTCATGGTTGCCAGGTGCATTGCAAGGATTGCCACTTGCTCTAATAGTTTTTCTAGAACGTAGCTGCAGCCAAGATGATCTTTTGGAGGGTGGGGGTTTTTTCTTTATCCATGAAAAGACACAATAGCTCATTACCAATAAACTACAACACTAGAGGGATTTCTGATCTGCAGGCAGTCCTATTTTTTTCTAGATCAGTTGTGGGGAGGCAGAAATCTGATGAAGGGTGTCCAGCTTTGAAGGACTTCAGGGCAAACATTTTAAATGCAGATGTCTAACTTTAAAGGTCTCGAAGGGAGTTGTGTGCTCAAACTGAGCTGTTAACATGCCTACCTATGGATTGTCGTAAAGTTGTACACCTAGTTTGAAATTTACTTAACAAGTACATTCTGGGCAGTTGAAATCACTACTGCTGCTGAGAATCACCTGCCAGTGTGCTTCCCTCTTTGGCAAACTAAGGTGAACAGTTCCTTGGGTCTTGAGGATGCAAACTCAAGCATTTCTTGGTGTAGATACAATCTTGTTTCATGGTGGCAATGCTAATCTTAAATACAACCCCTAGTCAACAGGAAACAAACCAGTGGTTGGTGTGTGTGTGTGGTTTTTTAAAGTGGGAGCATTTCTCTTGCTGTGTCAAATGACAAATCTTGATCTATAGATGAGCTCAAAGTATGAGTGGATCCTGTAGGTACTCAGTAAGTGGATGCATGTCTAGGGGCCACATAGTACCACTTCACCTGTGAGTCAGTACTCTAAATGCCTGTGTTTTAAACAGAATAGAAGCCAATGCTTTGACGTTTTCATGACATTTTCAGGCCTTAAAACTTTTGCTGCATGTTATTATAGTGAGTACTTCTCACCAACTGTGAGAGTGCAGTTGGCCATTCTGCAGGATTTTATCTCCCCATCTTGTATTTGCACTATAGTAAGAAATTGCTACACTTAATCTGAGGGTTTGTCTACATCCAGCTAGCTTGCAGCAAGCTGGGGTGTGAATCTACACCACATTTGCCAGCTGTGGACTGCCTCTGTGTACCCTGCTGACATGCCTTCCCAATTCATTGGGAGTAACTCAAACTTTAGCCATGGACTCCCTGGAGTAGATCAAAGTTTGAGCTACTCCCAATGAATTGTTAAGGCATGTCAGCAGGGTACACAGAGGTAGTCCACTGCTGGCTAGAGTGGTATAGATTCACACCCCAGCTTGCTGCAAACTAACTGGGTAGACAAGATTTAAGATGAAATAAAGATCTGGGCCTAAATGGACTTCAGGAATATAACCTTTAGAACTCTAGCTTAGCTTCCAGTTCATCTTAGTTCAGGTCATGTTCCACGAATAACTTGTAGCAGTCTGATTAGGTAACACAGGACTTTCCACTGGGTCCCATGAAACAGACTTGGCTCTTGTGTTTGGAATAGGAGCGTGCTCAAATTCATGAGTCCCATTTTCCGTGTCTGAAGCCTATTGCATAAGCTATTCAATTCCTAAACCTAGAAACTGTGCAATAGCCAAAAAGAAAAAGCTTTAAAGTTTTCAGTGAACCTGAATAAGAGTCTCCAGTACACAGTGCTCCATTTGAAATGGAATACAGTACAGTGAGCAGCCTTGTTTTCCTTTCCTCTGTACAAGCATATCTTAGTGATGTGTACTTGTTGTGGAGTAAGTAAAGGGCTTAAGTGTATGCCAGTATGCTTCTGAACCTAGGCACTATAGGAATACTTGAAGAGACTTTATTCTTCAAATACTTGTTCCCAGTCTAACAGTGAAGGAGTGCCACTGAAACAGTGCCTTAAACGTAGTTTGACTTAAACCAGTGTAATTTGTTCTGCCATTAACTCTCCCTGACAAACTGCTAGTATGTCTAATATATTGTATTTTCCTCTTCCTTGAACTGCCAAAGTGTACATAATTGGATAATTGACTGTCTCCCAGTGCTAGATTGAGAATACCATAGACCTTGAGGAAGAGCCTAGACTAACATGCGAACAATTCCATGTGTAGTAGTCCAAATGCAATGTATACCCCACAGGCACTGATTCAACTAGTCCAAAATTTGGCTAGGCAATAAAACCTAGGTATCAGCTCTGAACACTGCTACTATTTAAGAAGAGCTTACATGAAATCCTGTGTTTAGCTAACTAGACAAGTGGTTTTCAAACTTTTTTTTCTGGTGACCCAGTTGAAGAAAATTGATGCCTGCGACTCAGTGGAGCTGGGGCAGAGGAATTTGGGGTGTGGGGGCCTCAAGACTGGTGCAGAGGGTTGGGCTGCAGGAGTGAGGAGTTTAGAGTGCAGTGGGGGGGCTCAGGCTGGGGAAGGGATTGGGGTTTAGGAGGGGGTCAGGGCTCTGGGGTGGGGCTGGGGATGAGGGGTTTGGAGTACAGGAGGGGGGTCTGGGTTTGGGGATCAGGTTTGGGGCAGGGGTTTGGGTGTGGGGTTGGGGCTCTGGAAGCAGCCAGCAGCAGGTCTGGCTCCTAGGCAGAGGCATGCAAGTGGCCCACAGGCACCACCCTCTCTCAGCTCCCATTGGCTGGGAACTGGCAAATGGGAGTGTGGAGTCAGTGCTCAGGTTGGGGGCAGTGTATGGAGCCCCATGGCCTACTGCCTAGGAGCCAGACCTGCTGCTGGACACTTCTGGGGTGCAGTGCAGTGTCAAAACAGGTAGGGACTGCCTGCATTAGCTGGGCAGCACTGCCGACTGGACTTTTAATGGCCCGGTCAGCGGTGCTGACCAGAGCTGCTGGGACCCAGTGCCTTGCATTCTGCAACCCAGTACTGGGTCGCAACCTGCAGTTTTAAAGCCACTGAACTAGACTATCTTTGCTAACAATTTGGTAGTTGAAGGCTTTCAGATAGAGATGAGCCACGCTGATGGTGAGAGTAACATGCATAATTCTCATATGTAAAACTTTAATTTCTTAAATAAGTATTCTCAATAAAAATACTCTAGGAGTCTTTTTTTTTTTTTTTTTTTTTTTAAGCAGTAGAATGAATCTAGAGAATAAGCTATGAACTTGAACTCTCAAGTTAATTGCTAGCTTCTACTTTCAGCAAATGCTAGCATGCTTGAAACAAGGAAGCTTCCTAAATTCCAAGGTATGTTCTCTTAGTGGCCTATAAAAACTAGATCAGAAAACTGGTTCTGAGTGCCTTAAAGGGAGTGTAAAAACCAAAAACTTACGGATGCTGGAATAGGGTTAAATAACTTGTACCTCGTGCTCAAAGCTTACTTCCTGCTCTGGTTAGTTTGCTCTTGTGACCTATTACTGACTTCATTGGAGTACTACTGAGGATCTCTTAAAATAAAACTTCTCTCTAGAGTTGACCTGTTAAACAGTGTTAAACTGTTTAAACTGCAAGCTTGCTTACAAAAGCAAACAAGATCTCGAACTTGAAGTTCATTGACTCTTCAAGTGTGTGTCCAGAGGGGAGAAGGCTAGAAGAACTAGCTTTTCTACTTCACTTTGTGTGTGTTTTTGTATGTGTGTTTTAGGCTCTTAAAGAACAAATGTGCCATGGCCAAATTCTGCCCCTTCATGCACCTATGCTACCTCAATCTTGCCCTTGCTATTACTTTTAATGTTGGGACACATGAGAAGATCTTTCTAGATTTCATAACTTGCTCATTCCTTTTGAAACATTTTTGGTCTCAAACTAGCCACCAGTATCTTCATGTTGTCATTCCTGTCTTTTAATATGTCATTAGCCTCCCTAGCTATAAACATGTATACTTCTTTTTTAGGGTGGTGAGCATGCTCGAAGATCATGCCTGCTTAATAGTGATGAGCTATTGACATATTACTATGATGATGTGAGAACAGCCTATGAAATTTTCCAAAGAGGTTTGGCGGTGTCAAGTAAGTTTATAAAAAATAGTTCTTGACAGTGAAGAGACTAACTTGTAGGGTTTGAGACAGTTGAGGCTGCAGGATAAGATGTTATCCTGTTCGGTAGACAAATAATGCTCTAGCATAGGAGGAGGGCAAAGGTAATGTTTCAGAACTCTGGAAAGCAAAACCAACTGGAGATCTGATGTGAACCAGGGCAGTGCAAGAAAAGCCCAACCTAGGGTGCATTCTGTTCAGTGTACGCTGACCAAACCAAAACAAATGTGAGTTTGGCTTCTATAGGTGGCCTGTGGTCTAGTTCCCAGTGGACAGTAGTCTCTTAAAACCTAATCCTGACCGGGGACTAGCTGAACTGAACAGCTAAGGTATCAAATAATTGAAAGGGAGAGAACAGAGTTATAGCCTGAACAAAACTGGAATAACTGCCACATGATTTTTTTTCCCCCTCCCTCCAAGATAATGGTCCCTGTTTGGGTGTTAGAAAACCAGATCAGCCATATGAATGGATCTCTTATAAAGAGGTAAGCAGCCACTCTAGTTCTCTATCTTAAAACAAGTTGGTTTTTCCTCCCTAGTATGACTGTTGGTCTAATACCAATGATGTATGAAATCTTTTAACTCTGCAGCTGTTTCAAGTAGTATCTCAAATTCATGCTGCCCTGACCCCACAAAAATATTGCAAGGAGATAATTTCTAGCAATGCCATTCTAAGAAGGCCCTGCATTCTAGGGACAAGAGCGAATATAAAAAGGGAAATGGAGTGAAAAGCATTTCACAGGAGTGTGCATTTTAGGACTATAAATCTGAGTATGAACAGTCCCAGATACTGTGTATTTTTTTTTTGGGGGGGGGGGGGGTGTCTCAAACAACTCCACAACCTTTCAGATCCCATCTTAAGTTAATCACTTCAAGACTGTTCCTGAGAGCTCTATTCCATAGCTCTGACCCATTCAAAAGGAAGCATCTTCCAGATGCTGCTTAGACAGCCTCTTTACCAGTCCATCTAGCTCAGTGGTTTTCAACCAATTTACCATTGTAAGCCACATATGCAGCTCTGTTGTGTGGATGTGGCCCACACAATATATACTACCTGTATGGCCCTGAGGATGTCACAGGCTTCAGTCATATCAACCTGAGAGCCCTCAAGAATAGTGTCTTGAAGGGATTAACTGTAAACCACTATACTATGCTCTACAGTCCAACTGGAGTAGATTGACTGATGGCTATTGTAATGCGTCTCATTTAAGTCATGGAAACAGCCAAAAATAAAAAGGCCCAGTAGACTCTCTCCTTCCTGCACTTTAAATCCCAATACCCAGTGTAAGATCAACAGATTGAGATGTGGTGTACTGAGGAGTTTGCTGTTAACCTTAGTTGACTTTCTGTTTCAGGTCTCAGAGAGAGCAGAGTATGTGGGTTCAGCACTACTTCACAGAGGCTACAAGCCAGCTCCAGACCAGTACATAGGAATCTTTGCACAAAACAGACCAGAGGTAACTATCTGAAGGATATGCTAGGGACAAAGTTTAAACTTAAAATAAACATTCAAGTTCTGAAATTATTGGACAGTGTACCAGTTTCCTAGTAAGAGATGCATTTGGGGGTAGAGAGGTACTATCATGTAGGCCTACAATTATACATGTGGCAGTTATAACTCGGAAACCAAGCTTGGCATCTAGTGTATAGTAGTTATTGCTTCCTTGTGACAGACCCATTGGCACAGACTCTTACCAGAGCCACATCTAGAAGGAAGGGGTAATTACAAAAGATGTAGGGAATCCCAGGGGACCTAACTCACCTCCCCCTTTTTCCTAAACACTCTGGACTTCAGAGAGGAGACTTATCCCTCATGTCAGCAAAGTTTGCTAGTTTGTTGCCCTCTAAAACTTGGGTATCTCATTTTGACACTGGATTAATATTTAAAATGCTTAGAAATCTGTCTAGTATGGTGCATATAAAACTATAAGCTGTACTTGTGCTTGCTAGTGTCTTGAAACTGATTTTAGCAATTCATGCTGCAATACCGTGGATTACAACCTTACCAAATGCCTGCCACTTCTGTGTAGAATCTGCTCTATTCTATTAAATGCAGTGTCTTGGACCTTACCTTCAAGTGAGCTGGAAGTGAGCCCCCAATCCTTTTTCCAAAGGATAGTATGTTCAACTGGCAGATATGGTATGAAGGTTTCAAGACTTCTAAACATGGAACACTTCTAGTGTCTTTCAGACAATATTTAAGGCTGTTTAAAACTTGGGGAATGCTTTTTTTCTCCTCTTCTTCTCTCTTCCCCCCCCCCCGTGCTTTCCTGTAGACTTTATGGATGTCCACACAGCCACAATTTCACCCCCTAGGACTAAGGAAAAAGTCTAGGACATCTCCCACCTAATAAAACAAGATTAATAGGAAAAAGCATAAGATGTTTAAAATGATAGGTTTCCACAAACTCATTGGCTCTAGTCTTCTGGATTCTCCTAGAATAGGAGATGGAATGGCAGAGAAGAAGCCAGAATGGTGGTCTCTTGGTATAGTGCTTCTCACTAGCAGACCTTCTTTGGGTATAGGTGAAGAATGGTCAAAAACTGGGGTACCCTTGCAGTATGACTACTTCTACTCAAGGGGATTAGTCAGTGTATGTCTACTTGAGCTACAGCTGCACTGTTTGCAGTATAGATGTACCCAAGCTAGCCTTTAGCTCAGGGGTGGGCAAACTATGGCCTGTGGGCTGGATCCAGCCTGCAGGATTGCCACCCCTGTGGTGTTGCGGGCCCCGCACCACTCCCGGAAGCAGCCAGCACTATGTCCCTGCAGGCAAGGGCTCCGTCCACTGCTCTCGCCTGCAGACGCTGCCCCTCACAGTTCCTATTGGCTGGGAATGGGGAACTGCAGCCAATGGGAGCTTTGGGGGAGGTACCCACAGGGGAGGGCAGCACGTGGAGCCTCTGATCCGCTGCATCCGCCCGCCCCCTGGGGCCACAGGGACGTGGTGCCAGCCAGTTCTGGGAGAGGCGCAGGGCCTGGGCAGGCAGGGAGCCTGTCTTAACCCCACTGTGCGCCGCTGCCACCCCAGAGCTGCTCCAGGTAATCAGTGTCAGGCCAGAGCCAGCGCCTCTGGACCTCTCCTGCACCCCAACCCCCTGCTCTGAGCCCACACCCTTTCCCATGCCCCAAACCCTTCCCCTGAGCCCCTTACTGCACACTGCACCCCCTCCCACACCCTGCAGACCCTCTGCACCCCAACCCCCTGCCCCAGCCCTACATTGATGGCCCTGCATTCCATTTCCCCATCTAGATGTAGTTCTCAGGCCAAAAAGTTTGCCATCCCCTGCTTTAGCTAGCTGGGGTACCGGAGCAGTAAATGAAGATGGCTGTACCAGCCAAAGGCTTCTGAGCCTTACCCCTCTCTTTTTATGGCATATAAATTACACTTCTCTGCCTTTTAGTACCTCCTGATGTCATTGGACAAGTCCAGATGCAAGGCCTACCTTGGAGCCATATAACTTGGTCCCTGAGAGGGGGTGTGTGGTTTTGTTTGTTAAATTAGGTCATCAGTGAGATGGAAAAGCTTCACTTAAGCCAGCAATTTTAAATATTGGTATCTTCTAAATCACACAGTTCCCTGAAACCTCCCCCCATCCAATTTTTAGGGAGCTGGTATGGCCTTTGAGTCAAATGTCCTCAAAACATTACCAGTTTATGGGAATACGCAATATAAAACCCCTAATAAATAACTAGAGGGAAAAACCCTTGCTCAAACTGAGTGTATTCCCAGTGAATGATTTTTTTACTATAGATTTCATCTCTGCTGCTTCTCTGTTAACTTAGAAACAGATGTTTTTATGCTTGCAAACTACTGTAATCTTCCTATTTTTGCAACTTTATTGTCACAGTTTTCAGAGTATAAATTTTCTCTTGATAGAAATTTAAAGCTTACCAAGTTGAAATCTTTTGAAATATAACACTTCAGCTTGTATGGACATATAGACAAAATATCCTCCTCATGTTCAGAGAAAAGAACTGGTGTCAGGACTCAAGGTTATAATTGAAGATCCATCTGTAACTCTAGGGTGTGATGGGGAAACTTTCTCCACCATTATCTGTCTGTAACACAAAGGTGCTTGAATTCTGCTAGTGCAGGAGTATTTGGTACAGTGGATTTCAAGGTGTTATTGCAACAGGAAGCTGGTAACCTAGCAACTAAAATGGAGGCTACTTTCAGAAAAGTTTAAACAGTGGGTATAAAAGGGGTTGTAATACTCAGTCCAAAAATATCCGGGTACCGTTATCAAGATGGCTTGATAGTCTTACAAGCCAATCTAGCAAGCAGGCCTGAACACTGTCTCTACTGTGTGAGCAACTTGGGGGTCAACTGTCATGAGTCATTATACTGAACTTTACAAAAAGCACACTTTTGGAACATGAGCATGGAAAGATGATACAGCTTACTTATAACATGCACTCCTTCCAAAAAAAAAAAAAAATTGTCATGTTTGGTGGCTGATTCAGCCTGGAAATGTATACCTCTACCTCAATAGAACGCTGTCCTCTGGACCCAAAAAAATCTTACTGCGTTATAGGTGAAACCACGTTATATCGAACTTGCTTTGATCCGCGGGAGTGCGCAGGCCCCCCCCCCCCGAGCACTGCTTTACTGCAGTATATCAGAATTCATGTTATATCGGGTCACGTTATATCTGGGTAGAGGTGTACCATTAGTATAGGAAACTTAAAGCTTTCCTAGACCAGGTTAACAAACATAACAGAGGCTTGAGATTTAGCAACCTTGGTAGCATATTTAATACTGAACAAAATGTTAGGGGATTAACCAATTTAATGTTACACAAACATAGTACCTCTTGTTCAGGCAATGAAGTAACTGGCTAACTTCCTCTGAAAACACTTTTTTCCCCAATATTTTTGCTCTAGTAAAAGCTTAGAGAGCCTTTTAGGATTATGGATCCAGTTTCAGATTTTAAAAATGTCGTCTGCTTTCACCACTAACTGGAATTGGTGAACATTACAGATGTTGAAAAATACTCAGTCCTACAATATTGTAGAATTTGTGACAAAACTCAAAGTACCAGGAAGGAAGACTTGAATTGTCTGTTTCTAGGCACACAGAAAAGCCAGGGAGACTTTCATCTCATGGTAGTCACAAATCCTAGAATTTGGCATAGCTACATGGGTATTGCATATAGACTGGTTCTCTTTCGTGAACAACTTTCACTGTCCTGTTTTTTAGACATCCTCTGAATGCATGACTGCCTTGTACAAGGATGCTTTAGGATCTAACCTGCCTAAATTACTTGGCGTAAGGTTGTAATAGCTATTGTGCTTGCTGAGATGTAACAAATTATCCAGTGAACTATTCCCATTTCAACTTGCAGTTGTCTGAGTACCTGTGGAGAGCTCCTCACCAAGCAGAGGGCATATATCTAGCTCAGCATATATTACAGAATGGCTCCTTACTAACTAGAGATTTTTCTGCCCATTTGGACTTTTACTTATGGAAGTGGGGGGAGGAGTGGGGTGTGTGTGTGTGTGATATCTCAATCTCCAAAGTAGTAGACCCCTTCTTTTCAAGAGGGAAAGGTGACCATATGGCATTTGGATTATTAGTTTTGTCTGAAGTGTACCACCAGCTATAGACTGGCTTGCATCAGTTTACCAAACCTATTCAAGGCTCCTGCATATTTAGCCACTATCAGACTGCACCAACTTGCACTGAATGACAAGCACTGACACTTGAAGCACTTCAGTGATGGCTCATACAGAGGGTTGCTGTGCCAGGGATTGAAGTTAATCTAATAAAAGCACTGAATGAGTAGAAATCCCTGTGCTCCCACCTATAAAGCACACTCCCGCCGAACAGGTAGAATCAAAAGGAAGAAACTGGAGGGAGACAAGAATAGAATGGGTGCATGTAGGGTATGTAGGAGAAGCTAGCTAGTAGAAACGGACTTGGGGTGTGTGTGTGTGTTTGTTCTCCTCTCGGAGGGGCGAGACTAATTCGTGTGTGTGTTTGTGGGAGAGGGGTTTGTCCAGAACTAGCATCTGCTCCCATATAACTGAGAACTACTGGTAGGCCAGCTTACTTGTTAGTATCTCTGAAAACTAACCACCTATACTATGCACTCCTGGGTAAACAAATGACCATTAAAAGAACAAGCAACTCTTGTTGGGCAAATCTCCAAACATTGAAGATTTCCTTATTGGAATGCTAACATCAGGTTCCTTCATTTCAGGAGTCTTAGCACTCTGTTTTGGACTAGTAAACTCGTATTGACTTGTGCTTTTCTTTCTTCACAGTGGGTTCTTATTGAACAGGGATGTTACACCTACTCCATGGTGGTGGTGCCACTTTATGATACGCTGGGAGCTGACGCAATCAGTTATATTGTGAACAAAGGTATGATTCTTTCAGTAGTTCAGTAGCTAAACATCAGATGACAGGCTTGACTGGTAAAAATGATTGTTGCCTTTATTCAAAATAACCCTCTGATATTAGACCTGATCCAGACAGGTTTATAATTAGATAAGTCAAACTTTTACTAATAGCACTCTTCTCCTAATTAGCTGATGTAGGACTGGTTTTCTGTGACAAATCGGACAAGGCCAAGCTGCTGCTGGATAATGTGGAAAGGGGAGAAACTCCAGTCCTCAACACCATTGTTATCATGGAATCCTTTGATAGTGATCTCTTAGAACGTGGGAAGAAGTGTGGGGTTGAAATTCTCAGCCTGAGAGAATTGGAGGTAAGCACTGAAGTCTTCCCCTACTTCCATGTACAACTATGGGAATAGAGGAGATACTGGGTGGAAACAGTAAAGTGCCCTGGAGAGTTGGGGAGTCAGCAGAGTAATTCATCCTGTACAGATGGCTGGTTACAAAATCTTGATCTTTCTTCAAGAGAGTGAAGGGTAAAGGTTTGACTTCTATTTACACAAGACATCCTTTTTAGAAAGTAAATAATTCGCTAGTGTTTCACAGTGGTTAAATGAGTCTACGAAATATTTTCCAAGGTGAATACAAAAATTAGTGAAATTGGTTCAGGGCGACACTAAAACCTAAATCTTACCATTAATATTTACATCTAGAGGAGCTGTCTGAACAATTCTGCTACCCCTTTATCTTAGTCCTATTTCATAAAGTACCAGCTGCAATAAAACTCAGATGGTGGGTTTATACACAGAATAACTACTTGTATTGATCTTGTTCAGTGCACATAGTCAGGGACACCGAGTCCCTGACTAAATTTGGTACTCAAACACCAACACTGTGCCATCTTCTAGTTGGAACCTTAAATTAAGGCTTACGGCCTCTGCTAGTAAATGGACAAGGTACAGCTGTCTTGCACGTCTCCTGGGGTCAAGAAAATCTAGTACAGTCTCATTCTGAGGAATGCTAGTATGGGGAGGGAGGAGCAGGTGTTTGTAGATTCATCTGTTTAGTAGTTCTGAATCTAAGGCAATGGTGAATAAAAACAAATTGCCTACTACAGAGGGAATGGGAGGGAGTGTCAGAGTTTCTAAACTTTTTCTGCAGCTTAGCACAACTGAACTTGGTTCAGTGACTTGGAAACTTAACATGAAGCTGTCTTGCTGGATTTTATACCACTTATACTGGCCCCACAAAACAATGGCAATGGCCTGAAGTAGAACTCTGGCCTTCTAGGAGTACCATCATCTGGAAGTCCATAAAATATTCAAAAGGTATATACCATTCTTCTGCTTCAGGCTGCCATAATGAGCTTTGATTGAGGCAGTATAACTTCAAAGTACAGAATTGGGGGATAGGCTTGCAGTTTGCATCCTTCAACCAAAAAATGTCAGGGCTCATAGGCTCACTTGTGACACTTCAATTGAATAGACCATCTAGTCAGTAAAATGGACAGTTTTCAGATGTGGAATTTGAGAGAAGTGGCACATCTTTCCATGTAAAGCTATATAATTTTAAATTTAACCAGGCTTCGACTGGGAAATTGGTGAACACAAGACTCACTGATATCTAACTCCCAAGTGATATGTTTGATCCCCTTGTTCCTCACTAACTGAGGTACACTCCTGAATTTCACTGAACCAAAATCTTTGCTGCAGTTAGACTGCTGGGAAAAAGCATTCTCCTTTTGGTGAAGGTGTACAGATAACAAAACAGTGGAGGTCATTACCAAGGAACAGCTACTTGCATGTGTGTTTGGAGGTGAGGGGGTAAAACTTTTTTTCTTGCTTCAGTATAGTGAACTTTCATGACATCAATAATATTGCAAAACACCTAGTTCTTAGTGGTGAAACTGGTATAATTCTGAGAAGGTTTGAACTAGACTTGTCCAAAACCCAAAGAATAACCTGGGTTACTAAAGCCAGCCCTCTTGCTTAAGGGCTAGTGCAATTCCAGTGCTTTAAAAGTAATTTTATTTAAAGAGTGGATTGTTGGTGGCTTGTAACACTCAGGCTTTCATAAAAGCAGCTTATTCTAACTATCCGAGGGCAGTAGCTCCTAGATTGCCTTTCTGTTAATTTTTTTCCTCCTCCAAGTGATGATTCGCTCCCATTTGTCCCCAGTGGGAGCTGCTGGGTCCTGAGTGCTTATTTAATAATAAAAAAAGTGGCCCACAACTTGAAGTGCACAATACCTTGGTAGCTAAAGTCTGACCTGCATTTGTCCAGTTAATGGGAAAATATTCAGTCCTCACTGCACATAAGATGAGTATTAGAATGTATCTATTGAGACTTAACCCTAAAGAGTATACAATACAATCAACATAGTCTCCTGGATCTTACCATGAATAAGTAATAGAATGCCACTAGAAGTTTAGTACTACATCTGGCAGCAGTGCCCTCATCCAATCCAGTCTTGCAAATGTGGCATAGTTGCCTGTCCATCACATCTTTTTCTTAAGATGTGATTTTAACATGGTCACAAATGATATGCCATGGAAATGTTAAGTGCATTTTCCCAATGCATTAAGTCTTTATTAAAACAAAAAACCCTTGACCTAAACAGCCTAAAATCTTTTTTTTTAAAAAAAGCAAAACAGTGAAGAGACTAAGGCTATGTACGCTACACTTTTTAACAATAAGCACCGGTGTTGACAGTGGTTGTTGTTGGCTCTCCTGCTGACAAAACTACTGCCCCTTGTTGGGGTGGTTTTATTTTTTGGCAGGAGAGCTCTTGCTCTCACTCGCCTACAAAGAGCAGCTATGCTGCATGCCTTGCAGTGGCAAGGTTTTATCGCCACAAGTATGCTTCTGTAAACTGTGCAGTGTAGACATAGCCTAAGCCTTTAATTCAGAGTGGGGACAGTCACAAGGAAATGTTCAGTGCTTAGTTTCTTATACCTTGAGGTAAAGACCAATGGCCAACAAGGGTCAGGCTAGAGACTCTTGCCTATATGCTCGGGGTATTACTGATCGCCATATTTGGGGTCGGGAAGGAATTTTCCTCCAGGGTAGATTGGCTGAGCCTCTGGAGGTTTTTCGCCTTCCTCCGCAGCATGGGGCAGGGATCACTAGCAGGAGGGTCTCAGCCGATTGAAGTCACTAAAACACAGGATTGGGGACTTCAACGGTAGAGTCCAGGGAAGGGTCTTGCGGCCTGCAGCATGCAGGGGGTCAGACCAGATGATCATAATGGTCCCTTCTGACCTTAATGTCTATGAGACCATGGTAAAACTGACGCACAGAATTATTTCAGGTTTAAGACTGTTAATCTTGACAAATTGAAATGTTGATTTATATGGGTTCTTTAACGACTGTCATTCCTAATTAGGATTAAAAACATTTAGTCTTGAAACCTTTAAGATCATTAACACTGAAATTTCATACTCAAATATGCTTGGCTTTTAGCCATTACCTCTACTACTGGTCAGAAGGGAAAACTTCAGGCTCTACTTAGCTTTTTCTAGATGTTGGAACGTTTGTCGGCCTCTTTAGCCACAAGGTCAGACAAATCTCAAATGACGAGGCCACAATCAAAATAGGGGATGCAGATTCTAAGCCCTACTCTGTTCCCATTGTGGTGCAAAGTGAGCAGAAACCACCTGCGAGCTCCCTTCCTAAACTCTGGAGTAGGGAGCATAGGAGATGGAGAAGAGTGGCTGGAGTGTGCTCTAGCTGTCAGCTAGTGTAAATTGGAACAGACCCCAAGCTGTTGTAATCTGAGCTATAGCTGAGAATCCAGGAGCTGCACCCACCCCACCCCACCCCCTGGTTGCAATGAAGCTTCCTCTGCTTGAAGCTCCCCTAATGTACAGCTCCTATCCTGCTCTCCCTGAAATTCCCACAGCCTGGTGATTAATGAAGCAACTGGAGTTTCTCTGCTCCATTACAGTGTTGGCAGGGAAGGAATGGCAGCTGGTAAGTGCTTTTGGCACTTGTGTAGGGAAACAGTGGGAGGCAGCTAGGGAGAAGGTGCTCCCCACCTTCTTGTAATGACAGGCTGTTCCAAACATTGACATTCAAAAGTCACAGGGGAGCATATTTCTAATTCATAAACAATAGTCCCTTCAACAGTAACTCTAAGTCCACAGCATGGGCACCATCATGCTAGAATAATGGACTTGTCTTCAAGGTGGCATTGGCATGATATTGGACGCTAAAGTCGTCTGACATCTGACGGTAGCACAACAATTAAAAAGTTAGTGCCCCATCTGCATTGATGAAGCATGTGAAACAAGGAGTCTGTTTTCAAAACAAAGTGCAGAATGAATGTCAAGTATCGGGGTAGCCGTGTTAGTCTGTATCTACAAAAACAACAAGGAGTCTGGTGGCACCTTAAAGACTAACAGATTTATTTGGGCATAAGCTTTCGTGAGTAAAAACCTCACTTCTTCGGATGCCGAAAGCTTATGCCCAAATAAATCTGTTAGTCTTTAAGGTGCCACCAGACTCCTTGTTTTTGCAGAATGAATGGTGGCTTTAAAAGTAAAGACTGTCATAATCTGGGACCAATGCTAAAAGGTACTTTCTCTTGAAAATATCAACAATGGCTTCTGTTACATTAAAGGTTGACCATGGTGAATACACCTATGCCATGGTCCACTAGATTAGAATAGGAGTGTGAACTGGTTGCTATCACACTGAGAATTTAGGTGACATGCCTATCTCCTCTGCCACAAATAAATTGGAAACTATGCTTAATCTTATTCCACAGATCATGGGTTACTTATCACTTCATAAATAAAACACTAGATTTACTGCTATGTTTTTGAAGGGGCATTGTCAGCTCACTGTTTGCATGTATGCTGTACAAGCATATGGCACTTAAAAGTTCTGTTAAAATTTTATTCCTTTATGATCAAAAGTAACCAGCTTGGTATCTAAATGACAAAGGTTGTTATGAAAGGGAAATATATTAAAGCAAATGTGGTTATCCTACTCATGTCTGTCTCCTAAATTTTTAGGAGGTGGGGAGAGCTCACAGACACAAACCTGTGGTAAGTATCAAACTACCAAAAAGAGAACTGATCTGTACTAGTTATAATTTCAGTCTTTAGATCAAACTAAGGCACCAATGTGTCATCTTCTGTAGCTCAAAGTAAAATTGGTACTTTGATTTTGTCCTGCAAAATCTCTTTATACTGAATTGGCTTAATTTTTTTATTTTTAAAAGCCTCCAAATCCAGAAGATCTAGCAGTCATCTGTTTCACCAGTGGAACTACAGGTACACTTAATTATGCTGGACTTTCTATATTCTACTTTTATGGACAAAGATCATTCGGAAGGCTCCTTACCAGGTGCTCAATGTTTCTCCTGCTGCTTCAGCATTTCACCTGTTACAGCAGAAAGTAGTAGATGGGAAAACTTGTTTTAAAACTTTCTGGGTTAGCCAATGGGAAATTGAAGTGCTTGACACACAATTCCTGGAGCCTAAAATGCACTTTCAGAAGAGAGGTATCAGGATTGGCTTGCTGCTAACACAGGGTGAAGAGCTCTGTAGCTCAAAAGCTTGTCTCCTTCAACAGAATACCTCACCCCCCTCCTTTTTTCTCAAAAACAATGAGACTTGTATTAAAATTTGTAGGATTGAATTTAGAAGTTGACTTCAGTGTTAAACTTTTGTCAAATTCTTTCCAAAATCCCTTCCTTCTGAGGATATTTAGCTTCCAAACATGGAAGATATTAAAGGCCTTCTATCTGTCTTTATTCCTCAAAACCATTTGAACAGAACAGGTGCTGTCTAACTTTGCAAACCTGTTAGCAATTTCTATCCCTTCATTAAGTTTTACTTAGTTCATACAATTAGCCTTTGTTTTAAGTGCTGTGCATCTATCCATTAAAGCCCTTTCTAGACTTCCCTAGAGGTAAGTGATAAAATGAATATTCTCTCCACTTGATATTTTCATGTGTATAAGCCCTTCACTGTTGGATTTTAATGTTTATTTCCTCTTTAGGAAACCCCAAAGGAGCTATGATTACTCATCAAAATATAGTGAGCAATGCTTCAGCTTTTGTGAAAGCTACAGAGGTAAACTTAAAGGCTAAGTCATTCAAAGTTTTCCAGACTCTTAGGGCTAAGCCCATAAGAAGGAAAGCCTTTTCAGAAAATGGTATTGAAAATATCTAACACACTATTTCACTAAGTTCTTTAGGCTCCTAAAGTCTGTCTGATACTACTTGAACCCATCTTATCAAAACTTCACCAGTATAAGACAGCTGTCCTGAAATTGGCAACTCAACACACTGAATTCCTGGAAACATTTGCTAATTGCTCTCCCATCCCCCAAAACCTTAAAATAAAATATCAAATCAGTCTCTATTGCTTAATCCATTGGTCTGTGGTTGATTTGGCAGCTTGCTATTTAGTGACTTCCAAGGCAAGAGATTGGTAAAGCTGCAAGATTTAGACTCAGTCCAAAAATCTGGTAGCATAAATTTTTCTCATGTTGTTCCCTCTGACAGATGGGTTCCCCACACCTACACTGATCTGTGTAGAAATTTATTGCAGTGACCTTAAACTAGTGTCAAGGTGAAGCAAAGTCCTTCTAGGCATCTTGAAGCTAATTATACTAAGTCTGGGGTAATAGTGCAAGTTGAACAATTGACAATACCCTGAACTTCCCCATCTGAAGACTTGTCTCCATTTACAAAAATGACAGCTCCAGCTAAACACATGCAAGCTAATTCCAGTTCAAACTCTTTCCTAAAGTAGAGGTGAGGGTAATGCTTTTTAGCTATTTGAGATGTAGCCTAGGCTCCTACCCTCTTTTTAGTAAAGACAAATCCTGAAAAGGGGTCAGATGAGGTGGTTTCCCATATTCCTTTAATCTCTGCTGCTCTCTTGCAATATAACAGGCTGTAAAACTAATTCCATTAAATTATATAGTATGTTTTTCCACTGGTGCTCTAGAGCAGATCATAAAATAGCTTTCTCTAATTTTCCAAGTCCAATTTGGAGACTACTTTGCCTCTGGCCCATTGAGTTAGAAACAGGATGGCTAAAATTATTTTAGGGTCCATTCCCTTGGAGAAGCAAGTGTATGAGCCTGCAAGAAGCATAACTGTTCATACTTGCTGTTGGGTGCAGATCTTTGGTTTAGGGTTCAGACTGACTAAAGCCTATTTACTCCGTGGTTCTCAATCCAGGGGTCAGTGTACCCCAGGGGTATGCGGAGGTCTACCGGGGGTACTCAACTCATCTAGATCAGTGTTTCTCAACCTGGGGATTGTGACCCTAGGTGGGGTGGGGTTGCCTGACAGGTTTAGGAGGCTACAAGTGCAGGTCTGGCATTAGGGGATGCAAGAATGGCAATTGCACAGGGCCCCATGCTATAGTGGGCCCTGTGAAGCTAAGTTACATGCTTCAGACAAGGCTTGCATGTGGAAAAACAGGCTCAAGTATTGCACTGAAATTGAAATATATTGTACTTTGATTTTATAATTGTATGGTAAAAATGAAAAACATTTTCAATAATGTGCTGACACACTTGTGTATGATTTTTGTAAGCAAGTAGTTTTAGTGAGGTGAAACTTGGGGTACATAAGATGGGTACAGTAGTCTGGAAAGGTTGAGAACCACTGCTTACTGTGCTTTAGCTAGCTATTAGTCTGTTTATCCCACTCAGAAGTTTCTGCCCAATCTACCATAAGTACACTAACAATGTCTCTTCCTACCCATGGCACACGGCTTTAATCTGGTTCTTTTCAACATGTACATCTTCTGAGCACTTGACTACTCTTAATTGTCCCAAAAGTGACTTCCTCTATCCTTGTAGGATAAGAAATGACTGCTGTACACATCACAACACTAACATCCAAAAAATCTCCTCAACTCTAACACTCAGCCCTATGCTATTTTGGACTTTCTTTGGTCAAAGTATGTAAAAGCCAAGCATACCTTTTACTAATGAAATAAATTTGGAATCTGGGGTGTGCCCTAGAGTTGAGAAGTGTTGCAATAAGCCTTTGTGCTACAAATTGTAATTACTGTGAAGATTTAAGTTGATCTCTCTATCCTGCTTGGCATTTCCCTCACAGAAAGCAATCATTCCTGGTACAGAAGATGTTCTGATCTCATTCTTGCCCCTGGCCCATATGTTTGAAAGAATTGTGGAGGTAGGAATCTGCATGTACTACATTATTTCGAAATCTCACTTTTTTTACAGAGTGCATGTGTCTTGAACCCCAGTGACACACACATTTCCTTTTTGCCTCTTGCACACATGTTTGAAAGACTAGTCCAGGTAAGTGTCCGAAGGAAACAAATTGTTGTCCAGATAATGTGAATATTGGGCATTTAATTTCCCCGTTAACTATGAGCTTTAGCTTTACTGAAAAGTAGGTAGTTCCATGAATAAGTTTATTAAGAACTATATAATGGAGCACTAAATCTTCTTTCAAAATACTTACACTGGCCACGACTTTCTCTAACACAACCATTAAGGCTTTTCCCTTGGTTATTTAGTTGCAATATTAACTCAAAAGGTCTTAATATTTAGAGTGCAAAAGGCTGGGAGTGCTGCTGCTATGATTGGAGTGGGGAGAAGAGTTCTCAAAGGTGGAATTGAGGGTGGGTGGAACTGATTCACTATGAAGAGGCTATTGCCACTGTAAAATTGACTAGTGGTTCTTGAAACTCAAGTCTACCAACACTTATATTCTCATCACTTAAAGTGTAGCAGCCACCTTGCTAGAGCAAACTATCTCTGAACTGGTTGTCTCTGTAGTACATTGGCTTTCTCCTAGTTCAGCAATCTGTAGTGGCTTCAAAATACTCATGATTTCGCAAGACGTAAGCGGCTAACCAGACAGATAGGAAGTTGTGATGTAAACAGATCTTTTGCAGGATAAAAACCTGCACTTGAGTGTTATGTAGTCCAGGTATTTGTAAGAAACCTAGAGTACTCTGCTTTAAAGCAATCTTGACAGACACATTGATTGCTCATTAAGTTACTTCTAAATACATTCAAAGTAATGGCTTTGAGTTTCTAGCTCTCTTCCTTTTGTCTAAGGGCTTGTCTATACTTACGCGCTGGTTCGGCGGCAGGCAATCTAACTTCTGGGTTCGATTTATCACGTCTTGTCTGGACACGATAAATCGAACCCAGAAGCGCTCGCCGTCGACTTGGTAATCTTGCTCGGCGAGAGGAGTACGCGGAGTCGACGGGGGAGCCTGCCTGCCACGTCTGGACCACGGTAAGTTTGAACTAAGGTACGTCGACTTCAGCTATGTTCTTCACGTAGCTGAAGTTGCATACCTTAGTTTGAATTGGGGGGGTTAGTGTAGACCAGGCCTAAGGAAACATAATTTGGAGCTTAGAAATTTTGTAATTCAGATCTGTAACCCAAATTTCACAGGGGTGGGAGGCAATTGGGTTTCTACTTAGACCATGCATCCAACATCTCTAGATTGAAACCTAGTCTACCTCCCAATTTCAGATATAGGAAAGGTTAACTGTGGTGCTGTCAGTGTACTTATTTGACTCCACTACTTCAGTAGTTGGAAAGCTTTTCCAGAATGAGGTCACTGTTACCACCTCCAGTCATAAGCTACATAAACTGCCTGTGCAGCCATTCATCACAACTGAATCTTGTGCTAGGGGGAAATGCAGACTTTCATTTGTTCCTGCCAGTGTTGGAGTCAAATGTTGGTTACACATGTGGCAGCTCCTTGAGCTACCACTTGACTAATAGTAGCCCTGTTATAGCACACCACTCTGAATGATTAATGAAATCATGAGAAGGTATAATTCTAGGCAAAACAGCTGCTCTTGGCCCAACAGTCTTTAAAATCCTTTGCTTACTTGGCTGGGGGCAGCAAGTGGGAAAAGTTATGGGGAAAAAATATCATGCCATCCATTGCAGGTATATCACCTGAAATAAGTTGAATAGGTAAGCAAATGACAAGACAAATTAGCTATGCTAATATACTATAATCACTGTGGTATGTGGTAGTAATACTTGTAACATTTGCTCGCTTCAGGATGGTGTAGGGAATGAGTAAAAGATTGAGTGGCCTCTAAAAGAAGCCACTGTGAAGTAAGAAACATAAGCAGATGGCTTGCGAAAAGATAGAGAACATACGTTTGCCAGTTTGTTCTAAGACTTAAGCTGGATAAAATGTGCAGCAGCCATCAGGAGAGCTACAGTCTTAATCTCAAGAGCTTCCTCCTTCCCCTGGCAGCCTGCTTCTCCCTGTCCTCTCCTTCCTTAAATCACAGGGTACTACTCCTAACTGGACCCTGACAGCTAGCAGCAGACTCTTGCTGCTGAGTATGCAGCAACTTGGCTGTTAGCTATCCAGTAGAACTAGCATATCCTTCTTGGAGAAGCTGGTCCAGTGTGGGAAGGATTTTGGCAGCAGAGAGGCAGTGGGACTCTGCATTTGGGGTAGGGTACAGAGGACTTAATGAGGGAAAACAAGAGGGCTTTCAGTTACTGGTGAGGAGAGACCTCCCCCCTCCCCCTGAGGTGAACTGATATTTCTGATAAACAGGATTGCCTTGTTCTTGGCATCTGTGTCAGTGCTCAGTCCATATTGAAAAGCTAGTCTTGTAAATCCCAGTAGACTCTAGCTACTGCAGACCAATGAACTTTGGCAGGCTGAGTGCACTGACACCATATGCAGGTGGTTGGTGACTCTGCCTGAACTGATGTGCAGGGGAAGAATGTGCTATATAGTAGCAGAACGTGGGTGTGTGGGGGAGGGACATTGAGCCTATATTGTGGGAGAAGACGACAAAGCCAAATCTGAGGACAAGGAAAGAAAAGCGTAGAGAATCTCCCAAGAGAAGGTACAGAGAACAGCAAGAATCAGTAGGGAGATCATTTCAGGGGGGTGGAGGGGAGACCTACAGATACAAGATAAACTATAACAAGGGGTTGAGATTAGAGAGGGAAAACCGAGGGTTCAGTGTAGTCTTCCTATTCCCTTCCCTGTCTTAGCCCAAAAGAGGGGGAGTGAACTTGCCTTTCTCAAGGAGGGGGAAGGGGAAGTAGGCATTTCTCCTCTATTGCCAGAATTGTCCCAGGCCCACCTCTACCATCCACCCCCTTCAATCCATCCTCCTGTGGAACAGGGGCAGGTAAACCAAAACACAGAAGTATAAAATAAGTGGTGAAGACGAGACTCCATATTGTCTGCACTTAAGATAGCACATTCAGTCTGACATGGGAATTTCTTGACCTACAGTAGGGAAGCCAAGTAAATGGGAACAGACATCCTGCTTCATAGTTGGTTTCAGTATTTTAATAGATGGGTCTAGAGTTCCTGTAGTCACAAATATAGCTTTGCCACTGCCTGCTTTTCAATCCCTGCCACCACTTGCCTACCTGGCCAGTGCTCTCCAGACACTGTAGTTTACTTCTGCTGCTAGGCTCCTCCCAGGCCTTATCCCACTGTATTAAGGTCCCTGGCCTGCCTCTGCAGCTTAGAATATAGGCCTGGAAGGGACCTCAAGAGGTCATCTAGTCCAGTCCCCTACACTCGTGGCAGGACTAAGTATTATCTAGATCAGGTGTTGGCAACCTTTCAGAAGTAGTGTGCCGAGTCTTCATTTATTAAGGTTTCACATGCCAGTCATACATTTTAATGTTTTTAGAAGGTCTTTCTGTAAGTCTATATAACTAAACTATTGTATGTAAAGTAAATAAGCTTTTTAAAATGTTTAAGAAGCTTCATTTAAAATTAAATTAAAATGCAGAGGACCCCGGGCAGTGTGAGTGCCACTGAAAATCAGCTCGTGCCCCGCCTTTGGCCCGTGTGCCATAGGTTGCCTACCCCTGATCTAGATCATCCCCGACAGGTTTGTCTAACCTGCTCTTAAAAATCTCCAATGATGAAAATTCCCCGATGAGCTGCTTTGTCTCCCTTGGTGCTTCATCTTTCCTGTCCTACCCTGAAACGAAACACTTTTCCAGAGGCTGGCTCCCTCCCACTGCCACCACTTCAGCCCCACTATAACAATGGACTTAGCATGGGGTGGGGTGGAAGTTGCCAAGACTAGAGGAAATACTGGATCATCAGTTTAACTTGCTCTAAATGTATCTCTAACTATAGTTAATGTACTAAAAGCAGTTTTACTATCTTAACAGTGTGTGATTCTCTGCCATGGAGCTCGGATAGGATTCTTCCAGGGGGACATCAGACTACTTATGGATGACTTAAAAACACTGCAGCCAACTGTATTTCCTGTAGTACCAAGACTGTTGAACCGGATGTTTGACAAAGTAAGTCTAGTAGCATTAATCTAAAACTTGATCAAATTAAACTGAAAACCACTTTCAGAAAGCTGTGCCAATAGTGGGGTAGGATTCGCTAGCCACCAAAACCTTGGATGGGTCATTAACTTCTAAAACATATGCCTGCATATACAATACCATTAACTATAGTTTCAATCATTAGAGTTTTAGGTTAATGGTTGGTTGGCTGTGTTAGATATCCCTAGAAAGGCAGCATGTTCTGGTGGAGACCAGACTGAGTCAGACCTGGGTTTTAGTCACTAGTAGAGCTGTATCTTCTGTGTGGCCTTGAGCAAGTCGCTTAGGGCTTAGGTCCATAAACACTTAAGTCATGGCAAGCAGAGGCATAAATCTCTTCCATGCTAGCCTGGTGTGTGCTAAATATTCATGTGGATGCTGCTGACGTGCACCAGAAGTTACTCAGTGTACTCTGATCTAACCTTGTTTAAAAGCAGGGTAGGTCAACACTAACGAACTGCTGGTGCATGTCAGCAGAGTCCATGTGACTACTTCGTGCAAATCAGGCTAGTGCATGGTAGATTTACACCTGATCTTGCTATGAATTAAATAGTTATGCAGACAAGCTCTTAGCCTCTCTCTATTTTAGGCCACGCATCTGGGATAAAATACTTTATATATTAAAAAAAAAACTTTGTGCTTTATCATAAGAATGAAGGAACACTGTCCTATGAACTTTCTAATACAAGATTTAATTTCATTCATATTAGATTTTTGGACAAGCCAATACTTCACTGAAAAGGTGGATCCTGGACTTTGCTTCCAAGAGGAAAGAAGCAGAACTTAGAAGTGGCATAATTAGAAAGAACAGTCTGTGGGATAAACTGATCTTCCACAAAATACAGGTATGCTTGAAACTCTCTCTGCTCACACACAAATTCTCATGTTATAGATCTTCGGAGGATTACTCCTTTACTCGTTCTTATGCAAAGAAACATTATGAAATAGATTCTCCTGAAACAAATCTGTCTTGCTTCAGACAGGCAAACAAATAGCATAGAATATCTGAGTAATCTTTCTTTCCTCTACAATACATGTTGATAGCTATGTGCTGTACAAAGGCTTCAAATCTTCAGTAATCCCACTTGACTATCCTTTCTCTAATAATTATTTAGGCTTTCTGAAGTGCATGAAACTGTGAAAATTCCTACCAGCATCCTAGCTGAGTGCTTAACATCCTAAGAGATTTGATGCATCTAGTGACCTTGAAACCGCTATATCCGAAGCACTTTCTTATAACTGAGCTGTAGGCATCAGACTATAATCACTCAATATGAATGAGGGAGTGATTGGCTGGGACTCCCTTCAGTCTGGGTAAAGGATGTCTTGGCCAGTCAAGAGCTATGTGTACATGTGAAACTCAAAGTAAGCTGTTTGCTTGTACTTCTGGTATTGGTGCTTCATTTTAATCATAGATGATGACCTGTGCCACTGACTGCCCCTCTCCATACTGTAACTGTCTAGCATGGTTAATCGGCAGTTTCACACCCATCCTCCCTACAATAGGGCTGCTGCAAAGCCAAATCCCACAGAGGGGACATGGCTTAAGGCTCTCTCGACTCAGTTGTCTGTGTGCCAGAGATGCAGTAACAGCATAGTGTGGTCTTTGTGGGTAGTGATTGCAGAAAATAGCTGCAAATAACTTGAGTTTAGTTTGAGGATAAAGCAAGTCAAGAAAAAGTTAGCTCATCCTTCTAGAACAGGATACTTTTTAAAACTAGACATGAGTGCCCACCACTATAGTTTCTCTTGTGACTCTTATTGGGGTGGGAGGACAACTTCTGAAAATCTCTCATTAAAATGCTGTTAGTGTTCAGAATACCTTGTCTGTCTCTTTTTAGGCAAGTCTGGGAGGAAAAGTAAGACTAATGATCACTGGAGCAGCTCCTGTGTCTGCAAATGTACTAACTTTCCTAAGAGCAGCTCTTGGTTGTCAGGTGAGTTCAGGTTTCAGAGACCAGATTGCATGCATACATGTCTGAACACTGTATAGAGTACTAAACACTGGCTGGAAATATACTCATTAGGAGCTTGCAACAAGAGCTCTATTAAGGATTTTGCTATTTTGGTGAATTAGCTGTAATGCAATACATTCTAGCAATGGAGCACTCTGAGTGGTGACTACATTGAGTAAAGCCTAATGACTCTTTTTAGAACAGTACATGAAGGCTGAGGCAGAAAGACAAACTACACATCTCAGAATTCACAACTTGCATTTATCACTAGAGCTCTCTGATCATCCAACTGCTTTCTGGTGTCTTAGTATCCTTAGCCGCACCCTTAAGGTGTCTTTGTACTATAAAAAGACATGCCAATGGTGGCATGAGATTCCATGGGTTTTGTTTTTTTTTCCCTACTCCATATCAAATGTGACCAGTTTCCAAGTCACTCTTCTAAATGACAGTTCTTGGATCTAAAATTCTGGCCTGGTTTCCTTGTAACTGGTGTATACTCTAACTAAATCTCACACTTCAGTTGGATCTGGGTAACTAGTGTCAATGTGAGGCTGAAATATCCCCATTTAACTCTGGGAGCATTTAGAAGGCTGGCAGTGTAAAACACACAAACCCCCATCTCCTTGGAGATGAGAACCGTGAGTAGGAATAGAGGTAAAAAACCTCTATTTGGCACCGGAAATAATTAATAATGGGCTCTTCAGTCTAGCAGAAAAAGGTATAAAACAATGCAGTGGCTAGAAGTTGAAGCTAGACAAATTCAGGCTGAAAATAAGGCATAATTTTTAAGTGAGTAATTAACAATTGGAACAGTTTACCAAGAGGTGTGGAGGATTCTCATTGACCACTTTTTAAATCAAGACTGGATATTTTTCTAAAAGGTATGCTCTAAGAGAGTTGGGGAAGTTCTATGGTCTGTGGTATACAGGAGGTCAGACTAGATGACCACAATGGTCCCTTCTGGCCTTGGAATCTATGAAGGGAATACCATGTAATGTACAACCACACTGGCTAATGTGGCAGGAGTATAGTCCCCTCAGCTTCTGTGGAACTATAGCTGGCTGGCAATTGGCTGTCAGCAAAAAGGTTCTTAATCAGGCTACGTGAACAGTTGGGTTCAGTGTTTCGTCTTTCTGCTACAGAACTGTAGCTTGTCAGCAGCAGATGGATGTGGAGACAACACAAGGGAGGATGCAGGATTCTTGTGGCTCTGACTTCTTCGAAGAATGAAGATTAATGCACAAAAAAATAAAGGTGCTCATGATAGCACTGTCCAGGGCCTCTGAAAATTAGTAAAGCTGTACCACTATTACTCTATGCTATCTAGAATTTTTATGGGGTGGGGGAAATCAAACACCTATTTTACTCCTATGAAATAGCGTCTGTTGGAGTAAGCATTTTTCTTCAGGAAAAACTCCCTCTGGATCTAAACTTTGCCAAATCCAATTTGTTCAAGTGCTGGTCCATATGCTTATTTCACACCTGGTACACATTGAGCCCCATTACACCTCAGACCAAAGATTTGAGGCAAGTAGTGTCCATTGGTCCAGTAAGGACTGAAAACTTTACCTTACCAGAAGATATTTTCACTCTCCAATCCTCAGTCCCCCTCTTTATCTGGCCTGGTCCTCCTTCGACACTTAAACACCAGAAATCACTTTGAGGAGAAGAGGCTCTTACCCTTTGTCTGCAAATCAGAGCATGCTTCCAATTGTGGAACAGGAGCCTACCTCTTCACTGGACAAATCCCAATTCTCTAGCCAAGCCTTCCCCTAGGGGGAATCAAGCCCAGGCAGAACCCATAGGAGGCCTTGGAACATCCTCCTTCTCCTTGTTATGACTACCCAGGGGATGCCCTAGGTACCCTATGCCTTGGGGGTGGAGGTGGCTGGTTGATCCTCCATATTGGCCTTACTGGGCTCCTTGGGATTCATGTAAGAGATGACCTGGATCTGTGCGAGAATCTCACCGATCCTCCTCTCCCAGCCAATATCAATCAGCTCTGTCAGAATTCACAGAGGAAGAAGTCAAACTGGATCCACCAGTCCTGATGGATGTCATCCTCCTCACCTGATGAGGCAGTTGCTCCATCATTCCCTCCTCTGCCTGATGACTACACCCAGTGTCAAAAACTGTTAATAGGTGGTAGTCAAACTCCAGATACCTCTTGAGGAGGTCTAGGACACACAACATGGTCTACTGGACATTCTACAACCCTCTGGCCCCAGTAGAGGCTCTCCCAGTCATAGGCCATTTTGGAATCCATGGGTCTCTGTGCCATATTCCTGCCTCCTGTACCCCTATCTTGGAAAGGCCTGTAAAGTGTTTTCCATGCCAGCTAAAGGGGTGGAGCTGTTGTTTAGCCACTCAATCTTCAATTCGTAAGTGGTGCAGGCAGCTACAGAGAGGTCCATGGTACAGCACCAAGTCTGCTGCACCTGACAAAGGCACTAAATGTCTTGACCTCTTAGGGAGGAGGGTATTCATCAGCTAGTCTCCAATTGGAGTTGCTAACTAGCAAATACTGTTAGCAAAGTATTTTTCTGGAATTCGGAGACAAACTTCCCCAGGAAGACAGGGTTCAGTTCCAAGCTCTCATTGGCTGGTGATTGAGACCTTCAAGCAGCAGTAGACACAACTGACTTTGCATCTAGAGCCATCACCACAGCTGTAGTTATGAAGCATGAATCGTGGCTTAACTCTTTGGGATTCCCCAAGGAGATTCAGAATAATCAAAGTGCAAGGCCCCTCGGGTAATCCTGATCTCTTCAATTAGACTGACCAGTCCTCTTTCCCTCCACTTCCCACTCTCTGCATCCAGGACAACCCACCACTCTCTGGGCCCCAGCCTTGAAGACAACACCACAAGCAAACTTAAAGACCCAGACATCTTCCCTCCCTCCTGCCCCATCCTATCCCCCCAGGCATTTTATCATGAAAGCCCTTATAAATTGCCACACGGACAACCAAGGTTTCAAAGACCCAGGTACGCAGCTTCCTCCACCTCTACAACCACTGCCCAGCCTCACCTGTCATCCAAAGGTTTCTTTTGATGGGATGCCTGAGGACTATGTACCATATTGACACCATGTCACATTGCCCCCAAACCTTTGTTAGCTGCCTTACTGCCTCCACATTGTTTGTGAAGTGACAGACAAGTGGGTACTAGAAATCCATCCAGTTGGGCTACACGATTGAGTTCTCTCTCCTCCCAGTCTCTTACCACTTCCTTCTTGGGGACCATTGACATGGGGGACATCCTTTGTAGGAATGTGAATGGCCCAGAGATTGGGGAGGGGGGCATAGAGGAAGTGCCACCCTGATACCAATGGAAGGGCTTGTACTTCCTATAGATCCTAAGAAAAACTGAGGATCAGTTGAGAATTGGTCTCCATGTCAATGAAATACCTTTAGTTGCAAATCAAAATTTTGGTAATTTCCTCCCTGGAGAACACATTGGTTTGCAGCCCTTGACAGCAAAAAGGCTTGCATGTGGATGTTCACCACTCCCCCAGAACATTTCTCAGATTCATGGTAGAACAAGAGCACTGCAAGTTCAGAATACTCTCATTTGGGCTAGTAACAGAACCCATGGTGGTCATGAAAGTCTGCTCTGTGGTAGCAATCCAGGAGTAGATGTTGCATCTCATCATCTTCCCATATCTGAATGACTGGCTCCTAACAGGCAGATCAAGCCAAGAGGTCCATTCTTCCTCTATCTTCTGAGATCATTGGAAGTTTATGTAAACAAAAGCAAGTCCACTTTGACTTCCACAAGGAATATAGATTTTATAGGAGTGATCCTAGACTCGTCCTCAGGAAAAGCTTACCTCCCCATAGACAGACTTCAGGCAGCCTGATAAATCAAGTCACCCTCAGACTTCACACCACAATCAGGGTCTGTCTTTCCCTGCTTGGCCATATCTATATATGTAACTCCACTTGCCAGCCTCCGCCTCTGTTGCCTGCAGGCCTGGCTTTGGTCTGCTTTATTCACTGGACAAGGATAACATTTATTTCATGGTGGTAGTCAGTCTTGTAAAAGGTCAATCTGCCATATAACAAACAAAATGGGAGTAGGTGCAGGCAGGAGTCCCATCTCTCCCACCCACACGAATCCATATGGACGGTCACAGTGCACAAGGCACATGCATTCCATGGGAGGCCAGAATGCATATCTGTCTGCTAGAGATAACACAGCCTGCAATGCATTCATCCCCCTTATGTGGTAACATCATATCCAGATAATCATGTCTGACGTTGATGTCTTATAAAAACAGGGCAGTGAGATTTCTGTATACATAGAGGAAGGAATTTATGGAACTGGTGCATTAAGAACCACATCACACTCAGCAACATACCTACCAGGTATGCAGAATACTCTAGGGGACAATCTCAGCAGGCACTCCTCTGCAGACCACAAATAGGAAACTTTTATAAATGTCATGACCAAGATCTTCACCCAGTGAGAATACACCCAGGGCTGGCTCAGGCTTTTTTGCCACCCCAAGGGGGGGGGGGGGGGGGGGGAGAGCCCGCAATCAGCGGCACTTTGGCAGCAGCTCAACCGTGCCACCTCATTCCTCAGCAGCAATTCTGTGGCAGGTCTTTCAGTCAGAGAGGGACCCGGACGTGCCGCCCCTTCCCATTTGGCCACCCCAAGCACCTGCTTCGTTCACTGGTGCCTGGAGCCGGCCCTGGGTACACCATCTTGGGATCTGTTCACTTCCAAACAAAGAGATGCAATTTCTACTGCTCCAGAGCAGCAGGAGGCAGAGACTCCAGGGGAGATGCCTTTTTGTTATCCTGGATGGACTATCTCAGTATGCCTTTCCTCCCCATCCCTTTGCTACCCAGGTTCTCTGGGAAATCTTGCCACAACAGCACCAGGGGGATCCTCATCACTCAATTGGCCAAGACAGTTTTGGTTTGTTGACCTTTATGAATGTTGTCCTTTCCTCCTGCCCCTCAATGTTGGGGCTTTCTATTGGGTTGTTGAAAGTCCACCGGCAGAAATAAGCACCTTCCATCCTCCAGCAGAGGGCTGCTCTCTCTACTCACCCTACCACAACTTTGATTTCTGAAAGACCTAATTAGCACCTTCCCATGAGTGATGAAGTGCACACACAGTGGGATCTAAACCTGGTATTCTGGGCTCTTACCAAACCACCCTTTGAACTGAGGGCTACATGTTCCATGTCTCACCTTTCTATGAAGGTTGCTGTCTTAGTTGCTATCACCTTAGCCAGATGGGTAAGCAGATTGGGAGCACTTGTGGCTGACCCAGTATACACCATATTTCATAGAGTTAAAGTCCCTCTTCATCTCCAACCTGAAACTCATCCTAAACTAACCAATTTTCACATGAACCAGCATATTCACTGAACAGTATTCTTTCCACAAACCTCTTGCTTCCAGCACAAAAAAAAGCTGCACTCCCTCAACATGAGACTGGCCTTTGACTCTTATTTGCAAAGAACAAAACTAATTAGGAGAACACAGACTACTTGTTGCTATAGCAGCACAGTTGCATTCAGTCCAGAGACACTAAGTGACTCTCTGGATACATTATTCAGTGTCTTCAGTTGGCAGGTATTCCTCCCCAAGATGGGGTGAGGGCCCACTTTTCAAGAGCACAAGTAACCTCAACTGCATCTTTGAGATGTTACAATACCAGACATCTGTAAGGTAGCTACTTGGAGCACCATCCGCACATTTACAAAGAATTATATCCTAGTTCAGCCTTCTTTGGCAGATGCAGCTCTGATATCAACAGTGTTAGACAGCCATACCAACTGAATCCTTGTACCCTCCTCCTGTTTGAATACTGCTTACCAGCCACCCACTTGTGGAATAGACACAGGAACCAGCACTTGAAGAAATGGAAGCTACTAACCGATAACTGGAGGTGCTTTTAAGATGTGTGGTCCCTATCTATATTCCACTGCCCACCCTCCTTCCCCTGATTTTTTTCTTCAGTAAGAGAAGGAACTGGAGAGGTGTTGGTTACACACTGCCCCTTATGCTCTCTGTTCAAAGCACAAGGAGAGCAGTGGCACATGCATGAATCAGTGGACACTATTTGTTACAAATTTCCAGTCTCAGGCATACTCGTCCCTCAGGTGGAATACAGATAGGGACCACACATCTCAAAGAACCTTCAGTTACAGGTAAGTAGCCTCCATTTCCTCCATGGTTAGTCCATTTTTGAAAATGGCTTTGGATGGGTCTTAGCCATCTTGTGTAAACTTTGTGACATTGGTCAACAATGCTTTTCTTCTATCTTTAAAGTTGTTACTTAAATAGTTGCATACAAGAGTTGTCTCTTGGTGGTATAAAACTTAATTTAGCAATGCTGTAATGCATCTACATCTTCCAAAGAGCTCCACACAAGTGCAAAGTGAAGTATGGTATGCTGTGCTCTAGTTGAGTGACATGTATAGGTACTTCCCCCACTTGTGACACTTCAAACTAGAGTTTTAAAACACTATTGTAGTAGATGGTTTCAGGTAGTATTTTAACTTGGCAGCTTCCTTAGATTACAAGTTACACAACTCAAAGTTGAATTGCACTGAGCTAAAGCACAAATTAAATGTCTCCATTCTACTTTAAAACTGAAACTATAAAGTGACAAGTATCAAGGTCCCCTAAAGTTATTTTTGTTTCAATTGAATAGTTCTATGAAGGCTATGGACAAACTGAATGCACAGCTGGATGCTCTCTGACAATACCTGGTGACTGGACAGCTGGTATGGTTTCTCTAATCTTCTCTTGAGTGAACTAATTTAGTTGTCCACAACAGCATCTAGAATAGATATCACTTATACTGTCCTTAAAGCTATCCCTGAAGTACTGTAATGGACTACTTGAGTTTTCTCAAGTACAGTGGTAAAGGGTTGTTTGAAGACTTCACTTGAAGGAAGCCACCACCAATAACTAGATGTGAACATAATGTTACAAGGCTGAACCATAAGACCACCCCTCTGTATGGCTTTAACAGAAGTTGAAACATAGGTCATAATATCCTTTAGTTTCTGTATATTAACATTATAGGAACTAGATGTCCAGAGAACTTGGATCATCTGTCTACAAACACGATTTGAAACACTGGTACAGTACCTGTTTCTCTCAAAGCAGATAAGCATTTCTCCTGTTCTCTGATGTAATTACATCTAGTTATCTGGTAAGCTAAACCAAATAGCCTTAAATCTGAAATTGTAGCAACTTAAATGTCAAGTGTCCTGCTTCTGAATGGAACATTCTACACATCCTGAGGGAAAACTCTCTGGATATGTTAATGATATGATGTAAAAGTTCATGTCCCAACAGGACATAATTCTGCAGTATCTTAATCTGGTCTCTAGTCAGAAGTCTCAATTGGTTTTCACTGTGAAATCATGCAGTGTTAAACCATTTGTTGAAAAACAAAATCCCAAAATACTGCCTTGTGGTAATGATGCTTCTGTGGATACTCAGTGATGAAGTATGCATTTTTCTTGTAATACCTTCATCCCCACCTCAGCCCCCGCCCTTAAATTTGATTCCTCCAAGTTAGTACACAAGTATTGTGTTAGCCAGCGTGGGGCTGTGTGGAAAGGAAAGATGGCCTTGCCTTGCCCAGCATTGCATTGTTTGTCAGACCCTAGAGATTTAAGGACTCCTGTTAGTAAAATAGTGCTGTAGTGCAGAGTGTCAGCCAAAGGATGGAATGTCAGTTTCTGATTTGTTTTTAGACTTAATCCTAAAACTGTAAGCTTGAAAGGCCTGGTAAGCAACCTGAACATAAATGTGCTATTTAAGGCCAATGTCTGTTCTATTAAAGGTCATGTTGGCGCGCCAATGCCTTGCAGTCTCTTAAAACTTGTTGATGTAGAAGAAATGAATTACTTTGCTGTCAAAGGAGAGGGTGAGGTGAGTGACATTTGAGGGTCTATAAGAGGCTTCTAAAGAGATTTGTAAGGGGTTCTTGTGCAACCTTTCTAGCCATCTGGTGAGCTAAAATCAAACAGCCTTATTTGAAGTTAGTGAGCTTTAGGTGCTTGACAAAAGTAGTTCTCCTGGTCTACTTCTGAGTGGAGGAGTTTGACTAACTGCATAAACACAATGGACCTCTACCAGGGGATACCAAGTCATTCTGCCTCAATGACACTGGAGCAGGCTAATTGTTAAGTTGTACATGTCAGCAATTGAGTATAAAGAGTTATTTGCTATTAACTCTTCTATTACAATCCTGCATAATAAAGAGAACTCTGCTGGGCTGAGATTTTGTGGCTATAATTTAGAAACTTGCTCCATTTTGGTGCTTCTAGAGACAAATGGGGAAACAAGAACTTCTGAGAACTAAGTTTCTTTTCCTCCAAATCACTTATTACTAACTTTCTTGCCCATCATTCTTGATTAACAAACTCATTTCAGGTATGTGTGAAAGGGCCAAATGTATTTCAAGGCTACTTGAAGGATCCAGAAAAAACAGCAGAAGCTCTAGACAAAGATGGTTGGCTCCACACAGGAGATATTGGAAAATGGCTACCAGTAAGTCAGCTTGTATTGCTTAAACATGCTTTAGTAAAACTAACTTTATCTGTTAGGCAACTCAGCCATTGACAACATAAGGGGCCTTCCATAGGGTTTGGGGCTCAGTTCACATTTCTCAAAGGCGCTTTGAGATATTCTGTTGCAAAGTACTATAAGGCCACATTTGTCAGGATGGTCATGGGAGTCATGGAATCTGACTTCCAGAGACCCCCTGTGACATTCTCTGCTTCAGCCCCAGGGGCTGCAGGACTCTTGAGTTGGCAGCCAGTGGGGCCCTGGCAGGGTTCCAGAAAAAGGTGACAGCAGCAACAGGGTACCCCCTACAAGATTCCAGGACAGGTGAGGGACTCCTGAGGGGCCCTCCTAAAGGTTCCAGTGATGGGCAACAGCCTCATGTGGGGGAGGGGGACTTCTTGGGCAAGCAGCTGGGAGTTTCCCGTTTTTCTCTTTGGGAAATATGGTCACACTGCAGCTCCCAGCCACTGCCGGCAGGGGGGGAACCCCACAGTTCCCAGCCACCACGGTAGCAGGGAAAACCATGGAGCTGCAGCAGCAAAAGTCAGACAGGTCTTGGCTTCTGTAAATTTTTGTTTATTGCCTGTGACCTGTCCGTGACTTTTACTAAAAATAACCATGTCAAAACCTTAGCCTTAACTATAAGTGAAGTCTGAAACAGGAACAAAGTGCTAGCCACTTTTATACTATTGGAAGATTTAAAAAAATAGCAGTACCCTAGTCTGCCCACTGTAGGATGCTGTTCAGGAGGCTTCAGCAAAATTCCTCAAGGCATTTTGGAATATCTTCATTTATTCCAAATTTGAGAGACTTGTAGTATTGAAGATGGGTACTTTCAATTATTGGAGTTATTCTGTTGGGTACCATAGATCCAAATGGCCAAATACATAATGCTAGAGGGAAATGTATGTTAAGTGCTATGGTTAACCAATTCAAAATCACGCTCTACCCTTATTTAAGAAACCTCTTGCAACTCAAGATGGGTTTGGGTCTGTTTTCTTGTTTGAAAACATGGACCATCAAACAGAAGAGGGTGAGGGGAAACAAATCCCCTAGCATAAACTTGCTTATAACAGGTACTGAATCTGTCCTGTATATTAAAGAAAGGATCAATGGTAGAAGCCAGAAAAACAGATTGGTGGCAGCATTGAAGCAGTCCTAGGCTATGCATAAATGTGAAGGGACAAATGACACTTTCCACTCCTTTTTTCCTCCTCCCTCTAGCCTCAAATAAGGCTTCAGTGAGCAAAAGACTCTAGATCTATTATCTAGCCTAATAATTTGAATGGCTTGTCTGCCTTCCTTTCTCTCTTGCTTTCAGTTTTTCCTTAGAGTAATATTTAAACAGAGCATACCATGGGACCTCTGTTAAATAGACAGCAAAAACTCAGAACAGTCTCTAAATCAAGAGTACATTCATCAAAAATTATTCCAGTTACAGGCTTGGAGTAAACTAATGCTAGGATTACTGGTTGGTTCTTGGGCTACTCTAAGTATTTATCTTACTGGTATGTAATCTGCCATAGTGTTTGTAAAGCTTTGTAACATGGCTCTACAATGCTTGCCTTCTGTAAAGAGAAATAAATTAAATTCTCTTAACCCACAGAATGGTACTTTAAAGATCATTGACCGGAAAAAGCATATATTCAAACTTGCGCAGGGAGAGTACATAGCACCAGAGAAAATAGAAAATGTGTATATGAGAAGTGAACCTGTTGCTCAGGTGTTTGTCTATGGAGAAAGCTTGCAGGTACGTATCCTTCAACGAGATGCAATCTCCCTTTTTAAAAACTGACACTGGGTTAAATTATACAATTTCTCCTTGTTGCTACATTTGACTGTAAATTCAGATTTAATGCCCTAATTGCATCACTTGCATAACTTACTCCAGATCTAAGAGACAAGGTGGGTGAGGCAATGTCTTTTTATTGGAACAGCTTCTGTTGGTGAGACACTTTCAAGCTTACACAGAGTTCTTCAGGTCTGGGAAATGTATTCAGTGGCACAGCTAAATACAAGGTGGCACAGATTGTTTAGCATAAGTAGCTAACATTTCCAGGGACCATTTGAAGTGAAGGGCTGTTAATTGGCCACTCCTGTCATGGGCTGGGGTATTGGGATCAGTGGGTGGGTTATACATTGTTGTAATAAGCCATAAATACAGTGCTTCTATTCAGTCCATGATTTTTAGTGTCTAGCCAATTTATGAATTTAAGCTCTCAGGCTCATTTTTTTGAAGGTGGTGTGCAGATTTCCTTTGAGGATGGGAACTGAGGTCCAATAGTGATCATTTTGTGGAAAACATTCATCTTCAGCTTATTTGTCTTCCGTAATATTTCTGAGCTCATTTGGGAGCGTAGTGATTGTCTAGCTTTATCCACATATTGTTGGGGCGTTTCATGTAGGATCCAGGGACCTGGAAAGTGTTTTGGAGGGGGTGAGCAGAGGTTGTTTTGGTTGAAGCAGTGGAGATATGCCTACAGGTTTTGTGTCTGTTCTGGCAGGGTCCGGTGCTGCTTTGAGTTGTTTCCTGGTCTGTGGGGAACTTGCTTCTAATGAGCTTGGAGAGGTTGGGGTTAGTCTGAAATCCAAAAGAAAGATTCAGGAATGATTTGTCAGGATGTGGTACCACAAGTATGGGCTGTAGTTGTTTGATACCTTTGTATGGGTTCCAGTGTGTAGTAGGGGACAACTAGGGCTGTGCTGCTGGATGGAGTTTAATTTCTTTATTGAAGCAGGTTCTCTTGGGGATATTTGGGATCCAAGCCAGGCTAGACAGGGGAACCAAAGTTTCTGGTTTTGGATACTAATGAAATGCTACTTAAGTTGCAAACCCTTCTGAAGGGGAAATGGAATTTTTTTTTAAAAACTGAGATTCAAGTATTAATATACTTTTTTTAGGTTGAAAGATTGACAAAAAATGTGGTCTTTAAAAAGTATCCTTTAAATATGCAGGGTCACTGTTTCCAGCTTCTAAATGTAGAAAGTTGGATATGAAAGTTGTAGTCAACATTTTATGTTGGTTATGTTACAATAACTTTTGCTTCCCAGATTTTTTGCAACTAATTATGAAAGTGTTGATCTGCATGTTGACTAACAGTGGGAAAACTGGGAGCTTCCAGGGAATTCAGTTAAATGTTTATTCAGCAAATGTGCCTTTTTTTTATTATTATTTTTAGGCCTTCTTAATAGCTATTGTCGTACCAGATGCAGACACTTTGTCTAGCTGGGCCAAGAAAAAGGGATTTGAAGGTTCATATGAAGAACTATGCAAAAACAAGGTAGGTGCTCTAAAATGTAGAGTCCAATCATTGGTCTTTTCAATTCTTTAACCTGTAGAATGCAATCTATGGTATAACTTTTTATTTATTTTATTAAATCTTGGTAGGACCTCAAAAAATATATTCTAGAAGATATGTTGAAGGTTGGGAAAGAATCTGGCTTGAAGTCATTTGAGCAGGTGAGGAAACTCTCATTGTAGCATTTGTGCAATTGGAATTGAACTCAACTTTCACTCATTACCTGGCTCTCTAAATGTATCAATACCTGCATAATCTGACTAGGCAGAAACTGCTCAGAACTACATTCTTCATCCCTCTAAGTGATCTGCTAAATATACAGTATCTGTATACTACCACATTTTTGTAAGCCCATTTTACTATGGGATGCAGTCAAAGTAAAAGTGAATCTAGGTTAATAGTTGTTCATTTTTCAGGTCAAAGGCATTGCCCTGAGCATGGAGATGTTTTCTATTGAAAATGGCTTGTTGACACCAACACTGAAGGCAAAGAGACGAGAACTACAAAAATTCTTCAAGTCCCAGATAGATGAACTCTATACTAATATCAGGATGTAACTGAGGGGAAAAATGGGTTGAAGAGAATGGCAAACATCCAGACTACTGTTGGCCTTCATATTTGTATTGACTACAGCAAACATAGGGAAGGAAACTGTGCAATCATTAACTTGTACAAAAATGGGTACCTGCCATAGGAATATTGAAGAAAATGGAACATTGCCTTACTGTCCAGTTATGTTGCAGACCATTTTTATGGTGACCTACAATTTCCAAAATTAGCCTTAAACTGTAAATGTAACTATGTGATCAAGTTATTTAAACTTCCTCAGCCAAAAATGTGACCTTTTGTTAACCATCCCGGGAGTTAACATGTTGCCAGCATGTTCCTGTCTGCAGGATACTCTGCAACTGTCCACTCCAAAGAATTTAGCATATTGGAGAGGTCTCCGTATTGTAGTGCAGGGGAAATAGTTAATCATCAAATAAAAAGCTACAGCTGGTAACACTGCTTCTTGCATTAGCCCTAAAATCGGGTAAGACAGTGCCCCACTGAAGAGAACTCCCTTCAGCATGCCCCATTGAAGAGAACTCAGAAGCTTACTCCTGTGTAAGCTAGAAGTTGAATACCAATCAAAGGAATATACCCCTGTGCAGGAGGTGAATGATGCAATATTGTCTCTCTAAATTAGTCTGTTTAATTCTTCTGCATTAGGAAGGTGGATGCAACTATTTCATCAATGTAGCAAAAACTATTTAACACAAGCTTCAGACATAGTTGTGTAAATGGATCCAAACTCTGGAACAAGACTGGATTTTAGAGAATGAAACCATTCAAGAGGTTGACTGTGCTAATTGCCAGGTAAACTTACACCTTGCACTAGCCATGTGACTCCTGCAATGGGCCCATACTGTACTTAATCTGCTTTGTTTCATTAACATGCCAGGTGCTCTAAACACAGAATAGCTTCTGTCGCTCCCTCAGCTGTCTGATTTAATGTATGAGCAATTGAGTACCTTGATTGAAATGGGTGGGAGCAGAAAGCAGAAAGCAGGATTTTTTTTCTGTCCAACACTTCGAAGCACATGGAAGTATTCAGACAAGTCAGTAGAGGAGAGAGAGAGAGAGCCACTTCCCCTGAACAAATTCCCACATATAGTATAAAAATACACAAATTAAAATCTTAGTCCACTATTCATTTGGAAAATTGGCAGAATTAAGCCTTGTTACAGATAAATATTGACCACTAGCATTCATTACTGTTTTTTAAATATGGATATATGTAAAATACAAGCACAAGGTTTGCACTAAGATTTGTGTGATTGTAATGCATTATTTAGTATAACTTCATACATGTGTACCCTAACTGCACACATCCAAATCAATGCTCTTAGAATATCAAGTAACTTGTTACATGGGAGTTCAAATGTTTGCTTAGTGTTGGCTATTTCTATGTTTTATAAACCAAAACAATTTCCAAAACCAATGAAGGAAACCAAAATAAATATTTCTGCATTTCATGTGAGTGGAGCACTTATTTTTCAAGGTAAAAATATAATGGCTGCTAATGTGCTGACAGAACATGAAATAAGACTATACATCAGACAACAGCTGTAACTAAACATTTGGGTATCTTAGTAAGCAATGAATCTTCATACTTGCAGTATTTGTCATACAGGAGAAGTGGTAGTTCTGGTTGTTTAAACTTGTCTCTACAAAACTAAGACACCCAAGGATAATGTCTCATCTTGGTCTACTGCTACATACCTACAGACTCTTGGTTAATATGCCTATAACATTAAGACAAAGCATACCTCTTAACTTAAACATACTTCATCAGCATAAATAAATAAATTGATTCCATTCTCAAAGGAAGCACAAAATATCTGCAAATACCCTCTCAGGTCTGAACTTCCTTGCAAATAGCTGGCTGTTGTAATCCGTATGTGGATGCATGGATAAAGGTTACACTCTTAAATATAAACCTTTGGCAATTGTGATTGTCAAAACCACATGGGACTGAAGCTTGATATACAAGCTGTCATTGCTAAGGTAAATCTGTTCTCTTGTGACATACTTCATAACACCTTAAATTCAGCCTCTAGAACCTTTTTAAGAGGAGTGGTGGGCTTACAACTTTCTTGTTATCTAGTTGACTCATCTCCTTGACCATTTTCAGTCTGGTTTCTTACCTAGGTGTGGACTGGAGACCACACTAGTTGCTCTGGTTGATCTAAGGATGGGAGATCAGGTGTCAGTGCTTTAATTACAGCTATAGCTGTCCTTGGTATCTTATCAGAGTGGTGTCTGCTTATCAGCAGATAAGTTGGGGGATGGGGGTTGATGGGGCTACTGTAAAGTGGCTTTGTACTTCCCTTGCAGTGTTCTGTTAACCAGATGGTAAAACTGCTCCATCTGGGAGTGTCTTGGGGAACTCCTGCAGAGCTCCTGTCACTCTGGTACAGTGTATATACATGATGCTCTTGGGAGGATAGTGAGGGGCTTAACTGTTGTGTCCCTGTACCTTTCTCCAGTCTGTCCCAAATGGTTGTGACACTTGATGCCTGGGTGACATCAGGGCCCGCATGACAACCTGAACCTCCAGTCTAGAAGAGAAATTGGGATGCAAATAGCAAGAATATCAGCCTTTCTACTAGGTGTCTTCCATTTGTTTGGGTTTGCAAACTATAGATCTGTTTGCAACTCAAGTACTACTAAATATCAGGTAGCCGTAATAGGACAACTGCCTCACTTAAATGTGTCTAGGAGGTTGCAACTATTCATCTTAAAAGCAAACCTTTGCAATGGTCACCTAACGTTCAGGCTAGACTGACATGAACTCTGAAGGAGCTATAATTTGACAATGTAGAAACTGAAGCTGGTACAGAATGCAGTGGTCAGCAGGGTAAATGAAGTGTCATGCCATGAACAATAAGATCTCTGTGCTCCAGGACCCACCCTGGCTGTCAGAGTTGATGGGTGGATTTCAAGGTGCACAGGGACTTCTTTTGACCTATAAAACCCTATTAAGAGGATCTACCTGCCCGAGAACATCTCTAGCCACATGGTATGCCACTAGAGTGGAGAATGCCATCTTGAGTGCCTTGGCTTCACTGGCATAAAGAATGGGCTGGTGGCAGAGCATTTTATGGGGCAGTCACAGCCTTGGAATGTGAGTTCCTTTCCTGGTCCAAAATATCCTAAAATCTTCCACAGTGGAAAGCTCATCCAATTTTCAAATTGGAAGAAGGGTGGGGAATTATTGGAGGAAGGTGCTGCTGGTCTGTTGCTTTAAGTCCTTATACTGTGTTGCTGGTGAGATTATATTCTACTCCATTTTATTTATGCTGGGATATTATTGATCATGATCAAGAGTGCAGAGAGCATATGGATATGTACCTTTCTTGGCACTTATGCGATATTAAAATGTTCAGCCATACTACTTGGTTCTGGACACTGATTTAAACCAAGTGAGGACTCCTTTGTATCAAGTTAAATCAGTCATCACTTTGCCTAACAATGGTAGTCCTCAAGACTGTTTTTTAAGGGTATGGCCTATAGTGTAATTAGACAACCACAGCTGACCCATGCCAGCTTCTTCAGGCTTAAGATCAGGGGCTGTTCAACTGTGGTGTAGAGGTTCCAGCTTCAGCTGGAGCCTAAGCTCTAGGATCCTCCCTTCACCCTGAAGCCTGGGCTCCAGCCTGATCCCAAACATTTACACTGCAATCAAACAGTACCTTAACTAAATCCAGAATCAGCTGTCCTGGGCCAGCTGCAGGTTTTGTAATTCTAGGTTAGATATACCCTAGATTACCTCTCACTTTGGTTCCTGGATAGATTTACTGAGTTGCGTAACTAATGATACTCATCTTCTGTCTACACTGCAGAACAGTGCAAACTAAGTGTTGGGTTAAAACAGCAGTGGAAACATGGCCACTGTACCAGCTACTGCCTCAACAGCCATCCTAGGGTTGAATTTAAGTTTGAATTTGAGCTACCAGGAAGTGTGGGGTTGAAGGTGAACTGAAAGCACTGCTATCTTAATTCATGTTCGCTAACTTGAGTTAACACTTCGTGTGTGTGCAGTTATATCCTAAATCTCAGTCCTGTTGTGGTAGTGGCATACTGCACTTCTGTAATAGAAACAGCCTAATAACTAAGTGCCTTTTGAGAGGTGGGGAGTCCTGCTTAGCCACAGGGACAAACGTTTCAAGTGTATTCTACATTCACTTTGTTTATTTTAGGGCTGTCTATTTAATCGCTGTTAGCTTACATGATTGACTCAAATTAATCACGACTAATCTCGGTTCTAATCACATTGTTAAACAATAGAATACCAATTGACATGAAATATTTTTGGAAGGTTTTTCAATTCATCTCATACAAGTACTGTAGTGCAATCCCTTGAAAGTGCAACTTAAAAATCTAAATTTTTTTTGTTACATAACTGCACTCAAAATAAAACAATGCAAAACTTTAGAGCCTACAAGTCAACTCAGTCCTAATTCTTGTTCAGCCGCTAGCTAAGGCAGACAAGTTTGTTTACATTTAGAAGATAATACTGCCTACTTATTTACAATGTCACCAGAAAGTGAGAACAGGCATTTGCATGAGAATTTTGTATCCAGCATTGCAAGGTATTTACATGCCAGATATTCTAAACATTCAGATACCCCTTCATGCTTCGGCCTCCGTTCCAGAGGACATGCTTCCATGCTGATGATGCTCATTTAAAAAAAATTATGCATTTAAATAAACTGAGCTCCTTGTGGGAGAATTGTCTCCATCTCTATTTTACCCACATTCTGCCATATATTCCATGTTATAGTAATATCAGATGATTACTCTGCACATCTTCACTTTAAGAACACTTTTTTGCTGCAGATTTGGCTAAACTCAAAGGTACCAATGTGAAATTTCTAAAGATAGCTATGGCACTTGACCCAAGGTTTAAGAATCTGAAGTGCCTTTCAAAATCTGAGAGGGACGAGGTGTAGAGCATGCTTTCAGAAGTCTTAAAAGAGCAACACACCGATGTGGAAACTACAGAACCCGAACCACCAAAAAAGAAAATCAACCTTCTGCTAGTGGTATCTGACTCAGATGATGAAAATTAACATGTCACTCAGCACTGCTTTGGATTGTTATCGAGCAGAGCCCTTTATAAGCATGGACACGTCCTCTGGAATAGTGGCTGAAGCATGAAGGGACATATGAATCTTTAGCGCATCTGGCATGTAAATATGTTGCGACGCTGGCTACAACAGTGCCATCAGAACACCAGTTCTCACTTTCAGGTGACATTGTGATCAAGAAGCAGGCAGCATGATCTCCTTCAAATGTAAACCAACTTGTTTGGCTGAGTGACTGAACAAGAAATCAGGACTGAGTAGACTTGTAGATTCTAAGTCTTTTTTTGTTTTGTTTTTAAATGCAGTTATTTTTTAAACATGAACTTACAAATGCAGAATAACTTTCATAATAGAGATTGCACTACACTACTTGTATTAGGTGAATTGAAAAATACACTTTTTTACAGTGCAAATATTTGTAATAAATAACAATACACGGTGTATAAATTGAAATCTACATATTTGAAAATGTAGAAAACATTCAAAAATTTAAATAGTAGCTATTTATTTAAAATACCAGCTACTATTTAACAATGCAATGAATTACATGACACCAGTTTTTTGGAATCATGTGCCTAAGACTGCATTCACCTGTTTAATCACTTTCTTTCCTACATCTCCTTTTGTGCATCACTAACATTTATTAACCAAGTTTGAATTAGACTAAATTTTGCCTTCCTTTAGACCTGTTATCTTATGGAGAGATAAAGGACATGCAGAGATGTGACTAAAAGTAGTAAGCTTTTCCCAATGTTAGAGTAAATATATTCTGCCTTCCCCAAGTAAGAGAAACCCATCCATCATGACATAAAGGTCTGCTATAGCCACTTCATGACTCGCTATCTGATGTTTCTTAACGTCAGAATGTTCATCTCAGGAAAAAGTAATAGGGTGGTGTAGACAGTCTATTGCACCCCCATTCACCTAGCAGTGATGTATTATCCCTACCTATTGCCTATCCAATCAGTGTAAGTGGATACAAGTGCTGTACTCTAAGATCTTTAAGGTATCACTGCATTTAGTTTATTTGCAATGAAACTAGACCAGGAGAATTAGTATAGTCCAATTATATGTAAGTCTTTTTACTAATTGAAGCACAGATTCTGAAAAATCTGTCAGAATGGAAGCATGGTACTCTTTGCCTATCAGTGATAGGGGTGAGTAGTAGCCCTACAGCTCAAGAGAGGGCTGGGGGAGGAAGGGTAAATTACTTCACATTTTACATCACAGCTGAATGTGGCTGCAAGATTTGTATAGATCTTCACTTACCTATTCAAGATTAAACTTGAATTATGGCAGAATGGAGATGAAATTGCTCCCCACGGTTTTTTTTTTGTTTACTCCTTGTCCTTTAGAAAAGGGCAGCCAGTTGTCCTTTGCTACATTAGGCATAGGCAGTAGTCTAGTATTGTTTGAAGTGATTGGGAAGTCTTAATCACAGGGGGAAACATTCAAAAACTGTTGTGACTTACCAGCAGAGGGAGATGTTTAAGTAAAATCTGCTTATAGAAACTAATATTTCAAAACTATTGCCTGTTTAAATAATTTAGAAGTGATATACTTAAGACAGTCCTGTGCCACATTATAGACTTATGCAACATTCGACGAAGTGAGTATTCACTCACAGAAGCTCATGCTCCAATACAGCTGTTAGTCTATAAGGTGCCACAGGACTTTGTTGCTTTTACAGATCCAGACTAACAGGGCTACCCCTCTGATACTTAAGACAGTGAACAACTGCTATTAATTTTGAAAATGAATCTCTAAATTACATTCTAAAACTCAGACAGGGCCTACAAGCTGAACTACACATTTATCCTTTTGCTAGTAGCCGCCTGGATTACGTTTGGGAGAACAGTTGAGTTCAGAGCTTGTGCCAGGGGGATGATTTACAGCGTTAGACATCTAACTCCCATCAGCTTTTTTTTCAAGGATGAGAGCTTTATGGCCTGAGCCGGTGGCTTTTTCCTTAGAGGCAAGTGCAGCCCCCCAGCTCCGGGAGGAGGGGGGCTTGGCCCCAAGTCTTTCCGGTACCCTGTACCCACTACAAGTCTCTCGGCAGTACTGCGCACTGGTAGGTACCACCCTACTTGCACCCCAGCCCAGGGAAAGTGAATGAGGGTGGGGGGAGAAATGGAGGGAGCAAGGCGGAGCCTCGGACCCGGGCCGGGCAAGGGTATTTTGGTTAGACTAGTCAGGAAACGCTGCACAAACGAGGGGGGGCATTTCACTCGCACAGCTACCGGAAGCTCTAGCCAGCGGCGGCTCTATAGGGGTTAACGGCTCCCCCTCCGTGGGGCGGCGCTGTGAGTAGCGCCAGGGCCGGGAGTGAGTCGCCCCGCCCCAGGCGGTTAGAATTGTCGCGGGAAGATGCTGTCTGAGTCGGGAGCGCGCGCCGCGGGGTCAGTTACTGAGCGCGCGCATCTCAGCCCCCGGCGCGACTACTGAGCCGACCCCGGGTGCCGCCGCTCCAATGCCCCAAGCTGCCCACTTACATAGCGCGGACAGGGGGCTGCTGGAGCCCGTTCTACTCCTCGGTTGGTGCGTGTCCCTCCTGCCCCCCCCCCCACTAATCGCCTGATCACGAGCGGCCCGGGCGGGGCTGGGAGGGTAGTGGGGGTGTCGGGGTGGGGCTGGGTGCTGGGGCAGTAGGAATGATGGGGTGGGGCTGGATCCGGGGGGGGGGGGGGCAGGGCAATGGCGGTGGTTGAGGAGGTGAGGGGGCCGGGGGCGGGCGGGGCAGAGGAGGCTGTGTCTGGGTCGTTATCCCAGTATTGTTCCAAAACCCCAGTCAGGCCCTGGCCATGTCACATATTTGGCTACATCAAGTGGATACAAGTGTTTGCCCAGGCTCTTCCCATTAGCATTTGGGGTCACCCTCAGCTTCCGCTTCCATGTTGCAGCCGGTCTTTGCCACCCCAGCTCTCACTTGAGGCTGAGTGTTTGTGTTCGAGGTCAGTGCCTGGGGGAGTTGTTCCAACGGAACCCAGGTTCTCCAGATCATCAGCTTTCCTGCTGTTATTAGTCTGTAGCCTTCCAAAGTGGTTTTTCAGGGAAAGTGACTTTTAGAGGCACAGCTCTTTTTGGACTTCCAAGTATTGGATGGTGAACTGTGTTTATGCAGTGGGTGTCTTGGATCATGTACCTGTTTTTTGTTTCTTTCTACTGAGGAAATCCTCAGTCCCTGTGAAGCGGTATAGTGACAGGTGGGAAGTCAGTTTCAAGGAACCTGTGATGATCCTACTGATTGATTAAGTTTGCTATTTTGTTTGCGTGGCTCAAGTGTGAGCATAGTGGGGCACAGTACTCTGCAGTTGAGAGAAACAGGGTGAGATTGGTTGCTTGGAGTCTTTGGGATTAGTTTCCCACGTTATGCTGGCCAGTTTCTGGAGTACATAATTCCTGGAATTCACTTCTGTTTTTCAGCTTCCTTATGTGCTCTTTGATTGTCAGCATTTGGTCTAATGTGACCCCAAGGTACACGGGATGTTTATAATGCTCAAGGATTGTAGTATCCTACATTATCTGGAGTTTTTACTTAGGCCGATCGTGTTTCAGCCAGAGGGCACATATTCATGTCTTACTAGAATTCTTCTCCAGGTACAATCAGGGAGCCAGTTAGACTTTGTTCAGTGTCCTCAGATCTTTCTGATTGGGTAGCAGCAAAGCAAGGATCATCTGCATAAATGAATCTTTGCAAAATCAGGGGATTCTGGTTGGTTATTTGTGAAGGCATATTAAAAAAGCAAGGGTGATAGCACTGAACCTTGGGGTAATCCATTGACATTTCTGATTATCCATCTTAACAAAGAATGTTAATTCTCAAGCAGGGAAGAGATGACCTGGACCATCTTGCTATTCCTCAAAATTCTTGCCATTTTCAGTAGAAGTGCACGATGGTTCAGTGCCGTAAGCTACCAACAGCCTCTGTAATTTTGCAAGTTTCAAAGCCATCTTGGGTTTATTGGGGTAAGTTTGCAACTTGACGACAGTATTGACGTCCTCAGTGGAAACCAGCTTGGTCAACAGGCAGCTGCCCTTCTGCTATTGGCGCTATTCCCCCGTTATCATTTGCTCCTATAGCTTGTAGGCTGAGCAGAGTAGGGATAGTTGTCGGTAGCTCTTTGCAATTAAGGTCTTCAGGTGGTTTGAGTAGCACATGCACTTTAGCTTGTCTCCACAGCCTGAGTATCTGCATTGTCTCCAGGCAAGAATTAAAGACCTCAAGTAGCCGCTTCTATACTCTTGTCCAAAAGTGTAGTAATAGTATATGAGATGTCTAGCTGCCTTTCAACATTTCAGAGTTTTTGAGACTGTTGTCAGCTCCTTGATGGTAGGCTGCTCATTGCGGATTTTTCTGATCCTGAGGAGCAAGCAAAGTACCTGCTTGTCTTCTTTCATTATGTGCTTTGTTTTGTGGGCTGGTTTACCATTTAGGAGGAGTTGCTGTGCCAGTTGGTTGAGAGAGACTTCAGTAATACACTTTGATTGTTGTCCGTTAGGGTTCAGCTCACAAATGATGGCCTATGCTTTTTTGCTGATATGGCACAGGTTTGCTGTTTCAATCAGCTTGCTCCAGCTGTTGCACCACTTCTTTCTGATCTCTTTTTTCTGAGCCCAGGAGTTCTCTGAAGGGGTCTGAGTCAAATAGTCCTAAATATCTTGTTGGAATGTTCTGAAAGCCCAGGTACATGTAATGTCTGACATCCCTTGGGGGTATGCTTTTGGGTAGTCTTCCACATTAGAGAGAGACATTCTCTGTAGTGCTTTTGTGTTGGAGAATATTACAGATGGATCTATTCAATTTGGAGGTAAGCTTCTCCAGTCAGACTTTCTGAAAATGAATTTCGGCAGGTACTATGTTTTCCTGCATAAATGTTGTATGCAGTCTATGCTGTGGTCATGGGATCGCTGCCACGACCTCCCTTCTGAAGTAGCGTGCATTTTTAGAGGTGACAAAAGGTAGACTGGGATTGAATCCCTTGTTCCATCATTTGTTTTGGAAGGCACATTTATCCTTGAAGTCCTAGAGCAAGGTCAGGTTGTTTGTTTGACTTCCACTTCTCAACTTTTTCCACATTGTTGTTGTTGCTGGAGTAGCCCCAGATTGTGTTGTGACTGTTGAATTCACCTGTGACAAGGCTTGTTTTTTCTGGTGGCTTGTAAATAGAAACTACTGCTATTTGGTCGAATTCAACCTTAAGTTCTGTATATCATGGTGTTTCACAACAGTGTTTTTTACTAGCCTTTTGTCACATACAAGTACTATGCTACCATAGGGGCTGCTTTCAACCTTTGCAGCAATGTGCATGCCAGGAATGTTTAGTGGTATTGTCTTTCCCTGTCAAAGATTCAGGTTTAAGCCAGAAGGGACCACAGGATCATTTAGTCTGATTGCCTGTATATCACAGACCATCAGTACCACTTCATGAAACACAACTGAAATGAGACCCAAGTATTACTGCCCACAGGACAGACTGAAGCATACCAATACCCAAGGCCCCCTCAATGGCAGGGACATGATTAAGTGAGATGCTTCAGAGGAAGGAGATCCCAATTCCCCACCCAGAATATGAGTAACGGGGAGAATCACTTCCTGACCCCTGCGAGTGTCTGCTTTATTCCAGATAGGATGTCAGCCTTCTCTGCACAGAATTCTTACACATTGAAACTATTTCCTTTTGGCTGAGGCTCTCAAAGGGGCTGTTTATGTCAAGGATTATATCTGGGGGTGGAAGGGGTTGGCGACTGGGTGGTAGAGGCGGGGCTGGTATGTGTGTGTCAGATATGTTCACATCATGACCCTAGTAATCTCCCATTGCAACTAACTATGTGAGAGACCAAATCTATTCTGTGCAGCTGCTGAAGTAGTTCAGTTGGGAAAGCATTAGACTGAAGGTCTAAAGGTCCCTGGTTCAATCCCAGGCTTTGGCAGGTCCTTATCTCCCTCTTTGTGCAGGGGTGGCTTGTTGGGGGGGAGGGATAGCTCAGTGACTTGAGCATTGGCCTGCTAAACCCAGGGTTGTGAGTTCAATCCTTGAGGGGGGCCATTTAGAGATCTGGGGCAAAAACTGGGGATTGGTCCTGCTTTGAGTAGGGGGTTGGACTAGATGACCTCCTGAAGGTCCCTTCCAACCCTGATATTCTATGATTCATATTGGGAGAAGGGTGGCTGAGTGGTGGGGGAACCGATTCTGTTTTCTTGCCTGGCTAAATCGGAGGCACTGTCTGCCTTTGGCAAAATCGCCCTGAACTCCCCATCCTGGCCCCTGCAGCAGCAGTTTGGATTAGCTCCTCCTCCCCCCTCCCCCCACCACCCTCACTCCCCTGGGCCTGGGCCGGGCCCGGCACTACCCTGTGCTGCATGGGTCTGTGCACTACCTTGATTCTGTAGTGTGCTGTTATTGATGTACAGGTAACTTTATAGGCACACATTGCATTCCATGTACTCTTTTCATAAAGGACAGGTCCCACGTTAAATGGAGACTAACGTGTCATTTCAGAAAAGGGATTTGAATACAAAACTTCTGTAAGTGAGATGGATAAGAAAAGGAAGATGCATGGTAAAAGCCACATGCCTGCTCTGTAAGTAAACAATGCTGTAAATTTTCCTTTACCAATGAACTCCCATTTCTTTAAAGTGAACTGAAACACTTCACCTGCACACACCTAGACTGGGACCGCTGAGGCTAAGATTTTTTTTTTTTTTTTTTTTATGGGTGCCTAAAGTCAATGGGTGCTGCAACGTGCTCAGCACTTTTGAAAATCAGGCAATTTATTTAGGAGCTTTATGGCCTGATTCGGTGGCTTTTTCCTTATAGGCATAAGGGCTGCTCACATACACCTAGTTGCTGAGTCAGGGCCTAAATAAAGTGTTACCGTCCCTGTCTTGCAATTGGCTATGCTTGGATGAACTGCTGTATGCATGCATAACCTTATTGACTTCTGTTGGGCTCTTCTCCAGTGAAGTGTAAGATCAGAACCTCAGAACCTAACTTCAGTACCCATTTTAAAAAATCTCGACCTTTGTTGCTTGTTCACTAGTTGACAACTTAATTACTACCTCTCACAGATATCAGTGCTATCATCAGGTTTTAGATAAAACACACTACTCTGAATTCTAACTTTGGAAGACAAGTAAAATAAAGATTTTCAGCAATTTTTACTTAACATATAGTCTTCAAATTTATACTTATGTTAATAATTTGCAACTGAAAGCATTTATTAATGTAAATACTTTAACACTGTATGGTAACTGGTCTCTTTTGCAAATGGAAAAACTATTAAAAACGCTGTTTGTATGTATATAGTATGAAAATATAGGTGTTGTACATTAAATTTTTTAAGCATGAAACGGAATGTTGTATGTTTCATACAACATATTTCTCTTAAACTAGCTAATTTTTAAAATTGAAATTGCCTGGCAAATATTAAGTAGAAAACAAACGAACAGAAAACCCTGCTCAAACAATATTGCCACTAACTAGTGGAGGTAATGGACCATTTGTAATACACCTCTTTCCTACAAGTGCCCCAATTAGCATGACATTCAGGTCATCAGTCAAATTGAAAATCCTATTCCAAATCCACAGGTAATAATTTTCAGTGGCATGCCAGTCTTGTAAGTGTTGACTGTTCAGATGTTCTGAATTAGCATATTGTATTAAGATATTTTTGATTATTATGGCTTGCGTTCAAATTTAGTTTGCTTTAACAAAAAAGCGCTAGTTTGTTTTTTCCCTTTCATGTATGAAATTCACTCTGAAACTGGTATTTAATCATCACCTGTAGCAGCAGTAGAGTTTTCTTTTGGGGGTGGGGGGGGTAATAGAAGTGGTCCTAAATTTAATGCAAAATATCCAGTTGCCTAATTTTGGGCTAGACTGTGACTTGCATGAGACACCCAACACTATGCAGGCTACCTGGACCTTAGGTTTGGTCACGTAGAAGTAAGCAGGGCTACTCTCTCACTTGCTTTTTCTCTGCAGGGGGTGGGTAGGGAATAGGAGGAGAGAGATGGCTCTAATTCCCACTAATAACTGGCCAGATTAGCTGAACCAAGAAAAGAGCAGTTAACTTCTTGCTGACAAAGGCCCTCTGTAAACTGTTTACCCTTTGGAGAAACAGTAGCGCTTGGGTTTATGCCGTTCATGCCCCTCCTCTTATTAAGTATTGCCTAAATAGAAGACTGTTGAGGAGTAAGTCCTGGTTATTTTTTTCTTTAAAAAGTAAATATATAATATTAAACTTATATTTGAGCATTTCCTTTGTCATTTGGGTTAAGCTCTGTTGTTAAGAAGCTAGACATGGGTAATGTAATAATGTAATGTAGCCCTGATTCTGATGCAGGAATGAAGAGAAAAAGAGAGTAGGTTTATAGTGGAGTTATTTTTAAATAACTTCAGTATATTCAACTGTACATTTATTTTATACATTTTTAATAGTGAGAAGACCTCAAAGAAAACATTGAAAAGAAATAAACTGGATGTAAGTTATCTTAATTTTGCAGTCAATTAAAAATAATAAAGTATAAATGTGCCATGCTGTTGAAGGTCTAGATCAGGGGTGGGCAAAGTACGGTCCACGGGCTGAATCTGGCCTACCAGTTGTTTTAAGCTGGCCTTCAAGTTCCTGCTGGCGAGTGGGGTCTGGGGCTTGCCCCGCTCCAGCCGGGGAGCAGGGCCAGGGGCCGCTCCACACAGATCCTGGAAGCAGTGGCATGGCCCCCCTCTGGCTCCTATGTGCTCCAATAGCCCCCTCTGGCACTCCAATGGGAGCTGCAGGGGCAGTGCCTGTGGATGGGGCAACGTGCAGAGCCTCCTGGCTGCGCCTCTGCATAGGAGCCAGAGAAGGGACATGCTGCTGCTTCTGGGAGCCGCTTGAGGTAAGCGCCGCCCAGAGCCTGCATCCCTGAGCCTCTCCCCACACCCCAAACCCCTGCCCCAGCCCTGATCCCCCTCCCGCCCGCTGAACCCCTTGATCCCAGCCCAGAGCACCCCAGCCCCACCCCAAAGCTTGCACCCCCAGCTGGAGCCTGTACCCCTTCCCACAGCCCAACCCCCTGCCCCAGCCCTGATCCGCCCTCCAAACCCCTCTGTCCCAAGCCCAGAACATCTTCCTACACCCCAAACTCCTCATCCCCAGCCCCACCCCAGAGCTTGCGCCCCCAGCTGGAGCCTACACACACCCCGCATCACACTCACCCGCCCCAGCCTGCACCCCCCCTCCTGTATCCTGAACTCCTCATTTCTGGCCCCACCCTGGAGCCTGCACCCCCAACCAGAGCCCGTACCCCCTCCTGCACCCCAACCCCAATTTTGTGAGCATTCATGGCCCACCATACAATTTCTATTCCCCGATATGGCCCTCGGGTGAAAAAGTTTGCCCAACCCTGGTCTATATCCTGAAAGCTAACCCTTATGTGTGGGCATAGGGGTCTGCCTGCATGGATGAGCTTTCATCCTCTATGGGAACTGTGTTTTGTAATCTCGCTGCTTTGCAGCTTTTGTGAGAGTGATGTACCTTGTGGTAAAATGGACAGTTTGCTTGAAAATGTGATGCTAGTTTTCAAATCCGGACAAAGATTTGATAACTTTCCCATGATAAAAATAGAGACCATCCAGAACAGGAATATTCAGTGCATTTATTTTCATTGCCAAAATGAAAACCTTAAAGTTTAACTTGGGAAACGATATTATGCTTGTAGAATAGAAATGCAGGTGATTGATGTCCCTTCATTCCCTGATCTTCATTTGCACCTGCACAACTCTCACTGAAATCAATGGGAGTTACATACATAAAACTGACAGGCTGGTTGGGCCAATAATTCAGCCTACAGGTGACTTTTAAGCATGCCTTTTCCCCTGCTCTCCTAATATAGAGCAACTTGTGCTGAATGATCTACTTATATTTGCTGTTTGGAACTTTCAGCAAATTAAAATTTTCATTTTTTAACGTGCAAGTTTTGCAGCAGTGGAAATCCACGACTAGACACACAATAGTAATATGAATAACAAGGGGGGTGGCTGAAAATGTCCCCCCTTGTCTGAAGGAAAAAAAAATCAGATTTTTGAAAAGAGATTAGTTCTTCGAATGTGCTGATCTTTTGTGTCTAAAGTAACACTTCTTACAAGTTTTATAATGTACTACTGTTATAGCATAATACAAAATAGTAGTATGTATCACTTCACTTTACCTACATTTTTCTCACGAAAAATAAGTGTAAAAAAGAAAATGCATTCATGTCCCCTTTCAAATGTTTTGCACCATAGCTCAGTGTCATGGATTCTATTTTAAATTTGAATTCTAAATACTATTCTAATCAAGTATTTTAAATTTGTTGTCATTATATTTAATTTGTTTTACATTGGAAAGTTGGATGTAGAAGACATTGCTTTAATACCCACCCAGGAATACAAAGCTAAGTCCCATCCTCGCAGTAAATTACTTCCATGTGAGGAACCGGATGTCTCAAGGATATTGAAGATAACTGAGAGTGGGCAAGTTGAGGAGCCTGATGATTCATTTGGTTAGTATTTAACTTTTTAAAATTGTTTAATACATTATTTTTGCAAGTTATCTTGCACATAAGTTATTTTAAAAACCATAAAGAAAAGCCTCAGTGTCACTCCTTGCCTATGGGAGTGGAAGTACATAGCAGAACATCCCTTGTAAGGTGGTGGTATATAAAACGGCAGTGTTTTCATGGTTCTTGAGTGTTTGTCATCTTCCTCCATTCTTGTGCTTGTAGGTGGTGAGAACTGTGAAGAGAAACTGTTCTGCAATCCTAAGAATATATGTGGAGATATTTTTAACATTTGCAAGGAGAAGAGGCTTGTCACTTTCAAATATTATTAAAAGGAAAGATCTTATTCTCAACCATATATAAATTATTTTCTGGTGAAATATTAAAACCACTTTTCATGCTTCATGTGGGACCCATTGATAGACACCCCTTGGTCTCCCCAAGTTTCTTCTCTCAAAAATTTTAAACAGTGTATTTTTAAATAAGACTTACTTTGAAAGAGACACATGGTAGACATACAAATCATAACAATGCCCAGTTGTATGAAATATAGGAAAACAGTGCTAGTGTAGCCAAGTGCTTTGCCTAAGCAGACAAAGTTGCAAACTTCCGTGTTTGTTTTTCTGTTGTATATAGATCACCCTTTACACAGCACTGCTGTAGACGCTGGTGGGAATGTGGAATTGCAGGAAGAGGAACACATGTCAGCTAGTGATTCATCTCCACAAGGGAAACATGCAGAAACAAGGTACAATGAACATAAAATATTTTCCAGTCCTGGAAAACTATTAGACAATGTTTGGAAAACTTAAGTTTGCTTTTGTACATTGGTGTGATCTCAGGGTCATCCCATTATTTCAAGAGAGACTTTAAATGGTGAAAAATGTCCTCATTCTCAATTGCTGTCTTTTAAAATGCTCCTGCTTAAAACCGTCTAAGTAAGAAGCCAAAGCCCAAATCAGTCAGCAGGTCGGAGGGAAAAGAATTCTGGCTTGCACTATGCCAAGCATGTACTGCTTATAACTTACATCTGTGTATGTTAGACTTTCTTACTGTAATGTTGTGGGTGTCAGGATTGTGTTGGAAGAAGTGAAAGGCTTTTAAAAAAAAAATGGATCCATTAGTGAGACTTCTATTTGCAAATGACTACTATTCAGCAAAAATGGCAAAGAAAATAGTAGAAAAAACAATTGAAAGGGAATCTAATTTGCTTTGAGACTGATATAGTTTTGAGAAAATTCCTCTTCATTTCAAATTATTGTAAAACAATTTTTGTTCATACACTTCTGCTTTGTTAAAACAGATTTGGTATAAATATGAAGTAATGCTTGCTTGAATGAACTTATCAAGACAAAAACAAATAGTGGGTTTGATCTTTCAGGGAACCTTTTGCATCCCTGTTGAACTCCTGAAGATCATTTTCCCCCCAGCTCCTCCATCCCAATTTCCCAAGTGTACCTCATTTGCTTTTGGAGCCCAGGCAACACAGGCATCTTTATGGCCAGTCAGCACCAGGCTGAACTCTTTCAGAGCCTTTTAACTCTGTTTCTTAAACTGACAGTGGGGGTTGCTGTTGGAGAGATGTGGCTGCTGCAGCACTTCTTGAAGCTGATGACTTGGGAATTGAAAACTGAGAAGAAATTAAACCTGGGATTCCTGCAAGGTCGTACAGAACCACCTCCATTAGGTCACCAATGAACCCTTGGTTTTGTGGCTTAAATAAAGCATGTTGAGGACAAGTGTGCAACCCGTTGGTTAGCATGTAATGGGTTACACAGGGATACAGATTTTTTTTTTTAATTATGTCAGGAAAGTTTTTATTGCTCATCTTTATTCTAGAAAAAATCAGTGTAGCTTGAAAATGGCTGAAGATAACAAATCAGAGACAGATGATTCTGAAGACGAATCCCTGAAGGAGAATAAGATACAGAAAAAGGTTTGTAAGAATATATCAATAACTTTTATTGAGAACATATTCTATGCCATATTCAGATTAGACAGAGGAAAGGGTTTGACACTCTTTAGCACTTGTATAGTTATTTTAATCTGTAGAGCATCATAGATAATTAATCTTCAAAACACTCCTGTGAGATGGGCAAGTATTAAGTGTAATGCCCAAGGCCACCGATGGAGTGTCGGAGCAAGGATTAGCACTCAGGAGTTCCTGGATTCTACCAGACCATTAGACCATATCTTCCTTACTTGATGTGCAGCAGGTTTTTTCTTAACAAAAAGAATGTTTACTTATGAAATATATTGTCATTCTTAAGGAAATATAGATAGTAAAGAATTATTCCTTATTTATCTACTGATCCAGTATTAAAGTTACAACAGACTTGTAAGAGTAGAATTTTCAGTTAATTACTAAAACTAATTTTTAAAACTTATATTGGTGCTAATCAACTTGACACACTTATGAGTGGCTTTCCTTCAATGCGCTTACGCATCACATTTCCACCATACTTAAGTCTCTTGATACTTAAAAGTTCTCTTGTCACATTTTTTAATCTTATCTTCTGTCAGCCTGGAAGCTCTCTATTAAAGTGGCAGATTTCTGTCAGTCAGTTTTTAATGAGAGAAGCTATGCAATAGTGCACCCTATAAGTCTTGCACGTTGGCCTGACTGGTGTGTTAAATTCACTACGCTCACACAATCCTAGTGTCTTTCACACCAAGAACTTCTTGTGTGGAGCCCTACTGTGTAGTTATTGCTGGCCTGCCAGAAAAGAGTCAAAACTAATGATGACTTTTAGTGTTCAGAAGTATGTAGTGTGAATAATTGTTTTTTTTAAAAGACATTCAAATGTAGTTTTGAAACCATCACAGGATACTGTAGTAGTTTTGATTGCTCATGACATCTCAAACTGTCTTTAAAAGTTCTTATTATAATTTTAAAGCAGTAGAGTTTAGATCTTTCAGACTGTTACTGTTAATGCCTTTTTTCTTTTGCACTTTTAAAAATCTGAAGATTTATTTTAAATTATTCTTTATATAGATATCAGGAAACGCCATGACCAATGTGGAGGAATCTAAGTTACCATCTGCATTAGCATTGGGGAACAGCTCTTCAGAAAGCAACATATCAAATAAGGTTACAGATTTAGTGAAGAAGTTGAATGCACAAAAGGTAAAAGTTGTCCCAACTACAAAATCTATCAAAAATGCCTCTAAAATCTTTTCTCCTCAGAATTAAGCACTAAAACACATAGTGATCCCTCTCATCTGTTTAAAAAGAGGGAGAATGTTTGTATTCAGGAAAGAAAAATAGCTTTGGGTGTGAGGGGGTAGGACAGAGGGAAAACTGAACACAGAGGTCTTGTCTACTCTAGCATTTCTCTTCAAAATACTCTCACCTTGTGCAGCTTCACGTGTGATACCTGTCATAGTTCAAGGCAACTGCACCCATATTCCCCCTCTGTGATTCCCTCAAGGCCTCAGTGCTAAGCTTCTGGCTTCTCAGCTGTCACCTCTCTTGGGCAGAGATCCACATCTCTCTCCCTACTGATTGGGGTTTTTCCAGATGTCACAGTTCCCTGCCTATACTGTGATACGCCAGCAAGCCAAACTGCCTAAACTGGCCAGTGTCTATGCTTTGCTTTCTCTCCAGAGGTTATGCCTGCAGTCATAAGTTACTGCACAACTCTTTAGAAGTCCATTTATTCTTAAGGGGAAAGCATTACAGAGAAAACATTAAAAACAATAAAAGAACCTACACTCATGCTGAAAAGCTTACCAGAGGTCACCCCAGCTCCAACTTTGGGCTCAGTTGGTGTCAGTCCTTGAAAACCCACAACTGGGTGATCCCTGTATCTACAAGTTCATAACTGTCTCAGATTCAGAACAAGACCCACCATGAATAGTTCAGTTGGGCCTTTGATCTTGGTCTCATGCAACAGGTGATCAGCAGACAATGGCCCCCTCCTCAGGACTTAGCTTCAAAAGGCTAGGTTTTTGCATAACCAGATGTCCCTAGAGCAGTGGATTTCAAACTTTTTTCTGGCAACCCAGTTGAAGAACATTGTTGATGCCCACAACCCAGTGGAGCTGGGGATGAGGGATTTGGTATGTGGGAGGGGCTTAGGGCTAGGGAAGAGGGTTGGGATGAAGGGTGGGGCTGGGAATGAAGGGTTCAGGGTGTGGGGGGGCTCTAGGCTAGGGCAGGGGGTTGGGGTGCAGGAGGGGGGTCAGGGCTCTAGGCTGGGGCCAGGGATAAGAGGTTTGGAGTGTAGGAGGGGGCTCTGGGTTTGGAGGGTCTCGGGCTATGGGAGGGGGCAGAGTTCTGTGCTGGGGGGTAGGGGGAGCAGGCTCTGGGGTGGGGCTGGGGATGAGAGGTTTGGGGTGCAGGAAGGGGCTCTGGGTTTGGGGGGATCAGGGCTGGGGCAGGGGATTGGGGCACAGGCTTACCTCAGGTGGCTCCCAGTCAACAGCACAGCAGGGGTGCAGAGGCAGGTTTCCTGCCTGTCCTGGAAGCAGCCAGCAGCAAGTCCGACTCCTAGGCGGAAGCGTGCAATCGACTCCACGTGGTTCTCGCCCGCAGGCACCACCTCTCCCCCAAACTCCTATTGACCGGTAACTGGCCAATGGGAATGTGGAGCTGGTGCTCTGGCGGGGGCATCATGCGGAGTGCCGTGGCCCCCCCACCTAGGAGCCAGACCTGCTGCTGGCCGCTTCCAGGGCGCAGCATGGTGTTGGAACAAATAGGGACTAGCTTGGCTTAGCCGGGCAGCACTGTTGATGGGCTGTTAAAGGTCCCGATCGGCAGTGCTGACCAGAGCTGCTGCGACCCAGTCCCTTCCATTCCACAACCCAGTTCTGGGTCGCAACCCACACTTTGAAAACCACTGCCCTAGAGAATCCCCAGGAAAACCACTTAACACTTTTTGTTCTGAAAGTCTATTCTTATCTGATGCTTTGTTCAGTATTGTCCTCTGAACCCACAGGTACCACATCTCCACCCCTCAAGAGGTTACATACCCTTCTGGACCACAATAATAAATCATTCATTTAATACAATGGACCCCAAAGATATATTCATTTCAATAAGGTCGCCCAATAATATTGCCAACTGCATTTCTCTTCAAAATATTCCCCCTGATGCAACTTTAGCATTCCCACTGATATCACTGGTGATGCAATCTGGCATCACTTGTTCACTGGCAGCATTACCAATGTTGTCAAAACTCTGCACAGAGCTGATGTAGACTACACAGTTGTTAAAATGCCTGTGGTTGTTCTACACTAGTGTTACTTCCAACTGCTACATTAGAAATAGTTCATTATAATTATGGGTTTTAAAATGGTTGAACGTAATTGTTCTCGAAAGATAATCTGCTGCATTTTGTATTGTAGAAGCCCAAGAACAGTGTTAAATCCCATATGAAACCAAAGAAGTCTTCACAAAAGAGTGCATTAGATCCTTCTGGTAAAAGGAATTTGATACTTTTCTCTTCATAATTTTACACTTCCTTGTAACTTTTCCTCATTAGCCATTAATAAGTTTTCCTAAAAATAGTTTTGATATCTGGTATTTTGCATCCCAGTAAGGCTAGAAATGGGAGCCTTATATAATTGGAATAGGGAGATTCTTATATAGTTGGAATCAGCACTCACTCACTAGTACTGTAACATCATGAGATACTGGGTTTCAAGATTGTGACCATTTTAGGTATAGACAAACTATTTGATATTGTTTTCAGATGTTTTTCTGACTCCCTCTGGATCCTGCCCAGTTGGGTTATGCAGTTAGCTTTATATATGGAGATAAATAAAATATGTTCCCAGTTCAATTCTTAAGAACCCTCTAACATTTTCATTTTATATTTATTTTAACTAGTCATTTCTTTTGTTTCAGCTGATGATAGCCCATGTTCTATACAGATTTGGTGCCCGAAAGGGCTGAAAAGATTTCCCCAAGATATTACAGAATTGGATGTTGTTCTGGCTGAGTATGAGAAGATAACTGCAGACTACAAGTAAATATCTTGCTTTCCTTGGACTGAAAACTCCAAATTGACACAATGTATTTAGTTTGCTTGAAACCAGGGGATGTATTAGATGACTGACTATAGTTTCTGTGATACAAATGGCATTTTCTTTAAGCTGTGATACTAGGGAGGTTGGCCTCAGATTTGGTGTTGCCCAAATATAAATAATATTGCCATTATGGATAGCTATTGTGATTGGGGAGCTATTTCTGAACACGATATATCTCAATATCTGCTTGAAGATGCACATTGATCTATCAAGACCCAGGAGAGGCTGGAAATATCCTACATTTGTTAAGATGGTTTCATGGGCTCTGTTTGTTTGATTTCTGTTGAAGCAGTCAGCTTTGAGGCTCACTTAATATGCGATTTTTTTGTCTTAACAGGGTTTTGATGTTCTCAATCTGCTGTTTAGGTCTCTTAATCAGAATTGAAGCGCTTATTCAATATAAAACATCTATCCTGTAGTTAATTAATAACTGTATAACTTCTTAATTCTTAGCACGTGTGAAAGAACATTGGTAGTGCCCCACAAGTTAGCTAAATTCTACATATTTGACTTGCAAGCTTGGGTGGATTTACCCCTAAAAAGAACAGTGCTTCATGATGTACTATTTCACTAGGCAAGTTAGAAAAAGTGCAGAAGGGAAGCCCTATATGTAGTTTATTATTGGCATTACCTCCTGCTGCCCAGAAAGTCTCATTGCTCTTAAAATCCTAGTGCTAATTTCTGTGGACCTTGCCTCATTGAAGAATAGGCAACTTTCCTTTCTTCAAGTAGCAATGTCCAAAGAATTAACCAGTCCCAGGTGAACTTGGGACGAACGAAAAAAAACAAAAACTTTTGATTTAAAAACCAACCCAATGTTTTATTTCCTTAGCTCTGCAGTAGTCATATGCTAATCATAAAAAAGGGGGGTGGGGGGAAAAGTTGAATGCACTAAAATTCTTGGCTGCAGAAGTCATCACAACTGGTAAACTCTTCAAGGGGAAGAGTTAGGCTGTTGTCAGTAAGGGACAGGTCTCTCTCTGCCTCCTATACTCAAAGTCCAATGTTAGAATCTGTAAATCTTGCTACTTGAAGAAAGGAAATACTCAGATAAGCAGATACCTTTTTCCTATACTAACCCAACTGTGGTTTTATTTTACTCCCTTCCTCCCCAACTTCCAGACAAAGGGTGGAGTCTAGGATTTGTAGGGAAGCTATTGAGGGCTTCTATTCTGGCTTTAAGGACCAACTCACTAATACTGTAAGTATAGTAGTAAATATAAAAACATTTGTGTAGAGATGGTTGTAAAATTTTAGTCAGAATACTTGTACACCTACTACTTTATATATAGTTTTTTTACTGATGCATCTCAGGGTGTTTTAAAATTAATCCACCTTGTGAGTTATGAATGAATTAAGAAATAAAACTTTTTATCACTATTGCTCCAACTTGCTGCACATGGACAGACTACTGCACTTGTGCAAGAACTCCAGTGGGGTTCCATCTGGGCACAGCCGTTTGCTCACAGACAATAAATTACAGGATTGAATTAGCTTTTGGGAGACAAGGACCTTCTCTTGTGCAGTTATCAATGAGCAAGGAGTTCTGTAAAGTGGATGCAAGTTGAACGGTTGAGACTTACAGAGCTGACGGTCTGCCAAGATACAAGCAGTACGTCTTGTATATCTGCCTCAGAAGCCATGTTCAGGGCTTTAAAATTAGGGTATTTTTTAAGGTGCCTCTGATGGTACAGTTCATGGAGAATAGACTTTCGCAATAGATTTTTCAGAGCTACCCACCCACTGACTGGAGAGAACAGTAATTATAGCTGTGGCAATTAAGATTTAAAATATAGACATATTTAGTGAAATAAATTGAGAATTTTGGTCTTTACTTATGACCATTGCCACAATCAATATTAAAATTATAGTTGAACGTTAAACTTGTTTCAAATGATTTATTAGCATGGACAACAAAACTTCATGCATTTCTATAACAAGGTGGTAAAGAACCTGGGATTTTTAGATAGGGAGCTAGAGAGTGTCAGCCTTGCCTCCTGGTGGTGGAGAGAGTAGCATTTTATAACAGTCCTTTTTCTGGGCTGGGGAAAGAACATGCCAGACAGAATTACCAGTGCCTAATTTCTTTAAGCCAAAGTGTTTCAAAAGTAATTCTTATAGCAGTGATTATAGAGTAAAGGAATGGGGAAGAAAAGATCAGAAAGGTTTTGCTGTCAATACACAATGTTTTCCTTTACCTGTAGATAACAGAAGTCCAGGAACTGAAGGATTTGAAAAGAAAAAATGCTAAGGTAAAATAGAGAAATGATCTTTTTAGTGTTTAAATGAAGCTATGTTGTATTTAGAGACAGAAATGTATAGTCAATGTTCAACTGCAAAACCAAACTTGGATGTTTGTTTTTAAAATTATTAGAATACAAATATACCTAGATAAAGTTTGTGAAACACATTTTATCTGGGAATAACACTGTTTGTAATATACTTATAAAATCAAACAGAACAAAAATCCAGTTTGAAACTGTGTTTTTGCCAGACTTGCTAGACTGTTAACCAGTTGTGCTAGTTCAGTAACCAGTGAGCAAACTGTATAAACCAAGAATTACTAGAAGTTGTAAAATATGCTAAACACCAGATTCTGATCTCTGCTAAGAATCTTGGGTGTAGTGTACAGTAAACAAATTGACACACACTATTCAGTATTTATTTCACGGCAGTGGTGTCAGAGTACCACGTAAAAGGAAAGCCAAAATGTATGCTTAAACTCCTTTGTCAGTTTATTTTCATAAGCACCATATGACTATTGGAGCTGCCATTGATTTGCTACTGATGCATGCTGTGACTACAACTAAATGGGGAAGGAAACAAACAAAAAAAAGCAATGAGTACTCTGATTATAGTTAAGGCTGAGAGTTTGTCACGGATTCCATGACCTCCGTGACTTCTGCTGGTGGACCTGGCCCAGTGGCAGCTCAGATGCACTGGCTGCTGCTGGAGCAGTCTAAGTCCCTACCCCCAGGAGCAGCAGAGTTTGGGTGTGGGAGGGGGCAGGGGCACCGGATGGGGTGAGATGGGCTCTGGGCAGTGCTTACCTGGGGTGTTCGCTGGAAGCAGTGACATCCCCCTTGCTCAGCTGCTAGGCTGAGGCGTGGCCAGGCAGCTTTACGCATTGCCTCCGCCCAGAGCACTGGCTTTGCGGCTCTCATTGGCCGGGAACCTGTCCATGAGTTTTTCTAAAAATATGCATGACTAAAACGTAGCCTTAATTATAGTATGGTTCTCTGTTTTGCCTTGTGCTTCATTTATATGAAGGTGTACTCTTACTTGAGAGAAAGTGTGAGCACTACTGGACTATGAATTGCCACTAATGAATAGTTATTGGGACAGAGTGAGAATTACTTTATAGCTGTGATACTCACATTGAGGCTTATGAGGTGTTTTAATGTCTCCTGCAGCTCTTTGGAGCACATGATATCAACACATTCTGATTTTAATTATTAACCAATCAGGATGCATTTACTATGTTATAACCAAGTGCAGTTGATACAATAATACTTGGTCAGTCATTTTGCTGTGAGAATAATATATATTTCCCTGTCATACTGTTTAAATATGAATATATAGTACTATACTTAATGAAATCACACTACTGTGGCTCTTTTGGGTAATGTTCATCGCTAATTTGACTCCTGAACCACTGAGATCTGAGTATCATTGCTTTATAGTTTGTGGTTTAGGGCACTCATTTAGGAGATGGGAGACCCACATTCAAGTTCCTGTTCCAGTGGCTATTTAATTATTTATACAAAGTGGAACAGTTTCAGTAGGAGAGGCAGAGAGACCTAGAATATCCCATTGACCAGTGGTAAGGGCATTTTTCTTAATGTAGGAGACCTGATTTCAAATATCCCCCATCACACAGAAGGTGGAATTGATCCTGCGTGTCTCGTGTCCCCAGTGAGTGCTCTAACCATTGGGCTAAAGTTTATAAGGGATGCCTCCTTCTCCTAGCATTTAAGTCCCAAAAAATCTTCTGGGCAGAAACTATTTGATAAATTCACATCAAATTCACAAATAGTTTTGGGTTGATCGAAACTGCATTTGTCGTTGAATAAGCTATTTGTCCAAAAAACGTTTCCCACCTCTAATTCGCAAGCATATTTTAATCCAGCCCTGAAAACAGCAGATCAGTCTCACCCAGCAATTCTAGTATATTTGAATCATTGTCTTTCCTTTGCGTTCTCCCATCAAGTGGAGTCAGCGGCTCTTGTTCTTTGTCTCCCAGCATTCTTGTAAAGTTCATCTTCCAGACACTGATGGCAACCTTCGCTGTGTCCTCCATCAGTGTCTCAAACCACTTTTTTCTAGGTCTTCCTCCTAGTCTTTGAATGTAAATTCAGTATTTCTTGGAGAAGGAGATTTGAGAGGGGAAAACAGGAAGGGACTCCTGGTAAAATTACATTTAATAATTTGGTAGATTAAAAATGTTTTTAATCATACTGTTTTTAAATATCAGAGGGGTAGCCGTGTTAGTCTGGATCTGTAAAAGCAGCAAAGACTCCTGTGGCACCTTATAGACTAACAGACTTATTGGAGTATTAGCTTTCATGGGTGAATACCCACTTTGTCAGATGCATGTAGTCTGGATGCATCTGTCTGGATATGTGGACTCTCTACTCAGACCCTAAGCCACCAGCACTCCCAGCTATCTCCGTGACACCACTGATTTCCTGAGAAAACTACAATGCATTGGTGACCTTCCAGAAAACACCATCCTAGCCACCATGGATGTGGAGGCTCTCTGCACAAACATCCCCCACACAGATGGAATACAAGCTGTCAGGAACAGTGTCCCTGATGATGCCACAGCACAACTGGTTGCTGAGCTCTGTGACTTTATCCACACACACAACTATTTCAAATTTGATGACAATATATACCTCCAGACCAGTGGCACCGCTATGGGCACCCGCATGGCCCCACAATATGCCAACATTTTTATGGCTGACCTGGAACAGCGCTTCCTCTGCTCTCGTCCACTTACGCCCCTTCTCTGCCTATGCTACATTGATGACCTCTTCATCATCTGGACCCATGGGAAGGAGACTCTGGAAAAATTCCACCATGATTTCAACAGCTTCCACGCCACCATCAACCTCAGCCTGGACCAATCTACACAGGAGGTCCACTTCCTAGACACCATCCTATACCGAAAACCCACTGACCGCTATGCCTACCTTCATGCCTCCAGTTTCCATCCCGGACACGATCCATTGTCTACAGCCAAGCACTGAGATACAACCGTATCTGCTCCAACCCCTCAGATAGAGACCAACACCTACAAGATCTTCACCAAGTATTCTCAAAACTACGATACCCGCACGAGGAAACAGATCAACAGAGCCAGATGTGTACCCAGAAGCCTCCTACTGCAAGACAAGCCCAAGAAAGAAACCAACAGAACTCCACATACAGTCCCCACCCATCCTGGACAATGATCCCTCGCTTTCACAGGCCTTGGGTGGCAGGCCAGTCCTCGCCCACAGACAAACTGCCAACCTTAAGCATATTCTCACCAGCAACCACACACCGCACCATAGTAACTCTAACTCAGGAACCAATCCATGCAACAAACCTCGATGCCAACTCTGCCCACATATCTACACCAGCGACACCATTGCAGGACCTAACCAGATCAGCCACACCATCACTGGTTCATTCACCTGCACGTCCACCAATGTAATATATGCCAGCAATGCCCCTCTGCTATGTACATCGGCCAAACTTGGACAGTCCCTACGTAAAAGGATAAATGGACACAAATCAGATATTAGGAATGGCAATATACAAAAACCTGTAGGAGAACACTTCAATCTCCTTGGACACACAATAGCAGATTTGAAGGTAGCCATCCTGCAGCAAAAAGTCTTCAGGACCAGACTTCAAAGAGAAACTGCTGAGCTTCAGTTTATTTGCAAATTTGACACCATCAGCTCAGGATTAAACAAAGACTGTGAATGACTAGCCAACTACAAAAGCAGTTTCTCCTCCCTTTGTGTTCATACCTCAACTGCTAGAAGAGGGCCTCATCCTCCCTGATTGAACTAACCTCGTTATCTCTAGACTGACTCACTCTTGCTTACATATTTATACCTGTCTCTGGAAATTTCCACTACATGCATCTGACGAAGTGGGTATTCACCCACGAAAGCTCATGCTCCAATACGTCTGTTAGACTATAAGGTGCCACAGGACTCTTTGCTGTTTTTAAATAGTGATTGTCAATCCAAGTCGCACAGTGCATGCAAGCTTTCTCGTTTAAACGTCTATCTTTATAAAATCAAGTTCTAAATCAGAACTTTTCTATGAAGTCATCCAGAACTTAAGCTCCAATGCTACAAACTGTTCTGTGCAGAGCAACTTGCAGGATTAGGGCTGTAGTTTTAAGTACTTAAATAATTGAATTAAACAATATAGAAAAATCTTAAAATGTAAAGAGCACCTTTCATTCTGAAGGATCCTAAAGTACTACATAAACAACATCATGCTATTCTTGCATGTAAAAAAAAAAAGTATGAAAGTGTATGTAATAATATATACTGTGGTGTAAAGATTTGTATAGATGAGAATGTGGGGTGCCTATATTATGATTGGCTTTGCAATTGCTGAGTTAGAGATCCTCCCAAATAAGTATAAATAAATAAACAAATTTCTACACCAGTGTCTTATGCCAAATGTTACTGAAAAGCTTGAAATTTTTTTTAAATGTTGGGATTTACCTGCCTGGATGAACAAGGATCCCGTACTACAGTGAGTTCAACAGTACACGTTATGGAGGGAGAGAGAAAATTCTAACAAATTTTAGAGACCCTATTGAAAAAAATACCTAAAATAGCACTTCCATATATTACACTGTCATGAATTGTAAGACTTGGTATCTCAAGATTTTCCATGTCTAGAACCCAGAGCATTGTCAATTCAGAATGCAGAGTTGGAGGTATGGGAGAAATCTACCTTGTCATTTAACTCTTACTCTTGAAAGATTGCCATTTCACTTAATTTTATTATAGGTGATCACAGACATCAACAAGAAAAGACGGCGTTTGCTGGAAGTTAGAGAAGAACTAATTCGGTAAGTTTCCATTTGCTAATGTATAGTGATTATACTGATTGAAAGCATACAATAATAGGCTATTAGTGGAAATTGAGGAGTCCTGTTACTGTCCAGAAAATCTAAGGTAACCCTTGTTTTTGTCATTAACTGACTTTCTTTGTGTAAATGGCAGATGAAACATTTATGGCCTGCACCAGCTGAACATACGTATTCCTTCCTATTTGCAAAAGCTAAAATTAACCACTCCATCTCCACAGGAGTTGTGGAACTGCCTAACAGAAACAGGGAGTCATTTTCACAAACTATCTCCAGCTACTCTAAATTCACGGGATAATGTCTGACAGTTGGGCTACACATTCCATAAGAAATACACCAGCTGCATGACTGGAGGTGAGAACATGATCAGATAGGTTAAGACTACTTAAATTCCACTCTGAGCGTGGAACTGTGTGTGTGGCATTGTTCCCACCTCCGGTATAGCTCACCTTAATCTTGCTGGGTAAACTTCCTGATTCCCTTAATAGAACTCAGCCTTGAACATGTGCAATACATTGTGATTTTAACTGCCCCTACAGGGGCAGGATATTTCCCAAGATAGTACATGCAGCAGTCTGGTGTGGTGGAGTCACAGAATGCCTAATGCCATATTCCATTACTATAAGAAATAAGATATTTCTCAAAATAGAGGAAGAATACTGTTGGCTGTATTTTACTTAAATGTTATGTCTGAGTCTATTTTAAATTGTACACCTTGGCAAAAGCCATCTCCTAGAATCCCCTTGATCACAAATGTGATTGCTAGATTCCTGTCAAAAGAATTATTGTATTATTGACAAGATTAAATGTGTCCTTATTAGATAAAAACTCAGCAATATGGTTCTTTAAATTGTGCATACTGTTTATTAATTAGTTACCAAAGATTTACCCTAATCGTAAAATGCAGACAGTGCAACAGCCTGGTATTTTTCTCACTTTTATGACCCCATTAAGTCATGTTCAGTAGAAACGGTACATTCAAAGTAACTCCTGAAAGAAAAAAATTCACAACACAATCCTTAAGCATTGATGGTTTTTAAGGACTGGACCACAACTGAAGCAACTACAAAGAGAATATGCTGAGCTACAAGAGAGAGAATCTTCTCTCAGGAACGCAACCCAGTTCCTAACTGATTTAAAGGAGATGCAGCAACGGTATAGAAATTGCAGAGAAGACCACCCACAAGAGAAAGTAGTCGTAAGTACTTCTTGATTCTACAACGTTGCACTAGCTAATTCAAGTTTCTTCTCTTTAGGAGAAGAAACTAAATGATGATTCAGGGCAGATAGCAATATCATTATGTTGGTGTCTGTCAAGGCCTTGTACAGCATGGCAAAAACTTCAGTGCTGTTGTATCCAGGACACACACGTAGTGTACTATTTTTTAAAAGTTCAGTGAAAAACAAAGTAAATTTATTTTATTATTATTATTATTTTATTTAATATAGATGTAGATCAAACCCTGGTACCTAGGAACTTCCCTACATATAAGATGGTAGTGTTTGCTAACTTTCAAACCTCAGTGAATTTTGTAACTCTTTTAATGCTCAAACGTCTATTCAGCAGCATAGCACTGACAGTGAGCTTCTCAAATATGTATTGTGTCATGGCCTGGAATACACTCTCCTCTCTTCTAGGGCACTGCTGACCTCCCAATCTAAGGAAGCCGTCCACTTTAGGACATAGTATCTGCTTATGCTTAGTATAGCCAAACTTTAACTTGACTTAAAGATGCAGAATAGAACATTTGAAGAGAGTGACATCAAATTACAATCCACTCTTTCAAATATGTCCGGTATGAGAGACAAATGGAATACTTAGGCAAGTAATTGGACAATGTTTGTTTTCAAAGAGTTAAAAGTAAAGCCTTGTAATTTTTTTTCCTCCAACAACAGTACGGAACTTCCAGCATTCCTGCTCTTCTGATGGAATCTCAACTAATTTTAAGAGCTGAAAGTCATTTTCAAAATATCAGCACAAGATTACAAGAAGTTCTGAATTTGCAGAAAAAGGAGCTGCCAGAGAAATTTTAAATACTTTATACAATATACCTTCTTGCAACTAAGCATAGTTAACATCAGTTAAGTGTATTCATATACCTAATGGTTATGACATTGCAATTCCATTTAGATTTTGTATTTGCACTCTAACTTCTGATATAACAGAAGCAGCAATTATTTAAATACTACCATATGCATTTAATAAAACAAAGCAATGTGTTTAAATTGCTTCTGACTTTAAATCTTTCACCTCTATAAATAAGTGACGTGAGCCTCTTGTGAGAAAAGTTGATATGTTTCTAAAGATTTACTAACAATTGTGAAGGGAACGTGTGGTTTTTCACTTAAATGTTCAACTCAAACTTACTATACATCAGTGTGCTACCTCATTCATAGCGTGCTTGGCAGCCTGGAGTAGAGAGTATGACAAACCATTAATGATCTCAATGAATCAGTGATACTTTTGAAGTGCTAGATTTAATAGGATTTTATGATTGGATTACCAAAGTAATCATTTGGAAATACCAAAGTGACAAGAGTAGACATTTTCTTTAGAATGAGCAATAACGGGTTTTTCACTAAATATCAGTTGTAATTCCAACTAAAGTAGCATAAAGATAGGCTTGTAACAGGCAACTTACAAATAGTCATGTCTAAATTCTTAGCAGTGGCTTCCATAAATTATTGCACCATTCTATGAGTAATGAATAAAATATTTCTAAAACTAGTATGTAGATTTTTAAAAACAGCTTAGTTATAACAAGTCATACAGAAGATGGTGAGCATAATGAAATTCTCAAAAGGTAAATCCATACTTTAGGCAGGCCCACTTATAGGTAAGCGATCCTGCCTGCCCTTTGTAAAGTAACTAGAAGTACAGTACAGACTGTAGGCAAAATCCTAAACATTTGGACATATGGGAAGAAACATGTTTTAACCCCACTTCATCCCTCACCTCGTCCATGAAGTTTTTTGAGAGTGTTGACACTGTCCACTTAGCATCTTTTTAAATTTTGAATTTAGTGCTCCTGAGAAGTACCAGCTTGATAGCCTGTGTCTAGCTTTAGAACACTGCACAACACCGGTACCACTAGGGTAAATTGATCTACCTGGGTCTTCCATAGTGCTTCTTTCCTGTCCAGGAGCAGCTACTTCTAGGGGTGAGAGGATAGTTCAGTTTCTATAGCTATTCAGTCCTTGGCCTCTGCAAAGAGAGGGTGGCTTTTGTGCCATATGCACCACTCCAGGCTGCAGGTGGCAAAACCACCACTGACTAAGCTAGAATTTTAAAGCAAAAATTAAAGGTGAGATTTACAAGGTTTAATAGGATAGCATTAACATATAAACCCAATGTACAAAAACACAGCTAATGGCAAGTTTACTATGCACTTTCATATAAAGAGGATGCTGGCATGGTTCTATCAGTTTCTTTTGGCAGTGTAAACAGGACTTCTGACAAACTTTGGCTTTATATAATGTGCTAACTCAACTATATCTTAATGAATCTAAACAGCTGACCTTAGCTGATAGCTAGTTGTATACCTTGTTACCACAAACTTCTTGTTTTCTTAAAACCTCTATGAGCAGCTCATCGGGTATTTCTTCCAGGTCACAGTTCTGCTTGGTCAGACTGTTGTCTGCAGCTTCTGCAAGTTCAACATCCTCAATAGCTTCCAGAAAATAGGCCTCATCAGTCACATTGTCCCATTCTGTATTTGAACAGAGCTTGTCAGGAGACTCCTTATTTTCTTGACGTATCCTTAATGATGTGCTTTCTGAGAAGTCTGTAAGGTTAGGTGATTTTGCTTTTTCTTCTATGTTCCCACACTCATCCATAAAAAGTACATATTCTTCCTTTAAAAAAACAAATATTACTTATTCAACATGTAAATGTTCATTATTTCTAGGGGGAGATCTTATTGTTGGCTTCATAATGGGAGCAGAGTTAGGCTAAGGCTGAGCACTTTTGAAAATGTCATCTCTAATGAACACTGTGTAGGTCAGCTGGCAAGACAAGTTTCTTGTGTTTTTGGATTGTGAGCATTTACGAAATAGCTAAACCCTAATTTTATGAAAGTCAGTTTTCAATAGGACCAAAATGTAGTTCTTAAAAGCAGTGCCTTGTAACTGGCAAGCTTTTGAAAATCATGCTGCAAGAGCAGTACTGAGTTTTCTCTAGCTGCATCTGTAGGGAGATAACACATTTACACGCACACAGAGTACCTATGTGGCCCTGCAAATATCACATGAGCCATAGCTGTGTTCTGATTGGGCCACAAGTGACCCAAGGGCTGAGAACCACTGCTTGAAGTAGTGATGATTCGCTTACTAAGAATTTTTTGCTAAATAGGCGTAATTTACCAACAATCGGTTCTGCTTCAGATAGGACTTCATAAACTTGCAGTACACAGATCAATATACCTCTCAACCAAACTTTCCATGGTTATGCCAGCTATTGAAAAGCTGTTATCTATAAAGCTCAGGGTAGGGGTTGCTTGGCCAATAGTCTTCTCTACAAAGGTTGAATATTTACACTAAACATTTTTTATTGCTTTTACTACACTACACAAAAGGATTTTTGTAAATGAAGATTAACTTCAGTCTTCAGTCAGTGACATTTAATTGCCATTTTAAAAATGTGAAGCAGTTTCAGAATACTAAACCACTAATGCTAAGACAATAGGATTTACAATTGACTATGTATTAACTATGCTACCATCATATTGTGTGCTGCAAACACCAGTTGAAGTTTGACTTGGATTTGCTTAAGCATCAGAAAAATGGAAAACTGAATGTATTCTTTGAATGCTCCATGAAGTTTAAAGGTGACACTCATGTATCGGTCAGTTAGCGTAGATACAGCCAGAGAGATTAAAAGATCTTGTGCTAGACCACAAGGAGGAGATTTGCCTTAGTCTAAGTGAAATATTGGTAACCTTGCCTACAGCCAGTCTATATTACCACTTCTCCTGCTAGTACCCCTACCATCAAGGGAATTCTGCATAATTGGGCCCCAAATATTTCAGTCACTACACTTGATGAGTCCCATTGCCATCCATGGAACAACTCACAAGTGAGTAAAGATTGCACAATCAATCAGTCCCTTAGTGTAGGCAAGACTAAGGGCTACCAGGGAGGACAGTTTGGAACACACTTGATCTACCATTAAGCCTTTTCTCAGGTGTGTTTTTTTTTGTTGTTGTTTTGGTTTGGGGTTTTTTTGCATGGGGAGGGGGAAGGGGGAAAGGAACAAAAAATACATACCTCTTTGAAAAGAAAAGGGAGGCATATCTCAGGGGGTAATGGAATACCTAAATCAAATACACTGTGTTTATATTTTGTTTAAATTTATTGTTTCTGAAATGGTCAAGTGTAATTTTATTGAAAACATACTTACTTTCTGATTTGAAGTTTTTAGCTCTGCAGACAGGGTCATAACATTTTTGATAGTAAACTTCTTTTTTTAGATCTACCAGAATCCTTAAAATACAGATGCAAGTGTTGGCTAGCACTTAAGAACAGAATTAGCTACATTATACACATAGGGCAAGGATTTCATCCAGAGAATGAAGACACTATGTCCTTCCTCTGTTTCTAAAATAGTCTTTGTACATGCATTCTGGCCCATTCACAACTGAAATTACATATAATATGCAATGTACAAAAAGGAAATACACAATCTTACTGTAAATTTTACAGTATCTTACATGTACAGGGTTTTGGTATGTTGTTTCAAAGCCACGGTTTTGAAAGTGAGGTACAACTATCTTCAGGCTACATTAATTCTGAACAAAGATATACAAATCAACATCTTTTAAGGTATTCTTATTTTCTAAGATAGTTATAAAATGTGAGTTAAAACCCTCCCTCCTGCAGTGAGTTTAATTAAATCACTTGTACAACTCTTACTGCAAATCCAGGTTATGCAATTGTGTTATGGGACAAATCTTACCACATAATTTGATACTATACCATTTTAGCTGTGGTTGAATAGAATATTTTGCATCTCTTGCTGTTAAAAACAATTTAATAGTCATTCTTTTGAAAAACATTTACATTTAGAAATAGGATTAAAGTGGAAAGTTGTTTTTTTTAAGCATGCATTTGGTAGTCTCTCAGTCAATCTATATTCAAAATTTACAGTCTCCTTTTAACAGCCAATCAAATGACAAGTTATTTAGAATTTGTAACCTAAAAAATTAAGTTAGTAAACTAAATATTGATGAGAGAGACTAAGTAAGATTAAGTAAACATTTTGAGTGAAATGCTGACCCCACTGAGGTCAGTACCTCCCATTATCCTCTGCCATTGGAACTAACTCCCTAAACAGGTATAAATGTATGTTCAGTTAAAGAGTAAACTAAACAAATTCTTTCCATTTCCAGTGAATAGCACCCAGTAAGGGTTGGGACCCTGTTGTACTAGGTGCTGTAAAAACACTCTCCCTTCCCTGAACAGTTTTCTAGTCAAGCATTTCTGGATATTCTAGTTGCATAATGAAAAATTTCTTATTAAAAAGTTAATTTGAAACCTTTCAAAGTATAAGTGCTTATTAAATAAAACGTTTGTAGAGAATGCTACATACTTAAAGAACATACATTATATTGTTACTTTTGTGGGCTCTTCCAATATTTTTACACCAGCGATATCTGGATATGTCATAAACAAGGAGTTCTTCCAAGGAAAAATAATTCCATCGTCGTATCCCTGAAAAATTAAGTACCTTTTTAAAAATAATTTATAACAGCTTGAGAGTATATGTCTGTCTTTTTAAAGAAAAAGAAAAAAAAGGTGGTGGTCTGTACCTCCATGATTATCCTCTTTATTAACTAAAGAAAGGACAAAACAATCAATTTCTGGATAGGGTGAATATTGATATCCTTCTATGGGATCTGTTTAAAAACACAAACACATGAGTTACTGTTACAAATGATATAAACTCAACCAAAATAAAAATAAGTGTACTTGAATCTCACTAACCATGAAGGGCCTACTCCTAGTCCCATTACTATCAATAAAGCAGGACAGGGCCCAGTGTCTGACTGGTATACATCTTGGAAAGCATTTTTCATTATAGAAGTTGTCCTTGCTCAGGAACTCTGGAGCCAGATCCCTACTTTTGGGAATGGCAGGTTACAATTAGCACATGCTCCTATACTTTGGGGATTGGTCAATCCTTACTAGTCCTGTGACAAAGAAAACTCATGTAACTTACTTTAGAAGGGTTTGTAGACCAGGGAAAGAGGCACACTCCTGCAAGCTCCCAATTTATTAGTGCATGAGTAACTAGTTAGGCAGTCTCCCTGGGAAATGAAGGCCATACCCCCTGCAGAACTCAGCTAAAGGATATTGCCTAAATAAGCTGCAGCAGAAAGTTTCCACTGATGTATAAGAACAACAGCCCAACAAGGATGCAGTTTATCAGATGTACAATTTGAGATATAGTCCATAATTAGATGGGGTGCACTGTAATACATATAGCAAATTAATGACAAACACTTAAGATAAATTTTTCTATTCAGTAAAATCACATATTCAAAAGATGGTTATGAAGTACCTGAAGTGCTACTGGCAACTCTCCTGTCTGTTTGTTTAGGCATTTTTTCCTTCCCTTCTGGGTTGTCACACGTTAGGGCTCTTTCAATTTCTGAGAACCTAATGGAGAGACAAAGTGGGGAGAAATAAGTCATAATTCTCAGACTTCTGGACATACCATACTTCCTTTTCACATTCACATGGCCCCTTTATTTCTTGTTCAGACATAAAGGATTCATTTTGACTTAGAAGTTTCCTCTGATATATTCCAGCAGAGGGCAGTTTCCGCCTTCCTCAGCAGAGGCAGGAAGATCTACCCTCACCAAACCCAGGATCATCTGCACTACTTCTAGCCCTATTTGCTATATATGTAGTCCTTGAAAAGTATTGTTTACTTTTGGATGGCTTTTAGCATTCTTGCTCTTTACCCTTTTAGAATTAGAATCATCATTTGTAAAGAACTATGGTTTTTCTTTGCTGTGTTTCTGGCATGAAGACAAACCATCATATAGGGCCAAATTCTACAACAGATCATTTCTTGTCCTTACTCAGGAATGACTCCACTGAAGTCTGGTTTGTTTGTTTTTTAATTATACTATAGGATATAGGCCTCAATTCAGAAAGGTATTTAGGCACATGCTTAGAATCATAGAACTGAAAGGGACCTCAAGAGGTCATCTAGTCCAGTCCCCTGCACTCAAGGCAGGACTAAGTATTATCTAGACCATCCCTGACAGGTGCTTAACTATCTGTCGAATGGAGGCCCATGACAACCAAAGATTTACAGGAATTTTGAATGTAATATGCATCTTTAAAAATATAGGGGAAAATTACAATCAAAAGTCCATAATAAATGTAGCTCAACTGAGGCTCAATCCTGTGAGGTGCTGAGCACTGAAGTCATTAGCAATTTTGGTTGCCTCGCATCTCCCAAAAAGCACTCAGTACGTTGCAGGATTAGGTCCTTAAACTTTAGCCTCTTTTGATAATAGATTGTGTTGCATATATTTGTGCAGCACTAAAGAAAACTGCTATTGCTCACTAAAGTTTACACACAAAATAAAGCTTTTCGCTTTCTTCTGTGTTTAGAATGAGTGTCTAGATTGGAGTTATTCTCTCTTAAATGGTTTGGTGGGGGCAGTTTTGGATTTTGGTCCATTTCAGAGTCTTACCTAAGTGACAATGATAGAAATGTAGCACTTCTCAGCAGAATAACCTTGAACAAGTCAAATTCTTCATCTCAAACAAAAAATTTTAAAAAACCCCAAAACACAACCTCCCTCCCCCTACACACACACCCACAAAGAGTGCAGTTTAGAAACCATCACAAATGGCACACGTTCTCTGAACTTATTGCACATTTGAAGTTAGGTGCAGCAGATGGTATGTCTGACAAATCTTTGCTTCAAGGAATAACCATCAGAAAATGTTACCCGCTGACCCCAATAGCTGAACTTTCCTAGAATAGAATGCATCAGTCTCAGTGGAATGTCAGCCCCCCCAACAGTAGTGGTTGCTACTGAAGTCTACATTTTAAAGTACTTTAAATACCACTGTAATTAAATTGTTACCTAACATTACAGACCAAAGAGGAAAGGAAATATTGCTCCTCAACAGAAATATTCTTTTTGGGTTTAGGAACAAACTTGTTATCTTCAGCTATTTTCAAAGTCGCATGCTTTCCTGCTTTAGATGACTTATACAGCCGGAAATTTCTATTCTTTGTATAAACTCCTACAGGGGGAGAGAGAGAGAGGTTTCATAATGTATTTACAATTTGCTAGGTTCCCTCATATGTACTGTTTATACACTATATTTGGGTGTCTGAGGGGAAAAAAGCATTTAAAAAGGAGTAAACACAAACAGTTATATTTATCCCAGTTCATTTCTCACAGTAGGAGTTACATAGCAGGGTAAAAATGAATCATGCAGCCATATATTTATCCATAATATTCAAGTATAAGGACAATCACTCTAAACTGCTGTACAGGCATTTTAAGTAAATACTACAGTTATTTGGTACTATTTCAAAATCTCTGCAGATCATTCTCCAGTTTAATTGTTCTTTTTCCTAGCATGAAAGACCATGTAACTATTTTACACTGTAAACATGGTTTGGCAATTTATCAGTTTCCTGTTCTCTGTGTGTCAGTGTGACTATATCATAGTCGCACTTCAACAACAAGAGTGGTAGTTAGAAAAATGCAATTCGCATCACAATCTCAAAACAAATATGGGTTGGCAAGTATGAGCAATTCTGCTTGAGACTCGTGTGTGTGTGTGTGTAGAATTAAATTAAATTAAATTAATGGAGAGATCCTATCTCCTAGAACTGGAAGGGACCTTGAAAGGTCATAGAGTCCAGCCCCCTGCCTTCACTAGCAGGACCAAGTACTAATTTTGCCCCAGATCCCTAAGTGGCCCCCTCAAGGATTGAAATCACAACCCTGGGTTTAGCAGACCAATGCTCAAACCACTGAGCTATTCCCCCCCTGTTTAACTCTGAAGCTGAATTTAGTTCTCATGAAAGTTTAAGGACTAAGAGCATTGGCATGACTGCTACATTGCACCCCAATTTTGTCTTGCAGTATCCTGCTCCAATTCGTTCTTGGTCTCTGTCTACCAATCATTTTGTAATTTAGGGTGGTAAGCCCACCATGTTCTAGTTCACTGTGAACTAAAAACAAAAACGGAAGTAAAAAAACCACACGTTATCAGCTTAGTGTGCCACATAACTGCACCCTCCTACCTTATTTTTTATCGACTAGTCTCTGCAGGAGTTACGGTTATTAACGTAGTTACAGTCACAGTGCACTTTATTACATTGTTTCCCCAAAATGAGAGTAACAGTGCAAGCGAACTCTTGGAAGTTAGGTAACTGCTATTCAAGGAAGAAAACTGCTGAGAGTAGTTACAAAATAACTTTTCTGTGGCAAATACAAAAATAGATGTGTCCAGAACACTGTATTATTGTGTCACTGTACTCACCTGAGCCACCTACTAATAAGTAAAAAAAAACAAAACAAAAAAAACCCCACAGTTTGTTACCAATAAGCCAGTCTTCCAAAACTTCACAGGGAAAGATAACATAGTAAAGCAATTCAGAAGCCAAAATGAAAACTGTGGAAAAAGAAGTCATTGTAGACCTGTCCGTGCTTTCCAATTTGAATTTGTATTTTTTAAGAGAAAAAATTCTGCTCAATATACAGGAATTGCACACAGATCTTCACTTTTTTGGGGGGGCGGGGGGGCAAGGGAATTTACAAGCTACATGTATGTCATTGACTGTGAATGTATTTGAACAAGGCATTTCTTGTTGGTCATTATTTGATTTTATCCACATGAATTTTCTAGACCATTCAAAATGCAGCAGCTTGTTTGCTTACTAAAATACTAAAATTACGGATTCTGTAGTTTCTATTCAATAGGTTCAAATGGATTAGGCTTTAACTTTAAATTATCTCTAGAAGATGTTCAGAATCATACATTCTTTATACTTATACACACCATTAAAAAGGAGTACCCATCCCTTGCTTTAGGCAGTCTGTGACAAATCTTAAATACACAACTATCAAACAGACTTTTCCCTCTAGCTCCCATTTTCATGATCATGCCACTTCCCATTTAACTGAACCAATGACCCCATGCAACTATTGTCCCCCTTATCATCAAGGAGTGAGAGTTCCTAAAGATAAACTGAAGTCTCCAAGGGACAGAGTTTTTATTTACTGTGGAACAACATTATGAAACTCAAGTAATATTAAAAGTTCCACAAGCATGTCAATATTTAAGGCCAAATTTAAAATACACCTTTTAAGATCATTTGTTTGATTTTTATTGAATTGCATCATGCATTTTGTTGTATGTTTAGTACTTAATTATATTACTGTACATTAAGCAGGAAACAGAACACTGTGCAAATAATGCTGTGATCAAAGCATAAATCATCTCTGGTTACTTAACCTTTCTTGCACTCCAGTACACAACCTTAACAGGAATATAATGCACATAATATGGAGCTAAATTCTCACTTAAGATGTGCATGCAAATGCCTCCTTCCCGTAGGCAACATTTTCTGTGCATGCATCAGATGGCAGAATTTGGCTCAGAATTCTGTCAGTAACTAACTTTTATATTTACCCAAATCGACGACAAGTTGCTTGCCTCCCTCCTTATCATTCACAACTAGAAAGGAAAGATAGGGATTATCTTTCTGTTGCAGTTTTCCATTTTCCAGCGTTTCATGCATATTAGATTGCCATTTCCCAGAAGCCTCCTTCGCTGCACCAAGGCTTACAACAGTACCATCTATTTCAACTGTTGCTTTGGAAGATTGGGAAGCAACACTGTCTAGAATCAGAGCATCAGCTTTATTTTCAGTTAAAACAAGAGCAGGTTGCAAAACTGTTTTCACAAAATTACCTTAAAATAATAAGAAAAGAAATAGATCAGGGTCTGTTTTAGTCACAAGTTAAAAATGCATTTAATATGTTTTGTGCAAAGACTTTCAAATGAAAAATAGATAGAGTTTCTCTCTCTTTTCCCTAAGTCTGGTGCACAACCAAAGCTTTAAACTGCTAAATGGGAGGCCCAAGTTTTGGCATTAACTTTAGTTGAAACTAAAGTTTGTGCTGCTGTTTTTTAAGACATCTCACTATGTTAAAACAGGTATGCAAGAACGGTCCATATTTTGGTTGTATCATTCTCTCACACCCTTCACCATCTTAACGGCTGTGAGCGCCTGAGGGAACGAGCCATGTGTTTCTATATATTTGTACAGCACCAAGCACAAGTGGGCCCTGGTCCTACTTGACACTCTAGGTACTACTTCAAAACAAACAAATAATAAAACTGAACATGTTGTGAATGGCAAATGTGTAGTAATGTCACTACAGCATCTCTAACCAAAGTTTCACATTGAGGAAAAAATCTTGGATACCTGTTCAAAGTCCTAGTAAACAAGCCTTGTGCAGGGTTTCAAAGGAGAACCATACTCTTCTCTACCAACCTGACAGCAGGGCACAGGACACCCATGCTATTGCCCAAAGACTGTTACTACTAGTGATAAGAGTCACGGTCTGGTACTTCATCCATGATTAGAGCACATAGGGTGCTGGTTTTAGTAATGAATGACACTGCCAATGATCAGCATGAGCCAGAATTTTGGATTTGACATCTGACTATGGACTTGAATCTCCCATTAGACTGCCAGATTCCCAGTGAGCATAAGTGATGCTCCACTCTTACACAATTGGAGTCTCATTCTGAGAACACTTATACACATCACTTACAGTAATGTCAATGGGACTACTCACATGCATAAGTGCAGGACTGGACAACAGGTCAGTACTGTGGCATATGAGGGAGCATCAGCCACTTCATCTTGGAGCCTGAACAACAGGTGTTTTATTCGCATGAATGAGTGCAAGTCCACTGATATCAATGGAGTTGAACTTCCTTAAACCAGCTATGAATTTAGTCCCTTTGCTTTAATTCCTTTTTAGAGATTGGTAGAAGAGTAACGTACTTAATATGTTAGGATATTACTCATTTTGCAGAATTTCTGACACAGAAAAATTCTAATAAAATACTCATTAATTTTATTAGGATAAGATTGCAGTTTCATTTTCTAGTTTGTCCCAGAGAACACACAGGTTGTGATAATTTATACTGTAAACGTAATAGATTAAATAATCTATTAGTCATTAACTGCTATTCTACAATAAACACTTGATTTAAAAAAAAGAGAGAAAACTGCTTATAGCTTTAATATCACTGGACAGTTTATTTGAACTGTTGACCTTTCTCTCTCTTCATATACAAAAATTCCTGATTGATATTTAGATACTTGGATATCACTGTATCAAGCAAACTATATTCATAGATGTTTTCTATGTAAAAATCCGTAGATAATTAGGCATTTTGCCCAACATTTAAAAATTGAATTATTCAAACTATAAAGCGGCTAATCTTCAAGAGACAATCAACCAGTTTTGACATGTAGATGATTATGAGATTAACTAAATCGGAGTTTCATATTTAATGTGTTAAAGAGTAACACTGTTTACAAAACTGACACTTTGTATCACAAGCAAATTTAGTTTCCTATTACTGCTAGGAAGGCAAAATAATAATAATAAATAAACCATTTACTGCTTACTCTGCCTACTGTCTTTATAAATCTATTATAACTATGACTGATTTTAAACACATTTACTGTCCAGCAGCGTTAATAATTTAGTTCACAATAGTGATAGAAAAAGCCTAACCAATGGGCTGGAAGTAATAGCTCAAATGCTGTTATTGAAAGGGAATAGCTGATGTAGTAAACTGAAAGAGTATGGGTTTTGTTCTACACTTAGTTATCTAGAGCACAAGGCTTAAATTAGTTTTAAATAAAATACTTTTGATCCACACATTCTTTAATAACTTTATAAGAAAGAGGTTACAGAATCAAACTTTTGGATTGATAAAGAGTTTAATGATCATATTTAATCATTTTGTTTTTGTGGTTGCAGTAGAAGAGTCATGGGGAGGGGGAAGGTGAGGGGGAACATGGAGAAGAAATGGTTATTTGTTTCTACTAATCTTAATGAAAATAATGAGCAATATACTGCTTATGCTATATGCCGGGTGAGGCTAGTAGCACTGCCTAACATTAAGGTTGCCCAACACTTCTCATTGTAGGAATCTGTTTGCAGTTGCTTATAACTTTGCCAGTCTTTTATCTGTTTGGTTTGAAATTTTCCATATGAGGTGTCTGCCTCAAGCTAGTTTCTTGGTTTTTCTTTTTTTCTTTTGGGGCAGGGGAAAGAGGTTTCAGCCAAAACGATTTAGCTTATGAAACTGAGGTTAGGGGAAAATACGTTGTGCAATATTAAAAAAAATTCTGTTGTCCTTTTCTCTGAGAAGTTCTAGCACTCCCATGTTTGGACCAGGGACTTGAAATTTGGCAGGGTATGGCCTTTGAGACAGGGTTGGTACTGTGAAAAATTTGGCCAAGTTATCAACCTCTGAAAAAAATCTCAGTTCATACATGCTCAGTAGCCACTTCTTACAGTTTTATTGCTAAATTTGCCAAAGATTCTGTCTTCACTGAGCATGCTCCATCCCCTCGCAGCTCCCAGTGCTGACCACACTGTATGTACTATCCTCACAGAGTGACAGCACATGCTCCAGCCCAGGGCTGCAGGGGCAAAGTCAGACTTTCTCTGAAATTGTTGCTTTAGGCGGAGGTGAGGCCACGCACTTGACACTGAGGCCTTGGCTACACTTGCAGATGTACAGCGCTGTGAGTTAAACCTGATTTCGTACAGCTGAGTAGGGAAAGCGCTGCAGTCTGTCCACACTGACAGCTACCCAGCGCACTGTCATGGCCACATTTGCAGCATTTGCTGCGCCATTGGGAGCAGTGCATTATGGGCAGCTATCCCACAGACCACCTCTTCCCATTCTGGCGCCGTGGGTTGTGGGAAGGGGGCGTGGGTGCGGGGCATTCTGGGTCCTGTCCCAACGCCCTGTGATGCATCGCTTCGCATCCCAGAAATCCCTTTGTTTCTGTCCACCTTTGGCGCCATCTTTCAACAGTTTCTGTGCAGCGCGATCTATCTGCGGGAAATGGAGCCCGAACTGCTGAGGCGTATGCTGACTTATCTCGCCAGCACGTCACGTTTGGCTGTCGAACTATTCCTTAAGATCCAAAGTGACAGTGAGAGTGAGGAGTCCGACAATGCTATCGAGCCGCGTAACGCGTATGACACGAAATTCCTTGTGGCATTCACGGACATGCTCAGCACCGTGGAACACCACTTTGGGGCTCGGGAAACAAGCACCGAGTGGTGGGATCACATTGTCATGGAAGTCTGGGATGACGAGCAGTGGCTGCAGAACTTTCGGATGAGAAAAGCCACTTTCATGGGACTGTGTGAGGAGCTCTCCCCCACCCTGCGGTGCAAGGACATGAGATTGAGAGCTGCCCTGCCAGTGGAGAAGCGGGTGGCTATTGCAATCTGGAAGCTGGCAACTCCAAACAGCTACCGGTCGGTCGCAAACCAGTTTGGAGAGGGAAAGTCGACCGTTGGAATCGTGTTGATGCAAGTTTGCAGGGCCATTAATCGCATCCTACTCAGAAGAACTGTGACTCTGGGTAACGTGCAGGAAATAGTGGATGGCTTTGCACAAATGGGGTTCCCTAATTGTGGAGGGGCGATAGATGGGACGCACATTCCTATTCTGGCACCACCACACCTAGGATCCGAGTACGTTAATTGGAAGGGGTATTTCTCTATGGTTCTCCAGGTGCTTCTGGATCACCGTGGGCGTTTCATTGACATTAACACAGGCTGGCCCGGAAAGGTGCATGACGCACGCATCTTTCGGACCACTTGGCTGTTCAGGAAGATGCAGGCCAGGACTTTTTTCCCAGAGCGGAAGATCACAGTAGGGGAAGTCGAAATGCCCATTGTGATCCTTGGAGATCCCGCTTACCCGTTAATGCCGTGACTCATGAAACCCTACACAGGGAGCCTTGACAGCAGCAAGGAACGGTTCAACTACAGGCTGAGCCGGTGCCGAATGACTGTGGAGTGTGCCTTTGGCCGTTTAAAGGGCTGCTGGTGATCTCTGTATGGGAAGCTGGACTTGGCCGAAAACAGCATCCCCGCGGTTATATCCGCGTGCTGTGCCCTCCATAATATTTGTGAAGGGAAGGGTGAAAGCTTCACTCAGGACCTCCAAGGTTGAACACCTGGAGGCTGAATTTGCACAGCCAGAGAGCAGGGTTATTACAGGGGCCCAGCCCAGAGCCGCAAGGATTAGGGATGCCTTGAGGGAGCAATTTGAGGCTGAAAACCAGCAGTGATATCTGGTGCCCTGCACAGGAGTGAAGTGCAGTAGTTCCAATCTTTAGGAATCAGTTTTTGCTAAGCAGACAAGCAGACTTGCAGTGTCTGTTTATTTCCTGGGCTAAGGAGTCTTTTACTTTATGCAATAATAAAGAATGTTTTCAAAGCCAAAAAATCCATTTATTGAAAAGAAACAAGGGGGTGGAGTGGGGAATGGTACAATCACAGATTCGCGTATGTCCTGTCTGGTGTGCTGTGCACTGAGTGCTGCACTTCAGGATAGCTATACTGCATGGTGATGGGGGTTGAGTGCAGAGGGTAAGGGTCATGGTTTTCAGGGCTGGGTGGTGAAGATACTGGTGTTGGAGGCAGCTGGTGGCGTGAAGAATACGGAAGTTGGGGAAAGTGGGTTGGAGGTGACAGTGGGGCACAACGGAAAGAGTTTTGGGACAAAGGCTGTCGGGGAGGGGGTGGCGTTTGCGCTTGTGGTACTGCTCCTTCTGCATGGCTACGAGCTCCGGGATAGCGTCTGCTTGGCGTTCCAGTATGCTTATGAGCTGATCCGTGCTTTGGTGCCGGTGCTCCGTGCTTTGCCGCCGGTGCGCTGCGTTTTTCTGGCAGATCCTGCTTTCTCTCTCCCTCCAGTTCTGTGCTTTCTCATTCTCTTTAATAGATTGCCACATCACTTCTTGCAGCATGTCGTCTTTGCTTTTTCGCAGTCTCTTCCAGAGTCTTTGCAGTCTCTGAGCAGGCGATAAGAGGGACGGCTGAGGTCTCAAGGTTGATGCAGCTGTTTAGGCAAAATGCAATATTTAACAGAGGCAGCATTGTTTATACCAGACGGAGTAATGATTCCCCCCGCACTTAAGGAGTAGAAAACACACAGGGTCTACACAATAGCATAATTTTCCTGTCCGAAACAGAGCACACATATCCCACGGGAGCCTCAAAATGGTGAGTAAGGACGACTGATTGTTTCAGGGCTGCACTGTCCCCTGGGTTTCTGTGCCTTGGGGAGAGCCAACAGCTTCAGGGGGCACCTACACTGAACACTGTCTCAACATTTTCCAAAGGAGTTCGTCCTGGACGATATCTCGCTACTGAGGGTGACCTGGGAAGCAAGGGAGGGTCTTCTACTGCAATGCGGCTTCCGCCCTGGCCCATATGCAGCTTGCCTGTGTGCAGAAATGGTCCCCCCGCGGCACAGTGGCGCAGACACGTTAGCCTGGCTGGGACAAGGACCATGGTGGCTCTCCCGATAAACCTGCGCAAGCGCATTGCACACGTTCTGGATGAGACATTCGAGGAGATTACCGAGGCCGATTACCGCGATGTGATAAACCACATCAATGCACTATTTCGCATCTAGGCATACATGCCTAACCCTTCTCTCCCAAAGAGCCCACACCGAAAAAATTCCTTCCCGAAAAAAACCCCGCTTACCGGGAACCTGCTCTTCTGTTTGTCCTCCACCAAGTACCGGCCGCTGCGACTGGCTACCTTCCTCCTGGCTCGAGAAGAGCTCTTGGCTGCATGGCTCCAGGGATTCTGGGGTGTCTCCATCCGGCCCACCACCCTCACTCCCGTTTTCTTCCTCCTCCCACCCCAGCTCTGAAGTGTCCATGGTGGTGCTCGGAGTGGAGGTGGAGTTAACCCCAAGTATCGCATCCAGCTCTTTGTAGAATTGGCAAGTCACGGGGGGAGCACTCAAGGCCGCTTGCATCGCGGGCTTTGCAGTAGGCACTCCACAGCTCCTTCACTTTAATCCTGCACTGCAGGGCATCCCGGTCATGGCCCCTTTCCATCATGTCCTTTGATACCTTCCCGAAGGTATCGTAATTCCTACGGCTGGAGCGCAGCTGGGACTGTATAGCTTCCTCCCCCCAAACACTGATGAGGTCCAGCAACTCGCCATTGCTCCATGCTGGGGCTCGCTTGGTGCGTGGAGGCATGGTCACCTGGAAAGATTCGCTGATAGCACTCCACGCCACCCCGGGCTGAGCAAACAAGAAGGGGATTTTTAAAATTCCCGGGAAATGTAAAGGGTGGATCACATGATTGGTTACCTGAGGCCAGGGCAGTAGAGTTTGACCAGAGTGGCTAGAACAGGCATTGTGGGACACTGCCAAATACTTCTGGAGGCCAGTCACACTGGTGCCGCAGCGGCAGCGCAATACACGCTATTCCTTTCGGGGACGTGGAGTACATGCAGCGCTGCAACCACAGAGATACAGCACTGCAAATGCCTTGCCAGTGTGGACGGGGAGTGAGTTACAGCACTAGGGGTGGCTTTACAGCACTGCAACTCTCAAGTGTAGCCAAGGCCTGAGAGCAAGGAGCCTGTCTCTCCTGTGCTCTCAAATCACTCCCAGGCAGCTTTTCTTACTCTTACTAAATGAAGGATTTTATTGTAATCCCACTGGTGTCAATAGCAAAACTCCCAGTGAGTTCAATGGGTGCAAGATAAGGGCCAACAGGGGCATTTAGGGCCAGATTCTTGGTTCCAGTCTGGCTTCTTTGTATCGTTCCAGAGCACTTAGCCAGAAAGCTTCCCTGAAGGACAGTTGAATGTTCCCCTTGCATAGCAAACTCTCTGGCTAGCCCAAAGCTAGCTATGGAGGCATTACACTACTTCCTCCAAGCCCCACAAGAGTAAGTGGCATCAGAGTGTGTGGCTGGAGTCCACTGTGCTTTGCCAATCCTGGGTTGGCAAAATGGTCCATGAGGGGCTGTTGTAGCCTAGAAGACATTCCAACTTATGTCAAGAACCAAAGAGCTTCCCACTGTTCCCTAGATCAGGCTAATGCAAAAGTAGCTTTAAGCTATGCCTTTATCCTTTCACTAAGGTCTTAGGCTGAACATAGCTCAGCTGGACTCAAGAATCTGGCCAATAAAGTTTAACTTCGGCCAATTAAAAAAAAACAAAAAAAACATACCTTAACCTACAAAATAAGTAAGCAACTGTAAAACCACCATCAAGCCTTTTACCAGCTTTTGTGATGTCTTTGTTCTGTAAATACAGTATATACACACACACACACACACATACACAGATAGTAGCTGTTTCCTTGAAGTAGAAGGCTGACAAGAAATTGCACAACTAGTCACAGAAAACAAAAGAAAATACATGAGCAGGAAATCAGTTGAAGCACAATAAAACACGAATATGTAACTGGAAATATGTATTTGTTTCCACCTATGGTCCCAATTGCTATAATATCTGAGTGCTTGATTGTACTATTACGATATAAAAATTCCACACATTTCCTTTTTATGTACTAGAAATAAGAAAATATGCTTACCAACATGAATATTATCCTTAAATGCTGTCTTGTAAAGCAGAAATATTAAGTGATGGCTAAATTTTTCATCAGTGCTGGAATCTAAGTTCAAGACATCTTCAACTGAACATTTAACTCCATAAAGTTCTTCCAGCTTTTTACTAACAAGCTGAAAAAAAAATAATTAGGCTATTTTTTCTGTTTTTTTAATTACTAAAAAGGTACCCATAGATCGTGACAGAAGGGCAGATTTTATGTCTTCGTTCATTTCAAAGATATTTTTGAACATGCAGTTTTTTTAGACTATGAAGTTTCATGGCTTATTAAATTGTAACCAAAATACAAACACATATTTTACCTTATAAATTGCATAAGTATATGATTATGGTACCAGTAGCAGACTGTTGCAAATTTCCAGTTTCTCACCTAAAAGCCTAATATACCGCCTCATCTATAATTTTTTCTGTTACACTGCTTCCAAAGTACAATTTACAGCTCCAGGGAAAACCAGCATTGAAGACTCTACAATCCAAACCTATGACAACTTAGTCACATTATATCTAGGGCCAGAGTGAAGACCTTAGATCCAAGGAGTCCAAAAGCTTCAGATCTTGGGACCTCAGATCCCTCCTTTTAGATCCAACAATCTTCTTCTTTGATTTTGAGGATCCCTTAGATTTCAGAACTGACTCTCATGCCTACAAAGGAGGTGGATCCTCTAAGGACTCCTCCAAGAGAAAAGGCCTCATTCAGTGTGTGGCTTCTTTCCTTCCTATCGAGAGGCATGCACAAGGCTCTTAGGATGATGAATGCTCTTAAACCTCCATACTTATCTGAGTCAGGATATTTTACTAGGGAAGGAGGTGTATTTCTGAAAGCTCATTTTAGTCTCTTTGTCTGCCACATTGGAGATAATGTCCTGGCCCACCATAAGCCAAACCAAATCCATATGAAAACATTTGTGCTAATTAATAAAACCATTAACTAACAAGGAGTGACACTATATAACAATCAGAAAAGGCCTAAGCTTAATAAAAACCACACTGGGGAAAAAAGGGACTTGAAACAACTGGAAAAAGAAGAACTGAGGGAAAAATAGAGGGTAAAATCTTTTGTTAGAGCCCAGGAGCATGCCTGTAGGCTTCCTAACAATTTTACTGCTTTCTTTGGTTCTATGGCTCTTGTATCAGGGCACATAATCCACCAGTGTGACTCTACAGAGGCAATATCATGAAAAAGAAATTACTAGGTCACAGGCCTATGGTGAACATGCTGTCATACCAACCACCATTTGCCTCTTGTTCCTCTAAAGCGGGAAAACCAGACAAACTTTGCTTTAACTAGCAATATCTAAACACGCATTTCTAATTTTCTCTAAAAATGGAATCCATTTTCATTTTATTTGTGATAACTTGAGCTTTAGAATAACTATAAAGAAAATTTGTTCACTTTATTCTCTCTTTGATCCACATTAAGGCCCATAACAAGACAGACAGACCTACAATATGTTATATTCTAATTATTGTTCCAGTTTTACCTCAATTAACTTTGCAATCATCTTCTTGCCATCAGCTTCAGGATTCACTGGTTTATAGAACTCCAAATCAAAATACAGTTTGCAAACAGCTTTTTCAGGAATAACTTCATAGCAATGCATAAGTCTTGTTTTATGTTCTTTGCTAAACAGAAAGTAGTTAAGAATCATCACCCATGTTTATGAACAATAATTCAAAAAACTAAAGATTTTTATTCCTCTTTAGTGAAACACTTGTTGAAATGTTTTAAAGACTAGCCCTACTATGTTCTGAACAACGTAAAGTATGAATTTTGTGACTAATTAAAGAAACACCATAAATATACATTTAGCCTAAAATTTAGATTTTGTAAAAAATAAATTCTTACAAACACCTAAGACTAACAGATATGTTTTCATGAATAAAAATAACTAATGGAAAAAGTAATTTTAAACAATAAATCCATTAGTGCTGAGAACCTTAAAGTAAAACTATACATGAAAGTGAAACCAACTTCTTTGAATTTTGATATCCAAACTGAGAGAAATGCAAAATGTAAAGAGCTTAAATAAAAAATTTGGATTTTTAGAAATCTGTCACTTAATAATCAGATGCATTATTGCTAAAACATTTTTATTTTTTTTAAGTTGACTGTAGACCTTTACTAGACATTTCAGTATCAGAACTTGATCATGTGATATGTTTCTGTTAAATGACTGTTAAGAATTATATATAAAATGGTTCCTGGAGATGTAATTATTTTATCTGCTGATGCACCAGAATGATGGTGATTGTTCACTAGGGATACCAATTCTCTTCAGTGGTCAAGCACTGTAGCACATTTGAGGGGATCAGTGTCAGAGAGCCAGTTATCGTGCTCTGCTTTCTGAGAGCTGATCTATACCAGCCCCAGCCCTGATGAAGTTTAAAGCAGCTGAGAGGTACTTTTTTCAAAATACTCACCTGTAATAAAACCAAAACTCTGTATATGTTGTCACAAGATAATACCTTTGTCCATCTTCTGTGTTCATTTCCAAAGCAAATACATGAACATCCTTTTTAAATTAAAAGAAAGAGTTAACATTTCCTTTTTCAGATCACTAATTAAAATCTTTTGCTTGAAATTAATTTCTCAAATCAAAGGTTAGTAATTATTTTCTAATTAGTAACAACCTATCAAAGGATGGCTTAGGCTTTTTTTTTCTTTAAAACCTAAGTACCTTTTATTGCTAATTAAGAGCCTGCTTCTTATTTAAATTACACCAGCGTAACTCTTGAGCAGCTGACTGAAGTCAATAAAGCTATGGATTTGCATTGATGTAACTGAGATCTGAATCAAACCCTCAAGTGGTATTTGCCTAGTAAAATCTTATTTTGATCAGCAGCAAGGTAACATCAATTGGAAGAGAAACAGTGTACAGAGAAGAGGATTCTCACTGAAGAGAGAAGCAGCATATGACCTAAATCAAGCAAAATCATGTCCAAACCATTCTTTTGATTATATACTATATGTAAAACCAGAGGTGACCCTACAGAGAAAAATGCTCCCAAACTGCAACATAATTAGGAAACAGCTTTGACACAGTCATAACTTCTGTAATGAAATTCATGACATTTGAAGAGTTGGTTAGTAACACCTGTCTCAAAATATTTTACTTTGCACTTTGTCATATGCACTGTTCCCCGCTATAGTGAGTCAGACCCTGATCCTGCAACAAGCTCTGCACGGGCAGACCCCTGCACCAAGCTCCATTTAAGTCAATGGGGCTTCTCAGAGAATCAGTCTGCATGGAACTAACTGCAGGATAGGATCCTTAGTCAGTCTCCCTGTTATCTGTGTGGGTTTGAGATGCAGGTAAGAGTGGAGAGGAAAAATGTCTTAAAATAAGAAGATATGATTGTAAAGGCAACAAAAACTGGGGGACTGAAGGAGAGATGTAATGCCAGAAACTACTTGTGGCAAACTTGCCATGCCAATTGTGGCATTGCAGCAGCTGTGCCTCAGTTTCCTCTCCCCATACATAGTCCTGTGGCCTTCTCTGACCATCAGAGTGATTTGGCCCTGCAGTCAGATCACTTTACAGGGTCACAAAGTCCTTTATTAAAGAAGAACAACAACAAAATGTATTGAAAGCAAACCTTCAGCCAGGATGGGTTCAGCAGACAGCAGCAACAGAGGTACACCTGTGCTGAGGACTGCTGCTCTTTCTCCTCTCCCATTCGCTCAACCCCCAGTCCACGGGCTGGAACACTTCTCCTTAACTAATAGTTTATGGCAGGCTCCAGCTCACCAGGAACCCCAGCTCAGTCAGGCTTTCGGCTTGCCTCTGGAGAACCTGTCTGGTCCTCCCCCACTCCCTCCACCTTCTTTTCAGCTACTGCCCAGGGAGAGAGCACTTCCCACCTGGTCTTTCCTGGCTCTTTATGGAGACAAAACTGCTCTCCTCCAACTGGGCTTTATTTTTAGACTGTGTCTACACTGCCACTTTCAGCGCTAAAACTTTTTGTCGTTCAGGGGTGTGAAAAAAACACCCCCCTGAGTGACAAAAGTTTTAGCACTGAAAAGCGCCAGTATAGACAGTGCTTTATTGCTGGGAGCTGTGCTCCCGGCGATAAACCTACCACTGCTTGTTTGGGGTGTTTTTTTCTTTTAATCACCAGGAGAGCTCTCCCCTGGCGATAACGCGTGTCTACACTGCCCACGTCACAGCGCTGCCGCGGCCGTGCTGGAACATGGGTAATGTAGACATACTCTTAGTTAGTCCTGAACCACACCCCCGGTGCACCCCATCACATTGCCTCCTCTGCAAGACTACATTCTGTCTGGTGCCAGAAGGGTCAAATGAGCTCTTCTCGATGACCTGTGCCTGCTGATAGGTGGGCAGCAACACTGGTAGCTACTCCCCTCATAGAGGTGGTTTTTTTTATAGTGCTGTGAGAGCTCTCTCCCAGTGCTATGCCACGACTACACAAGCCATGTCAAAGCGCTGCCGCTAGACTTCAGATCAAGCCAGGACTTCTCATGCTATAAAACAGGGTGGGTGGAGATTTTCATTTAACTGCCATTTGTGTTTTTGACACTTTCTCCCTGGGTCTTTAGAAGGACAGATATAAATATTACCTGAATTTTGTTACCTTGACTTTCTAAGTCAAAGTAATTCACCTAATATGGTACTTTAATATAAAATCCCTATTTTTAAATATAGTGAACTTTGGCTTCTTTCTGCCTTTCCTCCCCTTGCTGATTTTAAACTAGTTAATGATCTACAATTCCTTACTACAACCGCCATGTGACAAGGATACCTGTTTGAATCACAACATTCCTTATCCCCTCTTCCCCAGACCTGTTAGGGCTCCTCAAGAGCCTACATGTGCCCTCATGCCTCCTACACAACATAGCATCATTTCTTTGTCTATGGAGGAGATGACTGTGTTGCTTTATGGAGCAACGAGAATTGGGCACAGAGTGTTGCAAATTCTTTCAACACCACTGGGTGCTTTTACTGGATATCGTTGACAGGCATTAAATGTTAGTGTAATATACAGAAATAGGTCAGACCTGCAGAATTATCGGGATAACTGAAATGGCAGAAGGAAATTGCACATTCCACAGTTCTTTTTAAAAACAGGCAATCAAGTTGCAGAATATGAAATGTAGGTAATTACAAATAAATAATTAGCTCATCCTTTCAAAAACAGTTACACCTTAGGCTGAGGGTTCATTTCAGGTGATCTGGTTCTTCTCTTTCACTTCTTGGTGCCTGAGCTGTTGCCTGTCTCTTGTGGGATACATTTTTGCCTCTCTTTTCATTCATCTCCACCTCTTTTATATCTTACCTTCTCTGTTTTTCCTCTTCCTTCCTCATTCTCTGTCCTCTTCTCTCTCCTTCCTTCCTACTTGATTTTTACTCCTTTCCCATTCTTCTGCTTCCTCTTGTCATTTTGGCTCTTTCCCTCACCTACATCATTTGCCAGACCTTCCTTGTCACATCCCACCACTTCGGTCTTTCTTCCCCACAAGCACTTTTACTATTAAACATTAACAACACATCTAGAGTCTTATGTTAGAACTAGCCCTCATTACAGCTAATAACACAGTCTAATGTTGGAACTACTGCATATTACAACTTATGCATCATGTTGACCTGTAAGGGAAAAAAATTGCCTGATGTATCAGGACCGCACAACAAAAGAATCCTGAAGCCTGAAGTGAACTTTGTAGGTTAATAGAACTTTACAAATGAAGTTTCTAAATAGTGAAGACACCCTTCTAACAATTTAATATCTTACCTCCTTACAGGTTTTTGCATAGTTAAAAGCTTGAGCTTGTCGACGAAACAGATTCCAAACAGAGCACGGTTGCCATGGTTTGGACAGCTGTGGCCTGTAAACAGGGCAAAGTGGCTTTCTTTTATATTGAGATGCTAGTTCATCAACATTCTTCAATCTTTCTTCCCATTTTCTCTTCATTTGTCCTAAAGCAGTCAGGAAATGAGCCCTTAATACTACATTAAAAATAACCAAATCTAAAGCATTTTGTATGTGCTTCAATTTCTCATATACCTGTGCATATCTCTGTGAGTGATCTGCTGTATTTGAGCATACTCTGACTCTTTCATGACTAAGGGGAGCCTATACTCCAAATCAACACACAACTTAGCTGTGAAACTCCCTTTAATACTAAGTTCCCTGTGCTGGTTTGAGAAAATATGAGAACATCAATTGTATCAAGAATCAAGTTATGAATGCCCAGGCCTATTTTATTATCAACACAACCGAAACAATTTAGAATAGGGGGAAATCTCAGGGTAATGAATGATATTTTGTTTATAGAATAGTGTTTAATAATGCTTATATTTTCAAAATAATGTACACATTTATATTAATTCATTCTCACACCATCCTGTGGAGGTAGGTAAATATCAGACCCATTTTATAGATGAGGAAATCAACCAACACAAGTTAAATGACTTATCTGGGCTCACACAGCAAGTCAGTACCTGAATGAGGATTAGATCTCAGTAGCTTCTAGCTCCCAGCCCTATGCCCACAAGGCTCCATTGCCACTCAAATAGATAAAGCAAAACAATTCAAAACCAAGGGGCATCCTCGGCCTATGACCCATATCAGCAATGCTTTCAACTGCTTAATAATCTCAATACATGTTACTCTAATTAACTTACTCAAATTATCTGTGTGTTCACTGTCAGAATTTTCAGGACTTTGAAATAGTTAACTTACTCAGTAAAGATATTTTGCCCAGCAGTGCTCACTATCACTCAACCTTTGGACTTCTAATCACATAAAGTAAGCACGTGGTAGGAACTCTGAAAATCAATGCACAATCAAAAAGCTATATTAAATGTAACATTAGCGTCACTACAGACAAGTTCCAATTTAATAATTTTTGTTCAGGGAAATTCCTTCCCCCTCAGAATTCTTCCAGATGGATAAGAGTTAAGATTCTTGGGAAGCAGAAAGAATGGGAGGAAGGGAATTGGGGAAGATGTTATTACAGAGGTTGTTTTATCTAGTCTACAAGACCAATTACCAGTACCACTTTCTGTCCCCCACCCTTTGATTATGCATCTGCATTTTCCTCCCCCGTTTTTTCCGCATCTCTTCTTCCCTTGGATTATCCCGCATTGACCACCTCCCACCTGTGTCTGTCTCACAGCAATTTCTCAAAGGCAACAGCGGTAGAATGAAACTGACTATACTCATAGTAGAGAGACACTGTGAGTGAAGTAATATCTTTTATTGGACCAACTTCTGTTGGTGAGAGAGACATGCTTTTGAGCCAAACAGAGCTCTTCTTCAGGTCTGGGAAAGGAACTCCAGGCATCACAGCAAAATACAAGGTACAATTGTTTGTCAATCTGTTTCCTCACTTCCCCAGGTGGGTATTGTAGTTTTAAGAATGCTTGATAAAGATCTTGTAGACTGATAGAGTGAGATGGGTACCCAGAAATCATCTACTACAGGACAGGCCCAACAAGGAAAACAACAGAACACCACTGGCCATCATGTACAGGCCCCAGCTAAAACCTCTCCAGCGCATTATCCACGATCTACAACCTATCCTGGAAAACGATCCCTCACTCTCACAGACCTTGGGAGGCAGGCCAGTCCTCGCTTACAGACAACCCCACAACCTGAAGCAAATACTCACCAGCAACTACACACCACACCACAGAAACACCAACCCAGGAACCAATCCCTGTAGCAAACCTCGTTGCCTACTCTGTCCCCATATCTACTCTAGCGACACCATCAGTGGACCCAACCACATCAGCCACACCATCAAGGGCTCATTCACCTACACGTCTACTAATGTTATATATGCCATCATGTGCCAGCAATGCCCCTCTGCCATGTACATTGGCCAAACCGGACAGTCCCTACGTAAAAGAATAAATGGACACAAATTGGACATCGGGAACGGTAACATACAAAAGCCAGTAGCTGAACACTTCAATCTCCCTGGACATTCTATAACAGATTTAAAAGTAACTATTCTTGAACAAAAAAACTTCAGAAACAGACTTCAAAGAGAAACAGCAGAACTAAAATTCATTTGCAAATTTAACACCATTAATTTGGGCTTGAATAGAGACTGGGAGTGGCTGGCTCATTACAAAAGCAGCTTTGCCTCTCCTGGAATTGACACCTCCTCATCTATTATTGGGAGTGGACTACATCCACCCTGATCGAATTGGCCCTATCAACACTGGTTCTCCACTTGTGAGATAACTCCCTTCTCTTCATGTGTCATTATATAATGCCTGCATCTATAACTTTCATTCCACGCATCTGAAGAAGTGAGATTTTTTTACCCACGAAAGCTTATGCCCAAATAAATCTGTTAATCTTTAAGGTGCCACCGGACTCCTTGTTGTTTTTGCACAACAGGTTTTACTCCTCATAACACAAGAACTAAGGGTCACCAAATGAAATAGTCAGCAGGTTTAAAACAAACAAAAGCAAGTATTTCTTCATACAATGCACAGTCAACCTGTGGAACCCCTTGCCAGAGGATGTTGTAAAGGCCAAAACTATAACAGTGTTCAAAAAAGAATTTAGATAAATTCATGGAGGATAGGTCCATCAATGGCTATTAGCCAGGGTGGACAGGGATGGTGTCCCTAGCCTCTGTTTGCCAGAAACTGAGAATGGACGACAGGGGATGGATCATTTGATGATTACCTGTTCTGTTCATTCCCTCTGAAGCATCTGGCATTGGCCACTGTTGGAAGACAGGATACTGGGCTAGATGGACCTTTGTTCTGACCCAGTATGGCCGTTCTTATGTAACACTTTCAAAAGGTGAGCCTGGGAACTTAAATTCATTACTCTGCTAGACACCAAAAATCATGGACTGAACAGAGACACTGGATTTATGGCTTATTACAACAATCTTGTAACCCACTTAACCACCTCTCTTTGTCTTATGACTGCAGTGGTGTTAACGGGCTACTCTACCTTGAATGTCCTTTACAATATGTGCTAATTACTTTTGCTAAACAATCTCCTTGTTGTTCCACCCCCTTGTATTTTGCTGTGATGCTGGGATTTCCTTTCCCAGACCTGAAGAAGAGCTCTATTTGGCTCAAAAGCTTCTCTCTCTCACCAACAGAAGTTGGTCTAATAAAAGATATTACCTCACTCACCTCGTGGGGAGAGATAGCTCAGTGGTTTGAGCATTGGCCTGTTAAACCCAGGGTTGTGAGTGCAATCCTTGAGGGGGCCACTTAGGGATCTGGAGCCAAATCAGTACTTGGTCCTGCTAGTGAAGGCAGGGGGCTGGACTCAATGACCTTTCAAGGTCCCTTCCAGTTCTAGGAGATAGGATATCTCCATTAATTTGTTTATTTTTATATCCTAGGACTGACATGGCTACAACTACACTGCATATACTCATAGTACTATAATCAATCATGTTTATTCTATTCAGCCAGCAGGCATCACTAGAGAGAGGCACACAGTATACCTCATCCATCCAGTGGCCAAGCATGTTGCTTCCATAATGCTCCCAGACCATGTTCACCTGCTGAGTGAGGTAATTATCAAGATCCCAAATTAATAGGTACTGCCCACAGACCACCAGGGCAGCACACTTCTTTCAACAAATTATCAATTTCCTCCTGCTCCCATTAACCTCCTCAAGAAAGTACTTCCTCCACTTAACCCTTTTTCAGCAACACTAGCAAGAAACACAGCTAACATGGACCATACAGTAGTTACAATCCTAATCAGTTTAATTTTGATGTTGCTGGCACTGCTGTGGATGCACTGCATATAGGAGTACAAGTAGGATTCTCCTTGTTGGCATTCTCCCACAAGAAAGTGTTTTAAGAAGGGAAGGGAAGGAGACTATGTGGAATTCCCACAATCCCACACTCAGTTTAACTTCTTGGTTAGCTCAGAAAACAACTTTTCAAAAATACATGCACACCGTAGATTTCTGAATATGCATAGAAACAGTTGCTTCTCATTTTCATCTGAAATCTCTCTCTTTTCTCCTGACCAGTTGCTCTTTCAAGAAAATTTCAGACTTAGAGAATCCTAAATCTTTTGCCTGCCAAATAGATGGCTGTAGTCTCCTCTTGGTGCATGATAATTTATTTTTTAGAATCTGCAGATTTACATGCTGTCATAAAAATAAAGGGAAGGGTAACAACCTTTATATATACAGTAACATAAATTCTCTCCTGGCTAGAAGTACAGCATCATTTTACCTGTAAGGGGTTAGTCAGTTCAATTAACCTAGTTGGCACCTGACCAGAAGGACCAATGGGAAAAGAAGATACTTTCAAATCTAGGGAGAAGGGGAGGGAGGTTTTGTTTGTGCTCTCTTTGTTGATTCCCTCTCAGGACAGAGAGAGAGACCAAGAAGGTAAACCAACTCCTAAAAAGATCCTGAAATGATACATCTAAAATTACAGAAATTGTAAGTAATAGCAAGGAAATGCGTTAGATTATCTTTTGTTTTTGCTTGTGAGTTTTCCCTACGCTAGTAGGGAGGTTTATTCCTGTTTTTGTAACTTTAAAGTTGAGCCTAGAGGGGAATCCTCTGTGTTTTAAATCTTTTATTACCTTGTAAAGTTACCTTCCATCCTGATTTTTGAAGGTGTGATTCTTTTACTTTTTTCTTTATAATAAAGTTCTTCTTTTAAGAACCTGATGATTTTTAGTGTCCTAAAAACCAAAGGGTTTGGTCTGTGCTCACTTTGTTAACCTATTGGTTAGTATATTATTCTCAAGCCTCCCCAGGAAAGGGGGTGGAGGGGCTTGGGGGAATATTTTGGGGAAATAGGGACTCCAAGTGGTCTTTTTCCTGAATCTTTGCCTAAATCACTTGGTGGTGGCAGCAATACCATCCAAGGAAAGGATTTGTGCCTTGGGGAAGTTTTTAACCTAAGCTGGTGGAAATAAGCTTAGGGATCTTTCATGCGGGTCCCCATATCTGTATCCCAGAATTCAGAGTTGGGAAGGGAACCCTGACACGTGCTTTCTGTTAAACTTTTTGCTTTTACTGGAAAACTCCCACTTCATTTTTATCACCTCTTCGAATGCAGAAATGGGGTGGAGGGACCTATATTTACTTCTTGAATCAGAATTATAATTATTTCCCAGACATGATTTTAATTTCTTATTGTTTTAATTCATCGTTTAAGTATGCTCTTACTCATAACATAAAGATATTCAGTTGGAAGAAGTATCTACTGAGAATTCATGTCACTTTCCTCTAACAAGGAGTCAGAAAATGAATCTAAGCACAGCGGAAATTTGGTATTTTTGCATAGTATAGTCTTAGATTTTCTTTATTTTAGAATTAACAGAACAAAATGGACTAAAGCACTTAGAAATGGAGATTACTGCCATAAAACAAGAGAAGACCGTAAACTCTGTTTGTATCATTATCGCACATGGAATTAGATCTTTGTAACTGGTTCAATAGTTACTTGTACTTTTATTTGGGAATGACGAAAAACTCACATCTGAACTCTTTTTAAACAGTTTTTTTAAAAAAACAGTACAAGCTAACAACAAGTTCCCTGGCCTGTGTGGACCAGGAGTAATAGTTTGATGGTAGAAAACATGGGTAGAAAAATGGTCAATGCATGGTCCACAGTGACCAAGCAACCCAGGTTTGAAACAGATTCAACTGTTTTTTCCTCCCCAGTATTGGGCCTTAATAGAATGTTCTATATTTGCTTCCTCCTCCATTGCTAAATTTCATAACCCGATGGAAAGGAAAGAAAGGAAGGTATCAAATACTTTTTAAAGACCACATTGTAAATTACTGGAAATATTCTCACTTACCCAGGCAATCTCTTTGAGCAACAGAGCCTACAACTCCTATGGGGCAACATATTTTAGGGATAGGTTTCCAAAAGGAAACCTAAGGTCCTATCCAACATCTACCAACAACTGAGCCTTTTCTAGACAGGGGAGTTCCACCTAGTTCAAAAAACCCCAATACATGCAAATTCTCTACTAGTTACACTTGCACTGGCTATGACAATGATATTGGGGTTTTGGCTCTTTCCCTTACTAACATTAATAAACCTGACGGAGAAGAAAAACTCTGTGCTGTGGTGCATTTTAAATTATACCAGAAAAACCCATGAATTAGACAAGTCATTAAACTTCTCTGGCTGAGGCATGTCGGAATGACATCCCTGGCTTGCAACAAAGCCAGGATATTCTGTAGAAACAAGGGTAAGATCTTCATAATGGAGGGCCTGATTCTGAAAATCCTCACACCTGAAAGTAGTCCTACTAAAGTCAAGATGTTTACATTCATGAGTAAGTTTTACTCATGTGGGCAATGATTTACCCATGTGGATCAATTTGCAGTTTTGCCAACTCTTGTGATACTTCAAGTTTTTCTTAAAAACCTCAACTCCTGGAGTCATGAGAATCTCAGCTTTCATTGTTTTAAAATAGATGTTTAGACCTCATAGTTGCAGAGAGAGGCTGGAAAACACTAACTCTAATAGTTCATAAACCAGAAGGCAATAAAACACTTTTTTATCTCATGATTTTAAAGCCAATCCTCATGATTTTGGGGGGCCTGCCTCAAGATTTTTGAACACTTTTTAGGGTTGGCAATACTGATATTAGCAGGAACTTAGATTGTAAACACTTATAGGTAGGGACTCAGTCTTCTCATTTATCTGCTATGCACACCTTTGGCATGAACAATATAATTATTCCTGATTTGTTCCATGGCTGACATCTCTAGGTCTGCTTCCTGTTCACAACCCAATTGTGGAGATTAGTAGATGATTGCTAGAGAAAACCAATTGCCTGCCATTCTAGCCAAATGAAGAGTGGCAAATTTTTGCCTTGTGCTCATATAGAACAGAGAAATTTGGGACAGAACAGTTTCCAGAAGGAAGGAAAGATTATAGGAATTTAGATGCAGTAATAGAGAACTCATCTTAAAGCCACAAAATACAAAGATAAAGATAATGTAGTTAATGTGGTTTTCAGTAGACAGAAGGAACTAAATTTAATCTCTCATACTTGTTGCTGAGTCACGCTACAAAGTATACGTTTTTAGCCGGAAACAACCTGCTAGTTTTCAGGCTCAGTACAGCTAAGCAGTGAGAGATAAAACACATCATGAAGTGAAAACCCCACACTACTATATTTGGACATATACATATTTACTTAGATTTATAGAAACCAACGAAGGTGCTCGTCTCATGCTCCAGAGACCCCTAACAATTATTTAAGATCATAATCAATATAAACAGAGAGGAAAGTAGCAATCCCACAAAATATAACAATAACTAAATAAACCAAAAATAAAGACGTACCCCACCCTCTTAAAACATCACTTCTCAAGCACACAATATATAAAAAAATTATCTCACAGTGCTGAACACAGTTTGACCTTGTCTACATTTGTGGCTAAATATAACCTTAATTAATTAGAATCATAGAATATCAGGGTTGGAAGGGACCTCAGGAGGTCATGTAGTCCAACCCCCTGCTCAAAGCAGGACCAATTCTCAACTAAATCATCCCAGCCAGGGCTTTGTCAAGCTGGGCCTTAAAAACCTCTAAGGAAGGAGATTCCACCACCTCCCTAGGTAACCCATTCCAGTGCTTCACCACCCTCCTAGTGAAAAAGTTTTTCCTAATATCCAACCTAAACCTCCCCCACTGCAACTTGAGACCATTACTCCTTGTTCTGTCATCTGGTACCACTGAGAACAGTCTAGATCCATCTTCTTTGGAACCCCCTTTCAGGTAGTTGAAAGCAGCTATCAAATCCCCCCTCATTCTTCTCTTCTGCAGACTAAACAATCCCAGTTCCCTCAGCCTCTCCTCATAAGTCAGGTCCTGTCTGAACTACATAAATTACCATGTTTAGTTTAGAGAGACAAGGTGGGTGAGGTAATCTTTTATTGGACCAACGTCTGTTGGTGAAAGAGACAAGCTCTTTGCATAAGCACTTAACATGTTTCAAGGAACCATTCAATATAAAGTGGCCCATTATCACCTGTCCAGTCACAGGGAGAAAAGGAAGGGTAAGGGAAAGAGAGAGAGGGTGTGTGTGGGTGGGTGTAGGGTGAGTTACAGATCGTTTTAATAAGCCATAAATCCAGTGTCTCTATTCAGTCCATGCTTTTTCATGTCTTGAATGGCCCCTTGAAATGCCTTAAATATTTATCCCAAACAATCTGTCCACCTTGTATTTAGCAATGACACCGAGAGCTAGTCTACACTAGAACTGCTACAGTGGCACAGCTGTACAGATGTAGCTGTGCTGCTCTAGCACTACTAATGCAGACGCTCTATGCTGATGAGAGATCTCTCCCCCGTGAGAATAATTACTCCACCTCCCTGAGCGGCGGTAGCTAAATTGGCAGGAAACACGCTCCCACCGACCTATCCACACTGGTGCTTAGATCGGTGTAACTTATGTCACTCAGGGGGGTGTCTTTCCCGCGCCCTTGAGCGACTTAAGTTATACCAAAGTAAGCGCTAGTGTGTACCATCACTATGGTACACACTACAGCCTATGTCAGCATAATGTATGTTGCTCAGGGTGTGAATAAACCACCTCCCGAGCGACATAAGTTACACCGACATAAGCATTCACGTGTACAGCGCTGTTGGCGGGAGAGCTTCTCCCACTACATAACTTCTGTCATTAATGGAGGTGTTTTTTTTATGCCAATGGGAGAGTTAGATCATAGAACAGGGGTTCTCAAACTGGGGGTTGGGACCCCTCAGGGGGTCATGAGGTTATTACATGGGGAGTTGTGAGCTGCCAGCCTCCACCCCAAACTCTGCTTCGCCTCCAGCATTTATAATGGTGTTAAATATATAGAAGTGTTTTTAATTTATAAGGGGGGTCGCATTCATAGGCTTGCTATGTGAAAGGGGTCACCAGTACAAAAATTTGAGAACCACTGTCATAGAATGGGACCTCAGGAGGTCATCTAGTCCAACCCCCTGCTCAAAGCAGGACCAATCCCCAGACAGATTTTTGCCCCAGATCCCTAAATGGCCCCCTCAAAGATTGAACTCACAACCCTGGGTTTAAGCAGGCCAATGCTCAAACCACTGAGCTATCCCTCCCCCATCTCTCTCTCAGCAGCATAGAACATCTTCACCAGTAGTGTGGCAGCAGCACAGCCGCATTGATAAGCTCCGCAGCTGCAGCTCTGTATGTCTAGACATGGCCTATGAGTTGCCTAGACCTGAAAAGGAACTCTGTATAAGCTTGAAAGCTTGTCCTCTCACCAAGAGAAGCTGGTCCAATAAAGATATTACCTCACCCACCTTGTCTCTCTAATATCCTGGGACCAAGAGGGCTACTACACCACTGCAAATATATGTTTAGTTTAAACATTTATAAAACATGACTGTTGCCAAATCATGTTATAAAATGCTCTCAGGAATTATGTTTAGCCTATGCAATCTTATTTACACTAACAAACTAAGGACCTGTAATTTACCAGCAGTGCAGTGCTGGTGATAGCAACAGCAGTATTTCATAAAATCATGAAACTGTCTTAACTATGATTTTTTATATATATATAAAAAAAAAATTTGCCCTCTAGTTTTTAAGCTTTAGGGTACATTCGGGTCATACTTTCACGTTTGGTCTGCAACCCTGAGGGCCAGAAATTGCCTTTTATTTTAATGAAAGCTGAAATTCTCACATAATCCCATGACTCCAGGAGCTTGGACTTTAAGAAAAACACCAAATATCACAAGACTAGCTATAAAATCCCAAGAATTGGCTTCAAGCTGTGACAGAGACAGGTCTCAGACATTAACATGGTCATTTATCCCAAACTCATGAGCTCTGTCTACATTATAGCATCCACCATCAGAGAATTTCAGCTATGACATTTACTAGCACAGATATAGCCAAAGAGGCTGCTGGGAAAGAAACCTATATGATAGGAAATTAGCCTGTTGCTGAAAACAGTTCTCAGCAATGTACACTGGAGAATTGTGTGTTTAAAGTGTTAGTACTGGACCATGTGTAGCTGCCACGTTAGAGCTATCTCTCTCTATTCACCATCAACCCTATTTCGCTTAGATTTATCCCCACATCTTACATATGCAGTTGTATAGTAAAGAGGGCCAAACACATTACTACCAGCAGGGCCGGCTCTAGGCACCAGCAAAACAAGCAGGTGCTTGGGGCGGCACATTTGCAGGGGGTGGCATTCGGGCCATCCTTTTTAACAAAACAAAACGAAAAAACTCACTTCCTCCCCTCTCACAACCCTGCAGAAGCGGAGCCACGGAGCAGCTGGGGATCCAGCATGGGAGCTAAGAACCCACGGGACCCTGGTAGCTGTAGTTCCTTGCCTAGCTCCCTGCCTACAGAGCCAGCCCTGGAGCAGGGAAAGAACTACATTTCCCAGCAATCCCTTAGCTACTATCAACAGGAAAGGGAGGGGTAGGGAGTGAGGTAGCTGAGCCATGCTGCAGCTTGCTGTGAGTCGAAAGGAGTGGCACTGTGAATGGGGAACAAGTATGCCCAAGGAGTAGAAGGCTTTGCCCCAGATATCCCCTTCAGAAGACTTCCCCAGACTGGATTAGGGATACTGGTGTGACCTCACCTCGCAGCCTCCAAAGAAGGAATTGGGTGGACTAAATGGACAGTGCCCCTCTCTATCTGAAGCCTAGCAAGGGAGGTACTTGGATCCCACTAGAATTTAAAATGAAAAGTAAGGGAGGGGAGGCTCTACTAGAGGACCCGGGCAGCTTTAGATACAGTACCAAGCACATAGGAGGATTTCCACTTCTGAGCCATGGAAGCAGAAATTGACTTTTCCTTTCCAGATATAGCTAATATTCAGAAAGGGAATCTAGCACCTGCCTTCCAGATTTGAACACCCTCTAAATTCAGGAGTGCTCAAGCTCAATTCGGGCAGCTGTTACTTCATTTCTCCCAAATCAAATATACTGATCCACTGTAACTTGCTGTAGAAAAAGTAGGATAAAATTGAGCAAGAAATGCTTCCCAGTGGTTTTTAGGACTGGAATTGCTATTTTCAACAGTCATTGCCTTGTTTGTTTGTTTTTGTTTTATTTGTTTAAAAGGAAGACAGTGATTCTCCCATTGGCAAATTCCGCATAGAAAGAAAGAGTGGAACAAAAGAATAATAAAGGCACCTCAACTTTTCCTCATTTATGTAGGACAGTCTTATAATGTACATCCAGATATCCTCCAATCACACAAGCTGAAAATTGTTCCACTTTACTGCAGTTCTGTAACCATATGGGAACCAATCCTGTCTATTTTCTGTGCACATCCAAAATTCCTGCTGAATGACCCGCCCTGGGAGCAAGTTACCAGTGACCCAGGGCTGGGACAGCAGGAGGGCGCAGGTTGGGAGGAGAGCCCAGGGCTGGGGCGGCAGGGGGGTGAGGGGGAGGGCACTGGTGGGGGGAAAAGGGGAGAGCCCAACACTGGGGCGGCAAGGTGGGGGGGGAGAACCAGAGTGCTGGGGCAGCAGGGAAGTGCAGGGGGAAGCCCAGGGCTGCAGTTGGGGGCAGCCAAAACATTTTTTTTGCTTGGGGCAGCAAAAAACCTAGAGCCGGCCCTGGCCACCAGGGAAATTATTTCATAGCGTCCAGCAGGACTGATACATGCAGTGGATTGTGGGGGGCGTGACTGGTCCACTGTGTGAGGCAATAGGGAGAGGACTAACCAAACTGTGCTGGGGAAGTATTGTAAAATTTGTCCCTGGCACAATTTGCTACTGGTAGCACATATGGACGTACAGCATGCCCTCTCAGAATTTGTTAACCAACCCCTTTCTCCATTTGCTTGTCAGGTAGCTATTTCACTGTCATAATTTTGCTGCTCTCCCCATCTTTCTCCATTCTCTTGTCCACAGTAGCAAACTCTGACAGGGGTGATCTTCCCTGTCATAATTTGCTACTCACTTTTCCTCATTCTCTAGACCAGGAGTGAGCAAACTACAGCCCCCGATCTGGCCCGCCAGCCATTTTAAGCTGGCCCTCAAGCTCCCACTGGGGAGTGGGGTCTGGGACTTGCCCCGCACCAGTGCTCCATCTGGGGAGCAGGGTCGGGGCCGCACCACGCTGCTCCCGGAAGCAACGGCATGGCCCCGCTCTGGCTCCTACATGTAGGGGCAACCAGGGATGCTGCCAGGCATGCAGCCAGGCATACTGCCCCCGCCCCAAGCGCCACCCCCTGCAGCTCCCATTGACTGGGAACTGTGGCCAATGGGAGCTGCGGGGGCAGGAACAGCACCTGCGGATGGGGCAGCACACAGAGTCACCTGGCTGTGGCTCCGCATAGGAGCTGGAGTGGGGACATGGCCGTTGCTTCTGGGAGCCGCTTAAGGTAAGCGCTGCCCAGAGCCTGCAGCCCAAGCCTCTCCCCATGCCCCAACCCCTTGCCCCAGCCCTGAACCCTCTCCTGCCCTCCAAACCCCTCAATCCCAGCCCAGAGCACCTTCCTGCACCCCAAACCCCTCATCCCCAGCACCACCCCAGGGCCTGCATCCCCAGCAGAAGCCTGCACACCTTCCCACACCACAACCCCCTGCCCCAGCCCTGATCCCACTCCCACCTTCCAAACCCCTTGGTCCCAGCCCAGAGCACCATCCTACACCCCAAACGCCTCATCCCCAGCCTCACCCCAGAGCCCTCACCCCCCCCCAGCACCCTATTCCCCCACCCCAGCGCCCCTCCTGCACCCTGAACTCATTTATGGCCCCACCTTGGAGCCCACACCCCCAGCCGGAGCCCTTACCCTCTCCCACACCCCAACCCCAATTTTGGAGCATTCATGGCCCTCCATACAATTTCTATTCCCAGATGTGGCCCTTGGACCAAAAAGTTTGCCCACCCCTGCTCTAGACCAGTGGTTCTCAAACTGTGGGTTGGGACCCCAAACTGGGTTGCAACCCCATTTTAATGGGGTCACCAGGGCTGGCGTTAGACTTGCCAGGGCCAAAGCCTAAGCCCAAACCCCACTACCCAGGACCAAAGCGCCAGGGCTCAGGTTTTAGGCCCCCCACTAAGTGCTGAAGCCCTTGTGCTTTGGCCCTCCCACCTGGGGTGGCGGGGCTCCAGCATGCTCAGTCCCCACTCCTGGGGCCATGCAGTAATTTTTGTCAGAAGGGGCTTGTGGTGCAATGAAGTTTGAGAACCCCTGCTCTAGATCTGATGCCAGTTTTGAATTCAGTTTCACTCAACTCTGTCCCTCAATGCTCACAATAGCTACTGGGAATGGTGCAGTAGCACTACTGCCATTGTAAGAAGACATGAGGCAGGTCTGCAAGACTGTGCTATTGTTTGTGTTGTGTTCCAGATCTGAATCCCAGCATTTATTCACATGCTCTCCAACTGCCATTAATGGTGTTCAGTGTCACTGTATTAAATGGTTGAGGGATTAGTAGGAGCAAGTTGGCGGATCTGTCACCATGATACGAGGAGAGGTACATGTGTACAGGGAATGGATCACTTGATGATTACCTATTCTCTTCATTCCCTCTGGGGCACTTGGCATTGGTGACTGTCAGAAGACAGGATACTGGGCTAGATAGACCTTTGCTCTGACCCGGTATGGCAGTTCTTACATTATCAATTATGCTTTGAGTACTGAGTTCTGTAGGCTATGTCAATAAAGATGCACACGGTTCTCTTCTTGCTATGGGGACTATCACCAGGCTGGTGGCATAGAGAATAGTGGCTTCCAGGACTTTGTGAGGGGTAAGTGAAGGCTATGTCTCACAAGGAACCCTTGGGGAAGGGAGAAGGGGTAGTGACATTTTGCAAAGCAGGAGTGGTTTGTATGGAGCAGGCTTAGGGTACATCTACACTACACGGGGGAGTCGATTTAAGATACGCAAATTCAGCTACGTGAATAGCGTAGCTGAATTCGGCGTATCGCAGCCGACTTACCCCGTTGTGAGGACGGCGGCAAAATCGACTTCTGCGGCTTCCCGTCGGCGGCTCTTACTACCACCTCCGCTGGTGGAGTAAGAACGCCAATTCGGGGATCGATTGTCGCGTCCCAACGGGACGCGATAAATCGATCCCCAAGAGGTCGATTTCTACCCGCCGATTCAGGCGGGTAGTATAGACCTAGCCTTAGTTTTTGAGTGTAAGCCAGGCATAGGTAGCTTCTGTTTGCTACATCCAGCTGACTTAAATCCGAATTTCGCTAGAGCAAAAATAAATGGAGTGAAACTATATTTACAGTGGATTACAGGAAACGGAGTATTACTCAGGCAATCGGAGCACCAGCTAAAAGAAATTTGTGAGCTGCTATGAAGTACTGTCCAGACGTTACCCCCACATAAACTGACAAGGAATTCTTTTAACACGATGCGTATGAAGAGTTTTCGGACGGTGGATGTAAAATACTGAAGTGAATCAAGTCTCCTCTGGCAGCTCTCGAGAGAGCAATTCAACTAAAGACACAACTGCTGAGCCTGGGGCTACGCTGTACCTTCAAGAACACATGGCGGGAGGCGGTGCTGAGAGGTCCCTCTGCCGCTCACACCGTTTTGGCCGCCACGACAGCTCGCTCACTCCACTTGGGGTCACTTTTAGCGCCTCTGCTCCTGCTCCTCCCCGGCACAGTCCGGCCGCACCTCTCCCCATTTCCTAGCCCCGCCTCCTGCCCCTGGCGTCGGGTTTTGGCCGCCTTCCTCCCCCCATCGCCCCCGCCGGGGCTAGTCCCTGTACAAATGGTGTCCGGCCGTCCCTCCGACCGGCCCCAGCCCTCCCGCCTTAGGGGACACCACCAGCCCGACTGCTGGGGCCCGGGGACGCGCTGTCAGGCCCGCTCCCGGCGGGGCACCTCGGGAGCGGCGGGCTAGGCTGGGCAGAGCGCCAGGAGCAGGCCGAGGGGGCGGCGGTTACGCCGGCCTGTGTGTTCGGGAGATCCGGGGCTGCCCCTCCCCACTCGGCGCACACTCACCTGGGGGAAGAAACACACTCGCCCAGTCCCGCGCTCAGAGCCCGCCTGGCCGCGTTTGAACCGGCCGCCGCCCTGCGCCCGCCCCCTCCCCCTGCAAGGCGGGGCCGGGCGGAGCGAGCAGCCGAGTCCAACCGACCCCAGCCTGGCGCGCGTGCGCCGCCTACTCTAGTCTGGAGCTGAGGGGCGAGCTGGAGACCGGCGGCAGGTTAGTGGCTGTGCTGGACGGGGAGCGCCCGCCGGTACCGGGGCGCGCGGGGGAGCAGCGATCGAGGCTGGGGGTCCCCGCGCGGGGTGGGGGGTTTGTCGGAGCCTGGCTGCTCGCACGGTGGCGCTGCCCCCGCTTAGCCCGGGCAGCTCCTAGCCCCGCCGCCTTCGGGCGAACAAAGAGCCTGGGCGGCTCCGGCTGCCCTGCTCCCCGGGCCGGGCTCTGAGCAGAGTAGCGGGGCTCGCTCCGAGCCCGGGTTGCCGCGGGACACTCAGGAAAGGGGGCTTGGCTCGTTCTCGCTGCCTTGCGTGGAAGCAACAGACGATCCGGGGTTACTGCCCGAGGCACTTTCCCCCCTCGCCCTTCCCGAGCCGACAGGCGCTGCGAGCCTGGCATCCGCCGCCGAAATGCAGCCACTTCTGCGAAGCGGCAGGGTGGGGTTAACAGGGTTCCGAGGCTGCGCTTGTCAAGTCCCCTATAGCTCTTCCGGAATAATTATGTGTTGTCGACAGTTATTTCTGTATAAGGCGCTCTTATTCCAGCCCCAGCTCGTGAGAGCCTTTGTCCGGTTTAGCTTAAATCGTGTAGACTAGTTCTTTCGGAATAACAATTCCAGGAAATTTCCAAGTGTAGACAAGCCCGTACCCATCATGCCTTACAATGTCAAAATAGGAAAGTAAAGTACTATTACAAGTTAAAATATGGATGCAATATGAATTAATGAATACGAATATCTTAGTGTAATGCAATGCAAGATGCTTTCCTTTCCCTTCTGCTTGCACAGCTAGAATAGACTAACCATTTTCTGTTTCCTAGAGTTTGTTTCTGGCTCTCATGTTCTTACAGGGTGCTGTGGGAGAACGTTGAAATCTAATTTAATTGACTTTAAGGTTTTGTTTGGAAATAGTAATAATAAATAATTAAACTCCTGGTCTAATCTTTCAGCTCTCTCACTGTCAGCATTTAATAATACTAAATTGGAGTATATACGCCTGAGGGCATTTGGTGCCAAAAAAAATAAAATTCTACACCAAAAATATTAAAATTCTGTGCATAATACTTTGAAATTCTGCAAATTTTATTTGTCAAATAAATGTGGAGGCTCCAGCATGGCACTGGGGAGCATAGGCTGCACCTGACCCTGAGACAGTGCAAGTACCTGGCCTGCCCCAGAAACACCCCAGGGCCCTGCCCCTCTGTGTGGGCAGGCACGGTCAGTAAGGCAAGATCCAGGTGTGGAGGGGGCTTAATGTGTGTGGATCCAGGTGTGGGTTGAGAGTGATCTGGGTGTAGATGGCTCTGGGAATCTGGGTGCACAGGGGCTTTTTGCGGGGTTCTGGGTGCAACAGTAATGGGACTCTGCAGGGGGGTCCAGGTGAAGGTGGTTGGGCTCAGTGGTGGGGGAGCATTGGGGGGATAGAGTTCGGCACAGCTGTCTGGGTGTGGGGGGCTCAGTGGGGGGTTCAGATGCTAGGGGTGTGGAGCTCAGTGAGGTTGGGATCCAGGTGCAGCTGGTTCTGGCTCAGCGGGGTGGCGATCTGGGTGCGGGTGGCTTGTTGGGGTGAGCCAGGTGCCTGGGGAGTGGGACTCATTGTGGGGAGAGGGGGGTGTCAGCTGGAGAGTCTGAGTATGAGAGGATCTGGATGCATGAGGGTTGGGCAGATGGGGGAGAAGCTCCCTGTACAGGAATCCCTCCCCCTGCAGCTGAGTAGGGTGACCAGATGTCCCGATTTTATAGGGACAGTCCCGATTTTTGGGTCTTTTTCTTATATAGGTTTCTATTACCCCCCCACCCACACACACACACACCACCTGTCCCGATTTTTCACACTTGCTGTCTGGTCACCCTACAGCTGAGAAGCAATGGGTGCAGGAAGTGTGTTGTGCGGGGGGTTGTAGAGCTTCCTGCAGCTGGGAGAGAAATCTGAGGGTGGGTCTGACAGGTCCCAGATGCCATGCAGGGGGAAGAGGAAGTCCCATCCTCCCCAGCCCAGCCAGGACTAGCAGCTGAGCCTGGTGCAGGGTAGGAGCCACCATACGGGTCTTCCCAAGTTTCGCCTCTTGCCCCCCAGTGATTTACCTCTCTGCCAGCTGCCCTGGGCACCCAAAACATACTGCTGGGGAGGGTTGCATGACCACTCTTGTGGCTTCCCTTTGCTTCCCTGTCAGAAAGTAATTTTTCTGCAGGGAAGCAAAGCAATCTGCGGGGGACATAAATTTGGCGCATGTGCAGTGGCACAGAATTCCCCAAAGAGTAAGTGTAGGACAGAAAACTGGCAGTGGCATTTATCCAAGCTGTCCACTAGAGAATCTTCAATGACCACTGCTGGTCAGCTCCGGACATCAGTTTTAAGTCTCACCTTAAAAATGGTACCTCCTCAACTCGTTTCTCCAGAGCACAGTGTTGGGGCATTGGAGGTGTATTGTCTAAGGCCCATTCTGCATTCAGATCCACACAGGCAGCCATGTGGATCCCTGTTGAAGTCAGTCTGTGTAGATAGGTCTGCCCACATGTATCTAAGTGCAGGGTTAGCACTTTAGAAAGAAAAGGGTTAGTATCTGCTCTGTCGCTGACACTTTGTGACTGACTGGTGAAGTTATAACCTTACAGTATACAATTGGACCCAAGTGCCAATATTCCATTGGCTTCACTAAGCTTCTGCACAGGCACAAAGATCCATCTACATGGCACAAAACTCTACCTGTCACTACATATCACCATAAACTACCACCAATAGAGCCCAGTGGTTGGAAGAGATCAGCTCATGGGTGAAGAACATCTGATTAAAACTGAATCTGAACAAAGCAGAGGTTATGCTGCTGGGAAAAGAAAGAAATTTTGAAAATTGTGCAACCATGGTACCATCTCCTTTGGTTGAAGGTACACATCCACAATTGGTCAGTTCCGTCTGTAGTTTAGGAGTGCTCCTGGATTCCTTGCTGATGCTAAATTCTAACATAGCAGTATCCAGCAGTGACTTTTTACCATCTCTGGTTGGTTAAGAGACTGCCAATGATGAGTTATATACAGCTATACAGGTCTTTGTCACCTCTTCAGGCACCGTGGGACTTTCTACCATAAAGTTAAAGCACTTCTGTGCAGGATATAGGATTTTCTCAGGGGCCAGTTGAGATTGTGGAATAAACTCCCACTGGAGCTAAGGACCATCACAAACCTCATCACCTTCTGCTCCAACTGCAAGGCACATTTCTTCTGTCTTCGCTAACATAAATGCATAGCAACGTGTGCCTTTAAAACAAACCAAAACAAAATACTACAGAGTACACCCAATTCTCCCTCTGGGAAGAAGATGAAAGAGAGAATAAACCACACATTGCTTAATGAACTACTGGAGTGGGCTTAGAGTTCAGTATAAGAACCTGTATACAGGAAGTCCTCGGACTTGCGACACATTTCGTTCCTCAGAATTGCGTTGTAAGTTGAAACTGCTTTTCCCATAGGAATCAATGGTATGAAGAGGGGGATTCATTCCTGAACCAAGGCTTGATACACTATTTTCACTACAATAACCCAGATTTTTGTACTAAATTAATTATAGATGACTAATGTTGCAACATCAATGTATTTACTGTACACTGTATTTTGTAAACAGCATTCAAATAAACATATACACTCACATGTGCTGCTCAGAATGCCAGCCTCACAGGCTCAGAAAGCCAGGGAGAATGGCATACATGCTGAGCCTCAGCCAATCATTGTTCAAGCTTTCTGATTGGCTGAGCCCAGGGTCAGGATCCAATCAAAAACAATCGGCTACCCTACTGCCTTGAAGTCAATCAGAAGCAACCCTTTCCAGCTCCATACCAGTATAACGCAACCAGGAAATATTTCAAGCGAACTTTATGCAAATTGAGCGTAGTAAGGGCGAAACAAGCATCTTAGGGGTGAAACAGGCAGTCAGTTGAAAAAGTGTTGTAAGTGGCATCCGATGTAAGTTGGGTGTCATAAGTCCGAGGACTCCCTGTAGAATAGAAATAAGCCTTGATCTGTCTTGCTCTATAGAAATTACAGAGGAGACTCTATGGCAGGGGTGGTCAATTATTTTTTGTCAAGGTCTAAATTTCTTGGTCAAGGTATAGTCAAGATCCAAACTAGCGAAAATAACAACAATAACGATAATAAGTAAATAAAAAGATTTTGAGGTCCTTTCAAAAGTGTCTGGCAGTCTGGATTTGGCCCACGGTCCGCCTGTTTACTACCCCTGCTCTGTGAAGTAGCCTAACACCCAAATGTGCCCTACCTTAATACTGTAATCTGAATAGATAGTTTTAAAAAATTCACATTGAGTTATTGAGAAATTAATGTAATGTAGCCACTGTGTTAAATGTTCTGTGCTCCCTAAACAGCAGCAGCAGCAGCAAAAAATATATATGATATGGTGATGACATCAGTAAGATACCATATAGTTGAACACTATATAACATTCGTACAGAATGCAATGCCATCCACAGCCTCAGAAACAACCCTGACATTATAATCAAAGAGGCTGATAAAGGAGGTGCTGTTGTCATCATGAACAGGTCTGACTACCAAAAGGAGGCTGCCAGACAATTCTCCAATACCAAATTCTACAGGCCACTTTCCTCAGATCCCACTGAGGAATACACTAAGAAACTCCACCATCTATTCAGGACACTCCCTTCCTCTTCATCATCTGGACCCATGGGAAGGAGACTCTGGAAGAATTCCACCATGATTTCAACAACTTCCACCCCACCATCAACCTCAGCCTGGACCAATCTACACGGGAGGTCCACTTCCTGGACACCACAATACAAATAAGTGACGGTCACGTTAACTCCACCCTATACCGAAAACCCACCGACCGCTATGCCTACCTTCATGCCTCCAGCTTCCATCCCGGACACACCACACGATCCATCGTCTACAGCCAAGCGCTGAGGTACAACCTCATTTGCTCCAGCCCCTCAGACAGAGACCAACTCCTACAAGATCTTCACCAAGCATTCTCAAAACTACGATACCCACACGAGGAAATAAGGAAACAAATCAACAGACCCAGAAGTGTACCCAGAAGCCTCCTGCTGCAAGAGAAGCCCAAGAAAGAAACTAACAGAACTCCACTGGCCATCACCTACAGTCCTCAGCTAAAAACTCTCCACACATCATTAATGATCTACAACCCATCCTGGACAACGATCCCTCGCTTTCGCAGGCCTTGGGAGGCAGGCCAGTCCTCGCCCACAGACAACCCGCCAACCTTAAGCATATTCTCACCAGCAACCACACACCACACCACAGTAACTCTAACTCAGGAACCAGTCCATGCCACAAAACTTGATGCCAACTCTGCCCACATATCTACACCAGCGACACCATCGCAGGACCTAACCAGATCAGCCACATCATCACCAGTTCATTCACCTGCACGTCCACCAATGTAATATATGCCATCATGTGCCAGCAACGCCCCTGTGCTATGTACATTGGCCAAACTGGACAATCCCTATGTAAAAGGATAAATTGACACAAGTCAGATATTCGGAATGGCAATATGCAAAAACCTGTAGGAGACCACTTCAACCTCCCTGGACACACAATAGCAGATTTGAAGGTAGCCATCCTGCAGCAAAAAATCTTCAGGACCAGACTTCAAAGAGAAACTGCTGAGCTTCAGTTTATTTGCAAATTTGACACCATCAGCTCAGGATTAAACAAAGACTGTGAATGGCTAGCCAACTACAAAAGCAGTTTCTCCTCCCTTGGTGTTCACACCTCAACTGCTAGAAGAGGGCCTCATCCTCCCTGATTGAACTAACCTCGTTATCTCTAGACTGATTCTTGCCTGCATATTTATACCTGCCTCTGGAAATTTCCACTACATTCTTCTGATGACATGGGTATTCACCCACGAAAGCTTATGCTCCAATACGTCTGTTAGTCTATAAGGTGCCAGAGGACTCTGTCGCTTTATATAGTTGATGTATTTTAAACAGAATCAGCTCTGTTTAAGCTAGGGGTCATATTGGTGTTGGGGGAAAGTTGGTGGTACTTTAAGCTCCGTCCACGGCCGCAGCGTAGCAGGGTGTTTCTGCTAAAATGGTCAGGAGTGAATAGCTGGGCCATATCTACATTGAGAATTTATCCTGTTTCCAGCAACCGATTGCCAGTCACCGAAATAGCTGCACCAATGCAAGCAAGGAAAGTTGTAATTTGCATTTGCAGAGTTTACCCCCATGTGAATCCGGTGGGGATGGAGTATTGGGTGTGTCTTGCCCCTTTTCTGGACAGTAGGGAAAGGCACCATTATGGTAATCTAGTCTAACTTTCTGCAGACCATTGAATTTAATCCCAAAATTTCTGCTTTGCGCCTGAGAATTCATGGTTGAACTAAAGCACATCTTTTAGAAAGGTATCTTGTCTAGATTGAAAGATGTTTTTAAGTAATAGCAAATCTGCCATTTCCCTAGGTTAAGATATTCCAGTGATTAACTACACTGTTAAAAATTGCACCTAATTTCCAGTTTGAATTTTTCTAGCTTCAGCTTCCAGCCATTGAACATTGTTATGGCACTGTCTGCTAGGTTAAAGAGCCCTCCGGTATTGGATATCCTCTGCTTGTGTATGTGATCAAGTTACCTCTACGCGCACTCTGATAAGGATCTGAAACTATTTACCTTAAGTCTCTCATTGTAAAGCATGTTTTCCAGACCTCAAATCATTTTTGTAGCTCTTCTCTGAACTCTCTCCAGTCCTTCAACATTTGTGGAGTATTGCCTGTATTTTGTCTGAGCATATTTTCTGAGTATTAATTTACAAATAAAACTTACCTTGGATTAGTTTTATTGGAAGAAATTTCCTGACAGGCTGTATTAACTTCTTCCACCTTAAATCTCTCTTCTTGTAGACTTGCCCATTGCTTAGTAGCAAGTTGCTATTATTCCAAAAAAATCTTTGTGCTTCAAAGCATTCTGAAAATGGACCCCCTGTGCAGCAAATACAAATGTATCCACATCATACTTCAGCTGCTCCTGGAAAATATAGCTTCTGCAGAATTCTGCAAATTGTGTTTTTTCCTCTAAATTATTGGGTTAAGGATTTTTTTAGGGGACAGAGGAAGGAAATTTGAGGGGAAGAAAATTTGTTACTGTACTGATCATTTCAATAAGTTAATAGGCAGTTTCAAATGCAGTATTGAAGAGACTCGCTGAATTTTGAAATTGAAGTATCATATATGTATTTTTTTTATTGACCATATTGCATCATTTTGCTCTTTATTTAACTGTCTGTCCAACGCAACTATTCACCAACTGTGTTCTGTGGACACCAATAGTTTGTGAAGCTTTTCCTTGATCATTCATACAATGAGATACTTTAAAAATTCTGCTTTAGGGGATTCGGAGGTCAGAAAAGATACTTATTTCCGGGTGGGGAAATGTATTATCAGTATTGACTGTCAAGGACCATTTATTGTTGTCTTTCAATCTATAGACAACTAGATGAAAATCTCATTAGAACTTTTCACACTGCTATAATTGTCTGGAAGTTGCTGTTGCAAAGCACTTTCCTTTTCACTTCTTGTCCCCCAACAGTGGGCCAGCACTCCCGTCTTTCAAAATTATTTGAGTAGAACTATTTTAGTAACCATTTTACAGATTTGTACACATTGTGATGTTAATTTTTTCACTTTGAAGTTGTCTTTGATACTAATGGATGCTATGCTAGAAAATGGCTTGTATGACATTTTTCTGATCATGTGCTTTGTGGCTTGTGGTCTCTTGTTAGGTGAGCGGCTCACCTAATCAGTAGTAACCACAAACCAAGGTTTCAGTAGCATAATGGTTACAAAAAAGTGTAATATTTGGTATTGGTATAATTTCATATACAGAATTAAATCTGTAGTTTAAACATTTGTAATTTGAGGTTTTAAGAGACAAATATTCTGGGTTTGGTTTGAGTTTTTCCCCTCATATACTAGCTATTCGTTTTAGAGAGCTGTATTGTTCATTCCAGTATTTCATGCATGCATATATTCTATTTGTTCACATAGTTGACTGTTTCCGGTGTTCCACTATAATCATGTAAAGTGGGAAATTGTAAACTGGGGGAAATCAGAGTAATTATAAAAAAAGACATTGAGACATTTATTTTACTCTGAGCACAGCTTCATAACATAGCTGGCATATATTGAACATGTGCTGTCTTTGTCCCTTATGGTTTGCATATTTCAAGGGGTGTGGAGAAACCAAAGATGGTTCAATTATTTGCTTCCAAGTCAAAGAAACTTTAATGTTATTTACACTCTGATTCTCTATCATTAATTTCCCTTGTATGTTTCACAATTCAGACATATAGTGCTAAAAAAAAAATTCTTTGGTAATTGCGTTGACTTAAAACATGAATGTCATACAATGAAGCATTGCCTGACTGAGTTTAATCTCAGTAGGTCTAGATGGAGTTAAGGATTGCAGTTGCTCTAAGTCATTTGACTATGGTTAAGAAATTATTTTAGTAGTTGATCATTGTCCCAGCAAAAGGGATAACTTAGAATAGCTCTGCTCATTTAAAAAAAAATCTTATTTGAATAATATATTGTACAGAGAGACTGTTACTGCAGTCATTTGTTGTAGTTTGCTAGCAGCTCTAATTTTGGGACCTGTTTCAACTGATTCTCTCTTTGCCCCTTCCCTCCTTAGTAAGCTCTAGAAAAAGTATCTATCTTTTTTTTGTAGCCTTTTATCCATTTGAGCACTGAATTTTTTAAATAAAACAAATCAAATGATCCTAAAGGGTAAATCAAATGTCCCAAAAGCTAAGGAAAAAGGATCCGTATTCTGCTAGTAATCACATCCGTTTTTTTTAAAAGCTTCCTTTGCTGTTTAAAGTTCCTATTATCTGACTGCATATACATAACTGATATTTTAAGACTCAGGAAAAAAATTTCAAAGAGCAGAACAATTATAATTAATTCTAAACATGTTTGCTCAAAGGTACCTTTTTGTCCCCTGTAGCATGAGATCATCCTCCTTGGATAAATGTTTGTTTTCTGTGACAGAAAATTACATCATTGCATTAGCTAACTAAGGTGAGGTAATTCTTAGTACTCTAAGTCAGCAAGAACGAGCATTGTCCTCCCAAGAGCATTGCTATTATTTGGTGTTGGCATCAGTGCTATGGAATAGAGAAAAATTATTACTGACAGCGTGTGTCTGAGTGCACAGCAACAAAACATGTCTGCTGATGGGTCTCTGTTTTTTTTTGTTTTGTTTTTTGTTTTTTTAAATGTAGCTAACTTGCTTCATTAAGAGACTCAAAATTCCATAAACATTAAAGGTGAACTACAGGTCTCATTTTGAAAATGATATAAATGAATCTGTAGTTGCTTAATGCTCAAATAGCAAAGATAAATAGGACATTCAGCACATAACTGATTTTACTCTAACTTTCTTTCCTGGCACTTCAGCTTCCAAAAGGTGCACAGGCCATCTCCACTCAGATGCCATAAAATGCATCAGACTGGAAATTGCAGCTACCACTGGAGCCATGCTGAGCCATGGAATTGGCCAAAAGGGGTGTAGTAAGTGGCATTTTTGTATTTTGTAAAATGGTTTTTCCAAGTGTTTTTATAGTGTATAAAATATTTTTATAAGCACTGAATTGTGTTATAATTCAAAAGTGCCACTTACCAGAGACCCTATTGACCAAGTCAAGTGGGCTCTAGTAGTAACTGTGATGTCACAAAAATCATAATTTAGAATCATTGGAGCAGACCAAACATATCTGACTTCAGTCACCCTGAAGCTGTGGGGAGGAAGGAATTAATTTAGGTCATTATGTGCTGAAGGCCCCACTTATTCTTCCTATCTGGAGTATTCGTTGTTACTCTTTTAATTATATTACAGTTGTACGTATGCAGCGATCAGCTCTTCCTTCCCACAACACTGCACTGTGGGATACATACCCATGGTGCATCGCTCACCCTGTCGATGATGGTGTCCCCAATGTGGACACGATCTGTCGACAGAGGGAGCAAGTGTGAACACCCTTTGGCGATTTTTCTTTTGTCAACTTTTGGGTGTTGACATAAGTTTTGTCAACAAAACTTGGTAGTGTAGACAAGCCCTGAGAGAGTTTCTGATCCCTGCAAGCTACTTAGGAGCAGAGCTTGCAGGGATTAGAAACACGTATTCAATAGGTGCTTAGAAATTATAGTGATGAGGGCAATAGAAATGCCAATAAATAATACACCTCATTTTAAAATATATCTGCAGTTTCACCTTTTAAAAACTCCTAATCTGTAGCCAAACTAAGAATTATGAATGGGAAAAATATGCAGAATGGTGAAAGATTTATATTCCTTTTTTGTTTCTTCTAGGGACCTTCCCTCATTCTACTAGCAATTTCTTTCTGCCATTTTCTGTCTCTTTTTCTATCCCTTTCTTCTTGTTGTGCATCTTTTTCTTCCTCTTTCCTTGAATCTACTCCTTTTTGTGTATGCTCCTGTTCTTTCTAGAGGTTCTGCAATCTCCTAATTCCCCACCCTCCTCCACTCAAAAAGGCACTGCATAAACGTAAGCCTTGCTTTTGGCTGAGGAAGCCTCTGTAACCTTTTAATGCAGCCTTATCAGTTGGCCGGAGAGGTTGCTAGGAGCTTCTTCCTGGGGCTTAGTACATTGTCTACAAAGTCACTCTGCCCATGTTGTTGTAACGTAAAGAACTAAATTTGGTTTTATGTGAACATGTGCTGCCACTAGACCACCTCCTCTCTATCTGTATCTGTCTCTTTCCACAATATTTCTATTCTCCTACCACCAATCTTCTGTTCTTTTTTTCTCTATATTCTTCTCTTTGGGATTAAAAAAAAAAAAAGACTAAAGCATTTAACTGATGCTCCTTGCCCAGTGCTACAGTATGTGCTCATAGTGCTGAGCAGGCAAGTTTAGCAGCGCAGACACATTTCCTCCTACATTTGATTGTCCTGAAGGCAACTGCTAAAATTTAGGGTAGGATTATGCCATATTTGGTCCCCTTGCAAGTTCACATCCAGGGAATCTAATCTGCTGATTTCCAGGATCCTAGCTTTCAGGTCTGTAAAAATAGTCTGGAAACATTTAGTGGTCAAGGAGTTGTCTTAATTACATTAGAGCCTCAATTGATATAGAAAATGTACCCAGTGTATACATGGGACATCTTTTGAAGCCACTGAAAAATAACAAACTTGTCTTTAAAAATAGAGGTGTGTGTAATGGTGTTAACACTTTTGATGCATTAGTAATTGCATCCACAGAAGATGGACTTGCATGGTTCTGAGGATATTCACAGTAGATTAAGACAACATATGGCTAGATCCAGGGGGGAAATCAATAAACAGTGTGGCTATGAAAGGATCAAACTTGCATTGCCAGCTCCACGCTTAACCAAAGCAGAGAATACTATTTTTCTTCATCTTGTCTGATCAGCAACACTTGCAACTTGATATCTTTGGTTATTTAAAATTTTATATAGATCCATTCTATCACATACTTCAGAAGGTGATGCAACAATCCTTGCAATGGACAAATATGGAATAACTAGCCCATCGAAGAAGTTTCTTTGAAACTCTTGTCATTTCATAGCTGGCTTAGTCCGTGAAGCATGAGGGTTTATGGTTCTCACTTTTTTGTCATCTCTAATGTGTAACGATAAATGTTCTTGCTCTCTGTATAAATGTCTAACCCTTTTTTGAATGCTGTTAAATCTTGGACTTGATAACTTGTGTGTTTTAAAAATATATCTATATCTATTTAATTGGTTTTAAACTTGTTGCCTCTTAGGCCTGGTCCACACTAACCCCCCACTTCGGACTAAGGTACGCAAATTCAGCTACGTTAATAACGTAGCTGAATTCAAAGTACCTTAGTCCGAACTTACCGCGGGTCCAGACGTGGCAGGCAGGCTCCCCCGTCGATGCCGTGTACTCCTCTCGCCGAGCTGGAGTACCGGCGTCGACGGCGAGCCCTTCCGGGATCAATTTATCGTGTCTAGACAAGGCGCGATAAATCGATCCCAGAAGATCGATTGCCTGCCGCCGAACCAGGAAGTAAGTGTAGACGTACCCTCAGTTTCATTGCAAGTTCCTTTTCCTGTGTTATGATGGAAGATAAATAGGAATACCCAATATATGCTCTCTATACTGTTTTGTTGTTTAATTTTTTATTAATTATTTGTGTTACAGTAGCATCCATGTGCTCACTAGGATGAGACCCAGTTGTGCTAAGTGATGAACCCATATGAACCCATAGGAAAACATGGTCCTTTCCTCAAAGAGCTTACAATCTAATATCTGTCCTCCTATGGAAGTCTCAAATCATTTGTATTGCCTGTCTCTGGACCGCTTCTCTTTCTCTTGTGTCTTTTTTGAGATGAGGTGATTGGAATTGTATTCAAGGTGCAGTAATACCATGAATTTATGTAACAGCATTATATTATTTTCAAAAAAAAATTCTGTCCATCTGTTTCTACAGCCTAATATTTTAATTGCTTTTTTGAGTTGGTGTTTTCATTAAACTATCCACAATGAGTGGGTACAGTTAATAGTGGGTACAGTTTCTATAGAATCCAGTTTCCTTCCACCCAAGTTCCTTCTTTTGAATTTGTAAACACTGGATTTTATCTATCATGCTACCCAATTGCCTAATTTTGTTAGGTCCCTCTGGAGTTCCTCACAATACCATAGCAACAGGAAACAGTTGTAGTTAAATTGTGAATAAAAGGAATTTGTGTCTTACATTTCTATTTTTCTTATTTTTTCAAGTTAATAAATAACAACAATGGCAGATATAAAAGATGGACTGCAATCAGGTCAAGATGAGACAGATGCAAAATCTCTCTTTGGTTCCCAAGGGTGAGTGTGGTGTTTCTAGTTTTCTTTAATAAATTTTATATTTAATGTCCTGAGAAGTAGCCCTCTAATGAAATTGTATGGCGAAACTGCAAATAACACAAACTGAATAAATATCACAAAGATTAGTTCATCAATATTGCAATGTTAGTAAATAACTCTTTTAAAAAATCAGATTCACACCCAATGTAACTTAGTCTATTGCAAAACTGATATATATAAATATATATTCAGTTTTGCAGTAGACTGTATATATATATATATAATATGCAAGGAATTAAAGAAGAAAAAACATAGACTGTGGAGTCTGTATACCCCTAAGAGCTGACCAATAGTTCCTTTTAGTGTTCCAATTAACATTGGTTTGGATTTGGCAGCCTTACAAGCTTTTGAAAATCAGGTTCTGTATAGGCAGAGTACGGTTAAAGTGCAATGGCACTAACATTGTAATATGTACAATGAAGGTGAGGCTACCTTAGTTGAAACATTTAGTGGAGACAATGAGTAAAGCAAGGGATTCTCAGCAAGGATAAAGTTGAGTGTGTGAAGCTGTATGGGCTTGGTGCTTTGACAACTTTATCCAGAAGGCGTATAACAGTTTCACCATTGAGAATAACTTTGCACAGGATTCATATCAGTTTTTGTGAACGCTTTTGTGTAGCTTGTAAAGAGTGCATACACTTAATAAATGTTCTGCATTAGTCTTTGCCTGGGGCTCTGTGGATTTTGTATGTCCACTGGGCATTAATATAAATTACTTTCATGGTCTCTATCTGGTATACATATGCTACTCAGAACTGCAAGCTGCTACACATACATACCTATTGTTGTTGGGTTTTAAAAACCTGTTTATTTTATTATATTGAAAAATAGAATGTGATGTGATTATATAGACTCCAATCTTGCAATAGCTTGCATATGTGCTAACTTCAGGCATGTGATTAGTGACATCACTGTGAGTATTTGTATGAGTAAAATTTAAGCAGGATCAGAGTAATGGACTGTATTGCAATTAATGTACACATGGGAACAGAATTAAGTTTGCACGTGAAGTTTTAACTTTGTCATTTCCTAGCTCTTGAGCACTTACCTGTGCAATCTTAACTTCCTGTTAATGTAGCTTTTTGATAGAATTGAATGTTAAGTTTAAACTCTTAGCACCAATTCTGCCCTCAGATACACACATAACTGTTGTCTATTGATGTAAGTAAGAGTTGTGTGTATATGAATGAGGATGAAAGGGTACAGTATGAAGGATACAATTTTTTGGTGGTGGTGCTTCTTGTTTTGGCCATCTATTTTCTTAATTTAGGTTTTTATATTCCCCATTTGCAGGGGTACTATCAGTTTAGACACATTTCTGTCTAAATATTTTTATCTAAGATTGTTACAAGTTGCATATTATATTACTGCAAATGAGAGATTAAAAATAGATATATATTTTTTTCATTTGTGTAACTCTGTTTGACAGAACTGTATGCAATCAGTTTCACAGTTTGGAGCCTGGCTATGCAAAGCAATCCTGCTAGCTGTTGCATGCATATGCCTCCAACACCCATATGGAGCCCTAGTGACTTAAAAATCAAGGGGTTGCTTTGATCTCATAGAGATACTTACAATATTTAAAGAGCAAGTAGTGAAAATTATCATCACTTTCACTAGTTGCAAAAGAACCTTACCAAAAATATGGAGAAAAATTAGAAAAAGACTAAGCTTATAAATCAGTTTTGGAAGTTTCCTCTTGTTAAGAATGGTTGGTTTTTATAAACTCATCTGTTATATTATCTGGTTTCCATACAGAAAGAGCCTGCCTGTTAGTAAATCCATGGACTCCGGAATACAGCCAGATGAGAGTTACAAAATGGATTATCCAGAAATTGGGATATGTATAATAATAAATAATAAGAACTTCCTGCCAGCCACTGGTAACTGTTCATATTTCTATTTTGATTTTAAAGCTCTTCTTAATTCAGAGAAATTGGTAAAATGTAATGTTCTTCAAACTTAAATATGCAACCAGATTTTTAATGTAAAATGTAATGGTTTAAATGTGTGTAAATTCTCATGGTAGATACTTCCAATTATCTATTTGTAAGGGGGGAATTACAAGTGTAGGAAATCATACTTATCAAGCTGATTTTAACAGCCAGTATCTTACTTTTGCAGTTTTAGAGGTATTAATGTGATTGCTTAGGCCCATAGATTGTTTTTGCAAAGCAAAAACAAAAAACCAACAAGTTTCCTTTTGAAATGAAAATCTTTTTGCTTTATTTGTGATAAATGCATAGAGTCAAATTCTGCTCTGCTACGCTGGTGTAAATCTGGAGTATTTGCTTCAGTGGAGTTGGTCTAGACTTCTGGTATAACTGAGCAGAATTTGGCTCTGACACCTCAAATCAGCTATACTGTGTTTTTTTACATGAAATTAAAGTGATTCTTCTTTTCAAATCCAAAGGAATGTCATTCCGATCTGGTACTGATGCAGATGCTGCACACATCAGAGATACTTTTATGACTTTGGGATATAAAGTCAACCTTCACAATGATCGTACAGGGAAGCAAATGTTTGACATCTTGCAAAATGGTAAGTAGTAATGATCTGGGTCTGTATTATTAAAATATATCTATAGTCTAAAATTATATACTTTAAAATTTTAGATAAAAGAATAAGTGGTCCAGTACTTCCTACAAGTGGAAAATTGTGGATGCTAAAAGAAGAAAAAAAAAAAAAAAAAAAAACAGGTTATTTGGGCTTGATCCTGCAAGCTGCTGAGCCCTCTGGGATGATCCAGCAAAGCACATGATTCACTTTAAGCATGTGAGTAGTTCATTGACTATGTATGGCTACTCACATGCTTCAGTGCTTTGTGGGATTAGCCCCATGTTCAACACCTTGCAGGACTGAGCCCTATGTGCAATTTTTGCTGCTGTCCTCAGAATCTGAACTCTCTAACCTCCAGGTAGGTGTTCAGAACTAACTGAGATCATTTACATGTCACTTTTCTGTCACAATTCCTAGTTTGGAAAGAGAATGAAGGATTTAAAAAAAAAAAATCTATTTTAGAATATAAAGTATCTTTATGTAGGGGTCTATTTCTAAACTAGTTACGCTACTTAAATGCTACTGTGTTTAACTAAACTTTTTCTTTTCACGTTTCCTAATACCTCCTTCCTGTTATATTCATAGTGAAAGAAAGGCACATGTTTCAGATATATATATATATATATATATATATATATATATATATATATATATATATATATATATATATATATTTTAATTTCTGGTACAAGGCTGCTACCCTCATCTGCCATTACTTCTGTGCATATCACTATCAGAGGTTATTGTGGCATCTTAGCAAGGTCTGCCCTTGTCCCTAACAAACAAGTATTGCAAATGTATTTGCTCAGTCTCTGGGAGAACAGTAGGAGGAAAAACTAAGTCCAGACCTGAGAATGCAGTTTCTCTCATTTTGATTACAGTACATGGCCCCCCTAAACCATGCTAGAGAGAGAGAAATCTACATAATGGCACAGTAAAACTTCCCCACCTAATCTGTAAAATCCTGGGGAGGAGAACAATAGAGTCAAGCTGGGAAGGCATATCAAGTGGGGTCCCGCAGGGGTCGGTCCTGGGTCTGGTTCTATTCAACATCTTCATCAGTGATTTAGATAAGGGCATAAAGAGTACACTTACGAATTGCAGAGGATACCAAGCTGGGGGAGGATTGCAAGTGCTTCGGAGGATAGGATTAAAATTCCAACTTATATGGACAAATTGGAGAAATGATCTGAAGTAAATAGGATGAAATTCAATAAGGACAAATGCAAAGTACTCTACTTGGGAAGGAACAATCAGTTGCACACATACAAAATGGGAAATGACAGCCTAGGGAGGAGTACTACGGAAGATGGGGGTCATAGTGGATCACAAGCTAAATGAGTCAAAAGTGTAACACTGTTGCAAAAAAGCGAACGTCATTCTGGGATGTATTATCAGGAGTATTGTAAGCAAGACCCGAGAAGTACTCTACTCCATGCTGATAAGACCTCAACTGGAGTATTGTATCCAGTTCTGGGCGCCATATTTCAGGAAAGATGTGAACAAATTGGAGGAAGTCCAGAGGAGAGCAACAAAAATGATTAAAGGTCTAGAAAACGTGATCTATGAGGAAAGATTGAAAACAAAAAAAAATGGTTTGTTTAGTCTGGAGAAGAGAAGACTGGGGGAGAACATACTTTTTCAAGTACATAAAAGTCTGTTATAAGGAGGAGGGTGAAAAATTGTTCTCGTTAACCTCTGTCGTGGAAAAAGTCACCCACTCATTGATTTTAGTTCACAGACTCAAGCCTGAGGCCAGTTTATTGCAATACATACCAACACGTTGGGGTAGCAGTACGAAAACTACTACACCTAGCAGCAGCTCACAGCTGCTTTATTCCGTCAAACCGCAAGCATATTACAAACAATACATCATTTATGCTAAATAAGAGTAGGGGTCTGTTCCTTTTTCCTGGTAGCTTCCTCATTATTTACAAGAATTGGGTGCCTATCGGGTGGGGGGGTTTCTTGATGGTTTTGACATGGGTGGTACTTGGCACCAGCGGGGGGGGGGGGGGGGGTGTTTTTCGTCAGGGTACATATTGTTTCCCGGGGGGGGGGGGGGGAGGTGTTATTATAGGACGCCCAAAGATGATATGATTGGCTGGTGGCAGGTAGCTGGCCTTTACTAGAAGCAATTTCTTCATATAAGCCGTTACTATGTTTCATCAATGAGCAGTTATGTTTTTCCATCAACCAGTAGTTATCATGTTGCTAAGGCCTTTCGCATGGCTTCTTTCCCCTCCCTCCTCTGGTCATGGCCCGTGACCGTATTTGGCAGGGGATTGCACAGCCTAGTTTAGTTCAGGTTCTGGCCTGTACTGCCTTACGTAAAGGTCGTCTGTGCAGTCAGATTCTGTCAGAGGACCTGAATTTGGGCCTTCGGTGTTACTTTGGTTGTCATTAAGAAGGCTACCTAGGTCTTTTTCCCCACACCTCTAAAGATAGGGAAAGAAGCAATGGGCTTAAATTGCAGCAAAAGAGGTTTAGGTTGGACATTAGGAAAAACTTCCTAACTGTCAGGGTAGTTAAGCACTGGAACAATTTGCCTAGGGAGCTTGTAGAATCTGTGTCTTTGGAGGTTTTTAAGGAAAGGTTAGACAAACACATGTCAAGAATGGTCTAGTTATTACATAGGCCTGCCTTGAGTACAGGGAACTGGCCTAGATGACCTGTCAAGGTCCTTTCCAGTCCTACACTTCTATGATTCTATGAATAACATCATAGGAGCAGAGTGAGATGAGGAATAGGCAAATGCAAGGTTAGAGGAAGGGTAGAGCAGTTTATGAATAATTTTGGAAATCAGGAATGATATTTTGAATTGGATTCAGAGGTCGAAAGCCTGTAACATGGTTCCTCTTTCTGAAGGAAAAGAATATTCTGGTGGGAACATTCTGGATCACTTGATGTTAGAGTAGAATGATTAGAAAAATTATAAAAGGAATTAATTGCAATAGATGGGAGCCAGTGATCAAAGAATTAACTAAAGGAGATGTAGAGTTGGATGTCATTAACATAGAAATATAGATAGGGTACTGTAGGTAAAAGCTTAGCTAGAAGTTATGTCTTAAGTTTGAGCTAGAATTGATGTGTTCTCAATGGTAAAAAGAGCCAAGAACTGAGCCTTAGAACGCTCATTAGTAAATGATGGGAAAATATAAAGCCACAAACACAGATGAAATAGGAGTTGTTGAAACTAGGAGATAGTGTTGGAGAATGCTGCCTTCTTGTTTAAGAATATAAATTTCAATAATATCAAATATCACTAGATAAAATTGGATGAGAAGATAGGGATCGATAATAAAAGTTAAGTAGTAGATAATTAACCATTGAGAGAGTAGACAGATGATTGAGGGTAATATGGTAGTATGGTAGATCATAATTGGTAATATGATAGATGCCCTCTTACTATAGGGTCCCTGGTTCAAATATAATCCAGGTTGGTAGTGATCCAACATTACCATGTAGAAAGTTTGTTTTTTGTCTAGATCTCATTGGATGTACACCTCTGCCCCGGTATAACGCAACCTGATATAACACAAATTCGGATATAACGTGGTAAAGCAGTGCTCCAGGGTGGCAGGGCTGTGCACTCTGGCGGATCAAAGCAAGTTTGATATAACATGGTTTCACCTATAACGCGGTAAGATTTTTTGGCTCCTGAGGACAGCGTTATATCGAGGTAGAGGTGTATTATTTTTATATCACAAAAACCATCATCATCATAGCTGTCATCAATTTTCAACCTTGTTGACCCTCTCAATGGAGGACTAAATGGACATAGAGATTCACCTTGCCTTTTACCCAGGGTATTATACAGTTAGCAGTAAAGACTTTGGCAGTCTGTTCCACAAGTATGCAACAGTGCAGAGGAGGTGAAGGATACCATTAAAGGGGCAAACACCCACTCTCCCGAAGTTCTCCCAGCTGGTGCAGGTGGAGGCGACTAGGGTTGGATTGCGTTGTTGGTTGTTTAGTTGCTTCTTGCCCCAGATATGACTGCTGCTCTGAACAATGCATGAGACTTAAAAGGGGCAGATCCTCAGAACCTGTCTTGGCTGCTGGGAGTGTAGGCCATCCAAGAGCCACTCCCAAAAATTAGATGCCCAAGGCAGCCAACTACATAGTCTACTCCTAATGTTTGCCGTGGGCGGTTTCTTATTGTCACACGTGAGGCACAGGCTTGGCCTGTACGTGTATGTGTAAGCGATTGCTGAATCTAATATTGCCAAATAAGGTCCTTGTTAACATCATAATAAACATACTTTTCTAACACATGGGAAGTTTCAAACACCAATTATTTCTCTCCTCTTTTTCTAGTTGCTAAAGATGATCACAGCAATCGAAGTAGTTTTGTTTGTGTTGTGTTAAGTCATGGTGAAGATGGATTAATCTATGGTACAGATGGTCCTTTTGAATTGAAAATATTAACAGGCCTGTTCAGAGGAGACAGATGTAAGAGTCTTGTGGGAAAGCCAAAACTCTTCTTCTTTCAGGTAAAGCACAGCTGAGCTGCTACATACTTGAATAATGCAAGTTTTCCATTAGATGATGAGGCAAAGCTCAGAATTTTATACTGCTTATACTGATTTCAAAGGAACTACTTGCAGAGTGAGATACTATTCTCCTTGAGTAAAGGTGGCACTGTCTGGCTTTATGTAAGTAGGCGGATGTTGTAATAGGTCAAGTTATGCATTCCATCAGGGCTACCCAGAAATCTTTGAAACATCAGTCAGAATTTCAATAGATTCTTATATGCAAAACCAAAATTTTGAATTAATAAACCCATAATTTAGTCAAACTGATGCAATCAATTACATAAACTCCGATTGCCGTACTTGGCATTCAAACAGAACTAAAAAATGTTAAGTATAGGAATCTCATTCTTTTTATAGTTCATTTAATTGTTTTTCACATCAGCAAGATGTCAAAGTTTGAATTAACAGTGGACAACCGTGGTGATGTTTACTGCTGACCTTTGCTATTTCTTCAATTTGTTTCCCCTCCCTTCTCTCCAGGCTTGTAGAGGGACAGAATTAGATTCTGGTGTTGAAACAGACAGTAGCTCAGAGGAAAATACATGTCAGAAAATGCCTGTAGAAGCAGACTTCCTATATGCATATTCTACTGTTCCGGGTAAGAGAGGCTCATGTCAAAATTCTTCATTGCTAAAATACATAGATATTTGTTTGTATTAATGTTAAACTTGATTTGAAGGTGATTGAATACATTTTTTTATTCTTTCATAAAACAATTCCCGTTGCCTTTCTTTTTTCACTTTCTTGTACTTATGCGCAAAGTAAGATAGAGCTTGAAATGCCTATTCCTACAATAAATTGAATGTTAAGGTATTTTTTCACTGTCAAATCCTCCAGACTCAAACATTCATTTGCAGTAGTACTGTATGCCTAGTTAATCAGATCTATGCAAATAAATTATGGCAAGAAACAAAAAGTATATTATTATTTGGGATGCTTTTGGGAGTACCTGACAATCAAGTTTTCTTCTGATCTATAGATTCCACCCTCACTTGTAGTTCCTGTACAACCCAGAAATAGTGATTAATACAAACGTAATGTGAAGAGGTCATCTAATTCTTCATATTGTCCATATGAGACATTGTATTAGAATTTCTCTAATGCCATCCACAATTTCAATGGCAGGGAATAGATTACTAGCTTTATTCCTGCATACAGTAGATTGGAGAAGGGCAAGGACAGTGACACTGAGGTCTGAGCAACTGGATCCTGAATCTGTCTATACTGTCCTCTTTTCCTGATGTATATGTATCTTTTAATGGTGTAATTAAATAGAAACTGCTGCTGCGCTTAGAACACTGGGTGGTGAAAGATGGATTGCCCAGTTTTGACTCTTCCTTTGCCTAGGGTTTGTCTAGATTAGTAAAGGAGGTCAGGGCTAGGCAATCTGAACTAACTCTTTGTGTTGTGTTTTGGAGACGGAGTGGTCGTGTCTATTGAAAGTATATTGTGATTATTTAAGTAACAAGCTAGAGTCATTTATTTTAAAACCTTTTTTTAATTATTTTAACTCTTGATTACTCTTGATTGATTGTTCCCAAGAAAATTACTCTTGTAAACAAACTATTTTTTCCTGATCGTTACTCAGTCACAGGACACTACGCTGGACCAATTAAGTGTATTTTACTTAACAATTTATTCTTTTGTAGGCTATTACTCCTGGAGAAACTCATCAGACGGCTCCTGGTTTATTCAGTCGCTATGTTTGATGCTGAAACAACATGCAAAGAAACTTGAGCTTATGCAGATACTAACACGTGTAAATCGCAAGGTGGCACAATTTAGTTCGTATTCAAACCAACCAGGTTTTCATGGAAAGAAGCAGATTCCATGTATTGTGTCCATGCTCACCAAAGAACTGTACTTCACTCACTAAAGAACTTCACGTTGTAACTTACATTTCTCCCACTAAATAATTTCACACATTTTGTATTTGTAATGTATGCACAAACTGTGAGAAAACAAAACTAGCATTGAATATCACTTTCAAATCTGAATTAGTGTTTACTACTCAATGTAGGTAATATAGATGAGACTTTAAGACTCTGCTCAGAGCTAAACTTGTTCATTATTAGAGCAGTAGAATTTGGTGTTGCTCTCTCAGAAACTCAGGTTCAGGTAACTAAATACGGACAAACTTGAAAATAATTCCAGAGCATTACTACTAATCTATATTACCCACTTTCTGGAAAAATGGAAGAAAGAGACAGGTTGAATCACTTATTGATTCTAGTATGACATTATATTTCATTCTGGCTGGAGGAAGAGAGAGAAAAAATTAGTGTATTCTAAACAGTTTCTCTTTCCATTTTTGACCTAATTAGGGAACAGATTCAGAATATGGCATATACCAGTGCCATTTTATTATTTTTGGCAATATTGTATTAGTGTCACTACAAATGAGTGGGTTTTAAAAGTACTGCAGAGAAATGTGTAAACTGTAGAAGCAGGTTATTACATTAGTTTATACAATGTTATAGCTTATTCAGAGTTTCAAACAATTTTTTGTCTTGCCCTCTGGCTTTTTAACTTTCTATCAAATATGAAAAGTTATGAGACTTAGCTTGTCAGTGCTTACTACCCACTTAAAAATACATTTCATACAATTGATTTTTGGAGCTGAGGAACTAAGAGACCCGTCTTGCAAAATGCTCTTTGCATTCCACCCTCAACTCCCTGGGATATGAGGGTTCTCGACACCTCTCACAACCACTTTGGTCTCGATCCTGCAAGGCAGCAAATGGAACTGCATTTCTGAATGGTAAATTTTCCTTTTTCTGCCATATTTGATAGGATTTTTTGTTTTGCTTTGCATTATATAAATACCACATTTCATCTGTCCCATAAAGTAGATTTGTAGTGTTGGAGAAAAGTCAGTGGTTTTTGTCTAGTATCAAATTAGATAATTAACTTTAAAGGTTTGGTAAAACAGGCATGTTGAGTAAAATATGACACAGTTCTTTTGATTTTGCATTTTGGGACAGTAAACTACATTAATATTGGAGTACAGGAAATAAAAAAACAAAAGTGAAGCAGATTTTTTGTTATATATTAAATCCTAAAATAATAATTTTTTATCTTCATTGATTCAGACTGTGACAATCTACACCTTTTGATTAATGAAAAAGAAAACTCAGAACTATAATGGCTGCATTGAATGCTTGCAGATAAGACTTTTAAACTTTTTTAAAAATAAGTTGCATAACTAATGGTAGCAACTACACCTTGTCATTTCAATAAGGAGTCTTTGGATCTTTTTTACTTATTAAATTAAATATTGCCTAAGTTAAATACAGTGCTTTTCTGTCTTTATTCTACCATTCATTTTAAATCTGCAGAAATCATCAGGTTCTAACTTTTAATTTGTTTAATTGCTTCCCCCCCGCTCCCACTCCCGTGTGTTGTGGTGCATCTTCCTCCTCCCCCTCTTCACACCAAAAATTGAGAGGTAACTTCAAATACTATGCTTTGAAACCCAGTTCTCAGGGCCGCTGGCATTATCTATGCAAAGTTATAAACCTCTAGGGAAATGTATTTGATTATTCGAACAATTGAGTTATTAGTGCAACTAATTTTCTGTCAGTTATTTCTCCGAAATTATATCCTCAGATGTGCATGTAACTTCCTTTAATTGAATTGGTGTTGTGCAGATATATTTAAGGGCAGAATTTGGTCCTGCAGAATTTGGTCCTATGTTTGTATGTGTTCTACACCTTTAAAATAAGTTGGATGAGGTCAATATCTAACTCATCTAAGTGCAGAATTCTCATTTGTTGCCAGTAGGATTTATGTGCATGGATTGAAAGCAGCAAATGCTTCTTTTTGTCATTCTACAGGGTATTTTTTCTTTGTTAATTCATAGTAGTGCCTCTAGTTTACTACAGATAATAGTCACCCCTTTACAACAAAATTAAAGTAATTGAACAAATATTAAAAGAAAAAATCATTATAACTCCTCCCTACCTCCCTCCCACTGAAGTCAGTGGCAAAACTCATATCTCACACTTAGGGTATATGTATGCTGCAGGTGGGGGTATGATTAACAGCTCATTTACTCAGACCCATGCTAACTTTAATCTAGCTAGCTCATTAAAAATACCTATGCATAGCAATATAAGCTTCAGCACTGGTTGCACAAGCGAGTATTTATCCAGGGAAATCAGACTGGCTTGTGCGGCCAGCACTGCCATATCCTCATTAGTACAGCTAGTGCAGGTAAGTCTACATGAGCTGCAAATAACCCTCCCCTCGTCTCCCTCCCCCACTCCCCCGCCCCACCCCAACCGCAGCTGCAGTGTAGATGAACCCTGAGGACAAAACAGAATCATAACTTTGAGTTTGAAAAGAATAAACCAGACCAAGTTGGTTGTATGTTTTGATAACATTTCAAAATTCGAGCAAGGGATCACAGTACATGTTATCCAGGAAAGGGGGAGCTGATGGCTTCTGGCTCACACTAACGCTTCCAAAATTCTTCCACATTTACCTACTGCCCCCTGGGCAAGATACATGTCCTAGTTTTTCATTTGTTAAGTGGGTGTAAACTAGCTAATAATTACTTGTAATAGAATGATGGTTGGTGTACTGAAAAGTTAAACTTTTCCTGTGGCATGGCATTAATAATTCATCTATCTAGGTGAAGGAGTAGAACCTTAACTAATGGGATGGAATTATCCAAGAGCTCTGCTTGAAAGGAATTGGATAGTGCAAAAATAAAGATCATGTTCCACACAGACATAAAAATCACAGAACAATGCTTTTATTTCGGAACAGTCTGTTCTTTGACGTATTTTGGAAGATTTACTGATTTCTGTTGAGATAGGGCTTACTGCTTTAATTTAGTCTGAGTGGGTAGCTCTGTTTGTTTGTTTGTTTTAGTGTATGTGAGTAACTCACTTTAATGCTAATAAGAATGAAGCACATGGAGCCCTCCAGATAAATGGGGATCAGTGCCCTGTTCTGTCTTACTCCTCAGAAATCAGCATGGAATATTAGTTAAAGTTTATGTCAATGAAAGTTTTAGGTAGGAAGAGCTAGATTCACAAAGGGGATATAGGAGTTGCAATGCCGTCACTCAGTTGAATTCATAGCCCCCAAGTTAGGTACCTAAGAAAGGGAGTCACAGAAGCCAGCAAGCTGAGTGGGTGGCCACCTGAGCAGTGGGAGACCTGTTTCAAGTCCCTGTTCCAAATCAGGTATGTGAGGATTCAAACTTGGGTATCCTACATAGTAGGCAGGTGCCCTAACCACTGGGCTATTGGCTATAATAGGATGGGCATCCAGTGCCAAAAATTCTCAGCACCAGCTCTCTTGTGTAATTTAGGCAGGCCCAGATCACACAAACCAGATTGGGTCCCTCCCATGAGACTAGTGGGGTTTGAGAATCTTGTAGGAAATGAGGCATGCGTTAGGCTGCATGGCAGTATCAGCACTTAGGCAGTTTTGCACATGCCCACTGATAGAAACTTAGGCACCTATGGGACAGTACTGGTAGAAACTTAGGACCCTACTGAGGATTAAGTCGCAGCTGAGCAGGGTTTTATGAATGCCAGTGGTGCCTAAATGTTGGAATTAGGTACCTACCTGCCTCCTTAGGTGCCTAAGTCCCTTTGTGAGTCTTGCCCAAAGTAACTTGGAATGCTCCTTAAACGTCACTTAACTAGCAGGATAATGGTTCTGGTGCGTAGGTTCTTTCACTGAGTATGCCTTCCTCTCTTGGGGACAGAAACTCTGCCTCTGATCCTGCAATGGGCTCTTAGCTCCTATTTTGTGTGTGTGTCAGGAGCTGCTTCACATCTTGTATTGGGCCCTCTGTGAGATTCCAGTCGTGGTTTCCCTAGTGGACAGGGACAGGGACTTTGGATCCTGGGCTCCCAGTTCCCAGTAACTAAATTACTTCCTACTCAGATAACTTCTTGTTACTGATGAGACAAGGTGTGTGAGGTAATATCTTTTATTGGACCAACTTGTGTTATGAAAGAGACAAGTTTTCGAGCTACACAGAGTTCTTCAGGTCTGGAAAAGGTACTCAGAGTGTCACAACTAAATACGAGGTGGAATAGATTGTTTAGCATAAGTAGTTAAAACACATTCTAAAAGACTATTCAAGGTAAAGTGGCCCATTAACACCCCCTCAGTCATAAGACAAAAAGGGAAGATGGGTTACAGATTGCTTTAATAAGCCATAAATCCAGTGTCTTTATTAAGACCATTATTTTTAGCACAGTTATGAATTTAAGCTCTCAGGCTCGTCTTGTGAAGGTGTTGCCAGGTTTCCATTGGATGTGAGGTCAGATATAGGATGAGCGTTTTGTGAAAAGTATTCACCCGATGTTTTTGTGTTTTATCATTTTCCTATGTGAGTTCATTTGAGAGTGTCTCTTTTCACTTAAATAGTTGTTGTGGCATTTAGTGTACTGAGGTACACATTGTGACAGACATGTTTAAGACCCATAGACCTTGAAAGGTGTGTTGTATGGGGGTTTGATCATCATAGCAGTGGAGTCTGTTGTTATGGCTAGGTCTGGTGCTGCTTTGAATTGGTGTGTCCTGGTCTGTGGGAAGTTGCTTCTGGATGATAAGCTTGGAGAGGTTGGGAAGGCTAGCAGAGGGGTTCGGGAAAGAAATCTTTCCGGTTGTGGTCTCCATTGAGTAACAGGGTGGATCTAATCAATTTGATTTAAATCACAAGTCAGGAAGATTTAATCATGGATTTTTACATAAAAGTGCATTCTTGTTGGTTGTTATAACCTTAATACACCACCTTCACAACTCAGAGATAGATGTAGGTTTCATTTTTAGAAGGTACACACTATACATTTTTAAAGTGATTTATGTTGAAAACTTTTCAGATTAGTTTTACAGCTATATCAGAAGATAAAGGATTGTTTGGTTATTTCATTTACCAAAGGTAGTTGAAGCAGATATTTATGAAGTCACTGGGAGGTGAACTATCTCCAATTCAACAGGTTAATCATTAATATTTGGAGGACTTTCTTGCCATGCTATATTAGGAGAATATCACCAGACAGACATTTAAATAGTTTTATTTAATTAAAACAACAACGTTATGTATTCTGGAATTTTTTCTTTAACAGCAAACATATAATATTTTAACAAAACAAGTGTATGAATTTTTTAATTTAGTTAAACATTCACGTTTTTTAAAAATCAGGTTTGTTTGTTTTTGTTAAAATTGTTTTTAACTAAAATGGTTAAATAAAATATTTTTTTAAAAAACCCCAAAATTAAATTGACTATGTCAGCCAGGTCAACATGAGAAACTTAAAATATTGGTTTCTGCAGCTAACTCAGTTGTCTCTTCACCTTCATTTTCCTGTTTGTTCATAATCTGGAAAAGAAAAACAAGCTTTCCTGCTTTTTCAGGTCCCAAACAATTTCTCAATTTGGAATGAATTAGCTCAAAGGAAGGAAATATTTTTTTCTACACTGGCAGAAGAAGCTACTGCTGTTAAAAGTGAGATTATCTCTTAAATAGTCTCTGAATCCAAGTGCTTAAGTGACTTCCATCAGTTCACTGGTGTGACTTTCTTTAAAACATCATCAGAAAACATATATTTCTTGAATGGTTCACCATTAGCTCTGAAGTTTATTATATTTCGCATTATGGAGGGATGACTACTGGATGTCCATGTTGTAGCCAACTCCTCTTCTTCAGCAATTAAGGTTTGACCCTGGTACCGAGTATTGAGAATATTTGCAAGAAAATGAGCTGGAGATAGTGCTTGTCCCATTCTTTATTTTAATGCTTGTAATTTAACTCTGTCATTGCATATTTCTCTTTTTAAGATCTCTCTCAGTTCCTTCCAAATTTCAGCAGCGTCAGCAATAAAACAGCTATTTCCCTGCATTTTGTTCAAGGCTACAGAAATAGGCTTCAGGGTACTCAGCATGTGTTCAACATTTCTCTTAAGCCCAATGTTGAGAACTTTGGCTGTGACATGTCATAAGGGAAGGGTAACAGCTGTCCTGTGTACAGTACTATAAAATCCCTCCTAGCCAAAGACTCCAAAATCCTTTTCCCTGTAAAGGGTTAAGAAGCTCAGGTACCCTGGCTGGCATCTGACCCAAAGGACCAATAAGGGGACAAGATACTTTCAAATCTTGGGGGGAGGGGGAGGCTTTTGTTTGTGCTCTTTGTTTGGGTTGTTCATTCGCTCTCGCGACTGAGAGGGACCAGACATCAATCCAGGTTCTCCACATCTTTCTAAACAAGTCTCTCCTATTTCAAACTTGTAAGTAAATAGCCAGGCAAGGCGTGTTAGTTTTCCTTTGTTTTCTCAACTTGTAAATGTACCTTTTACTAGAGTGTTTATCTTTGTTTGCTGTACTTTGAACCTAAGACTAGAGGGGAGTCCTCTGAGCTCTTTAAGTTTGACTACCCTGTAAAGTTATTTTCCATACTGATTTTACAGAGATGATTTTTACCTTTTTCTTTAATTAAAAGCCTTCTTTTTAAGAACCTGATTGATTTTTCCTTGTTTTAAGATCCAAGGGGTTTGGATCTTGATTCACCAGGAGTTGGTGGGAGGAAGGAGGGGAATGGTTAATTTCTCCTTGTTTTAGATCCAAGGGGTTTGGATCTGTATTCACCAGGGAATTGGTGAAAGGTTTCTCAAGGCTTCCCAGGGAGGGAATCCATTGGGATGGTGGCAGCGGACCAGACCTAAGCTGGTAGTTAAGCTTAGGAGTTTTCATGCAGGCCCCTACATTTGTACCCTAAAGTTCAAAGTGGGGATACAGCCTTGACACAGTGCCATCTATTTTTTTCACAATTTTGTTCGCAAACTGTCATCAGATTAGGCCAGTTCTTGATATAGTGCTCAAAACAGTCCACTACTGAGTTCCATTGCACATCTTATGGGAGAGTTAGCGTGGTTCCTCCCACTTTTTTCAGAGCAGCTGCTGCAAAGTGGTTGTTACAGAAGTATTTTGCAATTTCAACAACAGTAGCCTTTATTTATGGAACACTGAAGTCTTTGGCTAGGAGGTGCATCAAATGAGCACTGCAACTGTATGTTATTAGTTGGGACTCTCGTCTAAATTTCTTCTCATCTTGGATACATTTGCAGCATTGTCTGTGACCAAGCTGCATATTAGACTGTAGTGAAGTGAGACTCACCAGCGCGGTGCCTCCTGCTAGTTATCCTGGGAATTGGCTCTTGTCCAGCCCGGAGCGCCTTCTGCAGGCCGGTGTCTTGCCTGCCTTAGGGCCCCCGTGTCCCTTTTCCTCTGGGTTCTGCCCCCAGCAGTAACCCACAGTCTGGGTCTCCCCTCCCAGGGGAACCCCCAACCCTCTATCCCCACCTTGCCTCAATGGCTACTGCCAGTCGTCATCTAGCCCCCGCTCACTAGGGAAAACTGCAGTCTGTCATGGTCACTCATCATAGCCAAGGGGGTTTGGACCAGCTGCCTCTGCCTAACCCCAGACTGTACCTCTGCAGCCCCAGTATCTTCTTTAGGCCTTGCACAAGGCCTGCAGCCTGGGGAGTTGCCAGGCTGGAGCTCCCCAGCTCCTCTTGCCTTTCCCCAGCACTGCTCTTCCTCTGGTACCCTGCTCCCCACAGCTAGGTTCTTCTCTCTCCACTGCTAGAGAGAGACTGCCACAGCTCCTGGCTCACAGCTATCTCCTAATTGGGCATGGCCCCAGCTGTGGCTGCCTTCCCAATCAGCCTACCCTATGGACTCCCCAGGGCAGCTCTTTCCCAGGGCTGTTTTAACCCCTTCAGTGCCAGAGCGGGATGACCGCCCTGCTACACAGACATTTGAATTTTTTTTCACAGTTTGTTCAGCTTTTACTGCTACTTGTGTGTGCATTTCCTGATGTTTCTGTAAGGAAGACATTCCCTTCTTCGGTTGTCACGCAAGCACATACAACACGATCATTGTGGACATTGCTCCACCCATCAAGACTCAGGTTAACAATTTTACCCTCTAGACCTTTTGCACACTGCTCAATTTCTCTTTCATACACTTTATCCAGCAATTTGCCTGCGACATCTGTTCTCTTGGGTGGGCTGTATCCTGGTCTTAATGACTGAAACATGTTAATGAAGTGTGGTTCTCAATCATATGGAAAGGAGAGTTTGTTGCATAAACAAACCGGGCAATTTTTTCATCAATTACCTCTTTTTGTAATCTGCTGGTTCTTATCACAAACATAACTATGGTAGTTTCTGGATGATGGAGATTTTTCTTTTTGCTACTAGTAATATACTGTGGCTGTGTGACATACATGATGTGACTGAAACAGTGTCATTGGCAGATAACTCAGAAACTGTAGAAAATGATGGTGATCTTGAAGGTGGATAGTCTTCAGAATCTTGTATGTTGAGGATGGATTCTCCTAAACAAAATAAGTCAATGCAGTTATTTAATTATTATTACCATACTGCTCATTTAGTATTACTCATTGCATTTACTGACACTCAGTACTACTTTAAAAGTGAAATTATAAGAGGAAGATCTGCCTATTTCAGCTATTTATTTTTTATATCAACTGCATCTAAAATGATAGTACCATAGAGTAACAACTGTATTTTTTTGCTCAAACATGAGAATTCAAGAATAGTCCAGAGGGAAGACAGACAGTCCTTAAGAAAGAAGTATGAAATAAAAAAGTTTATCAACCTGAAGATCTTGCATGAACAGACATGTTCCTTTCATCATCTTCAGCGCAGCTTCCTCCTGAGGAGGAACACTTCTCGTGATGTTGTTTCATTTGGGTAACCAGGCCTTGCATTTCTCTGTTGCACTATTTGCATAGGGTTACCATACGTCCGGATTTTCCCGGACATGTCCGGCTTTTGGGGGCTCAAATCCCCGTCCGGGGGGAAATCCCCAAAAGCCGGGCATGTCCGGGAAAATCGGGAGGCTCGGCCGGGGCCTCTTTGTGCGGGGCCGGGGGCATGGTGCCGGGCCAGGCCCGCGGGGCCAGGAGCCGGCCCGTGGGGCTGGGAGCTGGGAGCCAGCCCGCGGGGCTGGGAGCCGGGCCGGGGTCGGGGAGCCGGGCCCGCGGGGCTGGGAGCCGGGAGCCGCCGGCCCGCGGGGCGGGGAGCCGGGCCGGGGAGCCGGGAGCCGGCCCGCGGCGCTGGAAGCCGGGAGCCAGCCCGCGGTCGGGGAGCTGGCCCGCGGTCGGGGAGCCGGGCCGGGGAGCTGGGAGCCGGGTCGGGGAGCCGGGAGCCGGCCCGCGGGGCTGGGAGCCGGGCCAGGCCCGCGGGGCTGGGAGCCGGGAGCCGCCGGCCCGCGGGGCGGGGAGCCGGGCCGGGGTCGGGGAGCCGGGAGCCGGCCCGCGGCGCTGGAAGCCGGGAGCCGGCCCGGGGTCGGGGAGCCGGGCCGGGGTCGGGGAGCCGAGAGCCGGGAGCCGGCCCGCGGGGCCGGGAGCCGGGCCGGGGTCGGGGAGCCGGGAGCCGGCCCGGGGTCGGGGAGCCGAGAGCCGGGAGCCGGCCCGCGGGGCTGGGAGCCGGGCCAGGGTCGGGGAGCTGGGAGCCGGCCCGCGGCGCTGGGAGCCGGGCCGGGGTCGGGGGGCTGGGAGCCAGGAGCCGGCCCGGGGGGCTGGGAGCCGGCCCGGGGTCGGGGAGCCGGGAGCCGGCCCGGGGTCGGGGAGCCGGGCCGGGGTCGGGGAGCCGAGAGCCGGCCTGGGGTCGAGGAGCCGAGAGCCGGGAGCCGGCCCGCGGGGCTGGGAGCCGGGCCGGGGTCGGGGAGCTGGGAGCCGGCCCGCGGCGCTGGGAGCCGGGCCGGGGTCGGGGGGGCTGGGAGCCAGGAGCCGGCCCGGGGGGCTGGGAGCCGGGGGTGGTCGGCCAGGGCCCGAGCCGACCCAGGCTGGAGCCGCCGGGGGCCAGCCTGGGCCGCGCCTCCTCCCCCCCACACTCCCCCTTACCTGCTTCAGGCTTCAAGCAGGGGAGGGGGCGGAGACTTTGGGAGGGGGCGGAGTTGGGGCGTGGGCGTGGGCGGGGTTGGGGGCGGGGCCGGGGCCCCCGGGAGTGTCCTCCATTAGGAGGCACAAAATATGGTAACCCTATATTTGCATTTTGCATGCATGCCTGGTTTACCCACAGGTAGAGGAACTTCATTAAAATATTCCCAAACTGGGTCTCTCTTACGGCCTGCTGCCATTATAGGTTTTCCCTTCTAGTGAGAGAATGGTATGGTAGATCTCAAATCAGAAAGACCTCAAGACTTCTGTAATATGCTGCTCAAACAGTTTCACTTTTGTTTCTGCTGCCTGTCCCTTCCTTCTCACATTTATCTCCAGACTTCTCCTTGTCCAGATCTATTCTGCCCCCAACAATCTTCTGTTCATTGAATTTTTTGAAACTTTGCATTTTTAGAGAGAGGTAAAGGATTGACTCTGTGTACACAAATTTGCAGAGGGACAATAGGGTTGAGGTCTCTTATTTCTCACCTCTATTTATTTATTTATTTATTTGTTTGTTTAAAAACATTTTTTGCTGTTAACAAGCATGTTATCTCTGATGACACAAATCCTCAAAAGTTTGAGAACTGCAAAACTAGGCATCTCTGATGGTATCTTCTAGACTGAGTACTGAGTCCCATTGGGTAGATAGAAAGATTAACCTAAATAAACTATACAGAAACCCCTGGAACCCCGTAAGATAGGGTCCCTAATCCATGAACTATTGGAACTCATTTACAAAACTTTTTTTAAACATTACATGAATATATTGTCTCCTACTATAGAATTAGAATTTATAAACCCTATTCCATGATGAGATCTCTTTGAGCTATCTTTAGATACGTTTTTTTCCCCTCAAAAAGCATTTTATCAAAAAAATCCGATTTAAATAAAAAAAATCCAATTTTTTTTTAATCATTTATTTTTATCCTCCCTGTTATTTAATAACACTCTGTATGGGATCCAGTGTGGGCTGGTTGATAACAACTTTGGGTGTGCAGCCAGAGGATTGTTTTTTTTCTGTATTGAAGCAGGTTCTCTCAGAGGTATTTGGGTGGTCCATTCTACGATGCTATCTATTTCTGTCATGGTGTGTCCCTGCTTGATGAAGGTGGTTTTAAGTGTGTTAAAATGTTTATCACAGATTTTCTTCTCAAAGCATATGCTTTTGTTTCTGAGTGCTTGGATGTAGATAACGGATTTCTGGGTGTGTTTGGATTGGTTTACTGGATTTGTGAAGGTAAGTGGGGTGATGGATGGGCTTCTTGTATATAGTTGTCTGTAAAGGTCCATTGTTGACACTGATTTTGGTGTCCCGGAAGTTGATGCTAGTGCAGGAGTGTTCTAGAGAGAGTTTAATGGGTGGGTGGTGATGGTTGAAGTTGTAGTGTAAATCTATGAGGGAGTTTAGGCCATCTGTCCAGAGGACAGGGGCGGCTCCAGGCACCAGCGCAGCAACAGTGTGCCTGGGGCGGCAACCCGCGGGGGGGCGGCCTGCTGGCCGCTGTGAGGGCGGCAGTCAGGCAGCCTTCGGCTGCGTGCTTGCAGGAGGTCCGCCGGTCCCGTGGTTTCGGCGGCAATTCGGCAGCGAGTATGCCGAAGCCGCAGGACCGGCAGATACCCGCAGGCATGCAGCCGAATCCGCGTGACCGCGGACCACTCGCAGGCGCGCCGCCAAAGGCCACCTGACTGCCATGCTTGAGGCGGCAAAAAACATAGAGCTGGCCCGGCCAGAGGATGAAAATATCATTGATGTATCTGAGATATATCATTAGTTTAATGGTGCATTTGTCCAGAAATTCTTCCTCCAGGTGGCCCATGAAGAGGTTGCATATTGGGAGCCATCCTACTGCCATGGTTGTTCCCATAGTTTGGACAAAGTGTGTGTTGTTGAATGTAACATTGTTATGAGTGAGGATGCAATGGATGAGTTTAGCAATGTGTTTGGGGTAGATATCTGAGTGTTGTCCATTGTCTTGTAGATATTTGAGGCAGACAGCGATGCCATCATTGTGATGGATGTTGGTATTTAGAGAGGTGACATTCAGGGTGGGACGGATGGTGTTTCAAGGGAGGTTGTTAATATTGCAGAGTTTCTGGCGGAAGTCCACTGGTTCACGACACACTATGTTATCGCACGAGCAGCAGCTATAGATGCCGCCGGGGGCCAGGCCGTACTGCAGACCTCACTTCCATTGGCATCCTCGCACCCACTTCCGTGCTGATCACTGCTTGCAAGTCACCCCCATGTGGAATACATAGAGGGACCATCACTCAAAGAGGAGGAGGAGGTTACTTACCTGTAACTGGAGGTGCTTCGAGGTGTGTGGTCTCTATCGGTATTCCACTACCCACTCTTCATCCCCTCTGCTTCAGACTGGATTCCATTATGGTAAGAGGGAGACTGGAGAGGTGTTCACTTCCTCTTATACCCTCGGCTGCAAGCACAAGGAGACTCGCTATGCACATACAGGTCAACAGACAACTGCTAAAAAATACTTTCCGGACTCAGGCACGTGGCAGCATGTGCACCCACATTTGGGATACAGATAGGGAGCCCACATCTCCAAGAACCTCCAGTTACAGGTAAGTAACCCCCTGTTATGACTGTCGGTGTGGATGTGGTAGTTGTGAGTGGTGGTATAACTGTTGTGAAAGAATTCTTTGAGGCAGAGTTGGTGAAAGAATTCTAGTTCTCCACATATTAGTATAGTGTCAAGTTCTATGGTGGGGCAGAAGTTCAGTCCCTTGGAGAGTACAGATAATTCAGCTCTTGCTACCGGTGTCATCACCAAACCTTTTAAAGAAAAGTGGGGGAGAACAAGTAAAATATGCCTTTGGCCAGTGTGATACCAAGTGATGTTCCAATCTTGAAAGCATCTTTTATTTTTTAAACAATAGCATAATCTATTAAAGCATAAATCTAAACTGAAGCAGAAGCCTAACTGTACTGCAGATATACGTCTTTAACATATCTATCAAGAATAGACCTTGTTAGATGTGCCTAACACAGCAGAAAGGGAGAGGTGGGTCCCAAGAGAGGCAGGTAAGTGAACCATAGGCAGCATGGGATTCACTTTCTTCATACAGAGCACTAAAATACAAATGACATGATCTGTAATAGTTATGTGCTTTAGACACTGAGGAAGGGACAAAACCAGTTTCAAAATTACTTAGGTATTCTATAATGTATTTTTTAAACTCAGAAGTACAAATAGATGGTTCTTATTGTACAGGACCCCCAGTATTTATAATAAAGAAGATCCTCATCCCTTTGGCTTATGGACCCAATTCTGATCTTGTACTGGTGTAAATGAGAATCAGGACCTACTTTGCAACATTCCAGAGTGAAGAGGAGTGACTGTACAGTTCTACTCCTGGATTTATAAAAGTGTATTTCCTGTATCATACCTCTAAAATCTTAACTTGCTGAGCTGTTTTTAGCAGCGGTGAGAATCTAGATGTGTCAAAGATGGAAAAAAATAGAAATGGCAACCTTATAAATCCGCTTTATTAGCCAGTAAACAGCAATAAGACTTAGCACTTATAATGCTTTACATTTTCAAAGTGCTGTATAAAATAAGGGCCATATTCAGCTGTGGTAGGTCCTGACCCAGCAGAACCAGTGCAGTTCCAATGATGAAAAGTGGTGGAGGAGGGACTGAGAAAGGACCCCAATGGATCTCCAGTTACAGTGACCCACCAGCAATTTTTCATGCACTCTGACTGCAGGAGTATTGCAGCCATTCAGTTACAGTGGTCATAAAATGGCTCCCCGTGCTGGAGGGAGGGAGGAATCCTTCCTCTCCAGCCCTGCACTCGTTCCCAGTGTACACAGCCCAGCCACTTGGGCTTGACACTGGGATCAAAGGTGGGCTTAAAGGCTAAAGCGAGGAGTCAGGAAATTTGAGCTCTGTTCCTGACACTAACGTGGTGTGATCCAGGGCAAGTCATGTCACTGCTCTGTTCCTCAGTTTCCTCATCTGTAAAATGGCAGGATAATGCTCTCTGTGGTACAGTGCTGTAATATTTTGGATGAAAAGCACTATGTAAATATTAATTATATTTATTATTGTTGTTACAGTAGCATCCTGCAATCTTCACTCACAGGAGTTGTCACACTGAAGTCCTAACTACAGATAAATAATGAAACTGGATTATGATTATTCTAAAAGAATGGGGAGAAGGAAAATGACTCCATGCCCCTTTCAAATCTTATGAAATAAACCCAAAGTAAAGGTAGACCTCCTCATGAGATTTAGAATGGTGAAAGAAAGTTATATTTGCTCTATTGGGGAAGGTACAGCAAATGTTTAAAAAATGGAAATCTACCGAGATTATTCTATAATATTATCATGGTTTAACTGTGTTCAATGACAGTCCAGGGCCCTAAACATATTTTCTGTTTCAAGGTTTATTCTCAGTTACCAAGATAATTTAAGTTAATCTTTAAATGAAGGGCAACATTCTGCTTTCAGTCATACCTGCCCAACACTATTCAAGTCAATAGTGTCATACAGATGTAACAGAGGAGAATTGGCCCAATGACACCAGCTTTAGCCTTATATGCTTATATAAGCTCTCATAAGCCTTATATTTCTTTCTTATATGTGATGGTTACAGTGATAGCCAGGTCCCTTAGTAATACTATATGGTAGTAATTCACACTTTGTACAGGTCCAATTTTCCAAGTCCTGCCCCATAGATTTCATGACATCTTCATTGGCCATTAACATTCCATTCCCCTGTGAATGTTCCTTTGTGCCATTACCTTCACATTTTAATGGTTTTCTTTTCTCTTAAACTAACCCTTCTCCTCCCAAGTGAGCAAATAAAAATTGCAGGCACACTTTTAAAAACCACTTTTGAAAACTTGCTCTGTTTATGTTACCTGGTGTTCCCACAGCCATCCCTTTCCCTTCTCTTATTAATTTATTGTGACTATTTTAAAAATTGGGTAATTTAGACAAAACGTGCTGTAAATAAAAAGTCCAAACATAAAGTTAGATTATTTAGCTCCTCAGCACACAGGCTGATGGGTAGGTTTGCTCCTTTGCACTGTCAGCTCTTCATTTTCAAACTATCTTCATTTTGTGTTTGGTACAATGCTGAGCAGATTATCTGGGTTTAATAAATCATCAAAATTTTAACAGAAGTGATTCAAAATCAGTGAAACAGTAACAATAAGGTGTTTTTTAATCACACCATACATTTTGTTCCATCATATCACATACGTTTGGAAACAGGGTATGCTACTAATAATTATAGGTCGTACAATTGTCTTGTCAGACTATCCTATCTGTCTTTCAGATCGCAGAGACAAGGTGGGTGAGGCAATATCTTTTTCTGGACCAGCTTCTCTTGACAAAAGAGACAAACTTTCAAGCTACGCAGAGAGAGCTCTTCTGCAGATCACAGGACAGCATGTGAACCATTACTTCATTACCACTGGGTGTCACTGTAGATAATAGAATAACCCACACAGGCTAACATTGCCCATTAATGTTTTGTGATTTCAGTCAGCCTGCGTGTGCATTGCCTTTTGTGGGCCTGCATCTAAAAGTGCTTAATAACATCAGACTGTTGGATTTTGAAATGGTTTCTATGTGAATTTTTTTTTCTCTTCTTAGTACATAACATGGCAAAAATGAATCAACGAGTTCCGAGAGAGATGGTTTTCTCTAGTAACCAGGCCCAGTTCAGACAGGCCTGATGAGCAATTGGCTCAGGGGAACTTAGACTTTGAATTCAGACAACAGTACCAAATTTGCAGACTCCTGCATTGGTGAGCCCCATCTTACCAGTGACAGATTGAAAGGCTAGTGTGATTGTTGCAGCACCTGTGCTGCATGGTATGAAGTACAAGCATATCCATGCTGATTGAGAGCTCTGAGATTGTAACAACTTCTGCCTCTTATGAATTAAGATATGTCCACCCTTTATTGTGCCCCTTGTTGGAGAATGTCACAGGTTTTCCCAACTCTACTCACCAAGAACCATCATCTACTGTTCACCTGAGTTGCTCCCGTGGAATTCATCCCCTCAAGCTAGCATAAGAACAGCCATACTTGGTCAGACCAATGGTCCATCTAGCCCAGTATCCTGTCTTCTGACAGTGCTTCAGACCAGATGGACAGAACAGGGCAATTTGGAGTGATTCATCCCTTGTCATCTAATCCCATCTTCTGGCAGTCAGGTTTAGGGACACCCAGAGCATGTGGTTGTCCCTGACCATCTTGGCTAATAGCCATTGATGGACATATCTTCTATGAACTTATCTAATTCTTTTTCAAGCCCAGTTATACTTTTGGCTTTCACAACATCCCCTGGCAACGAGTTCCACATGTTGACTGTGCATTGTGTGAAAAAGTACTTCCTTTTATTTGTTTTAAACCTGATGCCTATTAATTTCATCTGGTGACTCCTGGTTCTTTTGTTAATGTGAAGGGGTAAATAACACTTCCCCATTCACTTTTTCCACACCATTCATGATTTTATAGACTTCTATCATATCCCCTATTAATCATTTCTTTTCTAAACTGAACAGTCCCAGACTTTTTAATTTTTCCTCCTATGGAACCTGTTCCATACCCCTAATCAGTTTTGTTGCCCTTCTCTGTACTTTCCAATTCTAATTTATCTTTTTTGAGAGGGGGCAACCAGAATTGCACACAGTATTCAAGGTGTGGGGGTACCATGGATTTATATAGGACCATTATGATATTTTCTGTCTTATTAACTATCCCTTTCCTAATGGTTCCTAACATTCTGTTAGCTTTTTTTGACCGTCGTTGCACATTGAGAAGCTCTACATGAGTTTCAGGAGGAGAAGAAAGACTGCACACTGGATCCTGGGCCTTGCACCTGGGGATCCTAATCAACAATCTTCACAGGGGGGCCCAAATTTGCTTGCACCAGCCCCCCTGGCAACCACATCCTTATTGTATATTGTGGGGCCTATTTATTTATTGTTGATGTAGGGTTGCAGATTAAAGCAAGCATCACCTTAGAGTGTCATATGAGCATTATAATATGGGATATTTAAAGGGAAAGAATGTAATTGTTACAGATTCTCAACAAATGCTGAATAAGTCATGCTGCTCTTTCTCCTTTGTCATACTGAACATTTGTTTAATTGTACAGAAAAGATACTCTTGTGGTTGAGGTTGGGACTGGGCTTAAGGACATCCGGATTTAGTTCCCAGCTGTGTCAGAGACTATGACCCCGAGCCAGTCGTTTACTCTTTCTGTGCCTTAGTTCCCCATTTTAAAATGAAGATAAGACTTTCTTTGTCTGCTTTGCCTGTTTAGATTGCAAGAGCTCCAGGGCAGCATCTGTCTCTATTATGTGTTTGGACACTACCTGGCACAATGGTGCCCTGATCTTGGTGCTACTGTTATAATAAATAATCCAGCAATTATAGAAATGTAGTGTTAAAAATCCTTTGCAGTGTCTGTGGTGGTGCTTTTTTAGAGAGGAACACAGTACGGTAACCGGCTTTGCTAGCACAATAAATGCAGATTGTTATTAAAAACCTATAGTTTGGGCCAGAGAGAGGAATTTTGCCTCACATTTTGATCTTTATGCCTGTCAGGCCTACAAAGGTAACTCTGGAGCTGAAGCATCAAGCTGGGATTGTCGTGGATATTAATAAAAACAAGATAGATTAAAAAAAATCAGAATTCAATGGGCAGTTGTTTTTTTTATGGTGCCTGCACCACTCTGCAGTAAAAACAGTAGTACAAATGTCTGAGAAGCAACGTCTGCAGGTGCCTTTTTCCAATCACAGTCATACTTGTTGTTAAAGTTTGTGTCAATACACAGTGCTCCAACCAGTTTTAACCCTGGCCATTAGGGATGATTCCCTCTAGGAGTTCCAGGCCCAGTCAATCCTTGTTTCTCTGCTGAGACCACCAACTGAAGTGGTGGCTTTTTTGGGGTGGAGACACTTGTCCTCTGGGAGCTAGACTAGGGTTCATAATCACACCATATCATAATTAGGAATGAAGCCCTGTCTCAGCATTCATGTTGGGGTTTCAACCCCATATTTCAAAGATTTGGAGAGTTGGGGATTTGGCTCCAACCACTCCAAAGAGAGGGGCCATGTGCAAAATTCAGAATCAAGTTCAGATTTCAGCACCTCCACCCCAAACTTCAAAGCACTGGTATGGAGCCAGACACATGTTGGTGACTAACAATAAAGAAAAAAGAAACCCAAAGCATGCAATGGAGGTCATTCGAAGTGTCCTATTTCTTTCTTTAAAGGTAAGATTACAACTTTTTCAGTATTGTGGCATGCATTAAGATCTGTTAACATACACTATGTTGTCTGAGATATATGGATGAAAATCACAGTATAAGCACTTGATATTAATTAAAAATTATCCGTGCTACTTATTTAACCATGACACCTTTAATGAGAGTGGTGGAAACTGGTAACACTCAGCACCTTATAATTTTCCTTAAGAAGATATAATTAATGCTGCTTTTTGAAATCTACCTTGGAGTTTCTTTTTGAGGAGATGTTCTCAAAGTAAAAGTCATAGTTTCCTCTTTTTCTCCCTGTCATTGCTTCAAGTTTTGGTGTTAAAATAAGAACATGGGTTCCGCTTTATCCAGTTCAGCTGGAAGTAGCTTTCTCAACCCCCTTCCCTGCACCCCTTCCACATCTCCCCTGCACGACCTAATGCAGAAAGGCCAGCAAATTAAAGATGCATCTTTGCCCTGTTAGTTATTCACATTCACTTGTCTTATTTTTGTAAAAAGACACCCCTTCATAAAGCCTCTGAACTGTGCAGCCCTAGGCCACCCTTCTTGCCCCCCCCTTCATTTGTTTTCGACCTGTTGTGTTGTCCCTACCGAGATAGTAAAGTCTTTGAGGCAACTGTCTTTCATGTTATGTCTGTACATTTTCCAGCCCACTGGGTTCTGATCCTGACTGGGTAGTATAATCATAATAAAATAATCTCTGATGTATATTTTTAATTTTAAAATGGGAGGCATGGGGATGGGAATTCAGAAACTTCATAGCACCTCAAGTTGCAAGAAACAATAGGCCATACATGAATAGCCAGTACAGTGTCTGCTCTAAGTCTAAAGGTGGTTGATATGATGCCTACTGAACTAAATTAGAGAAAAGCATCCATGTATAACATGAAAACCAGGAACAACTGCTCCTTTCACTAGTTCATTTATTTTATGTTTATTATTATGGTCTGTAACCCACAAACCAGCCTCTAAAATGGTATACTATATATGCTGTAACATACATCATCTTGGTATCCTGCTACACATGAACATAATGGCTAGAGCTGGGTGCAATTTTTCAGCCCCCAAAAATGCAATGCCAAAACCTTTCATGAATTCACATTGGTTTTGCCAAATTGTTTATGTTGGAAAAATAAATCTGACATTTTTGGTTCAAAACAACTTATTTAGAATTTTTTTTTTTCAAAAATGTTTAAAATTGCTCAAAATCTAGACAAAATGTGATTCAACTGGAAAGGCTTTCTTTCTTTTCTACTGCTGGATGTGTCAAAAATTCTGAAAAATTTTGTTTTCAGTTTGACCCAAATTATTTCTTTAAAAAAATTTCACAATTGCCAGAGAACTAAAAAAAACCCATTATTTGCACAGCTCCAGGATTGGCCTAGTTTTAAAGGTATTTAGGTGTTGTTCTGCTCAGCATTGCACAACCTAAGTGACATAAACGTCTAAGTCCCATTTTCAAAGATGAAGTAAGCACTTAGACCGAGCTCCTCAAAGAGATACAAGTGCCTAACTCCCATTGATTTCACTGGGAGGTAGGCAGGCATATTCATGCCTTTGAAGTGCTAGGCCTTAGGAGCTGCCTGAGTCACTTTTGAGTGCAGTAATGCCTAAATACCTTTAAAATGTGGGTCTATATCTGTGGGCTGCTGAGCATTCACCAATGTGAACATGACCCTGTTCTATAGGTTCTGAAATAAATCATTAAAATTACATACAGCAGAGCCCTGTTTATCTGGTCTAATTGGGACCAGAGCCAGATTGGATAATAAAAAAATTGGCTAATCTGGAGAATGGGAAAGTGAGAGGCTGCAGCACCATTCAGCAGCCACAGGAGAAATCGCCTGCTTCAGGACCTGTGTACACTGGTTGTTTGGATAACGGAGGATTTGGATAAATGGGGTTCTACTGACTTGCCCTAGAAACGAACACCTATGAGGGGAGAAGTAGCAGTGACACCCTACAAGTGCATGGCAGGATGGCGGCCCCCAGAGAACCTACACAATATGTTGCTGCAAAGACTCCTCTCAGGAGCAGTTGTGCTTCCTAACATCTGCCAGCTTGCAGCACACAGCTTTCCAGGCAGGTGGATGGACCTGCTTGTGCAGGCCATGCCCCTTTGGTTTGGGGATGGAATGCATGCCTGTCCCAATAAGTGTGCATTCCTTCCAGCACCCTCCTGTGTGCTGTGCAGGGGTGCCGTTCTCTTTGCTGTAGGTCTCTTTACAATAGTTATTTCCAGTGGACTTATCCCTGTAGTGCGTAGGAGCCAAACAGGAGTTAATTTAGCTCCTCAACCCTCCTTTAAGGTAGGTAAATACTGTTCTCACCATTTCATAGATATGGAAACAAAGGCACAAGAGGTTAAGACCAAAATGTTCAAATCTGCATGCCTGTAGCTAGGCACCTTATCCATATGTGTAGGCTCCTAAAGCAGGGCCGGCTCCAGCGTTTTTGCCGCCCCAAGCGGCGGGGGAAGGAAAAAAAAAAAACCGTGATCGGTGGCAGCTCTACCACCACTGCTTCATTATTCGGCGGCGGGTCCTTCCCTCCAAGAGGGACTGAGACCCACTGCCGAAGAGCTGTAGGTGCCGCCCCTTTCCGTTGGCCGCCCCAAGCACCTGTTTGCTGTGCTGGTGCCTGGAGCTGGCACTGTCCTAAAGGAGTGGCTCAGTTTTAAAATGTAGTGTGCACCCACGTCTCCCACTGACTTGCATACACTTTGGAGAGGCCCTGTATGAATGTACTGGATAGTTATTAATATTTACTAGATTGTTAGCAATGAAGTTATAAGTAGCCACTTTTATGTGCAGCCAGGACAGCCCCCTTTGAGAGAGAGGGGCTTTACAGGGGAATAACACAGTACCTCTGCTACTTTTACAGAGTCTTTTAACTTGGACATTGACATTAGGAATGTAATCAGAGAGCTGATTATAAATAGTTTGTGCAGTTGCTGATGGGATTAAAATGTGCTGTGGCAGCCAATTAAACAAGAAGGCTATCCCAGCGTAGAGGAGTGTGCCTCAGATACTGTATGCTCGTCAATGGACAGCTGTGTGAGTAACTGAAAAAAATGCTCAACAGACCCAAGCAGTGAAGGAGGAGGGAGCAGCCTTAGAATGCAGATGAGGGGAGGGGGGGACTTGGGTTTGCAGGAGGCTGAGACTAGGAAGGAGCAGGGAAGAAGTGGGGTTAGTAGCCTGGGGGGAAGCAGTGGGAGCCAGTGGAAGGAAGACAGGGCAGCAGGACCCCAGCCTAATTCAATGTACAGGATACATGATACTTTGGGAATGAATCAGGTTAACATACAGGCAGGCCATTCATCTGGTTTTGAACCAGACAGTCCCCTTTTTGGATGATTTGTCCACTGGTTGGTACTGAGACCAAATTGGATGTGGTTTTGTCCGGTATCACGTGGAGGATGCCATTTTGAAGAACGCACTGCTCTGTCCCAGCTTGCAGTGTGTGAGAGGTCACACTGGTAGGGGTGGGCCCACACCATTGCTGGAAGTATTGAAATGTCTGGTATTCTGGGAATGTCTGAGTGGTCACCATAGTTATGTAGTGAATTAGGCTGTTGTCTATAGGACTTCTGCTTCATTTGTTGTAGAAGTCTGTGTGGTGTTAGGGGCTCTACCTTTAAGAGCCAAACTTCCCAGACAGAGTCTGCATGGGGTACTATGAAGCTCTCTGCATAGCCAGTTGGTACCAGACATAGAATGAAGTAAAACTCTTCTAACACTTTAAAGACTAAGTAATCACTGAACACTCCAATGTGCAGTGATTGAGGCAGGGGCTTGCCGGAAGAGAAAGGATGGTCTCATGGTTAAGGCAATTGAGTCCCATTTTGGAGAATTGAATTATATCCTTGTCTCTGCCACAGAGGTCCACTGTGAGGCCAGACAAGTCACTTAAACCAAACTTTTAAGAGCTGATCACTAATTGTGTGTTCCTCATTTTCTGGGGCCAAACATGAGATACCCTGAGTAAGATTTGCAGCGGAACTGAGTGCTTGCAATAGCAACTGAAGGTGATTGGTACTAAGCTTTGAACATATAAAGTAATTCAAAAATGCTATGTATTCTGGAAAATCACGACATAGCTGTCTCAAATTGGGTACCTAAAATTGGTGGATATGTTGACAATTTTGGCCTTAATTTCTGTGCTCAGTCCCCAACTGTAAAGTTGGGATGACAACAGCTAATCTCACAGGGGTTTTGTCGAGACAAATTCATTAATGTTTGTGAAGCACCATAGAAATGCCCCAGAGGAAATTAATAAGTCTGTACTCAGTGCAAACTTCGGATGTGGTTAACAAGGCCTGGGGCCTTATATTGAATGAGGAGAATAAAAAAAAAATTGAAATACTCATTCAATGAATGAGGCAGGGATACTATGAAAAAATAGTAAGTGATCATCTGATTAAAGATTATATCATAATGTATATGCACAAGGGAGCTGAATTAATATTGCACAGGTAATCTCTGGCATATCCTAATTTCTTGAGTGCTTGACTTTGCGAGCTTAACTTTCTTTGAGCATAGTATTTTTGAATGTTTACACACACACATTGTTCCAAATAAATGCTACTTGCTCAATGTGCATTAAATGTCTGTAGGGAACAACAAAGTAGTTACAGGAATTTAAGATTAAAACTAGAATAGGAAAAATACTTCTCTGTGCTTCTGCCCATACTGTAGTTCCTGAGAAAAGAGGGCAAAATGCACTTTCTTAGCTGACTTACTTTAAAACAGAAAAATGTTTCCTGGTGGGTTGACTGGAACCCACAGAGTATGTGCTTAATAGGTATTGAGACATTACTACTGAAAGTCTAAGGCCCAAGGGTGATCTTTCCCTAATGTTCTTTGGGAATGTCTGATCGTGATGAGACTTTGGAATCTAGTGGGGTGTTGTAGAATTAGCATGACCATGAAAGTGGCAGGACCAGCTAACCTTACCTTATGCTTCCTAGATCACAAGGGCTGTTTGATTCACCAGAGAGGTGCCTGTAACAAGCCCATTTGCTGGCTAAGAATACAGGCAGTCCTTCGACTTACGACACAATTGGTTCCTGAAAATTGCATCGTAAGTTGAAACATTGCAACTGGGAACCGCAATACACTTCATTGCAGACTGAGCGTTGTAAAGTCAAATCAGGGTGTCCATTCAGAAACTTTGTAGGTGCTGTTTGTCTTAAGTCGAATCGTAAAGTCAAGGACTGTCTGTATATTCCTGCAGTGATGGGAGTCTCCAGTGATATGGTAGCACAAGTGAAGAACTGGTGTGATCTGGCATTTAGGAGGAGAGCAGGCTATAGAAGATGACAGGAGCTACAGAATTTTGAAATTATTTGGGCTTTATTTTTTGATTTTCTGGGTTATAACAAAAAAGCCAGAAGTGCCTTGTCATTCTCATATGCTCCATGAGTATGAACCACTGTGAACAATTTAATGTTTTGCATTATCTTCTTGTGATTCTCCTGGACAACTTTTATTTCCTCTCTGGTTATTCTTTTCTTTAACTCTTCTCTTTCCTCAGATGGCTATTCTTTGCTTTCTTGTCTTTTTCTAGATTCTTTTTTCCTCTTGTATTCTTTCCCAGGATTTTTCTTAGCTCCTTTTATTTGAAATATTATTCTGTAATGAAAAGAAGTTTAAGAAAAAGAAAGGAAGAAGCTTGTTGTCTGGAGTGTGAGCACATTATTTTTATGTATAATTGCAAACAAAGGCCCAATCATGCAAATTGCAGAGCACCCTGAATTCCTGTTGAAGACTCTTTGTGCCAAATGGTATTCATCAATTTTGAAAGGTTTCAGGGTAGCAGCCGTGTTAGTCTGTATCCTCAAAAAGAACAGGAGTACTTGTGGCACCTTAGAGACTAACAAATTTATTAGAGCATAAGCTTTCATGGGCTAGAACCCACTTCTTCGGATGCATGGAGTGGAAAATACAGGAGCAGGTATAAATACATGAAAGGATGGGGGTTGCTTTGCCAAGTGTGAGGTCAGTCTAACGAGATAAATCAATTAACAGCAGGATACCGAGGGAGGGAAAATAACTTTTGAAGTGGTAAGAGAGTGGCCCATTACAGACAGTTGACAAGAAGGTGTGACAAGTTTCAGGGTAGCAGCCCTGTTAGTCTGTATCCTCACCAAGAACAGGAATACTTGTGGCACCTTAGAGACTAACAAATTTATTAGAGCATAAGCTTTCGTGGACTACAACCCACTTCTTCGGATGCATATAGAGTGAAACATATATTGAGGAGATATATATACACACATACAGAGAGCATGAACAGGTGGGAGTTGTCTTACCAACTCTGAGAGGCCAATTAAGTAAGAGGAAAAAACTTTTGAAGTGATAATCAAGATAGTCAGTACAGACAGTTTGATAAGAAGCAAGTGTGAGAATACTTACAAGGGGAGATAGATTCAATGTTTGTAATGGCTCAGCCATTCCCAGTCCTTATTTAATCCTGAGTTGATTGTGTCTAGTTTACATATCAATTCCAGCTCAGCAGTCTCTCGTTGGAGTCTGTTTTTGAAGTTTTTCTGTTGTAAGATAGCCACCCGCAGGTCTGTCATAGAATGACCAGACAGGTTAAAGTGTTCTCCCACTGGTTTTTGAGTATTATGATTCCTGATGTCAGATTTGTGTCCATTAATTCTTTTGTGTAGAGACTGTCCGGTTTGGCCAATGTACATGGCAGAGGGGCATTGCTGGCACATGATGATGGCATATATCACATTGGTAGATGTGCAGGTGAACGAGCCCCTGATGGTATGGCTGATGTGATTAGGCCCTATGATGATGATGTCACTTGAATAGATATGTGGACAGAGTTGGCATCGGGCTTTGTTACAAGGATAGGCTCCTGGATCAGTGTTTTTGTTCAGTGATGTGTGGTTACAATTTTGAAGTTTCACAGGCATTGTTTTTGTTTTTAAAATCATCATGCTCTTCACCTGGATTGTAGGGGATATACAGGATCTTAGTTATCTGTATTATAGTATTGATGTTGTGATATTTCATTCAGAGATGATCCAGAGACTGCCATATTGTTTTATAGATGGTTTTATTGAATTTACAACAGAAACAGAAAACTTCATAGCTGCCAGGTTATACAAAACTCTAGATCAATAATAATGTTTCCATAGAGTTAGTGTTGATAAATTAAATGTAACTGTTTTTTGTTGTTGTTTGGATATCTTCATTCCCCTGCAGTAGTATTTGCAACTTGAACGTTGTCAAACTATGCTAGCCTGTCAGAACCAGAAAGTGAGCTAGAATAGAAACCAAAGAGACAAGGTGGATGAGGCAATATCTTTTATTGGACCAACTTCTGTTGATAAGAGAGACAAGCTTTCGAGCCACACAGAGACTTTCTTCAGGTCTGGGAAAGGAACTCTGAGCATCACAGCAAAATGCAAGGTGCAGACCTCTTGGGGTGATGTTTTGTTTCTTGCATTTGCTCAGGGTATAGATGTCATGTTGTGCAGTTGCCATTTCAGAGAGCTAAATTTGATAACTAAACTGCATAGAAACAAAAGCAACTGTTATCACTATCCAAGCTGCATGCAGTGCAAAAAGGAATGCAATCAGCTTTAATGGGAAAAGTAAAATCAGATTGCTAGGATTTATTCTGTTTTAACAAACTAAGCTGCTGTTGATGCCTCAGGTAAAGATCTATATATTTTAAAAACTACATTGAACAGCATTAATCATAAGGCCCCCAAATAAACCCTGTTTTTCTTTTCTATGCCTAGCAAGTAGGATATAATTATTTTATGTGCAGTACAAGGAAAAATTAATTCTGAGGAGTCAGAATGTGATCTCAGTCTGTGGAGTTAAGTGGAGTCACTCTGAGTAACTGAGATCAGAATCAGGCTCTGGATCAGTTGTTTTAATTATACTTGCAATTGAATCATATTTGCATAAAAATAAAAACATTGTGGTACTGAAATAAATCTCTGTCATGAAACACACATTTTTAGATGCTATTATAAGACACCTTGGATTTATTTGGGAGATATTAGCATTGAACAATAGCTTGCTACAAAACAAGGAGACTGCAAGAGAAGTGGTACAAAACTCATCAGGTTATGTCAGAAATGCCAACTCCAGGCCTGTGATTTGAAAAGGTGTGAAAATAAAGAGGCAGGACTAGTAAATTTCTTCTGTTACAAATTTCCCCTTCTGACTCACATCCTGATTGCTCAATAACTGGAAGAGATAACATGTCTGCAGTATAGCTCACCATTTACCTACTTTCTAAGACACAGGATCATTTGTTTCACCAGGTTACAAAATATTGCAAAAGGATTAAAATGCCAGTTGCAGAGATAAGTTCACACATAAGTTTATCACAGATGCAGCCAGTATAGCCTATAACAAACAGGCCCCTTTTACTTTAAAGCCTGATTACTCATGGCTCTTATAAAAGATAGCAATTTGGTAACACAGATATTTATTGCACACCTATCAGCATTTGTTGACACTCAACAGTGGATTTAACAGGGAAATGGACACTTTGATTCAAATCTGATTACTTTAAAGTGTGATTGGGTTAGAGAAGTACAGTATCAATGTTACAATTACATGAGCCAGATCCTGCTTGCCTTATTTGTGTAATTAGTTCCATTGACTTCTGCAGGGTGGCTCATATGGCTAAGGCAAGCAGGATTTGTCCCTGGGTGTTATTCACCATAGTACTCATTATGAGTGAAATAGACCTAAAGGCAGAGGGCAGTCCATAAGCATCATTTGGGGTGAATTTCAACCAATGGGCCTGATCTTCAGCAGGTATAAGTAGGTTTAGATGCACTGAAGTCAATGGAACTATCCCAATTTACACCAGTTGAAGATCTGGCCCTTTGTGTCCTTGAGTCACACCTGCTAATTGTGTTGACAAGGGGCCTGATCCTACAGTGTTCATTCAGTGCTTGCTGAGACAAAACTCACATTAAAATCAAAAGGATTTTGGCCAAGGATGGACTCCAAACTAACTCTGTACCCTGGTTAGCAAGGCTGAGCTATGGAAGAGCAAAATGGATTCTGCTACACCTTGCGTATCATTAGGGCTGCATGTTTGTCAGGGCTGGGACAGCAATCATGGTTTTCGTGTTTGATTTTTTTTTAGATATTCTTAACATTTGACCTTTTTTATGGGGGGAGCAGGCACCCATATATATAGGATGGGAAACAGTTATATCATTTTCACTGAAAACCTTGAGAGTTGCCAGACTCAGCCTGGCCGGCTAACAGAGAGCAAGAGTTCTGGAACAACAGCACACTGGCTACAGCAGGGAACTTTCAGAGAGATTTTCCCTTCCCCAGGGTAACAAAACAAAAAGATATGAACAAATATCCTGTACAGATTTCCGTTAGGATTCCAAAGGTTGGCTCTGGTACGGTGATGATTCTACCCATATCTCTCTCGTGTTATCTCAGCTCAAGGAGTTATTTGCACTAATATGGAGAAATAAAGGTTGTCTGAGGTTCAAAACAATGCCCCAGTAATGGACATTTCAAAAAAATTCCACAGCTTTTGTTCTTTTCACCATGACCCTTGTGACTTTTCCTCAAACAGCAGCCCTGCCCAAGAACAAGAACATGGTCTGTGTTCTTTATTACTGGTGGGGAAGTAAGAGATAAGAACAACACAGCTTGATTTTTTTTTTCTGTTAATATTGTACTTTTTTTTTTATCTGTGCTATCAAGTGCAGAAACAGAAGAGACACTGTGAAACTAAAGTCTTCTACTGTAAGTGCATAGATATAATTAATTTAACAGCAACATTTGATTAGATATAGTAAATGAGTATGAATAGGAATAGTTTGCAAAATAGGCAATTAGAAAAATTGTCCTTTGACTTATAAACTGAATGAATTCACTATGGAAGTCCTTGAAAGGGAATACATATATATCCCCACAATGCTAATTATAGTCACCTTTCAAAGTATAATCACACTCTAAAGGCCAAATTCAATTCTGCTCTAAGTAGACAAGTGGGCTGTAGTCCACGAAAGCTTATGCTCTAATAAATTTGTTAGTCTCTAAGGTGCCACAAGTACTCCTGTTCTTCTTTCTCTAGAAGTCAGTGAGTCTCCACAGAGCCTGAACTATCTATAGTTGAATCAAGGCTCATCAACATCTGTTGAGCCGTACACGGAATTAAAATCAATGGAGATGTGTTCACTTGCACCCGTGCTGAATTTGGTCCCAAGAATTGTTTCCTACTGCCAGGGATTAAGCTTTAAATTCACTAACAAGGATTGTTTTAAAATCAGTCCTTGTGGCAGAAGTTTTGTTAAAAGGTGTAACTTTTTGTATATCCACATTGCTGGATAATTTACTGCTCAATGTCCAGTCATGTTCCCGGGAGCTTCTATGATAGTAACTAAATGCTGGTGAGAGTCTATTATGTGATCCAAGCCTGGATAGTCATGTTCAGGTTTTCTGGATACCAATGCCACAGTTTTTGGACTCTGTGCCATCTCCACTGAAAGCATTGTTGGGATGTTTACAATAGCTGACCTATCTTCAATTTAATGATAGGAAGAATATGTGAATAAAATCAATGGCAGCACAATCTAACCTCTTGCAGACTAGCTGCTCTAGAAACGATGTCAGAAAATGACTAGGGCCCTGATCTAGATCTAGCTAAGCACTTGGAACACCTGCTTACCTTTAATTGACTTAAATGGCTCTGCTCACCTCACATACCTGAAGTTCATTTTATGCCTAAATGCTTTGCTGGATCAGGGATTACACAAGAAGTTGTGATTTTATGTTGTTGTTTTGGTTTGGGGATTGTTTGGTTTTGTTTGGGGAGGGGGCATTGCTGAAAGAATTATTTATAAAGAAGGGGGAATTCATGGCTCACAGCCTATGTTAACACACAGCTTTTTGGGAAGTGGGGGGTTGTTTTGGAAGGGGATGTTGCTTTCAATTTAAAGTAAATTCAGTGCTCTTGAAATGTACTGGATTGGCAGCACTTGAGACTGAAGTTCTCTTTTTATCCACAGTCCAGCACCATTTGTGGAAGTGAAAGGGCCCCATATTGTCCTGCCGATGTGCCTGAAATCTCTTCTAAGGGTAAGAGGTAGTTTTAGACTCCAGCTTCATTCAGACCTTGGCATTACTGGTGAAAGCTGCCTGTCTGACAGTAGGGAAATCTTCTGTGCAACAGAGGCAGGAATACCCTGGTATCTCTGCCAAGAGTGACAGGAAAAATGCCATTTAGTGCCAATTTTATAGTGTTTTTTGTTATGTGGACTCATCTATTTCAGATAGTCCTAAATCTAAATCACTCCAAACCCTGGGGGAAGTTCAGCTCCAGATCCAAACTTGGTGGCTGTTTTGTCTACTAGGAACAAATCATGTAGGCCACCAAATAGCCATCACCAAACAGTGACAACTTTCCATCAATATTGAACACTTCCGTTTCCTGAGAAACACCATTTTTAAGGTAACTAGTGCTGAGGTTTAACACGATGGACAGCACCTTTTTCAAACAAAACCAAAGAACATAGCTTCATTTGAGATTACCAAATGTAGAGGTGCACAAACATCTTTTTAGCGGATGGCTCTTATAATGGGAACTTTACTGGTGGAAAATAAATATTTCAATCCAACACAAACGCATACAATTTTCGAATATGGACAAGGTCCATGTAGCTTTCTTTTGTTTTGTTTTGCTTGTTTCATATTGGCTAGTGTAACTTGTCATAGCAATGCTTGGTTTTTTGTAAGCACTTTTGCTATGTATCACTTTGTATAATGAATATTTCATTAAATACTATTTTCCTAATAATTTAATGGAGAAATGAATCCTGTGTTTTATGCTAAACAAGTTGTCATCATCAACAGCATTGTTACATTAAAGCTTCATCGTGCATTTAGTTATAAATCAAAAAATACTTTTATGACACAATCCAAAATTAATATACAGAGGCCTGATTTTGCTTTCATTGAAATCAATGGCAAAACCCCACAGACTTCCCTGGGAGCACGATTAAGATCCTGGTATTTAAATCAATGTTCTATGATCTTGCTTTGATTTATTTGATATGTTTGCCCCCTATTTCAGCCATAAATCATAAGGAGAATCGCTTTGCACAAATTCCTTCTCTAGTCTTTTTTTCCCTATGGTAATCAATAAACCATTATTGTCCTGAGTCAGCATAGCACTGAAGTATGTTTAACTCCCAGCGAAGTCAATGAGACTTAAGGACATTGCTGAATTGAGACCTATAAAAAGAGCTTTGCTGGATTCGTTCTTTAATGGGCCAAATTCTCTTCAGGTGCAAATGGGCTCTGACCCATTGACTGCAATAGAATTCCCCCAATACAGAGCAGCAGAGACTTGTCCAGTGATTTTTGTGACCAATGCTTGCTGAACCAACAAGTTCACCTTCATTCACACTCCATTTGTGAGAGAATGAAAACACATTTTTGCTTAGATGTGGAATAGTAAAAAGACATCCTAGCATATAATTCATGATATAAAAGAATCCCAGCAGCATTAAAGTAGTATTTTACCAGGTGAGCTCCTTGTAAACTTGCCATGTTTATTGAACTCTGAATTATTCATGGGGCAAGTTCTGGGAACGGATGAATTAAAATTAATTTTGGCATTTATACTGCTCAATGAAGATATAGTTGTCCAAGCCCTTGCCACTGATTGTCTATGCTGAACTTTTCTTGTATCTTGTGTATGAAATATGTCTTGCCTTTGTTATATCAGTTTAGCGGATCTGAAAATGGGCAACAGTCAGAATGACAGAAATGCCCTGTCATAAAGAGAAGTGCAGAGAGATGGGCTAAGAGAAGGATGAGTCATCAGTGGTCTGTATTCCAGAAACAGCTCACCCTGGCCAGCTGTTTTACATCACAATATTGCATCATTTCAGAAAATGAATGTGTTGTACTTCCTGTGCAAAGTATTGCCCTGGAGCACATGGGCACAAATTGCACTTAAATGACTGCAGTTACTTCATTGACTTCAGTGGGAAGAGCTGTCCCTGCTTTTGTCAGGGCTGAATTTGGTCCCCTTCATATGGAAAGATGGGCAGTTTTGTATGCAAGGAGCTACAAATCTATTCCCTAGCTCCTTTCCTAGGGTCGGTCTCTCTCTCACAAATAGACAGACTCACGGACACATTTCACAGATCAATGTGCTCTGTAAAAATACACAGGGGCAATCAACAGAAATAACTCACGATTTAAAGATTTTTCTTCTTTTAATTATTAAGTGCTGACTATGATGCTTACAACAGCTTAAATTGTAAAGGTGCTTGCACATGGATTGGTAATATTTAATACCTATTTTAACATAAGGCAGAAGAGCTTTTTTTAAAAATTCTCTAAATAGAAAGGTTTTAAGTGACAAACTACCAAGTAGTTCAGCTCTGTTCCAGTCAGGGAGATGGATCTCCCAAAAGAAAGAGCAACACCTAAGTAACCTCTTAGAAATTTAGGACCCATTTCTACCATCTTTCCTCACATTAGACAGGCTGTGCATTACAAAATGGCCCCTTGATGCCACCAGAGTGTTATAAAGGGTCTGTAAAGGAAACTTAAATTGCCCTCACAGAACACCCTCATTGTAGGTGCTGGCATAGAGTTGGCATAATGGCTTTATGCTGCCCCCTTTCAGTCCCCAACATAGGGGGCATGTCGAGGGTGGGTTGAAGGAGGCAGAAGTGAGTGGCAGCATGGTCAGAAAGCACTGAACTCTGGCTTTTCTATGTCAACATAATAGTCTATAAATAAGGCTACGTTTTAGTTATGGGTATTTTTAGTAAAAGTCGTGGACAAGTCACTGGCAGTAAACAAAAATTCATGGCCTGTGACCTGTCCATGACTTGTACTATATACCTTTGACTTAATCTTGGGTGCTCTGGAGCAGGGGCAGCCCAGGAGTGCCATGGGTGCTCGGGGGAGGGGAGGGGGCAACCCTGGGGTTCCGTGGGTGCTCTGGGGGGTGGGGGCAGCCCAGGACCCCTGCTGGTGTGGAGCGGGGGGTCTGGCGGGGCTGGCAGGCTCCCTACCTGTCTCCACATGACTCCCTGGAAGCGGCAATATGTCCCTCAGATCCTAAGTGGTGGCATGGCCAGGGGGGCTCCACGCGCTGCCCCCGCCCCAAGCGCCAGCTCCGCAGCTCCCGTTGGCCGGGAGTTTGTTCATACCGCTCTATATAGTATACACTGAAATGTAAGTACAATATATGTATACCAATTGATGTACTTTATAATTCTATGGTAAAAATAAGAAAGTGAGCAATTTTTCAGTAGTAGTGTGCTATGACCCTTGTATTTTTATGTCTGATTTTGTAAGCAAGTAGTTTTTAAGTGAGGTGAAACTTGGGGGTACACAAGACAAATCAGACTCCTTAAATGGGTACAGTAGTCTGGAAAGGTTGAGAGCCACTGCTATAGAGGGTCATGACAAGATGGCACAATTTAGAGCATCCCTTGCTGCAGTCTATAGATATGTTTACACTGCAATTAGATATCTGCAGCTGGCCCATGCCAGATACCGGGTCTCAGAGCCTGGGCTGTAGCCTGAACTCAAGTGTCTAAACCACAATTAAACAGCCAGTGGGTATGGGCCCAACCGCAGGTGTCATATTGCAGTGTGTGCTGTGTAGTTGTAGCTGTGTTGGTCCCAAGATATAAGAAAGACAAGCTGGATGAGGTAATACCTTTTATTGAAGCCAGGGGTGCGTGCAAGAGGGGGTAAGCAGGGGCACCAGCCCCCCCAATAATTGTCAGGGGCACAGAACTTCTCTGGCCCCAGAGCCACAGAGGCAGGGAAGATCGAGCTCCTGCTGGGGCCGGGACCGGGTGGAGGAAGGGAAGATTGAGCTTCTCCGGAGCCCCCAAATGAGGTCAAATTTAAATTCCTGCACACATCCCTGACTGGATCAACTTCTGTTGGTGAGAGAGACAAGCTATGGAGCTTAGGTAGAGCTCTTCTTCAGATCTTGGAAAGGAACTCCCAGGATCACAGCAAAACACAAGCTGGAACAGACTGTTTAGCATAAAGAAGAACAGGAGTACTTGTGGCACCTTAGAGACTAACAAATTTATTAGAGCATAAGCTTTCGTGGACTACAGCCCACTTCTTCGGATGCATATAGAATGGAACATATATTGAGGAGATATATATACACACATACAGAGAGCATAAACAGGTGGGAGTTGTCTTACCAACTCTGAGAGGCCAATTAATTAAGAGAAAAAAAACTTTTGAAGTGATAATCAAGCTAGCCGAGTACAGACAGTTTGATAATAAGTGTGAGAGTACTTACAAGGGGAGATAGAGTCAATGTTTGTAATGGCTCAGCCATTCCCAGTCCTTATTCAAACCGGAGTTGATTGTGTCTAGTTTGCATATCAATTCTAGCTCACCAGTCTCTCATTTTATGGCTGACTTAGAACAACGCTTCCTTAGCTCTCGTCCCCTAACGCCCCTACTCTACTTGCGCTACATTGATGACATCTTCATCATCTGGACCCATGGAAAAGAAGCCCTTGAGGAATTTCACCATGATTTCAATAATTTCCATCCCACCATCAACCTCAGCCTAGATCAATCCACACAAGCGGTCCATTTCCTGGACACTACTGTGCTAATAAGCGATGGTCACATCAATACCACCCTATACCGGAAACCTACTGACCGCTACACTTACCTACATGCCTCCAGCTTCCATCCAGGACACACCACACGATCCATTGTCTACAGCCAAGCTCTAAGATATAACCGCATTTGCTCCAATCCCTCGGATAGAGACAAGCACCTACAAGATCTCTATCAAGCATTCTTAAAACTACAATATCCACCTGCTGAAGTGAAAAAACAGATTGACAGAGCCAGACGAGTACCCAGAAGTCACCTCCTACAAGACAGGCCCAACAAAGAAAATAACAGAACACCACTAGCTGTCACCTTCAGCCCCCAACTAAAACCTCTCCAGCGCATCATCAGAGATCTACAACCTATCCTGAAAGATGATCCTTTACTCTCACAGATCTTGGGAGACAGACCTGTCCTCGCTTACAGACAACCCCCCAACCTAAAGCAAATACTCACCAGCAACCACACATCACTGAACAAAACCACTAACCCAGGAACCTATCCTTGTAACAAACCCCGATGCCAACTCTGTCCACATATCTATTCAAGTGACATCATCATAGGACCTAATCACATCAGCCATACCATCAGGGGCTCGTTCACCTGCACATCTACCAATGTGATATATGCCATCATGTGCCAGCAATGCCCCTCTGCCATGTACATTGGCCAAACCGGACAGTCTCTACGCAAAAGAATTAATGGACACAAATCTGACATCAGGAATCAAAATACTCAAAAACCAGTGGGAGAACACTTTAACCTGTCTGGTCATTCAGTGACAGACCTGCGGGTGGCTATATTACAACAGAAAAACTTCAAAAACAGACTCCAAAGAGAGACTGGTGAGCTAGAATTGATATGCAAACTAGACACAATCAACTCCGGTTTGAATAAGGACTGGGAATGGCTGAGCCATTACAAACATTGACTCTATCTCCCCTTGTAAGAACTCTCACACTTATTATCAAACTGTCTGTACTCGGCTAGCTTGATTATCACTTCAAAAGTTTTTTTTCTCTTAATTAATTGGCCTCTCAGAGTTGGTAAGACAACTCCCACCTGTTTATGCTCTCTGTATGTGTGTATATATATCTCCTCAATATATGTTCCATTCTATATGCATCCGAAGAAGTGGGCTGTAGTCCACGAAAGCTTATGCTCTAATAAATTTGTTAGTCTCTAAGGTGCCACAAGTACTCCTGTTCTTCTTTTTGCGGATACAGACTAACACGGCTGTTACTCTGAAACCTGTTTAGCATAAGTAGTTAGCACATATTGTAAGGGACATCCAAGGTAGAGTGAGTGGCTCATTAACACTTCTGCAGTCGTAGGACAAAGTGTGTGTGTGTGGGGGGGGGGAGTTAGTGGGTAACAGATTGTTGTAATAAGCCATAAATCCAGTGTGTCTGTTCAGTCCATGAGTTTTAGTGTCTAGCAGAATTATTAATTTAAGCTCCCAGGCTCCTCTTTTGAAAGCGTTGTGCAGGTTTCTGGACTGAGAGGTCAGAATGATAGTGATCGCTTTGTGACAAGTGTTCACCCACAGCAGGTGATGGGGTGTTCCTGTCTTTCATCACTTTCCGGTGTGAGTTCATTCGAGAGTGCAGTTTGATTGATATTACCTCACTCACCTTGTCTCTCTAACTGCAGCATAGACATACCTAGTGATACACACACAACCAGAATTAAGGAAGCACAAAGGTAGCTTAAAGCCACCTTTGCCCCCACTTCCATTCCACCATACAAGGCAGGAAAGGAGGAACACACACTGAGTTCTACTTTACTCCACAGATAGTTCCATTAATTTCAATGGGATTTCACATGAAGTATGCCCATTCAGGGACAGAAACTCACTCTCAGTTAGTGGTACCACTGATCTGTGTCATTGAAAAGATTTTTTTCACACCAGGGAATCTGAGACAGAGTTCTGGGAAGCAACAACTGATGCAGTACTCTAGTCACTGCATCTACAAGTAGTTGCTCAGGAAGAGTCCTGATTAGCAGGAGCTGTGCCTACTTGGTGAATTGTGATGGGCTGAGAGGAGCCTCAAAGGTTAACTAACCCTTTACCCACAGGATAGAAGAGGCACAGGAACGAAGTGCTGTGGAGGGGACGGGGGGAGAAAGTGGCAGGCTTACCAGGGCCTTGGCGTTGCCATTGCATTTCTCAGGAGAAGATACCACCAGTCTTTCCCCTCCTTGGATCAGTGAGCTAAGGATTGTATGCAATTGGAAACACAGTGCTGCACAAGTTTAAGGTGCTGGGAAAGAACACTGTGAATAAATTGCACAAGGTGTTTGACCAGAAGAAGATCTTCTAGTGCAGTGGCTCTCAAACTTTTTTTTACTGGTGACCCCTTTCACATAGCAAGCCTCTGAGTGTGACCCCCCTTATAAATTAAAAAACACTTTTTTATATATTGAACACCATTATAAATGCTGGAGGCAAAGCGGGATTTGGGGTGGAGGTTGACAGCTCGTGACCCACCATGAGGGGTCCTGATCCCCAGTTTGAGAACCCCTTTTCTAGTGGGTTGTGGCTAGAAAAGAGATAGGACAGTGATGATGCCCTGTCACAGAATTTAACTGTAAACTCCCGCCCTCCCCCCCAAAAAAAGCCTATTGGTGTTAGAAAAATGTTGAAAAGAGAGAGTGCCTGATTTACTCACAGACAGCACTTCTGAACTGGTTAAATCAAAATCTTCATTTAAATCTAAAATTAGAGGTAAAGATCTTAATAATTCATTGTTTCTGGAAGATAAAATTTGCTGTGCTTCAGCAGAGTGAGTGAAGATGTATCACTTATCCCTTTTATACTTCACTCAATTTAGTTGGGAAAAAAATTGCCCTAGATGCATCCATTTAGAGTGAAATTGTCTAGTAAAGTGCAGAAGCTTTTGAGATTAATTTCGGCTAAAGTGTATTGAAGCTGTTTGGCTCTATTCCATGTTCTTTACACCAAGAACTATTTCAGCCCTGAAATTTCAAGGTAACGTAAAGGTTTTAAAAGGGATTGATTTCCTCTCTATTAAACCGTTCAAAACATGAGTGTCAAAGTGTCAAGAGACACAAATAACAAGCAAAATCACATTGTTAGTATTCTTTCTGCTCTCCTCATCCCCTAAAGAAAATATCAAAATGCATATGGAGAGATTATTTAATAGAAAGCTGGAGCTTATGTACTGCTGCAAAGCTAAGAACATGACCAATAAAATGAAGAGAAAAGAGAGGCTAGATTTCAGTTATACTTTTCTATTTCATCGCTACGTTGTCGGCTTAAGTGCATGCTGATCTCTTCCCACTCCTCTACCCTACTGTTCAGCCAACATGGCAGGGCATATTCCGGCTGATAATGTACACGTTAAATAAAAAATGGCATCACTGCAATATAGCTTGCTTAATACCAATTGTTATGTGACATTAGCTATTATTTGTGTCTTCCTGGCCTGCATTTCTTCAGCAGCTTGATAAAGTGCCACAAATGATGCATCTTATTTTTGTTCTGAGGGGTGAAGGTGGGAATGGAGGTAGAGGAACGTTTCTTAGGTTTTAAGTGAACAGACCAACCCTTGCCTTTGACAGCTCATCAACTACCTTCAACAGGTGTTTCCCTGGAGGACTGTAAAGAACTGCAACTCTTTGGGGTCAGGGACAATCTTGTTGTCCTGTGTTTGTACAGTGCTTGTCAGAACGGGGTCCTGGCCCAGGACTAGGGCTCTTAGGTGCTACGATGATATAAATAATAATCCAAATGTTGGTAAGGAGAGATGCTGTTCAGAGAAGTATTTTTATATGGGCGTAAAAACTGGCAATTAAAAAAAATTCCCATCCAGAACATTTTCTGCAATGCTGAACATTTCAGTATTAATTCAAATACAAATTAACCCTCTCCTAATGTTAAAATAGCAACCTTCTTACCTTACCTTTGGTAATAATTATTATTAAAAAGCAAACTCCTAGCAATTAGGAGGCAAAGTAGTCGAATGTTAGTATGAGCTGGGAAATATTATGTACCATGGTCAAAATTGCCACACTTTGGAGCACTCATCAAACTCTTAGGGAAAACTTTCCTCCTCTGTATAACTGCACTGAAAACAAAGGAGTTATGCCAGGCTGAATTTGACCTATACTGTTCAAAAGAAATGGCTCCTACTGTGAATGACCTTAGAAATGCTGAAATCAGTACAGACCACATCTGCTGTAGGATTGTTTGAATAATATTTGTTTTCTATAACCTCATTCTAAATGTGTGCTTCTAGGGCAATTTCCTTTGTTATCACTAGTTAATTTATTTTAAATATGGGGGTCAATGTGTCTCTCTCTCAAAAAAAGTGCAAGGCTTTATTTGCCTCTCAGCCACTCTGGCATTTGAAAGGAGTTAAGTTAGATGGGGCAAAAATCCTACTTGCCTTATGTGAGTAGTCCCATAGCAATCAATGAGCTCTGTTCAGGGTTGCCAACCCTCCAGGATTGTCCTGGAGTCTCCAGGCATTAAAGAATGTGTTATGTGATGAAACCTCCAGGAATATGTCCAACCAAAATTGGCAATGCTAGCCTTGTTCCTGCTTCCATTTAACACCTCAATTGTGCAATCACATATGCAAAAGCTTAATTTTGTGCACAGGATTAGTCCTGCTGAGCTCAGTGGCTGACTTGTGTGAACAGGATTTAGCCCATGTACAACACCTGACATTAATACAGACACTCATTAAAAATTTGATCCTACTCCCATTGAAATCAATAGCCCCTCTCATCAAGAGTGCAGGCCTGAATCTAAACGACATGAACCTAGTGTAAACCCTTACTTATGTGTGTAATCCAGTTGTCTTCTGTGGGATTACATGTGTAAATAAGGGTGGCAGGATCAGGCTCTTGCATCAGAAAGGCTAAAACCATTAAAAAAATGCTTAACATCTAAAACTGTCAGAGGTATTTCAGGTTCCTTCTATAAATACTGTTGCCCCATCGTCCAACCCCAGGTGTTCTGACACCCATTCATTAAGAAGTGGCCAAAGTCTAGGGCTTTGCAGGTGCCTCCCAGTGGAGGAGAAATCAATGACACACATTCTATATTGTAAACATAACTTGTTTTAGTTACACATATACATCAACCCTGAAACAAAGGTGGTCAAACACCATGCAGGGCAATCCCTTCTTTCAGGAATCTCAACCCAACCCAGGAAGCAACTCTGCATCCAAAATTGGTTATATTTAGAGACCTCAGGCCATGTCTACACTACATACTTTGGCCAATGCAAGTTACACTGGCATACAGCTGCCACCATTAATATATCGCTTGTGTGCATATCCACTTGGCTCCTTGAGACCACACTGTGCTTGTGTTGATGCACAGTGTGGTGCACCATCAGTAGGCATCACAGTGTGCAACAGACCACTGTCCAGCACCCTGTCTTTTGGGACGTTTTGGCAATGCATAGTGGGGCAGAAACAAGTTGCACAGATGTGACTGGGGGTCAGGGGTCAACTTCCCAGCATGCAACTTTCTCCATCCCATAATTTCATCCATATCCCATAATTTTCATGCCTTTTTTAAAAAAATCCCAGGAATGCATGTGGTCCTTCTCACTGTTCGCCATCTCTGACTGATATATGTAACCTGCACAGCTCTGCACTATTGTCATAAGCATTGCCAACACAGGATGCATTATCCTCCGGTATTTGCAGAGTTTCAAGAACTGAATCAGCAGGGAACAAGGCAATTTCTTGGAGGACAGAGTGCTGTGGGACATAGTCAAAGCCAGTTCAAAGCTGCTGGTGGCATTCATGGAGCAGCTGCAAATGCTCCTTCCAGGCCTGAGAAATGAACACTGACTAGTGGGATTGCATCACAATGGAGGTTTCGGACAATGAGCAGTGTCTATAGAACATTTGAATCTGCAAAACCACATTCCTGGATCTGTGCACTGAGCTTGTCCCAGCTCTCTAGTGCAGGGACACTACAATGAGATCTGCTCTGACAGTGGAGAAGCAAGTGCCAATTGTACTGTGGAAACTTGCAATGCCGGACTGCTATTGGTAAGAGGGAAATCATTTTGGAATTGGAAAAATCTGTTGTGAGGGGTTATTGTCACTGAAGTGTGTAGGGACATTAATCATGGCCTGCTATGCAAGACTGTGACTCTTGGGAATGTGCAGGACACAATGGATGGATTTGTAGCTATGGGATTCCCGACCCGTGGTGGAACAATAGACAGCACACATATCCCTATTTTGGCACCAGACCACCTTGCCCCAGAAAATATCAACAGAAAGGGCTAATTTTCTATGGCTATACAAGCATTGGTGGAACACCAGGAATGCTTCACCATCAGTGTTGGCTGGTCTAGGAAGGTGCATGACACTTGCATCTTTAAGAACACAGGATTTTAAATCCCACAGAAAGTTGGGACTTTTTTTCCCGACTGGCAGATTACCACTGATGATGATAAATTGCCAATATTGATCTTGGGGGACTCAGCCTACCCCTTACTTCGCTGGCTTTTGAAGCTGTTCAACAGCCACTTTGACAGCACCAAGGAAAAAATCAATTGTGAGCTCAGCAGGTGTAGAATGATGTTGAATGTGCTTTTGGTAGATTGAAGGGAGCATGGTGGTGTTTACTCGCAAGACTGGATCTCTGTGAGAAAAATATCCCAATGGTTATAGCTTCCTGCTGGGTCCTGGATAATACCCATGAGGCAAAAGTTTCCACTGGGATGGAGGGGCACTCTGCTGAGTTTGAACAGTCAGGTACAAGAGCTATTAGAGCTCAGTGTGGAACTATATGGCTGAGGGAGGCCTTGAAAGAGCACTTTAACAGTGAGCCACAGTAAAGTGTTGTGGTAGACTGTTCTGTACCTGGCCCTGCAGTTCTGGGGCCTGCTAGGTAGGAATTGTGTGGTGCTTCGTGTACATCTATGAATAGAACACTGTCAATGTACCTATTAACTTTGCAGTGCTTGCTGTATCTTGATTATTATGCTGTGTTTATCACTGATCCTATGAGTTGTAGCACACTGTACAATAACAACTGAGTGAGTAACAGAGGGTCCTGTGGCACCTTTAAGACTAACAGAAGTATTGGGAGCATAAGCTTTCGTGGGTAAGAACCTCACTTCTTCAGATGCAAGTAATGGAAATCTCCAGAGGCAGGTATAAATCAGTATGGAGATAACAAGGTTAGTTCAATCAGGGAGGGTGAGGTGCTCTGCTAGAAGTTGAGGTGTGAACACCAAGGGAGGAGAAACTGCTTCTGTAGTTGGGTAGCCATTCACAGTCTTCGTTTAATCCTGATCTGATGGTGTCAAATTTGCAAATGAACTGGAGCTCAGCAGTTTCTCTTTGGAGTCTGGTCCCGAAGTTTTTTTGCTGTAAGATGGCTACCTTTACATCTGCTATTGTGTGGCCAGGGAGGTTGAAGTGTTCTCCTACAGGTTTTTGTATATTGCCATTCCTGATATCTGACTTGTGTCCATTTATCCTCTTGCGTAGTGACTGTCCAGTTTGGCCAATGTACATAGCAGAGGGGCATTGCTGGCATATGATGGCATATATAACATTGGTGGACGTGCAGGTGAATGAGCCGGTGATGTTGTAGCTGATCTGGTTAGGTCCTGTGATGGTGTTGCTGGTGTAGATATGTGGGCAGAGTTGGCATCGAGGTTTGTTGCATGGGTTGGTTCCTGAGTTAGAGTTGTTATGGTGTGGTGTGTGGTCGCTGGTGAGAATATACTTAAGGTTGTCAGGTTGTCTGTGGGCGAGGACTGGCCTGCCTCCCAAGGTCTGTGAAAGTGAGGGATCATTGTCCAGGATGGGTTGTAGATCACTGATGATGCGTTGGAGAGGTTTAAGATGAGGACTGTAGGTGATGGCCAGTGGAGTTCTGTTGGTTTCTTTTTTGGGCCTGTCTTGTAGCAGGAGGCTCCTGGGTATACGTCTGGCTCTGTTGATTTGTTTCTTTATTTCCTTGTGTGGGTATTGTAGTTTTGAGAATGCTTGGTGAAGATCTTATAGATGTTGGTCTCTGTCTGAGGGGTTGGAGCAGATGCGATTGTACCTCAGTGCTTGGCTGTAGACGATGGATCGTGTGGTGTGACCGGTGTGGAAGCTGGAGGCATGAAGGTAGGCGTAGCGGTCAGTGGGTTTTCGGTATAGGGTGGTGTTAATGTGGCCATCGCTTATTTGTACGGTGGTGTCTAGGAAGTGGACCTCCTGTGTAGATTGGTCCAGGCTGAGGTTGATGGTGGGGTGGAAGCTGTTGAAATCATGGTGGAATTCTTCCAGGGTCTCCTTCCCATGGGTCCAGATGATGAAGATGTCATCAATATAGCGTAGGTAGAGAAGGGGCATGAGTGGACGAGAGCTGAGGAAGCGTTGTTCCAGGTCAGCCATAAAAATGTTAGCATATTGTGGGGCCATGCAGGTGCCCATAGCGGTGCCACTGGTCTGGAGGTATATATTGTCACCAAATTTGAAATAATTGTGCGTGAGGATAAAGTCACAGAGCTCAGCAATAAGTTGTGCTGTGTCATCATCAGGGATACTGTTCCTGACAGCTTGTATTCCATCTGCGTGTGGGATGTTTGTGTACAGAGCCTCTACATCCATGGTGGCTAGGATGGTGTTTTCTGGGAGGTCACCAATGCATTGTAGTTTTCTCAGGAAATCTGTGGTGTCACGGAGATAGCTGGGGGTGCTGGTGGCGTAGGGTCTGAGTAGGGAGTCCACATATCCAGACAGTCCTTCAGTGAGAGTGCCAATGCCCAAGATGATGGGGCATCCAGGATTTCCAGGTTTGTGGATCTTAGGTAGCAGATAGAATAACCCCGGTTGGGGCTCTAAGGGTATGTTGATTTGTTCCTGTGTTAGTGTAGGGAGTGTCCTGAGTAGATGGTGCAGTTTCTTATTCCTCAGTGGGATCTGAGGAAAGTGGCCTGTAGAATTTGGTATTGGAGAGTTGTCTGGCAGCCTCCTTCTGGCAGTCAAACCTGTTCATGATGACAACAGCACCTCCTTTATCAGCCTCTTTGATGATAATGTCAGGGTGGTTTCGGAGGCTGTGGATGGCATTGCGTTCTGCACGATTTAGGTTATGAGGCAAGCGATGTTGTTTTTCCACAATTTCTGCCTGTGCACGTCGGCGGAAGCATTCTATGTATAGGTCCAGACTGTCATTTCGACCCTCAGGAGGAGTCCATGTGGAGTTCTTCTTCCTGTGTTGTTGGTGGGAGGGTATCTGTGTATCAGTGCGCTGTTCAGTGTTATCTTGAAAGTATTCTTTGAGTCGGAGGCGGCAAAAGTAGGCTTCCAGATCACCGCAGAACTGTATCATGTTCGTAGGGGTGCTGGGGTAAAAAGAGAGTCCCCAAGATAGGACAGACTCTTCTGCTGGGTTGAGTGTGTAGCTGGATAAATTGACGATATTGCTGGGTGAGTTAGGGGTACCCCTGTTGTGGCCCCATGTGGCAGGTAGGATTTTAGACAGCTTACTGTCCTTTTTCCTTTGTAGAGAGGTGAAGTGTGTAATGTAGATCTCCTGTCTTATTTTAGTAAAGTCCATTTGTGTGGAGGGTTGGTTATTTATGAAAGTCTCCAGGTTGGAGAGCTCTTTCTTGATGTTTTTCTGTTTGCTGTATAGGATGCTGATCAGGTGGTTCCTCAGTTTCTTTAATAGTGTATGGCATAATCTCTCACTGTGGTCTGTGCAATATGTAGATAGCAATGGATTTTTCACCTTCAGTCCATTTGGTATGATGTCCATCCATTTGCATTTGGAAAGGAAGATGATATCTGTCTGTATTTGTGCAAGTTTCTTCATGAGGTTGATAGATTTCCATTCCATACGGCTAAATGCAGTGCCTTGCATGGTGTCAAGTATCAGAGGGGTAGCCGCGTTAGTCTGAATCTGTAAAAAGCAACAGAGGGTCCTGTGGCACCTTTAAGACTAACAGAAGTATTGGGAGCATAAGCTTTCGTGGGTAAGAACCTCACTTCTTCAGATGCAAGTAATGGAACTCTCCAGAGGCAGGTATAAATCAGTATGGAGATAACGAGGTTAGTTCAATCAGGGAGGGTGAGGTGCTCTGCTAGAAGTTGAGGTGTGAACACCAAGGGAGGAGAAACTGCTTCTGTAGTTGGATAGCCATTCACAGTCTTTGTTTAATCCTGAACTGAGTGAGTATTTTCAGTACCTCTTGGCACTCTGCAGCATAAGTTGGGAACTAATAAAGATGAACTATTTCCCCCAAAACCTGAATTTTGCTGAGTAACAAAACCACTGCAAAAAAAAAAAAAAAATCTGTGCAATTTAAAAGCAGATACATTAAAAATAAAATAAACTTAACAAGGTGAAAGAACATTCATGTCTATTTTGGCTACACATACAGAAAATGTGACTCTCACAGGCCAGTGTATGTGAAACTGGTTGTCCTTACTGACCTCCAGTGTGGAGCAGTGGGGGTAGGGATGCGGCCCCAGATGCCATGTGGAATGTTGGTGGGGGAGAGTGTAGGGAGGTGCTATATTGCGGTTTACCATGAACTACAAAGGGAAGTGAGTCCGTGATTGCTGAAGTTGTAGGTTCACAAAAGTCTGCAGCATCTGTGGTTGCTGCCAGAGAAGCCCCATTATGTCCTGGTGCATCTCCCTCTTCTTTTCCTGCTGGGACTTCTGGCGTTTCCTTTGCCATGCAGCCTGCAATATTTACCCTCCTGGCCCTCTGCTCACTGTCTGATGCAGCACTGGCTCACAGGATCTCATTGAACAGGTCATCCCAAGTCCTCTTCTGGCTCAGGAGTTCCACAGGTGCAGAGGAGAGACCCTTAAAGGCCATAATGGCAACAGCTGCAGATAAAACACACAGAGGTACCATTGTCAGGATAATCACAACAGAAAGTGAGAGTTACTCCCTGTCCTTGCCCCCCTATAGTGTTAATCAAGACATGCTTATTGACACTTCTGCTTTGGCTTCCTTATGCATGGCACCACTCACAGCACCAGCCATGATGAGTTTGGCCCCCCAGCAGTGACGGAAATGAGGAGGAGAAAGAACTTGGGATGACATGTTCCGTGAGATCCTGCAAGCCAGTGCTGCATCAGTCTGTGAGCACAGGGCCTGGAGGGTGAATATGGCAGGCTGTATGGAGAAGGAAAGAGCAGACAGGTGCCAGGCCCAGTAGGAAAAGAAGAGGGAGATGCACCAGGACATAATGGGGCTTCTCTGGCAGCAAATAGATGCTGCAGGTTCTTGTGGACCTACAGGCAAAAAGAGCACAGCTGGTGTCCTGAAGCTGCCCATGCTGCTAGCCTATTTATTGCAATGGTGCCTGCTGAAGTTACCACTGACTGGTGTGGGAAAGTGTCCTACTGTGGAGGAAGAAATAAGACTGCCATCCCTAGACACCTTTGGCTACCTCTTCTGGCCAGAGTAAATTAATGAAAAGTCAATGGCTTTGCCTGGCTAAGCTGGGGTGCCATCAGTACCTCATTGTAATGGGAAATATATTTACATACTTACCCCAGGTTCCTTCCTCTGCATCAGGCTTGCCCAGGCTCAACTGCTAGGACTGACTGGACTGCATTGGCCTATGTTGACCTAACTTTGTGTTGTTGAGCCAGGCCTCAGGCAGACAGCAAACTCCCCCACTGCTCTTACAGTGCTCTCTCTAAGCACCTCAAGCTCTACACAGACCCTTGCATAACAAAAACTAACAGCAAAGCATGTCTTCTTAATTCTGAATATTTCCTGGCACACTAAGAAAAAGGACTTGAAAGACTAAGGACAGGGCTACATTTAAAACGCTGCATAGGCGCAAATTCACCAATGCAGCTGCACCGCTGTGCTGCTTAAGTGAAGATGCTCCTTCACCTATGGGAGAAGTTCTTCCATTGGCATAGTTAATCCACCTCCCCAAGAGGCGGTAGCTATGTCGACGGGAAAAGCTGGGGGTTGCCTCAGTAAAACTACCTTCCTCAAGGGTGTGGATTTTTCACACCTCTGAGCAATGTAGTTATACCAGTATAAGTCTGTAGTGTAGACCTGGCCTATGTGTATCAGTGTCACCTGGTGACACCTGGCATAATAATACTATGATGTTATGATAATCATTTCAGGGGATCACTAATTAATTAATTAAACTAATTAATTGCAGAATCTGTTCTTTTCTCTGAATGAAAGAGTTACAGATGAAGGTGATTTCCGTCTAGATTTGTGGAAATAACATCTATTTGTGGAAAATGTCTTTGGAGGTAGGGCCTTATGCTCTACAAACTCCAGTAACACAGCAACCAACGCTGCAAACTGGCAGACGTGATATAAATCCAGAGGCGGATTACAGTTTTGTGGGGCCCTGGGCCAGAGCAAGTGGAGACCGGTCCCAACCCCTTCCACCTGCAGTCTCCTTGCCGGGGAAATGGGGTTGGGACATGGGGCTTGTTCCCTAATTGGGATCTTGAATGTAACCCCCTTAAAAGGCCCCCAGGAAGTAGACCTGGGGTCTCTACTCCTCCTTTGGGGAGGAACAGAAAGTTGCTATATGCCTCCTGTAAATACTGCTGAATAGAGCCGAGCTAAATTTCAGATAACTATTTGCAATTCGGACTGCAAGTTTGGATTCAGATAAACATCTACAAAATGAGGGAGGAGGAAAGGATGTTGTAACTAGCTATATAACTTGTATTTCTGGTAAAGGCAAGTGAAATCTGGAGAAGAGAAAAACAGGCAAAAGAAAATATTTTTTAAATGTAGAGAAATTTTTAACTGAAACAAAATGTCTTCCCCTTTGCTCACCTTTGCAGCTGGGGTTTCTATTGCTGCATCTGACTGGTGTATCATTCAACAGCAGCATGGTACATAAATCAAATGTTTTTCCTCACATTTTAGTATAAGCCCATGATTCTCAAATTTAAGAGCTAATATACTACATGTAATATTAAAAAGTACATTGCGTATCATCTTTTAAAATTTAATCAGGGTAGTTAAAGTGGATTCTTCATCTGATACTACACTAGACCCCAGTCCAGCAAAGATTTACACATGTTCTTAACATAATAAACTGTGAGTAATAATCCCAGTCAATGGAAGTACTCTCAGTGAGTAAAGCTAAACACATACCAAGTCTTTCCAGGATCTGGGCCTGAATTATTTTTTTAAAACCAACTCCCATTCTACCTGATTGGAGGCTGCATACTTCCAGTGGCATGCATGTCAGACTTTTGGGGAAAGCTGGTGTAAACAGTAGTTTAGTCAGGTCCATCTCCTAGGACGAACATGGAAAAGAACTGAGTTCTAATTAAAAATGAACAGTAAATGACAATAGTAATCAATACATAGCACATAATAAACTGTTTTTCTGGATGTTGCAAGGACATTAACTAATCCATCAATTAATTCTAACAAAATACCTGAGATAAAACAAAGGATCAGGAATAACATTCTTAAGTGAAATCTATCAATACCAAGAGATATAAAGAAATAACGTATTATCGTATAATGTATCAAGGTTAGGGTGTGGATGGGTGTTCCTATATTATCAAAAGGCATCTGCTTCTCATTTCTCATCAATCTAACAGTAGTGCCAACATCAACAGCTGTCTGCAGGGTTGGAGATAAATATTAATGGATAAGTGAGTCATTGTTAAGCTTGAAAGGTTACCTTCTGTATTTAAAAACAGCAGGTTGTAGAGTAAGAATGTAGGCCCAGATTCTTAAGAGTATTTAGGATCCTAACTTCCATTGAACTCAGTGGACGTTTGGAGCCTAAATTACTTTGAGGATCTGGGCCTTAGAGTCTAAGGGTCCAGTTAGACAGTTCTACTCGCATGTTGTTTCATTGAAGTCAGTGGGATTATTCTTGCTGAGAGCTACAGGAATATAAATTCTTCAGGGCAGGGACCATGTCTTAATATATGTTTGTATAGTGTCTAGGCCAGTGTGGGGGCCTTGATCCTGACTGGGTTCTCCAGCCACTATTGTAATACAAATAATAAACAGTATGGTAATAATAAAGGATCGGGTCCTAATTGCTGAAAGCCCCATGCAGCCAAGATAAGACGTACATTCAGTGCATAACTATCTTAAACTGACTTTTTATTTCCCTTCATGACCTCTGAAGTTGGGGATTCTTGGCTCCTGCTCTGAGTGATGCCCCAGATAGTAGTGGTTACACAATCTCCACTGCCTCCACCAGCCTGCAGAGGGCAAAGGTGAATTAAGACCACACTGGGCGTAGTTCCAGCAATATTAAAAAGGAAAAAAAGTTGTCCTCATCCTCGTTCTGCCCGCACAATGTGTGCAATGTCGAGCTGGGATCCCATGATTCCTGTCCCCCTTCCCTCAGGTTACATCCTGTCATTGCATAAACAATAATAGTAACTACAACAAAACTTGTCACTTATACAACTCTTCAAAGTGCTTTACAAGCACGGCCTAATTAAGCCTCAAAACATCAGGTAAAATAGAACAAACTGGGGAGTTGCAGAAGACACCATGGACTCATAAGAACGGCCATAGAGGGTCAGACCAAAGGTCCATCTAGCCCGGTATACTTGTCTTCCAATAGTGGCCAATGCCAGGTGCCCCAGAGGGAATGAACAGAACAGGTAATCATCAAGTGATCCATCCCGTCGCCCATTCCCAGCTTCTGGCAAATAGAGGCTAGGGACACCATCCCTGCCCATCCTGGGTAATAACCGGCTAATAGCCATTGATGGATCTATCCTCCATGAATTTATCTAGTTCTTTTTTGAACTCCAGATGTGTCTCCTGTTCCCGATGTCCTGTGCCTGCAATGTATTTCAGAACTGCCAGTTGTTCATTGCTGTTTGCCTTCCCTTCCAACTGTCCTGTCCTTGTTCTCAAGGTTCATGCCATAATTATTTCAATAGAGGATCAACGAAGGGTCATATTTATCATATTGGCAAGGATTTGCAACATTTAAAAATATTTTCTATTCAAAGCAATATAAAACAACAGTGTGTGTGTGTGTATATGTGTGTGTGTGTGTGTGTATATGTATATATATATATATATATTTAATTTACCAAAACAAACAAAATTTTTTTTTTCAGAAACACCAAAAGCCTGAGTCTCCTTTTATTTACAATGATGTAAGTCAACCAAAGTCAATGACTTACACTGGGGTAAAACTGATGTAAGAGAAGTCAGTCCCAAGTTTTTCTTCATTACAAGTGGGGAAATTAACTGCACCAATGTCATTAACAAATAATGTACATACCTAACTGTTAATCAGGAATCTGACAGTTGTTCCATTATATTGAAAAGTGAGGTCCAATGACTATTCCTATGGAGCTTCTGACAATATCCATGCATGCAGGTCATATCATCAGGGCTGTCTGAAAATGCAGCTCACAAGACTAATTCAGATTATGAAGAAACTTGATATTGCGTCATGATTAAATAAAGTAAATATAGGCGACTACTTACATGGCACTGTTGATAAAGATATTAGTTAGTATTGATGAAACAAGAATTACAATACTCTTATAATTAATCTCCCTTCTCACTATAATGTTTTTGCCCTGTAATGAAAATTCTTAAAATAATTTCTCATCTACTGATTTCCTGACACTCCATCAAGTTAAAACAGCTTTGATATATAGAGCTTAGTAAGATACAATGCACTAGCCTGGGAACCAGTTCTAATAAGGTACTTCTACACTAGTGACAGTACACGTGTCACCATGCATAGTAGTGCCATAACTCCTACTGTCCATATATCTAAACCCCTGAAGCACATGTCTGAAGGTGAGTAGAGGGCAAAAAACAAAACAAGCACGCATGCCTGAGGGCTATGGGTATGTACATGCCTTGGGATGTGATATGACCCCCTTTCCCATGCTACTGTACAGTGTGGACAGGGGAAAATGGTGTGTACCAGGTCCCATGTTTCAATAACCCGTCAGCCTCAGTCCCACAATGCAGTGACCCCTTTCCCACCTGACCTTTATCCAGTCTATAAAGGTCCATGCCCCTCTGTTATCATTACTAGTAGGGAACTGAGCTGACCATCGGAGAACAGTTTTCCACTGCTCTCCTTTGATTAGTACTGGTGAACATGGATCATGTTCTGAGAACAGTTGTCTGGCCTGCTGACCACACCAAGGTTCTACTCGATGTGTGGTAGGAGTACACTGTCCTCCATGACTTCTCCTGCAGCTGCAGGAAACATTCACCTATGCTGGGAAATTTCATAGTTGCTGAAGGAGGCAGGTGCTCACCAGACTCTGGCCCAGTGCTGGGAACGGATGACATACCTGAAATTCCTGTACTGGAGGGCAAAAGACTCCACAAGCCTCTCCAGGAGGGATCCTCATATGTGCCCATTTTATGACAAGCTGGACCAAGTATTGTCCAGGGCTCCCAGTATAGAACCCACTCATGACCCCCTTCTCAGCCCTGTCAGACAATGCCAGGGCAAAGAGGCAGCATGTAATACAGAGGAAGTCCTGCAGGAAGAGGAGCATGTCATTTTTCACCTCTGCCCGGAGAAGCTGGATTAGCAACCCCCCATGATGAGCTCAAGAAGGACCCAGAGCCACAGGAGGAACTAGCACCCAAAGCTGGTAAATTATAATGGACCCTGATTTTAAGCCCAGCCCCCACTCCGTACTACCCTGAAATGGTCCCCGAAGAAGACAAGGCTGTAAATCAATGATTTTATTTAATTCCCAGGAACCTCTGCTATGCCTTTGGTAGAAGCTATAAAATAGATCATTAATGAAGAATCATTGTTCCCATGTGTCTGTGCATTTCTTGACCAGCACACTGTCAGTGATGGTCTGGGGGCTGCCTGGACCAGGAGAAAAGGAGGGGGTGGGTTTGGAAAGGGCCTGGTTGGGGATATAGGAGAATTGTAGAAAACTTTCATGGTTGTTGAGAGTTACAGCTGTCTTTCACTCCTTTTAAGATTACAGAAAGTTTCCGTGATTTTCCCAGATTAACCTTCTACTCCACCTCCATGTTACCATCCCCTTACAAATGGGAGCTGCATGGAAGGGGTGGGGTTAGATGCAGGGCTAGTTAGGTACAGGAAGGGAAAGGGAATCCTTTGGTTGTCCCAGGAACATCAAATCTCCTTTTCAAGATTAAAATGTTTTTTTAATGTTCCCAGTCCCTGGTATCTGGCTTCTTCCTACTCTGAGCCATGCTGCAAAAGCCTGGAAAGCATGGGTGAGTGAAGGATCTGTTCTGAAGGTTGCATAAACACAGTGCAGTGGAGAGGTGAGTAGCTTGCAGTGTTGATTGGATGGTTCAGGGAACAAAATAAAGTTGTGATGTACCTCTTTCTTTCCCCATTCCTTTACTGCTGTTCTCTGGACACAGGGGCTGGATTTTCTGGCAATGCTGGGAGGAGGGTTTGTGGTGAGTGGGTGGTCTTAGTGGTTTGTTTCTCCGCTCCACTGAAACGCCATCTGCTAGCTTAGAATATAATGAATTTCCTGTCAAATGGCCTCTCAGTCCTATAAGCATAATTCAGAAATCTCTGATGTAGCAGAAATTCCAGCTGGTTCTTGAAGTTCAATAGCAGTGCAGAAGTGTTTGGTCCACCTTCGAAGCTGACCAAACTCCTCCATTCAGCAATATGCAGGGGGTGACCATTAGCAGAAACTTCTCTCTGGCATAGATTGCTGGAATTCCTCCACAGGACTGGAAAGCCACCTCCCTTTTTCATTCACTTTGAAAATCACTATGCTCTCCAAATGATAGCCAGCTAGAAATTGACAACTGGTAATGTAGCCTATGGAAGGAATAGAACCCACCCCCACTGTACCCTTGACACATTGTAAAAATTATTTTAAAATCCCCACATTACTACATGTATTTTACCATTATTAGCCTCTGCTCCTTCCTCTGGGGCGGCAGAAGTTGTCTGAGAAGCAAACATAGTAACAGTCACATTCCTGACATGCTATAAAGTATCAATATTGTGGCCTTCCATTGCTAAGTTTGTGTGGGGATTTCTTAGCTTCTTTAAAAGGAAGAAAAAAATCTGATGCCAGCCTTGTCTTTGAACTGGCAGGACCTTCGGCTGCCAAGAGGAAAACCATTCCACCAGGATGGCAGGAGCAGCACCCCAGAGACAGCATAGCCAGACAGAAAAAGCACCTGGAGGATCTTCTGATTGGCATGGATAGGAGGAACCAGGAGCAGTTTGAGTTCCTCCGGGCACGGGAGGATCAGGGTCTTCAGCAGGAAGAGGCACTGTTGAACTATTCCTGGAGCAGAAGTTTTAAAAGATCAAAACTCCAATGTGGAAACTACAGTACCCAAACCACCAAAAAAGAAAATCAACTTTCTGCTGGTGGCATCTGATTCAGATGATGAAAATGAACATGCGTTGGTCCGCACTGCTTTGGATCGTTATTGAGCAGAATCTGTCATCAGCATGGACACATGTCCTCTGGAACGGTGGTTGAAGCATGAAGGGACATATGAATCTTTAGAGCATCTGGACGTAAATATCTTGCAATGCCGGCTACAACAATGCCATCTGTTCTCACTTTCAGGTGACATTGTAAACAAAAAGTGGGCAGCATTATCTCCTGTAAATGTAAAAAAACTTGTTTGAGCAATTGGCTGAACAGGAAGTAGGACTGAGTGGACTTGTAGACTCTAAAGTTTTACATTGTTTTGTTTTTTAATGCAATTATTTTTCTACATTTGTAAGTTCAACTTTCATGATAAAGAGATTGCACTACAGTACTTGTATTAAGTGAATTGAAAAATACTATTTATTTTATTTTTACAGTGCAAATATTTATAATAAAAATAAATATAAAGTGAGCACTGTACATTTTGTATTCTGTGTTGTAATTGAAATCAATATATTTGAAAATGTGGAAAACATCCAAAATATTTATATAAATAGTATTCTATTATTGTTTAACAACACAACTTATTGTGATTAATTTTTTAATTGCTTGACAACCCTAAAAATAAGATATGGAAAGATGAATAAATATACTAAAACAGCTTGATTTCTGTTTTCGTTGGATGGGCCAAATGATTTTTTTAAAAATATCAATTGTCATTGACATTGTTGGCTCTTTGTAAAAATGTAGGATTTCCTTGCAGGTATATTTTTAAATACAACAGTATTATAATATTTTAAATGTCAGTAAATTGTGTGAAAAAGAAACTAAAATCTTTTAAAGCTAGATCATTCTGTAAACAAACTGGAAATAAGAGTCACCAAATATTGCATAAGCTCACCCTTGTCACTGTTCTCCTTTTCCAGAATGAATTGTTTGAGCCAGTGTGTTGGGAATTTTCATGTCATGGATGATCTGCAGTCATACACATTTTGTCTTTCTTATTGTTATTTTAAGATTTAGAATACAGTGCTTTAAACAAAAAAATAACGTGATTTACAAATTCAAACCACGCCTGCCAATCTTACTTGAGGCCCAATCACGCAAAGATGCATGCACATTGATGGGATTACTATCACATGTGCAAAATTGAGTTAGAGTGTAAGGATTAGTACCCTATTTGTCTTCCCTCTGGCCCTCTGGATTGGGGCCTATATTTTCAAGAAGTAAATATCATCCTAACTATACCTCTACCCCGATAACGCGACCCGATATAACATGAAATTCAGATATAACGCGGTAAAGCAGCGCTCCAGGGGGGCGGGGCTGCACACTCCGGCGGATCAAAGCAAGTTTGATATAATGCGGTTTCACCTATAACGTGGTAAGATTTTTTGGGTCCCGAGGACAGCGTTATATCGGGGTAGAGGTGTACTACATGTATCTTCAATGCTATTTTACCATCATATTTGAAAAAATATTTAAGGTATTTATTATTAGGGCTCCCATTACTGTAATAGCTGAGCACATCACACTCTATAAAGTATTGAAACTCACAACACCCCTCGGAGGCAGGGAACTACTATCATTCCCATTTTACAGATGGGGAGCTGAGGCACAGAGAGACTCAGGCCTTGTCTACACTGGTAAGTTTCTGCACACTAAAGCAGCTTTCTACATTGTAACTCCTGAGGTGTACACACTGCCAAGCCATTTAGTGCACAGAAACTGCGCAGTTGCAGCGCTATAAAAAAAACCACCCTGACGAGAGGCGTACAGCTCTCTGCGCTGGGGCTACAGCACCGCAGTGCCAGTGTAGCCACCCTGGTCAATTACAGCACTGCGATTGGCCTCTGGGAGGTGTCCCACAATGCCTGTTCTCGCCTCTCTGGTCATCGGTTTGAACTCTACTGCCCTGCCCTCAGGTGATCAACTGTCATTCCCACCCCTTAAATTCCTTTGGAATTTTGAAAGTCCCCATCCTGTTTGCTCGGTGATGCATGCAGTGGTCTCAGCACATCTTTCCAGGTGACCACGCCAGCTCCACGGACCAGGCAATCCCCTGCTTGGAGCAATGCCGAGCTGCTGGACCTCATCAGCATTTGGGGAGAGGAGGCTGTCCAGTCCCAGCTGCGCTCCAGCCATAGGAATTATGATACCTACAGACAGATTTCACGATGCATGACAGAAAAGGGCCAGGACTGGGACACACTGCAGTGCAGAGTCAAAGTGAAGGAGCTGCGGGACACCTATCACAAGGCACGGAGGCAAACCACCACTCAGGTGCTGCGCCCACAAGCAGCCAGTTCTACAAAGAGCTGGATGCAATACTTGGTGGTGACCCCACCTCTACTGTGAAGGCCACTGTCGATACTTCGGTGGCTCTTGTGCCAGTCGAAAGTGGACCAAGCCAGGAGGAGGAAATCTTGGACGAAGATGTGAAGGGTGAGGAGGGCCCAGAGGCAGAGCACGACTCGGAGGTCAGAGATGCATGCAGCCCGGAGCTTTTCTCTACTCTGGAGGAGGCTAGCCAGTCACAGCTGTTGGATCTTGGCGAAGCAGAAACAGGAGAGGAGGCCCCTGGTAAATGGCTTGTATTTTGAGAATTGTTGAAGCGAGTAATTGGGGGTAGGAGGGTTGCAGAAAGCAGGCTTGTGTCTGTATGGTGTGCGTACCACCACATGCCTAGTCTGAGCGGTAGAACAGGTTGTTGATTGACTCCCTCATTTCATGGGAATCTGCCTCAGAGATCTCCAGGAAACTCCCATGGAGATACTGGACAATCCACTGCTGCAGGTTCTTTGGCAGAGCTGCTTTGTTTCTTGCGCCATTAAGGGTAACTTTCCCGTGCCACTCTGCTGTCACTGGGGAGGGACCATTACTGCACACAGGTGAGTCGCATAAGGGCCAGGGTGGAAGCCACAGTCTTGGAGAAAACCCTTCCTTGATTCCCTGCTCACCCCCAGCAGTGAGATATCTTCCATAATGAACACAGCCTGTGAAAAATGTGGGGACAGTAATGATTATAAGGCCCCCACTACAGTGTTGGCTTTCCCCAAGAGCCATGTACCCAGTGCACAGTACGGTCCTGGAACACTGATTTCCCCTGCCCCTGTGGTTACTCACCATTTTGGGGGTCTTATGGCTCATGTGTGCTTGCCTGGGGTCAGCCAGTTAGTGATAGATATGTAAATAGTGACTGTGTTTTAAATCAGTGGTCTCTGTGTTGCAAACAATACTGATTCTGTAAAATGTTGCATTTTGGCTTCACAGATATGACCTTGGGAGTCCAGCCTCCCCCTTTGTTATCACCAGCTGAACGGCTGCACAGAATTAGAAATTGGCCATGAAGAACTAAAGAAGACTTTCTGCATGAGGTCATGATGCACTCTGCGGCCGAAAAGCAAGAATTGAAGGAGTGGTGGGACAGGGAGAAGAGGGACTGAAAGGAGAACGCAGCGCACCAGAAAGAAGCCACGGAGCAGCTCTTAAACATTATGGAGTGCCAAGCGGACATGCTCCAGGCGCTACTAGCACTGCAAACCGAGCAGCTTCGTGCCCACCTTTCGTTGCAGCCACTGTCACAGAACTCTTTCCCATGTGCCCCCAAGACACGGCCAACACACTCTTATCAACCTCCTGGCTCCAGTCTGTACCCGCTGCATTCCACTCCTGCCCCATCACAGTCCAGCCCTGTGGATTCCCAGTACCCACTGCGCTCCACACCGGTTCCTCTGCAGTTTAGCTCTGCTGAGGTACAGTACCTGCTGCACTGTACTCCAAAGGAAAAGGTTGGAGATGATACCTGGACATACATAAATTTTTAACCGTCCCGGGACCCCACCTCCTCCTGGGACCCTCCCTTCCCCCATCCCCCTCAGTGCGGATGTGTTTTTTTGTTTGTGTCTCTGCCGGTTGTTGTTTTTTAATAAAATAATTGTTTTCGTTTGAAAGCAATCTTTATTCCATTAATTAAAAGTAAACAGAGCCCTGCAAAGCAACAGGCAAAATTTTCTTATACCTTCATAGTGCATCGTCTGCACCGATCACAATCACCTCCTAGCATTACAAGCTCTGCATTCCCGAGCATAGAAAAAATATTAGTGGCTTTCAGCTTCAAATTGCTGCCTCAAGGCATCCTTGATCCTTATGGTCCCGTGCTGCGCCCCTCTAATAGCCTTAGTCTTTGGCTATTCAAATTTAGCCTCCAGGCACTGAGCCTCTGCAGTCCAGCCCTGAGTGAAGCTTTCACCCTTCCCTTCACATATATTATGGAGCGTACAGCACGCGGTTATAAGCATAGGAATATTGTCATCAGCCAAGTCCAGCCTCCTGTATAGGCAGTGCCAGCTGGCCTTTAAATGGCCAAATGCACACTCAACAGCCATTCTGCACTTCCTCAGCCTGTTGTTGAACTGCTCCTTGCTGCTGTCAAGGTGCCCCGTGTATGGCTTCATAAGCCACGGCATTAAGGGGTAGGCAGAGTCTCCCAGGATCACAATGGGCATTTTGACTTCCCCTACGGTGATCTTCTGGTCCAGGAAGAAAGTCCCTGCTTTCAGCTTTCCTGAACAAGCCAGTGTTCCGAAAGGTGCACCGGACCAGCCTGCATTAATGTCCATAAAATGCCCACGGTGATCCACAAGCGCCTGGAGAACCATTGAGAAATACCCCTTGCGATTAACGTACTTGGTGGCTAGGTGCCAGAATTTGAATATTCATGCCATCTAGCAGCCCTCCGCAGTTAGGGAAGCCCATTTGTGCAAAGCCATCCACAATGTCATGCACGTTGCCCAGAGTCACGGTCTTTCGGAGCAGGATGCGATTAATGGTCCTGCACTATTCCATCAACAGAAGTCCAACAGGCAATTTTCCTATTCTGAACTGCTTAGCGACCGATTGGTAGCAGTCTGGAGCAGCCAGCTTCCACAGTGCAATCCCCACGCGCTTCTCCCATGACAGGGCAGCTCTCATGCTTGTGTCCTTGTGCCGCAGGGCTGGGTGAGCTCATCACACAGTCCCATGAATGAGGCTTTCCTCATATGAAAGTTCTGCAGCCACTGCTCGTCATCCCAGACGTGTGTGATGATGTGATCCCACCACTCAGTGCTTGTTTCATGAGCCCAAAAGCGGTGTTTCACTGTGGTCAGCACCTCTGTGAATGCCACAAGCAATCTCATGTTGTAGCTACTACGTGTGGCGAGATCAATGTTGCATTCCTCTTGCCTTTGTAGTTTAAGGAATAACTCCATTGCCACTTGTGATGTGATAGGGTATGTGTTCTCTAGCAATGTTAAGGCGCTGCCACAGCCACGAGTGGCTGGTGCCCTGTCTACACTGTAACTTTACAGAGCTGAAACTTGCAGCACTGTAAAGTGGCAGTGTAGACAAGGCCTTAGTCAGAGCGAGCAGCATATTGGTCAACAGTGCGGGATCCATTCCTGAAAACTGAAGAGGTGGAGCACGCAGTTCACAAATCGTTGAAAGATGGCGCCAAATGCAGACGGAAGCACAGGAATTGTTGGGATGCGAAGCAATGCATCACGGGGCATTGGGACAGGACCCAGGATGCCCCACAACCCCTCCGCCTTCCCACAACTCTTAGCAGCAGAAGAGGAAAAGATGCTCTGTGGGATGGCTGCCAAGAGTGCACCACTCCGAATACAGCTGCAAGTGCAACAAGTGTGAACATGCTATTGCGGAGGCAGCTGACACAATTGTGAACACACAACAGCGGTTTTCTTTCAGCGCTCTCTGCACAGCGCTGTAACTCTGCCAGTGTAGACATACCTTAAGGTTATGACTACACTACAGAGCCTATGCCTGCCTAGCCTCCTGGTGTAGATGCAGCGTACGTTGACAGAAGGAGATGTTTTACTGGTATGGGAACACCACCTCCCCAAATGCCATTAGCCATTAGAAGAAGGCTTCTGTCAGCATGACTGTGTCTATCCTGGTGGTTTAGTCTGCGTAGCTGTGTCACTAGAGTGTGTGTTTTTTTTTCACATCCCTGATCAATGTAGCTATGGGCCAGTATAAATTTTAATAGACCAGGCCTCTGTGACTTGCCCAAAGTCACACAGGAAGTCTGTGGTGAAACTGGGAAATGGTCCTGAGTCCCAGGATAGTGCTCTAACCACTAGACCATGTCTTTTCCAACACAACATACTGCAAAGAGCTGAATAACCCTAGGGCCTATTCCTGCAAATCTTTACTCATAATCCATTTGAGCAAAGACATGTGGGATTGGGGCCCAAGATGGGAAATATATATTATTTCAGTGACAACTGAAGCGTTGAATAAAGACTAAAGGAACGCTTGAAAATTAAACTTACTCAATTTCTTCACAGAAGAAAATCTTATGTGCTGGCCATGAATACACTGGCAAACTGCTGAATTTATACATACTCAGTTTTCAGAGTGGTAGTTGTGTTAGTCTGTATCAGCAAAAACAACAAGGAGTCCTTGTGGCACCTTAGAGATTAACACATTTATTTGGGCATAAGCTTTAGTTCTAGCCCACCAAAGCGTATGCCCAAATAAATGTGTTAGTCTCTAAGGTGCCACAAGGACTCCTTGTTGTTTTTGCACATACTCAGTGTAGTGGTAGCACAGACCTGAGTTGTGCTTGTCAAGCATACCGAATTTGTGGACCTATTTTAGCTTCAATCAACCATATTGACTTGGCTTTTAATTTTGGTCCATTTCTTATGTACTTTAGACACTAGGTTTGTTTTCCATAACATTTTATTTTCAGGCTTGTGCATGCCCAATTTCAGTACATAAATTTATTTCCCTTTAAACCTATATTTCCATAGAGATCTGGAGATTGGGACATTTTCCCCCAAAATCCCACTCCACCCTAGAAGAGAACAATCTCACAGTCACTTATTTGTGGATTTGGAGGAGGGGAAAAACATGAGGCTGCTGTCTTGTGTCTTTAGTTTTCTATGCCCTGGAACTGAAAGCTCTTTCTGTCTCTCTCTGCCTTTAACACACTAAGATGCTGCTGCTCGCTGCCGCTGCTGGAGGGAAGTGAAAATGAAATCGACTTTTCCGAGAAATGATGAAAGCGGCTGTGTCTGCCAATGAAAGGCTGCGGTAAACTTCCGCACCTCTCCCATCTCAGCCCCCCCCCCACCCCTTTGCACAAACAGGCCGGGGAGAGGTGGGGGGAATTTCCAAGCCTCAGCTCCTCGCAGTTTCCTCTCCTTGTTTTGCTTTCGATCTGGACTCTTCTCAGCCAAAGCTGAGGGAGTAACTTTTAGTTTTGCTCCTGCGATTATTCAGCTGAGTGTTTTCATTTCCATTTTGCATCCCCTGGCAACAGCGTTAACCTTGAGGAATTATATAAATACCGCGAATAACACATTAAACAAGGTAATTTTTTAACTACTACTGTCTCTGTATGTGGATTTACACAAATGTTTGGCAAACAGGAAGTGCCTGCTCTCAAATAATTAATATTGATTTAAAAATAAAAGGTCAGCGGTGTTATGGATCATATGATTTTAGGTGAAGCTGCTGCTAGGGAAAGGAAGGTTAATTTCACTTTTGCATTTGAAAAGGCAGAGAAGGTGATCGACTGGAAGGAAGGACATGTGTTTGTCTCGGACCGCGTCGAGACCGATTGTGTACAGATCGGCAGGGTTTTGGCTTTGAATTTATTTTGAGTCTAATGGGGGGAGATGATCAACAACGGAAACAAAGGAGGGAAGCATTTAATTCTCCCGCTGTGACGGATGGGAAAGCGAGCGAGAGAGAGTTGGACTGGGAAAAGAAACAGGCAAGAGGAGAAAAAGACGCCAAACAACACAGAGGGACATACAAGCAGCAACTTCCACCCCCGCGGCGCCAGCCTGACCCCCCGTAACTGCGGCACACGGAAAGTTAATGGAGTGGCGGAGCTGAGCGGGGGTGGGGGGGCTGCGGACATTTCCTGCAGGTGATCAGCGCCCCCCGGCCGCGGGGGATCCCGCTCGGTTCGGGGCCCGATGCTGGTGGCAGGGAAGCCGGGGTGAGACATGTACCGAGCGGGAGCAAGTGCTGCTAAGCAGCCGCGGGGGAGGGAGCCGGAGTCACAGGCAGGGCGCAGGGCAGCGGCTGCCCCCCGGGCTCTGCACGTTGGGCGGGGCAGGAGGGGCCGAATAACCCCTTCCCCGCCCGGCCCTGGGAGCGAGCGGCAGACGGGGCCGGGCTGGGCCTGGGTTGGGAGCGGATCCCCGGATGTGCAGGGCTCGGCCGCGGCACTTGTTGCCGCCCGGGGGCCTTGGAGGGCGATGGGGGCGAAGTGAGTCCCGCGGGGCCGCTGCTCCCTGCGGAGGCCTGGCGGCTGCTGCAGGCCCGGGCTGGGGCCGCATGGGCAGAGCCGGGCCTGCAGACGGGAGCTGCCTGGCGGGGGCCGCGTTCCCCCCTGGGGCCCGGTGCTCAGGTCAGGGTTGGGCTGGGGGGTGCGCGTTGGGGGGGTGTCACTCACTCCCCCCTCCCCCCCGTGTTGTTATACAAGCCCCAGCACTTCCTCCCTCCGGCCTTTCCCCCTCCCCCGGCGGTGACGAAGCCGCCTCTCGTGCCCAATGGCGGGGCCGAGCCCGGGAGCCTCCCGCGCGCTCCTGGCTGCTGCCGGCGTTCGGACTCTGGCAGGCGGCGCGCGGGCCGGCGCAGCTCCCTGGGCAGCGACACGGGACAGGGTTCGCAGCGCGCCCCTCCTCCCACACCGCCGCCCAGCTACTGCCTGGGTCTTTTCCCCCTTCCGCATCGCGAGGCCAGGCCCGGACCTCAGCTGCGGAGATGCTGACCCTGGGTGTTCCCTTCCCGCCAGCCGGGGGGAGAGAAGAGAGCGTGGGCACTACTAGCCGTGTAGTTAGGGCCCAGCCCCCTTCCTGACTCGCTGCAGGCCGCGTGCTATAGCCCTGGCCTGAAGGGCTTGTATTCCAGCGGCACCTGATCAGGGCTTCCTTCCTCGTCCGGGCACTGCCCAAAAACATAGGGGGAGAGTCCCTTCCCTGTTAAAAACGCACCTACGTGCACTGGGCCTAGAGCACCGTTGGCCCTGTCTGTGCTACCAGCCAAACAACCTTTACCCTCGAATAGCCCGGGCTGTACTAGCGGAAATGATCCAGATATTTGCTGGCTCAGTTCCCCTGGTGTTAGCAGTGTTGGGAGCCCTCTTGTGACTGTTGGTCTACAACTGGGGCCTATAACAGTTCTGCCTGGTGCATGTAAACTGCCATTTCCTACCACTGTTCTAGGTGGGGTTGTCAGTAGACCTGCCTTGAGCCATTTAGGTGATGTGGTGCTTAAATAGGGTTACCATACGTCCTCTTTTTCCCGGACATGTCCGGCTTTTCGGCAGTCAAACCCCCGTCCGGGGGGAATTGCCAAAAAGCGGAACATGTCCGGGAAAATGGCGGCTCTGTTTAAGAGCCTGGCTGCCTGAACGCTACCAGCTTCGGGCAGCCCCGTGCCTGGAGACCCTGCGCCGCTGGAGCCCGGGAGGGGAAGAGCCCGGCTGGGGGCGCAGGGTCCGGAGGCACGGGGCTGCCCGAAGCCGGTAGCGCTCCGGCAGCCCGGCTCTTAAATAGAGCCGCGGGGACTGGAGCCTCCAGCCGCCGGGGCTGTGTGTAACTGGAGGCTCTGTTTAAGAGCCGGGCTGCCCGAGCGCTACCGGCTTCGGGCAGCCCCGTGCCTGGAGACCCTGCGCCCCCAGCCGGGCACTTCCCCTCCCGGGCTCCGGCGGCGCAGGGTCTCCAGGCACGGGGCTGCCCGAAGCCGGTAGCGCTCGGGCAGCCCGGCTCTGTGTAACTGACACTGTGTCAGTTACACACAGCCCCGGGGTCTCTATTTAAGAGCCGGGCTGCCCGAGCGCTACCGGCTTCGGGCAGCCCCGTGCCTCCGGACCCTGCGCCGCCGGAGCCCGGGAGGGGAAGTGCCCGGCTGGGGGCACAGGGTCTGGAGGCACAGGGCTGCCCGAAGCCGGTAGCGCTTGGGCAGCCCAGCTCTTAAACAGAGCGGGGGCGGCTGGAGCCTCCAGCCCCCGGGGCTCTGTGTAACTGACCCAGTGTCAGTTACACAGAGCCAAAGAGGAGAAAAGCCTCCAGCCCCCGGGGCTCTGTTTAAGAACCGGGCTGCCCCAGAGCTACCGGCTTCGGGCAGCCCCCTTGCCTCCGGACCCTGCGCCCCCAGCCGGGCACTTCCCCTCCCGGGCTCCGGCGGCGCAGGGTCCGGAGGCACGGGGGCTGCCCAAAGCCGGTAGCGCTGGGGCAGCCCGGCTCTTAAACAGAGCCTAAGAGGAGCAGAGCCTCCAGCTGCGGGGGCTCTGCTCCTCTTCAGCTCTGTGTAACTTATACAGTGTAAGTTACGCAGAGCCGCCGGAGCCCCGGAGGGGAAGTGCCCGGCTGGGGGCACAGGGTCTGGAGGCATGGGGGCTGCCCAAAGCCCGAGCGCTACCGGCTTCACGGTTTGCTGGGCAGCCTCCAGACCCTGCGCCCCCAGCTGGGCGCTTCCCCTCCCGGGCACCAGCTGCGCTGGGGAAGCGCCAGCTGGGGGCGCAGGGTCTGGGGGCTGCCCGGGAAACCGTGATGCTGGTAGCACTGGGGCAGCCCTTTCCCCCTGGCTGGGAGTGGGAGGGAGGAGGGGGCGGAGTTAGGGTGGGGGAAGGGGCGGAGTTGGGGCGGGGCTAGGGGTGGGGAAATGGGCGGGGCCATGGCCCGTGGAGGGTCCTCTTTTTTTATTTATGAGATATGGTAACCCTAGCTTAAAACAACGGTGGCAGATGGTGGGTGCCTATACTAAGGCTCCCAACTTTGGTATGTCTAGTGGGAAAGCTGTGCAAAATGCCCTTCAAGGCATTACTGCTAATAGCTATAGTTGTAGGAAGTCCCATCTAGGAAGACCTTGGGGAACCTGCATTATGCATTGAGTACAGAAATAGTGCTTGGTAGTATGCAGAACACAGAGAAATTCCTAGTTCATTCCCCAACGAGTTTAAAATCTAAGATGCTCATTGACAAGTATGGGTAATTTCCCCAGTATAAACAGAAGCAAAATGTCTTTGAGACATGGGTCTGTAGATGTGGCCAATTGCCTTATAAGATTTTTATATGAAAGTAATACACACTTTGAATCTAAGATTTTTCTATAGCAGCTATTACTGTTTCAGAGTAGCAGCCGTGTTAGTCTGTATCTGCAAAAAGAACAGGAGTACTTGTGGCACCTAAGGGCTTGACTACATTCGGGACTTCACAGCACTGCCGCTCTCGCAGCGCTGTATGTACTCCATCTCTCCGAGGGGAATAGCTTGCAGCGCTGCAGGCACTGATTACTCTGGCTCTTTACAGCGCTGTACTTGCTGCGCTCAGGGGGGTGTTTTTTCACACCTCTGAGCGCAGCAAGTTGCAGCGCTGTACAGCGCCAGTGTAGCCAAAGCCTTAGAGACTAACAAATTTATTAGAGCATAAGCTTTTGTGGGCTACAGCCCACTTCCTCCGATGCATATAGAATGGAACATATATTGAGGAGATATATATACACACATACAGAGAGCATAAACAGGTGGGAGTTGTCTTACCAACTCTGAGAGGCCAATTAAGTAAGAGAAAAAAGCTTTTGAAGTGATAATCAAGCTAGCCCAGTACAGAGAGTTTGATAAGAAGTGTGAGAATACTGACATGGGGAGATAGAGTCAGTGTTTGTAATGGCTCAGCCATTCCCAGTCCTTATTCAATCCTGAGTTGATTGTGTCTAGTTTGCATATCAATTCCAGCTCAGCAATTTCTCCTTAGAGTCTGTTTTTGAAGCTTTTCTGAGGCAAAATTGCCACTCGCAGGTCTGTCATTGAATGATCAGACAGGTTAAAGTGTTCTCCTGCTGGTTTTTGAATGTTCTGATTCCTGATGTCAGATTTGTGTCCATTAATTCTTTTGTGTAGAGACTGTCCGGTTTGGCCAGTGTACGTGGCAGAGGGGCAATACTGTGGTATTAAATGCTTGTAAAAGCAGCTCTAGATAATAACACTGGGTTTGTTTGTGTTTCTGTTGTATGTGTTGGAATTGTGGTCTAAATGGGACAGCAATGTCCTGTAAAACATGACTGAAAAAGTATTTCTGTCATGTGCCCTTCATGCACTAAGGTACCAAGTTGATCCACCCAGGTAGATTCCTAATAAATGCAGGAAGCCTTACTGAAGTCAGGGGGGCTCTGCATAGGCACAGAGTACCAGCCACATGGATCAGCTTGCAGGATTGGAGTCTTGTATTTTTAAAAAATATATTCCACACTTGCACTACTTGAAGTTTCATCTTTCAGTTGGTATTGATGTTTGAAATGTGTTATTTTATATTGGTTGTCACTAAGCACATTCTGGGTGATGTGCTTAGGATCTGATTATTAATCAAAGTGAACAACATCAGGCTAAGGGCCATGTCCTGGACACTTTTCCCCAACAAAATTCACTATGAAAACAATAGGAGTTTTGTTTGTGTACAGCATGCAGGATCAAATTCTCACTCAGATAGAGCAGTCTTACTGTTTTCAGTGTCAAAGTCTAGAACTTTGCACTTAATTAGTATATGATTATAATTTATAACACAATTTGATGTGCAGAGATTTTTAGATTGCAGTCACTTAGATATAGTAGGAATTGTAAACTAGCACTCCAGTTTGTTGAGATGAAATATCAACTTCTATATTTAAACATACATTTAAAATAAATCTTTTAATAGTTTTGCATAGTTTACCTCTTGCAGTATATGCTTAACCTAGTACTATGAAAAGAGAATTCACTACTGCACCAACATTTAAATTCACTGTAACTGGAAAAAATGGTGACACAATTATGAAAGCAGCATAGTTAAGATTCAAAGTCTCTGTGAGATAGATCAACATTCTGAATGAGTCTGAATCTTTCCCCTGCTGTCAGATGTTGCTTAGGGCATGAACAAGGCCTATCTATCCTGGGCTGCTCTTTGCATGTCCCTCTAAGTGTTAAGTATCATAAGTATGTCTTCTGAGTAATCTTCAGTGAAAGTATTCTTTTGATTGGCCCTGTCTAAATTATCATTAATTTATACTGGCATAAAACAGCAGAAGAGTTGAGTGTTCAGTCTGAGAGTAATGGTTTTCTTGATACAGTATTCACTTGCATTAGCAATGAATATGTTGTACTCCACACTGCAATTTTGTATCCAGGAAACAAACTCTCAACATGGAAGATAAACAGTGTATTATTACCTTTTTCCTTCTCAACTGATCAATAGCCATATCCTTTAAACTTGCATATACATAGCTTTAAGCAAACCAGTAGTCCTATCAATGGCAATGGAACTACTCGTGTATAAAAGTAAGCACGTGTGTTAAGTGTTTCCAAGTGTTTCCCTGGTCTTGAGCTGTTTAGACCTTTAAACACAAAATTTTAAATTAGAGCTATAAAAGCATGGTGGTGTCTGCTTTGGTATAAATATTACAAATTGCTGGTGGTAGGCACAAGGGACCAGATTCACTAGTACATTTTAATTGCCTTGCACCACTTCAGTTATGTAAAGCTGCTATTAGCCCAGATTAACTGATCATTGATAAATTGCTTGAATGGCATAAGCAGTCAGGCCATATTGGTGAATCTGACCCATACATGGTGTCAAGTATCAGGGGGTAGCCGTGTTAGTCTGTATCTACAAAAACAATGAGGAGTCCGGTGGCACCTTAAAGACTAACAGATTTATTTGGGCATGAGCTTTCGTGAGTAAAAACCTCAAAGAAGTGAGGTTTTTACTCACGAAAGCTCATGCCCAAATAAATCTGTTAGTCTTTAAGGTGCCACCGGACTCCTCGTTGTTTCTGACCCATACAGTATTCTTTTTATCAAATATTGCAGAATATTTGATGAAAGCACATTTTGAATTCGCAGTTGTGTGTGTCCACAATGGTGGCCTAATTCTGAGTTATGCTTATCTAGTCAGAGAGGAGAAACTTACTATGTGACTTATATGTCCATTCAGAACAGTTCAATTTCAAATTTTGAATACTGAATATTCACAGTGAACTGATTGTGAACAAGCCACTGACTAAGACTTTCTGATAACAAATAATTGTAAGAAAATCTTGGTCTATTTGTAGACAATTCCTGTGCTGAAAATGAAGCAAAAAAAAAAATAATTATTCATTACCAGTTCCTTGTCCAACATTAGTATTGTAAATGAACAGGCATATGGCTCTTATTTGGTTCCTCTGACTGTAACTGTAAAGTTGAAGTTAGGGATTTAAGTACAGATTAGCATAATAAAAGCTCAGTTCTTCAAAATCCTGTGACGACTGTAGATTTAAGGACATAAGAGTTATTTAAGGTAACCTGACCATGCAGTATTGAAGGTATACATACTGAGGCCCCAGTCCTGTAACCACTCATGAACTTGACTTCAGTGGGACTATATACACATAACTAATGTTAAGCATGTGTGTAAATACTTGCAGAATCTGGGTCTGAATCATGCTGACAAGACGAACAGGTAACAAATGATACTTTATATAGAATTTTCATTTAAAAAAACCCCAAACTTGCCAGATGTTCAGTGCATTAGAAGTTTATATTGGAAGAAGTAGTAATGGAAAGACTGTTGATTAGTTTAAAACCCCTTCTAGTACATTTTGGGAAATTTACAAGTGAAAATAAATAAATTGGGAGTAATAAACCAGAACTGATCTTTGTTAAATTGTGTGTTAATTATGCATGGATAAAATCATAGTCCAAATGAATAATCAAATTAATGAATTTACCCCACTGTTTCAAAAGTTTTATTGAATTATTAATTAGGATCCCTACTAAGTTGTTATGAATTGTTCTCCTAATAGATATTTTTACGCTAAACAAAGTGGGTGAAGTCACCCAAGAAGAGCTCTCTGGAGCCCAAAAGCTTGTCTCTTTCACCAAGGAAAGTTGGAGCAATAACAGATATTACCTCACCCACCTTGTCTCTTTCATATCTTGGGATCAAGGCAGCTACAACAACACTACAAACAATATTAGAAAAACAGGAATTGACTTGACCAAAAAAAAAAAAAAAAAAAGCTAAACAAACTTTTGGGGGACAGTTGTGTGTGTTTGTGCACCTGTATAACATATATATAATCAGTTAATGATTTACACATAATAATTATACATTTAACACTTACATAGCGCTTTTCCTTCATAGAGCTCAAAACACTTTTTTAATTCCTGTAACCTTTAAAAACAGGATGGGACTTTTCAGATGTAGCCTCTTGTAAATGATTGAAGTATTCTAGTGCTCTTAATGATCTAAAGAGAAAGTATTACAGAAATTTTGAACTTTAAAGAAATGTTTGGGTTTTTTTTAAACATAATGATAGTCAATTTTGTTTAAATTAGTGACCTACTGACATTTTTGTTTTTGTTCGGGGGTGGCTTGCAGCAAACATAACACTCATTAGTTAGACATTTTAACTTGAAGTAGTTTGAATTCATGCATTAAAAAAAATCTTGCATGAGACATTGTTTCACTCAATGTAACATACAAAACTAAACTCTAATTGTACATAATGTTTAAATTCAGTTGTTGCAGTATAGTTCACCTGATTTTGTGGTGCAATTAGAAGAGCTAATTCACTGTAAACATAGATTATTTCTTGCTACACGAGAAGAGCAGATTGCAGAGTTACAACTAGCACATCTGTTTTCAAGTAACCTTCAAAGGTTAGTTTGTGGATATCAGTGAATCCTGATGTCAGGGATGGAGTTAAATTTTAGAAGAGACGTGAAGTTTTAAATGTTACTGTTAACTGCAGTTAGACAGTAGGCTACTGTAAACAGCCACCTACCTTCCTTTTGCTAGTAAATTAGAATTGTAGGAGTCTACATTTTCAGAGGTATTAAAGTTCATGTAAAACTAAAAGGATACATAATTTCTTAGGGGATGTCCAAAGAAAGTTGCAGTTCAAAGATATTGGCCACATTCTGTTCTGTGGATATGTACACTGGCTTTCCATGACATTGAAGGGCGCTTGTGTGCGCATGCAAGGGCAGATTTTGCTCCATTATATTCATATTGATATTGTACATTAATTGCAGACATTGTAGGCCCAGTTCTGATACCTGTATTCATGCTGTGTAACACTTTACTTCACAGGGAGTACCATGTGGCAGGGGAGAAATTAGGTGTCCAGCTAGTTTACAGAGTTTGGCTATGGCTACGCTACAGCTTATGCCAGCATAATTTATGTCACTCAGGGATGTGAATAAGCCATTCCCCTGAGTGACGTAAGTTACACCAACATAAGTGCTTATGTGCACAGCGCTGTGTTGGTGGGAGAGATTTTTCCCATCGACATAGCTTCTGCCATTCTCAGAGGTGGTTTTATTATGCTGACTGGAAAGCTCTCTCTTGTCAGTCTAGAGCAGGGGTCGGCAACCTTTCAGAAGTGGTGTGCCGAGTTTTCATTTATTCACTGTAATTTAAGGTTTCATGTGCCAGTAATACATTTTAACATTTCTAGAAGGTCTCTCTCTATAAGTCTATATTATATAACTAAACTATTGTTGTATGTAAAGTAATCTGAGCGGGGCTGGCGGCCGGTATCCCAGGCCGGCAGCAGGCTGAGCAGGGCCGGCAGCAGAGTGCCACTAAAAATCAGCTCGTGTGCCGTGCCGCCTTTGGCACACGTGCCATAGGTTGCTGACCCCTGGCCTAGAGCGTCGTCACCAGACATGCTGCATCGGTGCAGCTACAGTGCTGTACATGTAGACATGGCCTTTAAAATTTTCCCTTCCTGCAGCAAACTTTGCCTGCATTGTGTAGGATGGCAGGTCTTAGTTTCAAGATCACTTGTCAAATGGTGAGAATGAATGTTGTTTGAGAAGATGTGAATTCAAGTCTCTCTTAAAAGGGACATTGTTGACCTAAATTTGACTTGAACATTAAATTTTGTAAAAACAAGGTTTTTTTTTTTGTTTTTTTTAAAGTCTCCACTCTTTTAAAAAAAATGTAAGAGAGAAAAGAAAACAAAAACAGATTCTAATAATAAACTTTCCCTGCAGTGTCAGAAATTCAAACGTTGTAACATTAAAAACCTGAAAACAAAATTGAAACTAACTATAAATAAAACTGAAACCAACTCCATTGGATTTTATTTTCCAGCTGACAGAAGTGAAAAAAGAGAACACGGAGCATAAGTAGCACAAAGAAAATTGGGTTTAAAAATTGTAATTTTAAATAATTTAAGGTCATATTAGGTGAATAACTCTGAGTGTTTGCATATGATTTTTACGTGACAATGTCCTTTTACCCGAATACATGATAAAAGAATTAAAGGAGTTGTCATCTAAATAGTTTGGCCAGGACAAGTCCTCTCTCACCTGAAGGTATATGCAGTGACTCTACAGTACTAAAAGAGAAGTTGTTGAGGTGTATGTACCAATATAGTATGTATTATTCACTTGTGGAGGTAACTTTTTGAAATGCTATGCAAAATGTTTACTGAGTAAAATGATAGTAGTCATGTCAGTCTGACGACAGTGAGCCATTCAGCTGTTTTATGTAACTAAAATTTATTCAAAATTATTGGCATGTTGAGAATGGAATAGTTAATAGGACTGGTAACAGGATATAGAATTTTTCACCTGTGGTCACCGATTCAGATCCAGGCCAGGGTCAGTAGTAACAAGTGACATTTTTACATCTGATGGTGACTGCTAATTTCACTCAGTTACCTGTGAACAGGTGTTCACAATAGAAAACTCACCACACCACCACATCTGGAACTAATTAGAATGCTATCTGGGGTCTCAACAAAGGGGCAAAGTGCTGAACGGATGTGAAGCCTGACTTAGTCTCCTCTCTAGAGATGGACCTTCCAAGTCTATGTTGAAGGACAGTGCGGGGAAGCTCACACGGTCTATGTTGGAGCTGTTCTATGGATAATCGGAAGACTTCTATTTCCAGGGATTTCAGACTGACATCTTTGAGATGCACTAAATTCAAACACCCCAAAATTAAATTCTTGGCATGCAAAGAATGTTCTGGAGAGTTGAGATTTGGAAGAAAGGTGGATGAAAAACTTTTTAGTTAGATTTTTTTCCTTATTAGATCATAAGTGAAATAAGTTTGGTGGTCTCTATCTAATTAAGTGGATATTTGCCACTTATAGATAATCTCTACTTAGGAAAGTCTCAGGATAGAAATAGCTGTCATGTTACAAGTTAGGCTGTGTCTATTGCTGTTAGTCTCTGAAGAACACCAAATTTGCTAAAAAAAAAAACTTAAAAAATACAAACTGTAGGAGGATGTTCTCTATCAGTGGAAAGAGCCATTGTTGTTACAACAAGGAGGATTACATCATGAGGTCTGAGTAAGAGACAATATTGAGTATTTCTCATTTGGTGCTTCCTTTAATGCAAATCTTTAACTATATTCATGAAAAGAAGCAGTTTTCCTATAAATTTCTCAGTAATTTGAGTTAACCAGTAGCTTTGTAATAACTGCACTTGTTAAATCAGTCTTTTGTGTACACATCTGCTTCTTTCATGTGCTGTTTTTGCAATCATAAATAAGTCCATGCGTCAGAAACATTTTCAGTATACAGTCTGGGTGATTCAAAACATTCCAGGCCCCAATTATGGTATGATTCTGTGTTCATCTTTACTGCTTAGTTAGTTAGCTTAGAGGTGGAACTCAATGAGCAAGAATAAACATGTTCTTATCTTTAATAATGAAACTTCCAGACAGGTGTCAGGATAATTACAGTGCTTTTCAGTTAAGTGAAGTGAACCCCAATCTCATGAGCGGATTGTGTTTGATGCCCACCCATGTGGCTAGGCATTGGTGGCCTAAAGATAGGAATGCTTACCTTTGACAGTAGTATAGGTACAAGTTATTTATTAACTAGAATGGTAGACACCGTCCACACCCAGACAATAAAACGAAACCTGTAAGCAAACATTAGATTGTACTTTAGTATAGGGTGCAAACAGTCCTTGCTGTGTATTGCAGGGAAAGGTATGTTATGAAAACAAAGCAAAGCATGAGACGCAAGTGCTGTTTGAATGAGTTATAGTCTTACTTCAGGTTCAGTCCATGGCTAAATTACTTGAAAACTCCTCCTTCAACACACTCCATAGATTGCTTCCACTGAAACTGGCCTTTTCTCTCCTCCGGTATCTTCAGAAATGTAAACATAGCCTTCCTCATTCCCTCTGAGCTGCTACACCACTAAGGGGAGACTGAGATCATGGGATTTTTTTGTTTGTTTAAACTCTGTTTTATCCTTGATAGTGTATTAAACATTGACAGTGTGGTTGGTGCTGGACAGGAGACCAAGACAGAAACAGTCTCTACTGCGAAGAGTTTCAGTCTAAAGCTGGGATCCTGCAGATGCTTATGCATGTGATTAGTCCCAATGACTTCAGGGAGCCTATTCATGAAAAGCCAGTTACAGAGAAGACAGGATGTACTGGGATACCAGGACAAGGGAGTAATTTAAAAAAGTTATTAATTCAGTTCTTGTGGGAAGCACAAAAGAAGTGATTCTTTAAAGGGATTTGAGCCATAACAAAATTCTTCCTCATTTTCATCAGTCTGGGAAAATTCTTGCACAACAGCTATAAATATTATGGTGTTCTCCGAATGTGTTGCCACTCTAAGAATATTTTCCTTAGGGTGTGGCTACACCGTGAAATTGACTGGCATAGCTTTAGCATCTTGAGAGGTGCTGAGCACTTGCAACTCAAATTGCATTTAACTGGAAGGATCGGGCAATGACTTTGAAACAGCGTTTTCTAAAATGCCTAGAGATTGAGGGATAAGGTGGGTGAGGCGATATCTTTTATTGAACCAGCTTCCATTGGTCAGAGAGACAAGTTTTGAGCTTACACAGAGTGAGGGATGTAACATAATGTAGGAAAGAAAGGTAAAAATACTATTAAGGCACATAATTTTAGTAGCATGGTTCTTTTGTTTTTGGGACCTGCTTCTGCTCCCAGTAACATCAGTCATTAAACTCCTCTTTTGGGAAATTGAAAAGCTTGAGATTTTCCTCTTGATTGAACAAATTTTTCCCCTTGGTTTCTCCATGTCAGGGATGAAAGAAATTGCTTCTGCATATACTTACCAGTGGAAAATAATCTATACCCTCTTAACCCAGGCAAGACTGGGGATCAAGGACTTTAAGAACTCTCTTCTTTGTGCCTTGCTTGGATATGAATTCCCAAGGACTATCTTTGGGTTCAAGTCAAAAGGAGAGGATGGAGGTCTTGTTTATGCTATGAATCTATTTTCCCAAAACTTATGATCCTTTGGGCAATAGTGGTGAAATTTATCTGTAATGCTGAGGGCCAGTGCAAGAACCAGTGTGTACAGGCTGCACAAAGAGGGCCCAGTCTAGCAAAGTATTTAGGCATGTACTTGACTTCAAGCGTGTGCTTAAGTGCTTTGCAGGATTATGGCCAGAGAGGGGTTGGGAATGATGCTGCACTGGAATGCACCACAAGAAGGGTATTCTTGTCAGCCATGTATAGGCTGGCACAGAAGGCTGAAATGGGAATGGGCTTGGAGATCTGCAACTGCTGTGTAGGGGCTGTGGATGCTATCCCAATTTGGGGAAATGGAGTTCACCAAATCCTCTGCATCTCACCTTCATAGAGTCCAATGACTTGGGCTTTATGTAAGTGGAGTGCCTGTTGTTCCAGGTTACTGTTTTCTTTGTTAGTTTGCTAGTATATCTTTAAAACCTATATTGCTCCATGGTATTGATTTTATTCCCTCAAAAGGTTAGTAAACTGCATTTCTGCAAGTTAAATCCCTTCATTTTTCATTACACCTTATATCACAAATCAAGTTGAGACTGATATGATCTACAAATATAGTGTAAATATTAAGGGTGAAATCCTGATTCTGTTGAAGTCAGTGGGAGTTTTGCCACTGACTTGGATGGGGCCAGGATTTCACCCTAAATAATTTAACATTTTAACAATGCATTTAAATGTGTATTGAGCCAGGTCTTCAGCAGATGTAAAACGGTGTAGCTCTGTTGAAGTCATTTGAGTTGTTGTTTCTGTATTATATATGATTTAATGCAAGTGAGATTATTTGTTTAGATAATTGGGAGAAGATGAGGTACGCTGCGTATTTTAAAATTGATCAATTTAATTATGTGAATGAGATGTAGCTGTACTGTATTTACATAGTGTGGGTTTTCTTCAAGACAATTCTAAACTCTCTGTTAATCCAAGGGCGCTCTCTAATAATGCCTGACATCACTGTAAAATAACAGCTCTGTATTTGCTGCTGAGAGAAAATGAGACTTTGCATGGAAACCAAATGATAGTTTGTTCTGATGTTTAATGTATCCCAGCTAGGGAGTGTTAACATCCTTTAGGTAGAGCAGAGATGCTATTGGACTGATGAAATAACCTCTCTATGTTGTGCGAGTCAATTGGTAGTCATTGTACAGTGTCTAGGACCTGTCTATCATGCAATCTGTGTGTTTCAATGTAGGCATGGGATATTTCCTTCTTTGCCCCTTCACAGGTGTTTTTTATTGTTTTGTTTGTTTGAGGGAATGGGAGGGTTTGGGGGTTGGCTGTTTTTTGGTTTTTTTTGTTTTTTTTTTTCAAGAAAGGGAGGGGGTTTTCAAGCTACCTTTGCCTTTTGTGTGTGCATGTCTCTGTGTGTGTGAGAGAGAGCTTGAGGTTCACTTCTCTTTCATTTATTTTGTATTTCCAGCTTTGATATCCCTTAAAGTCTTGATGCCATCACTGTGCTGTTCTAAATCAGCCTGTACCTCTGCAGTGCTTTTCCCTTGATCAATGGCAATCCTGTTGGAGTACTTCTGTTAGTATTTAACTTAGGACCAAGGGAAGCCGAGAGAACCTTTATAATTGTTTGGAAGACTGATTCTTTATTAAGGATCAGAGTGTGCCTAACCCTAGGAGTTGTCAGGGGTCAGCCACCCTTCCCACCTGGTTGTATTAGGATTATCAGGAGATTGGGTTCTTGGGGCTGCTCCTCCCTGCAAGCAAGTGGAGTGGCAGATAAATGAGGAAGTAAGATGCACCGTTTTCTGGGCTGCAATGAATGATTTTTGTTGGTGATGCACACAAGGTAATATAATCCAGCTTCATTTTGCTGCTTCTGCAGTACTAACAAGAGTGAGAAGCAGGAAAAATATATTTGTATCACTGCAGTGAGGAGCTAGAACACTGACTACACATGGGGAGTGGCTCTGTAGAATGAGAAGATGCCACTTGTCAGGGTAGAATTGCACTTCAAACTAATAAGAACCCAAAGTGAGGGTTCCTTCCACCAGGAGTTATAAGGAAATCACCAAGGGATTAATGAAGTTTCCTCAGTGTGTTTTTATAACATACCAATAATATTCCTCAATATGATGAGAGGCACCAGCAATGGTTGAGATTAACAGGCCAGATAACATAGCTCCTGCCTTCAATCTTGACCTCGGTTGTCTAAAAATCCAAGGTATTTTGCAGTAGATTGTTTACTCTCCTTAATCTTATCTCCAGTTTGACAGTCTCAGGAACTTCAGACAACTTCATTAGAAATCTTAACCCCTGCAACACTGAGAATGTATACACCTACATGCATGCCAGATTTTGCTGCCACTTATTTGTTCCATGCTGCTGGTTCAACGATAGATCTTCTTTCAGTCTGTTTGCAATTTTGTAGCTGTGTTGGTCCCAGGATATAAGCAAGACAAGGTGGGTGAGGTAATATCTTTTATTAGACCAACTTCTTTTGGTGGAATGTACAACCTTTCAAGCTACACAGAGCTCTTTTTTGGGTCTGGGGAAGGAAGCAGTGTGTTGTCAGTTTGACCTTCTAGGATGGTTTTCTTTACCACTGAAGAACAGGTCAAGAATTGGTAGTAGAGGGGAGCCAGGTGAGAATGGGAGCACAGGCTTATATCTAAAGTTGATCTATGTATATTTTCATCTCTTTTGTTTATTCAAGAAAAAGTATGTAGCTTGGCTATTGCGCAAGATGCAATTTCTCTCTTCTTCATTGGAGCACTAGTTATACAGGGGAGGTAGGGGGCTCCCTTTTTTAGAGGTTTTTAGGGTCAGGAAGATTCAAATGTCTTAATTCAGTGTACTTGAAAAGTGAAGTTAAATGACAATGCGTGTAACAATTAAAATACTGATTTATATCTTTAAAATACCTCTAATCCAGGTCATTATAGTGGGTCATATTACCTGTGAAAAATCAAAATTTAATGGGCTAGAGCTTGTTTTGAAAGTATTTGCAAATACAATATACAAATATATTCATTTGAGGGGGTAGAAAGTATGTTGATGATGCCACAATCTTAGGCCCTGATCCTTAAAGGGAAAATATGTTTAAACCCCCAAAATGAGCAGTTAAACCAACTGATTTCCTAGCATACTATATTATTGTTATACCAAGTAAGTATGCGTTTGTACTAGCATACTATATTATTGTTATACCAAGTAAGTATGCGTTTGTACTTAATGTTACGCACTATAAGTGTCTCATTGACTTCAGTGGGACTATGTGCTGTATATAAAATTAAGCATGTGTATAAATCTTTGCAGGATACATGCCTGGTGATACATGTTTCCCTATCTAAGTAGGATCATATCTGTGATGTGATGTTTTAGGAACTGCCCCAGACTGATAAGGGGTCCTGTCACTGCCTGCCCTGTAACCTTGGGGGCTTTTGTGCTGTGTGGCTGTGGTTCAATTCCCTGACATCAGTAGCCAGCCCACAAAATGTCTCTCACCAGCCTAATTACTCCTTGCAAGGTGATGCCAACAGCCTTCCAGTCCCAGGTCCCCCCAAATACATCCTCCCCAAGTTCTTAATTACCAGACACCCAGAATCTTCCCCCTCTGGTTGGTTACAGCCCCCAAGGTGTAAAATCACCTTCCAGATACCAGCTTACTTTGGTATACTCCACACAGTTTGCGCATCTGAGACCTGCTCGGGGAAAAAAAAACAAAAACAAAAAAAGTTTATTTAATAGAAAAACCACAGATTCAAAGATAAAATAGTGAGGGAAAGCACGCAAGTTGCACAGAAAAATATAAAAATGCAATCTTAACTTTTACACTTTAATAAAATCCCTTTTCTAATGTAAGTTACCTATTGCCTTGAGTTAGTTTCTCAGCATACCCTCTGGCTACAGGAGGGATCCAGCATTCATGAACAGTCATTTGCCATAAGACTGGCCCTCGTGGTCTAGATAAAAAAACTTCAGGGCAAGTCTACACTACAAAATTAAGGCAACTTAAGTTATATAGACATATGGCCACCGCAGTAATTAAATATTTTTTGTACATTCACACTAGCTCCTTCTGTTGGCCGTGCACATCTTCACGAGGAGCACTTGCACTGGCTGTCAGAGTGGGGTATTGTGGGGCATAGATAGCCAGAGCCCCCGGTGTGGGGCTCCACTGACACTGCGTTGACCTAACTACATTGACCTAAGTGCTATGCCTCTGGACCTAACTGTAGTGTAGACCAAGCTCAGCCCCGAACCTGTTTTTGAAAGACTTTTTCCTTTTTTTCCTTTTCTTTCAGTCGATGGAGACTTAAGTTTATATGAAGTGGGGAAATTCCCTTTTGATGTGATAGCCTGGATGTCTCAATGTCTTCCTATTAACTCTAATGGTCTATCATTGTCCAGCTGGAGAAGACAATGGATCGTTACTTGAAGCAAGTTTTGTGTAAATCCCTGTCTTGGGAGGTGCCTCTCCCCACTTGATTGCTCACCCCCCTGCTGTGAGGTGTAGTGGATTTTTGAGTATAAATTCAGAGTACAGTTTTCTATATACACCTATACATTGATTCATAACCTGAGTCTGTATACATATCTCATAACGACTAATCAAATTCAGAACATTACATGCTTTCATAGAAGACCTTACTTGGTATAACAATAATATAGTATGCTAGGAAATCAGTTGGTTTAACTGCTCATTTTTGGGGTTTAAACATATTTTCCCTTTGGGGTGTCTCAAGTCGATTGTCACACACACACACACACACACACACACACACACACACACACTCTCTCCCTCTCCCTCTCCCTCTCCCTCTCCCTCTCACTCTCACTCTCACTCTCACTCTCACTCCCCCATGTGTCTGATGCTGAAGTTTTGGTCACTGACCATGATGTAAGCTTCACTTCTACTACACCCTCTTTTCTGGATAGGACATCATGCCTTGTTCTCCAACCCCTCAATATGTTTAATCTCCATATCATATGCCTGCAAAATTATACTCCATCATAGCAATCTGAAGTTTTTGTTCTGTGGAGCCATACTAATAGTGAATGATTTGTTAACACTCTGATCTGCCTATTGAAGAGGTAGGGTCTGGGTTGTTTTACAGCACATGCAATAGCATAACACTATTTTTCTATTAGAGTAATTCTGTTCAGTGGGAGACTGCATTTCTGAGCAAAAAACTATGAGCGTTTCTTGTTATCTTCCCATTTCCATTAACACAGCTCTGAGGCTGTGTTGGATGCATCAGTACACAATTTCTATTTATTTATTTATTTATTTATAAAACCTGGACTGGCCAAAACAGGCATCTTTGTTAACATTTCTTTTACTGTTATCAGAACTCTTTTGATAGGCATCTGGCCAAGCCACTTTTTCTGATTTTGTTTTCTGGTATAATCTTGTGATAGGAGCAACGATGTCACTGGAACCGCCCACAAATTTTCGGTAATAGTTAACCAGACCTATAAATGATTGAACCTGTTTTTTCGTTTTAAGGACAGGCCAATTCACAGTAGTTTCTTATTTCAGGGGATCTGGGTGGATTTGGCCTCCACCTATCCAATGACCCAGGTAAGAGGTATTTGCTGCCCAACTGTACACTTTGACACCTTGATTGTGAGACCTGCATCCCTGAGGCTTTTCCACACCCTTGCCACCTGTGTTTTGTGTTACTCCCAGGTGTTGTTAAATATAGTAATATCATCTACAGTGGAGTGCAAACTCCTAGAACCCATGTAGCACCTGCTTGATCAGCTTTTAGAGTGTGGCTCCTGCATTTAATTAATTTGAAGGATAGTACCTTAAACTCAGAAAGCTCAAAATTGGTAACGAATTCAGGATCCTAGGGTCCTAGAGCCTGGGCTCTGACCCAAGCCTGGAAGTCTACACAGCAATGAAACAGCCCTGCAGTTCCAGTCCAAGTTGACTGGGATGGGCCAGCCCGGAGTTTTTCTTTGCTGTATAGACATACTCTTAGGGGTCTTCCCCTGACTCTCAGACATTACATGTAGGAGAGGCAATGCTTTGTGGTCCTCATCTGTGTAGCATATTACATTTGCTATAAGCCTCTCTGTTATAGTAAATGTTCAGTCAGTTAATATGTACAGTTGGGGGTACACTCTGACTATAGGGTTTCTATACATTGCAAGCATTTTCACTTAGGGCAGGGGTTCTCAAACTGGGGGTTGGAACCCCTCAGGGGGTCACGAGGCTATTACCTGGGAGGTAATCATGAGCTGTCAGCCTCCACCCTAAACCCCACTTTGCCTCCAGCATTTATAATGGTGTTAAATATATAAAAAAGTGTTTTTAATTTATAAGGGGGGTCGAATTCATAGGCTTGCTATGTGAAAGGGGTCACCAGTACAAAAGTTTGAGAACTACTGACTTAGGGCTTGTCTACACTTAAACTTTATAGCGCTCTACCTTGCTGGATCAGGGGTGTGAAAAATCACCACCCTGAGCGCGGCAAATCTGAGCTCTTTAAAGCACTAGTGTATACAGGCTCCGAGCGCTGGGAGCTGCGCTCTCAGCTCTTGGAGCAAATCCCCTCGTGGAGATGGATTACCAGGAGCGCTGAGAGACCTCTCTCCCAGCGCTCGCGCGCGACCACACTCGCACTTCAAAGAGCTGCTGCGGGAGCGTTCCTGTGGCAGCACTTTGAAGTTTCCAGTGTAGACATACCCTTAGTCTCTCTATCTCCTCAGAGGACCGTCCTGTGAGTTCTGCATTTTATGCTTTATAGAGGGGCTAATACCAGAACCAAATCACCTGCATCAAAGGCTCTTTCACCTTGCTTTTTGTCATACCACCCTTTTTGTACAGCTTGGCTTTTTTCAAGATTATGCAGTACTAGCTCCATACTGGTTTTTAGCTATGCCCTGAATTTAGATTCCAGTTCATTCACTTGTTCCCCTTCAGAGTCAGTGTTACCTTCCCACAAATTTCTGACCAGATCTAAGGGGGCCTGTGACTTTCCTTCTGTATCGGAGGTTGAATGGGGAAAACCCTGTCAATTCTTGGGGTACCTTTCTGTAAGCAAACAATAGGGAAGGCAGTAGCACACCCCAGTCCTTTGCCTTCCTGTCTACAGATATTGCTAGCATGGATTTAAATGTCCCATGAAATCTTTCAACTAACCCATTTGTTTCTGGGTGATATGGGGCAGACTTTAATTTTCCACAGTTCAGAGAATATGTGGGCCATGAAATTTGACCCCCAATCTGGCAGTATTTCTATTTGAAAATGCACCCTACTAATTATGGAAACAAGTGCACTTGCCAGTTTCTGCTTCTATATTAGCTAGGGCCACTGCCTCTGGGTATCTGCTGGTGCTTTTTGGATGGTTTAGGGCAGTGTTTTTTAACCAGAGGTACGTGAACCCCTGGGGGTACACAGAGGTTTTCCAGAGGGTACATCAACTCATCTAGACATTTCACCTACTTTTCCAACATTCCACATAAAAAGCACTAGCGAAATCAATACAAACTAAAATTTCATACCAACAACAACTTGTTTATACTGCTCTATATACTATATGCTGAAATGTAAATACAATATTTATATTCCAATTGATTAATTTTATAATTCTGTGGTAAAAATGAGAATGTGAGCTATATTTCAGTAATAGTGGGCTGTGACACTTTTGTATTTTTAGGTCTGATTTTTTAAGCAAGTGGTTTTCAAGTGAGGTGAAACTTGGGGGTATGCGAGACAAATCAGACTCCTGAAAGGGGTATAGTAGTCTCGAAAGGCTGAGAGCCACTGGCTTAGGGAGTGGACCAGTAATGTCCATACCAACCCTATGGAATGCTTCTCCAATTACAGGTAATGGTTGCAATGAGGCTTTGCAGAGACCTAAAATCTTTTTCCACTTTTGGTACAAGTCACAAGACTGACAGTATTCCTTCTAGGTTTATACCATCCCAATGAGAATTTTCCAGAAGCCTTTCAAATATCCTCTCTACTCCTAGATGTCCAGTGGCCAAAATGGATGAACATCCTGTGTACCTCCATGGGTTCAGACTGTATACCCCCCTCAGTGTCCTCAGCTCATCAGAGCTGTGTTAATTTGGGCAGGATGGGTTTGGGTTTGGGGCAATATCTCTCAATGTAAAGCTTAGTAGAGTTACACATACAACATTTTCTTGGGCCCCTGTCCTGGGTCAGGGGGTTGTAACTGGGATTACTGGGTGGGTGCCTGTTGGGATATATTTGGCCTCACTTCCCCACTCCTTGTTTTCATGAACAATTTGGGGACTCACTTTTACACAGGGCCTTTGCCCTTCCCTTTGGGGCTTTCGTTCAATACCCATTCTGGCCCTGAGCATGCAAATCAACAGCCCAAGCAGCCACCTGCACTTTATCAGGAGACTTTTCCCATATGGCAGCTCTGATTTCATCTGAGAAAGCATTAAAGAAATGTTCTTGGGTAAACAAATCAAACAATTTCCCATAATCCCATTCTGCCCTTTTACATTTTACCTATTTTTTCATAAAATCACACATTTTATGCATAAACTCCTCATGACTGATATTATCATGCGTCTTTAGGTTGGTAAACATGGTATGATTCTGGAGTAAGTTGAAACCTTGACAATATAGTTTCCTTATATTTATCATAGTTTGTGGCTCCCCCGTGGCCCATGCCAGTAAAGACTTGGAAAGCTATACCCGAAATTTTGGGAACCAGTACTGACATTCATTTCCCAATGGAGATGCCATTGCCCTGGCATATATTTCAAAAGCAGTAAAATATTCTATGCAGTTTGCAGTCATGTATGCAGTTCTTAAAATGTGGACACAGTCTGTCCCAGCTGAGAGAGTTCCGGTAGGGATTGCCCATGGGTTGTGGAATACCTTTTTGCTGCTCCAGTACTCTGAGCTGCATTTCTTGTGTCTCCATTTTCCGCTTGTGTGCGCTCTCTTCTGCTTCAGTCACTGCCGTTTGTCAATGTGACGTTATTGACATAAACTGGGACCGTATAGATCATTGTTGCAACCAAGGTCCTGTGGTGGCACCCAAATCTGGTATAAAGGGGGTCAAATGGGGTGTCTAGGACAAGGTTATGGTTTACTGGTTATGATTATGCTGTCTATATGTGTGTATCAGTTTTGTAGTTGAAGTTATGAATATTGGCTCTATACTGTCTGTATGGCAAACTTATGCTATGCTTCTGGGTGACATCCCAGACAAGCTGAGATTAGCTCTGCCTAGCCTGCTTGATGGCCCATTAAGGACCATCAGCTATACAATGGACCCATTGAGAGAAGGCAGATACGCCTTATAACTCAGCAAAGTATGCAGGGACTGGCCCATGTGACTCCAGACTCCATCTTGCTGTAATTTTCCACAGTAAGAACAAAGAGGTGATCTTACACCTGGGAAAGACTATATAAGGCTGATGCCTCATCTCCATCTTGTCTTCAATCCTGCTTATACCTCTGGAGGAACTTTGCTACAAGCTGAAGCTTTGAACAAAGGACTGAGGACCCATCCCAGCGGGGGATGTATTCCAGAGACTTGATTTGAACCTGCAGTTTATTCCATCGCTGCTGCAAGCCTGAACCAAGAACTTTGCCATTACTGTATGTAATTGATTCCATTTAACCAATCCTAACTCTCATCTCTATCTTTTTCCTTTTACGAATAAACCTTTAGATTTTAGATTCTAAAGGATTGGCAGCAGCATGATTTGTGGGTAATACCTGATTTGTATATTGACCTGGGTCTGGGGCTTGGTCCTTTGGGATCAGGAGAACCTTTTTTCTTTTACTGGGGTATTGGTTTTCATAACCATTTGTCCCCATAACGTGTGGCACTGGTGGTAATACTGGGAAACTGGAGTGTCTAAGGAGATTGCTTGTAAGACTTGCGGTTAGCCAGTGGGGTGAGACCGAAGTTCTCCTAGTCTGGCTGGTTTGGTTTGCCTTAGAGGTGAAAAAACCCCAGCCTTGGGCTGTAACTGCCCTATTTGAGCAATTTGTCCTGAGTTGGCACTCTCAGTTGGGTTCCGCCAGAACCACATTGTCACAGTGGCGTAGTCGTGCTTGGATCCACAGAACCAGGTCAATTAAGCTTTGGGTCAGAACCCCACACTATCCAAATTTGAATTTTGGGATTGAGAGTTTTGTTGGTTAAAGAGCTGCTGCAATGGCTGAGCAAAGAGCATATGAGGGACTTGGCAAAAAAGCCCTGGAAAATTTGTGTTCAGAAAAGATGATAAGCTTTAGAAAGAAAGCTACAAATCAAGAACTGAGAAATCTGTTAATAGCCAGTGATCAGGGGGCAAGAGCACAGCCCTTACCTGAGGCTGCAGAAGAGGCAGAAAAAATTAGAATGCAAAGGGTGACAAGTCAACTGCAATTTGAGCATGAACAGAGGCTAGCAGATCTTCGATTGCTGGAGAAGCAAAAAATAGCAGAATTAGAGAAGGAGGCTGCTGAGAGAGAGAAGGAGGCTGATGAGAGAGAAGAGAGAGCTCGTAAGGGGCGTCTAGAGCTGCTCGTGGCTGAACAGGAGACGGCCAGACTTCAGCTCCAAGTAATGGAAGAGCGGAGAAAGTCATCCCCACCGGGTACTCCACTTCCCCCCCGCCATGAGAAAAACTGGGAAAGGATGTGTCCCATTTACAACGATACTGAGGATATAGAGGAGTTTTTGTCTACCTTTGAACGCCTCTGCAATCTGTACCAGATCCCTGAGGGTCAGCGAATGCCTGTCCTGCTGACCAGACTGACTGGAAAAGCCAGGGAGGTATTTAATGACTTGGGGGAACAAGAAGCCTTGGATTATGGGCAGTTTAAAGATTCTGTGTTAAGGCGATTCAAGGTTACTCCTGAATCTTACAGAGTTAAGTTTAGAGAGTTTAAAATGTCTAAGGATTGTACTTTTGTAGAATGTGCTCATAAGCTGATGGGTTTTGTTAAAAAGTGGGTTGTGGGAGCCAAGGTTCATGGGAGTTTTGAAAAACTGCTGAATTTAATAACTTTGGAACAGTTCTTAGACATTGTGCCTGACAATGTGAGAGCAGCTGTGTGTGACAGGGACCCTGAGTCAGTCCTACGGGCAGCAGAGATTGCGGATGCCCATACCCAAAACAGGGCTCGAGAAGGGTGTAAAACCCCGGGGAAAAGTAATCACCATTCTCCCCAGTTCAAGAGGAGGGAAGGATTTAAAAATAAACCTGACTCTTCTAAAGGAGTTCAAGGGGGCCTGGAGGGTAGGAACTCACATCCCAGGACGGAACAGGTTACATGCTATCACTGTGGTATCCTGGGCCACATGAGACCAGACTGCCCAACACTGAAGGGCAGCCCAAAACCAGCAACCCCAAATGCCACGGCCAATGCTAACCCTGTTGTTGTAAACTCACAGGCAAGCCACACAGAGCCCAGCATTGGTGCCCTGTGTGCAAATGCTGTTTCTGTGGTCTCTGAAAAATTTGACCTTAAAACTCACATTAAAGCTAAATATGGGGGAAATAACGCAGAGTTTATTAGCAGTGCAGAAGTGAATGGAGTAAGGTGTATGGCATGGAGGGACACCGCAGCAGATATTACTCTGGTTAAAGCAAGTCTTGTCAGGAAGAAAGATTATTTGCCAGGTGAAGATGTAACTGTTGTAGCCTTATCTAAGTATTTTGTCAGGGTGCCTTTGGCTAAAATCCACCTGAAATGGAAGGGTTTGGAGGGCACCATGGTTGTGGGAGTAAAAAACATAATCCCTAAGGATATCATGATTGGAAATGATATTAAAGCTATGGTCAGTCAAGTTAATACAAACCAAGCACAAGAGAGGATTGATCCTAAGGTTGTGCCTATGGAGGGTTTCTCCAAAAGCTTGTCCTTGGAAAGTAGCTGTTTGGCTGTGAATGAAGTTTCTGAATGTCCATCTAATGTCTCAGAAGTAAATCTGGAATTAGATCAAGCGAAGGGAGAGGAGAACAAGGAAATTTTGGATAAGTCTAGGCAGTCTTGTGAACTGATGGCTTTATCTAGTCAGCAGTTTGGGGAGGCAAGGAGAGTGGAAGATGAGTGTCCCTATACCTTATCTGTTTCCTGTGCGAAGAATAGCGACAGTGAAGGAAATGTGCCTGTGTCTGTCAGGGGTATTAACTTGCCTATGGAGGAAGCTACCCCAGTCTCCAAGCAGTTGTCTGTGAACAGCCCGGTTTGCTGGGACAAGGGAAATGAAATCCCAAACCGTATGTCTAGTAAAGGAAAATGCGTCTCCAACTCTTTTTTGTCTGTGGAGCAGACAGAAGGTGCCTTTCGGCCTGTGATGGTTGAGAGTAATTTAGCTGTCTCAGAGTTGGTTCTGGATTCAACTAAAGCCCAGGAAGGGAATGGTCCTAAGTTTGCATCTGCTGGGGAGAATGGCACCATAACTAGGTTGCATCCAGTTAGTGTCTTAGCAAAATCCCAGAGACCAGAAAATTCTGGTGCTTGTATTTTGCCTGTTGCTCATGTGTGGTTGGAGAAGGGTGTAACAACTCTGTCTAATCAGGGTGATACCCTAGCCAGGGCACAAGGAGAGCGAAAAGGTAGTTTGGTTGTGGTACCTACGGACAGTTTAACAACTTGTAGCAAAAAAAAAAAAAAATTCCTAAGCTTGTGTGTGGCAAAGAGAAGGGAAGTATTTCTAACCTTTTATCTAGGAAGTCTATGGGTTTGCCTGAAAGGGAATTGTGTAGAGATCTGCCTGATGGGCCAAAGGTGATCCTGAATGCAAGTAAAACCCAGACAAAGCCTGTTGTTGCTCAGGAAAGTGTTCCTTTAGAGCAAGCCCTAGGTGAAGAGGGTAAGGGCAGAATTTCTGTGAGGGGTGATTTGCTGCTTAGAAAAGCTCCTGGAGAAAGGAATCCTCATGGTACTCGGTGCAAGCAGTTCCCTGCAACTGAAGGGTGTGAGAGTGATTTAATCAAGGAAGTTTCAGTTCCTAGCAGCCAGAAATTGTCTGTTGTGAATGGATCCACTGACTGTCCTTTTAAAAGATCCAGTGTGGGTAGCTTTGAGAAGGTCTCAGAGAAAGTAAAAGTTGTTAAGGAATTGAGGCAGCCCTATAACCAAGTGGCTGTGTGGGGCCAACTTGTTGGGGAGACAATGGTGTTGGAACAGAAATGTCTCCTTTCTGATTCTTTAAACGAGCAGTTTGTGCTTCAGGGTTTGAGGACAGATTTGGTTACTGATGTGTCAGAGCAGAGCAGTTTTATGGCTGAATGCTTGAGGATGCGGGGGAGAGCAAGCAAACTCTCACCCGCAGACTCTTTGGATTTGTGTGGTATCTCTTTAAGGCAGAGTCCAGCCTTGGAAATTATAGCAGTTAAGGATATGAAAACTGGTGGACTGGCTCTGGTCTGGGGTAGTGCAAATTACTTGCCTGGCTGGGAAAGGGAGGACTTGCTAATAGCTGTTAGCACAGAGGGCCCACCCCATCAGCCAGTGAATTCTGTTAAGCAAGAGAAATCAGGGTTTAATTCTGCAGGACAAGGAGGACAGAGAAAACTAAATTTTGCAAAGGGAAGCCACAGGTTAACCCTAAAATGCCCAAACTCCAATGGTATTAAGCCAAAGGGGTGGCATGACAACCATAATTGCAGATGGACACTTGCAATGAACTTGTTGTTATTGCTTAAGTTTGTAATGAATGTGTTGCTATTGCCACAGACTGTAAAAATGTACAATGTGTCTAATCTTTGGGAGAATCCCTTGAACATGTTAAAAGGAATACATGAAAACACACATTATGTTAAAAGGCCTTGTTACACTGGGGTTTCACAGGTAATGCCTGTAAACAATATTGGAACTTTTCACAGGGGAAAAGACATTCCAGACCTAATGTGCGGTATAAAAAGGAAGACTGAGGCACACTACCATATTGCTTTCATAGCTAAATGCCAAGATTCCTGTACTATGAAGAACATTAATATCTGCATTTATTCGATGTTAATGGGGTTCCAAACATTTGCCCGAGCTTGTATGGATAAAGTAGCTGTTTTCTTTAGCTCTTGGCAAGATCACATGGCACATACAGGAACCATGCTGCCAGAGCAGATCCAATCCACTATTGTTCTAACTAAGTGTTACCTTGAGTTTGTAAAGAGGTTCAATCATGTGGTTGAACATGATTTTGATAAACCATTTCTGTTATACACTGGTATGGCTTCTAACCCAATACTAGCTGTAGTGAGACAGAACCCAGGATGGGGAGCTCTTGGGATGCAGTCAGTGATGTTTGTGTCATCCCTTCCTGCATCAATTTTGCGTTGGGGGTGTGACGTTATTGACATAAACTGGGACCGTATAGATCATTGTTGCAACCAAGGTCCTGTGGTGGCACCCAAATCTGGTATAAAGGGGGTCAAATGGGGTGTCTAGGACAAGGTTATGGTTTACTGGTTATGATTATGCTGTCTATATGTGTGTATCAGTTTTGTAGTTGAAGTTATGAATATTGGCTCTATACTGTCTGTATGGCAAACTTATGCTATGCTTCTGGGTGACATCCCAGACAAGCTGAGATTAGCTCTGCCTAGCCTGCTTGATGACCCATTAAGGACCATCAGCTATACAATGGACCCATTGAGAGAAGGCAGATACGCCTTGTAACTCAGCAAAGTATGCAGGGACTGGCCCATGTGACTCCAGACTCCATCTTGCTGTAATTTTCCACAGTAAGAACAAAGAGGTGATCTTACACCTGGGAAAGACTACATAAGGCTGATGCCTCATCTCCATCTTGTCTTCAATCCTGCTTCATACCTCTGGAGGAACTTTGCTACAAGCTGAAGCTTTGAACAAAGGACTGAGGACCCATCCCAGCGGGGGATGTATTCCAGAGACTTGATTTGAACCTGCAGTTTATTCCATCGCTGCTGCAAGCCTGAACCAAGAACTTTGCCATTACTGTATGTAATTGATTCCATTTAACCAATCCTAACTCTCATCTCTATCTTTTTCCTTTTACGAATAAACCTTTAGATTTTAGATTCTAAAGGATTGGCAGCAGCATGATTTGTGGGTAATACCTGATTTGTATATTGACCTGGGTCTGGGGCTTGGTCCTTTGGGATCAGGAGAACCTTTTTTCTTTTACTGGGGTATTGGTTTTCATAACCATTTGTCCCCATAACGTGTGGCACTGGTGGTAATACTGGGGAAACTGGAGTGTCTAAGGAGATTGCTTGTAAGACTTGCGGTTAGCCAGTGGGGTGAGACCGAAGTTCTCCTAGTCTGGCTGGTTTGGTTTGCCTTAGAGGTGAAAAAACCCCAGCCTTGGGCTGTAACTGCCCTATTTGAGCAATTTGTCCTGAGTTGGCACTCTCAGTTGGGTTCCGCCAGAACCACATTGTCACAGGCTGCTCCTCTGCCTCCTTGTTAGCCTTGGTTGTGTGGATCGATTCCATTTGCAGCTCCTCTGCCTTGTTGATGACTGCCTTCTCTTGGAGTCTGAGCCATCTGCACCTGGTACTCATCTGCCTCCTTGTCCCTGTGGAGCTGCAATTTAATCAGCTGTACCTGAGCACCAATTCCTGCAGGGGATTAAGGTCTGGTTGGTGTCCCAACTAGGGTGACCAGATGTCCCGATTTTTATAGGGACAGTCCTGATTTTTGGGTATTTTTCTTATATAGGCTCCTATTACCCTCCACCCCCGTCCCGATTTTTCACACTTGCTGTCTGGTCACCCTAGTCCCAACTCTGGTTCATCTCCATCTGTACCCTCCTCCTTCTGCTTAAAATGCTCAGTGAGCATGGTTCTCAGATCCTCTACTGATTTTCCCTTATGGGGTAAACTATATTGCAAACATAAGCTCCTAAGTTGTTTTTTATCCATTGTGTCCAAGGACTCTCTCTGGCTCATTTCCCCCCTTTCCTGGTTATACTTCTCTTAACCCGAAATAAACAAAAGAAAATCATAAACTTTAAGCTTGTACTTTGCTCCCCCCACAATTGACTCCATTAGGGTCTGTTTAGCAAGTATTTGGAGTGTGAACCTCAGTTCGCTGATATTGAAGTGCAACTTCTGTAATGACTATGCGACTCTGTTTTGGGGACTAGTAAGGAGTTCTGTCACTGCCTGCTCTGTAACTTTGGGGGCCTTTGTGCTGTACATATATATTTCAATTCCCTGACACCAGTAGCCAGCCTGCAAGCATAAGATCTCACCCTGACTCTCACCAACCCAGTTACTCTTTGCAGGGTGACACCAACATCCCTGCCAGTCCTGAGGCTCCCCAGATCCATCCTTCCTGAATTCTTAATTTCCAAACATTTGAACAGTTCCCCTCTGGTTTGAGTGCCCCATTGATGGGACTACTTGCAGTACATAAAGTTTAGTATGTGTATAAATCTTTGCAGGACTGGGGTGTTCTCAGTAGACTGTTTTAAAAGATGCTTGGGACACATGTTTCTATATCTAAGCAGGATCAAGTCTGTGATCAAGGGGCAGAATTTTCATCCAAGTGATGGTCCTTAAAATAGGATCAGTGCTCCTTTCCACCTTGGAACAATCCCAGAACATGGACAAACAGACCCAAATTCCCTGAATCCTATAATTAACAGTGTGGACTTATATCAGCATATCTGTCTGGTCACACAGGGTGGTTTATATGCTTATGAAGGGAATCTACATCTTAAAATGAGGGAAGCACTAAAAAGAATATCAGCTAATAAAGTTATAAAATACATCTCTCTTTTAATATATTTAGTTCTTTTTGTACGTGTGGAATCTGTGACAGAAAAATATTTCTCCCACAAAGCTCTAAATATCTTCCCTGAAGAGTAGGGTTTTTTCAAAGCTGTCCCTCCTTAACTACCTCTCTTGAACCATTTACAGTTTGTTCAGATATCAACAAGCTTTTTAAGGCGTGCCTACATCTACAGCGCTGCAGTAGCGCAGCCGCAGTGCTTAGTGAAGACGCTACCTGTGCTAAAGGGGTAGCTTCTCTTGTTGGTGTAGGTCGGGGTAGGCAACCTATGGCACGCGTGCCGAAGGTGGCACATGAGCTGATTTTCAGTGGCACTCACACTGCCTGGGTCCTGGCCACTGGTCCGGGGGGCTCTGCATTTTAATTTAATTTTAAATGAAGCTTCTTAAACATTTTGAAAATTATTTACTTTACATACGACAATAGTTTAGTTATATATTATAGACTTATAGAAAGAGACCTTCTAAAAACGTTAAAATGTATTACTGGCATGTGAAACCTTCAATTAGAGTGAATAAATGAAGACTCGGCACACCACTTCTGAAAGGCTGCCGATCCCTGGTGTAGGTCCTCCACCTTCCGGAGAGGTGGTAGCTATGTCGACAGGAGGAGCCTTCTTGTTGACATAGCACTGTCTACACCATAAGTTCACTCAGTATAACTGCATCACTCGGGGTGTGGATTTCCACATCCCTGAGTGACGTAGTTATATCAACATAAGTTGGTTGTATAGACGAAGCCTAAATCAGCTAAATTTTGCACTGAGAGGAGTAGGTAGGAAACTTGTAAATTTTTTTACCTTTAGAGAAAGGCAGCAACTTAATCAAAGAACTAGAATCTCATCCAGTCTTCTGCACTCAGGGCAGAAGTAAGTATTATCTAGATCATCCTTGACAGGTGTTGTCTAACCTGTTCTTAAAAATCTCCAATGATGGAGATTCCACAACCTCCTTAGGCAATTTATCCCAGAGCTTAACTACCCTGTCAGTTAGGAAGTTTTTTCTAATGTCCAACCTAAACCTCCATTGCTGCAATTTAAGCCCATTGCTTTTTGTCCTATTCTCAGAGGTTAAGAAGAAGAATTCTTCTCCCTCCTCCTTGTACCAACCTTTTAGGTAGTTGAAAAGTGTTATTAATAAGTTAACCTGGGAGGACAAAAGAGAAGACGTGTATCAATTGTGCTTTCAATTATTGTTGCAGTGTTTCCAGTTAAATGCATCTTATCCAGTTGCTAACGAACAAAAAATGAAACTGATGGGATTGGAATATCTTATATTGTTCTGGCCTACTGTATGCTGTACTTTAGTTTCACTTTCTTTCTACTTCTGCTCTAGTTCTGATGTGGAGATCTTCAACCATAGAGGTCACACTTTCTGTATGATGCTAATATTATTGAGTATGTGCTGGTCAACAGGTTGGTCTCTTGATTTTTCCACCAAGGTTATAATCAAGAATGAAGGGAAGCCAACAAGCTCTCATTGGGCATGAGAGAGGAGATGTGAAAACATATTGAAAAGAACACAGCCATCTTACCTTTTCATTGTTTAGTTTGTCTTTAAAGAGGGAGGTTTTCTCAGAAGAGCTAGAAAATAGTCCCATCATAGTTTTATCATCTGTTAAGGCCTTGCAGGAAGACCAGCCTTGCCCAGAAATATACCAGGCAAAATGAGTACAATGCTGTTGTCAACAGAGCTGCACTTTTTCAATGAAATCATAGGTACAACTGTCCCCAGAACTGTCTAGAGATTAAGAACCATGTTCTTAATGATCTTCGCATGACTGTGCAGGAAAATACAGCACTCATTTACACCTGCTGTCACTTACACCTTTGAAGTCACTTTGTGGTCACCGGAGAAAACTGTTTTCTCAAGCCCGTCTATGTTAAAAAATGGACCCTGCGGTCATGTTTAACCAACCACCGGTTGTTGCTATTACGATTTCAGTGTGGACAGGAATTTCATTTTTTTAAATAATCTGTGTTAGCAGAAACTGTGCTATAGACTGGCCTTCTATCAACAAACAATCTGATCCCACAGGCCTGACTCAAGCAAAACTACTGACGTCCTTGGCAATTTTGTCCGAGTCAGGCATGCAGGATTGGCTGTGTCAAGTGTGGACACGTGTGTCTAGCTGTAACTTTATTTGACAGTTGTTTGAAAGACTGACTAGATTGTAAAGATCTAGCAGTATTGTCAAACTGTATGAGCCTTCAAGAAATGGCCAAAATAATCAGTTTGTAAAGGAGGAGGTCACATACTCTGTTGCTCATTGCATGTCATGCCTGCTGCCATGGCTAATTATTTTAAATGAGCAAGTTAAATGTTTGTATTTTATTAACACCCATTAATATATTAAATTCTTGAATCTCACCAATGAGAAGACAAAAGACTAGCCTATTACTGAGTCCCTTTAGGGTAGAGTTGGGTGAGAGATGGAGGCGAAAAAAGAGAATTTTATTTTCAGAACCAGCAGCTTTAATTCACTTAGAAGAAGTGAAATATGGGTCAGAATTCTGGTTCTTTAAAACAAAAATTCTTGGATGGATTGGTTAGCAAGGGGAAGCACTTTTATAAAATTTAAGATCCCAAAAGATGGGCCAAATTCTTCTTTCACTTATACATGGGCTATCCCATTGGGGTCTGGGTAAAAAAACTGCTTTGTTGGGCCCCATGTACGCTACGAAGCTGACCTGTTGCTGACTGTGGAGAGAGCCTTGGAGAAGAGATGAAGCTTTGCAGCGTGAACTAAAAGCCCCCAAATACAGGCTCCGACACTTATGAGGGAAGCAAATTGCAGAGTTATGGACCCTTCTCTAAAAGCACCCTGCCTCCCTCAATGAGATGCCATAAAGTTACTTTGTCATCACGAAGAGAGTTACCTGTTGGAAGAGGAGGATGTGTCTAGTGTTCTATAATTTCTGGGATACAGAATTTATATTAGGGATTTTCCACAAATTCCTACTATAGATTACTTACTTACTGGTAAGATTAAGTTTCTTACTGCATTGTTAATTTAGCTGAGTTGCACATCCTGTATATTTTTATGGTATGCACATAACATAAACAGAATTATTTCAAACTATACATTTAACAAGAAAAATAGGAACACAAAATATGACATTTTATGGCCTAGTTAACATTACAGTAGAAACTTAACTTTTACATTTCCTGATTTTGTTTTCCACTCTAACTATGCACCAGTACCAATGCCTTAGTGTAATTTTTCTATATTTAAATTATTTGTTACCTGAGCTAAATTAATCCTGTGTTAATACTGTACTTTTGTGTAAAGGAGTGGTGGACATGCAATTGTTTTAAAAACCACAACATTCTGTCATATCAGATGTGGTCAGTGCTCTGCTTCTGAGAAAGAACTGCCTGGAGATGTTTCTGAAAATGTTACAGCTTTGTTTTCTATAGCAGAACTCTGAACATTGCCTCTGAGAGCATTGCCTGGGCTTGTATATATTTTGGTTAACAGAACTTTAATAGTGCCTGTGTTTGTTCCTCTGTGGAAATGTGTCCCAGACAATGCCCACAATCTCCTCCAACTGGACATTATTTAGAGGGTTTTGGTATTTTGGTTTTTGTTTTGAAATAAATAGGCCTTAAATCCTCTCTCCTAAAGACCTTTGATCAGACTGAGTGGGTGTGGCCCTATATACGTGATACTGTATATGCTACCAACAGCAGATAGAGTTCTGCCTTAGAAGATCCCTAGTCTGGAGAAGAGGAGAGAGCACTGTACCTGCAGAGGAAAAGCAGGGAGACCCCTCTGGGGGCATCCATCTCCATGGGAGAAAAGAGAGAGCCACACAACTTTGCACTTCCATCCCACGCAAGACCAGCTTCTCTTGAGAAGTGGTGTTGGCAGCTGCATCTCCTGGCTAGACCCAAAGTGGAGCTCACTGTATTACCAGGCCAAGGGCTGGGCACTTCAAGTGAAATTAGCTGCTGCTCCCTTGAGGATGCTGATGGGCTCCCTCCTCTTTGCCTCTTAACTAATTAGTTCCCCAAAAGTAGGCCTGCAATTTTTGTCCTGGATATTTTGGCTTTTACGCAAATATATACAATATATTCTCTTGCTGAGCTTCAATGCTCACGATTGGAACACTGACGGCTGCATTGCATCTTGTCAGGATATATTTACATAGTTTACGTGAAGAAATGCACCGAACCACAATATTTGCTTGTTCTTGTATCTTCCTTGACAGATTAATAGAAAATGCGGTTGGTTGAGTTCACCAGCAACAGAAATTTTCAGTTGCTCAACTTTTGTCCTGCTGCAGTTTTGGGGAGATGGTGTCTGTAAGGGGGCTACTTTTAAGGCTTTCCTGGGCTGCATCTTGTCCCTGATGTATAAACAAAACATGCAGTTGACTTGCGGGAAAGCTAGATATTGCATTTAGGGTTCAGTTCAAACAGTTCTGTCATTTCTGTCACAGAGGATTCAGTGAATCAGCCCTGAGCACAGCTTAAGATACGTACGTAGTGTTTCCTGGGTCTGAATTCTACATGAACTCATAGATACTGTTCCCGTTCTGCAGACATTTCTCAAAGCACCATACCATGTGAGCAGGTGAACCTGCTTTGCTGTGACTCACATGCCAGCTTTGTTGGCAGGTCTTTGACACGAAGACTGAAACTTTGTACATTCAGCTTTCAGCTATGGTCAGTTTCTGGAGATTTGGTTATTTTTTTCATATATGAAGCTGGCGGGGCTAAGCAGTTACTAATTTTCTGTGTTATTCTGAAGTTCTTAGTCATTTTAGTTAGTGACTGTAAAGAAGGCTGAGGTTGAAACGTTTTGTGGCTTGCTCTACACAGCCCTTCCAAGGTAATAAAATGAGGCAGTATGTTTGCCAAGAGCTTATGGTGATCATGCTTGTTATAAATTTGCCTTTCTGTTTGCTAAACATTTTAAAGAGCCATATTTTGCCCTCAGATTTTAAACATAATTCCCCAGTGGTTTCAGTAAACATATCTCCTTTGGGCAGTGAGAGGAAACCTTAATTGTTAGTCAGCCTGATATTTGTAATCCCATAGGAAAAAGAACAAACCCATTTAAACTAATTGCTGTCCACTTTCAAATATATGGCTCTGGCCCCTTTAAAAGTGTGAAGTACAGAACAATAGCAGAGTGGGGAAGCTGGAAGTAATGCAAAGTTCTTTCCCTTTTGACATAAAGAGCAAACAGAGAAAGGGGAGGAATTTGGGGTGAAAAAACCCAAGTAAAAGTCTTTGAACATGGAAGTGATTGATTGCAGGCTCCTTAACAGTTTTAATGTGACAGTTGGGGGAAGGATAGCTCAGTGGCTTGAGCATTGGCCTGCTAAACCCAGGGTTGTGCGTTCAATCCTTGAGGGGGCCACTTAGGGATCTGGGGCAAAATCAGTACTTGGCCCTGCTAGTGAAGGCAGGGGGCTAGCCTCAATGACCTTTCAAGGTCCCTTCCAGTTCTAGGAGATAGGATATCTTTATTTATTTATATCTAATATCTAGATCTCATGGTCATTGACACCTCAGAAATGCCTGGGATAGGTTAAAGTTTTCTTTAGCAGGTTCAAGACTTTGTACTCTGGTGTGAATAATTTACAGGTACAAACAATGAAACAACATCAAGTTTGTGTGGTGTGAGAGAGAAGCAAGTTTGGCTCTAAATTGGCTTGAAGAGCACTGATTCCCGTGTATTTTAAACTGTAAAATGGTTGCTAAAGAAATCAGGAGACCCAGTTTGCCCTCAGGTAGAGTGACAATTGCTACCAGATGGTTGCCCACTGAATTACATTATTCTCCCATTTATACAAAACCCTATTATTCAAATCTGACATCTGATCCCTGCAGGCACAAAGTACAGGGAAGGCTGTGGTCCTGGCAGGACAGAACAGAGTCCTGGCCAACTGTCTCTGCTCTGCCCTGTCAGAATCGCAGCCTTCTCCTGCACCTTGCGCCTGCAGGGATCGGGAGTCACTGGCCCTGCAGCAGCGCCAGAAGCCCTCTGCAGTCCCACTGTCGCAGGAGTGAGTCAGCAGGATAGAACAGACATCCCCAGCCAGGACTGTGAGGAAGAGCCCCCTTCCATGGGGGAGGCCACCCTGCAGCTGAATGGCTCCTGCCATCTTGATTATCTGAACTTTCAATTATTCAAATGAAATCCATATCCCCCATGCAAGTTGGATAATCGGGAGTACACTGTGCTACAACATAAAATGTGTTAGGAGTCTCGGGGGGAGGCTCAGTGGTTTGAGCATTGGCCTGCTAAACCCAGGGTTGTGAGTTTAATCCTTGAGGGGGCCACTTAGGGATCTGGGGCAAAATCAGTATTTGGTCCTGCTAATGAAGGCAGGGGGCTGGACTTGACTTGATGACCTTTTGGAGTCCCTTCCAGTTCTATGAGATAGGTATATCTTCATATTAAAAGTTCCTGGTGGACAGGTTTCCATACTACAGAAAGAGCCCTCTCAGAGGGATAGAGGACTGACTAAATAAGAGTTTGAATTGTTCGTTCAGTTTAGAGGTGATACCACTACAAGATCAAAGTTGAGGCATGGGAAAGCTTCACTGCTGCTGTCTGAGCTGGACCTGATGGGTGGATAAGCAGAACATCAGTCTCAAGGACTGTCAGGCAGATGCTGTTTACCAGCCCTGTGTTCACACACTTTTAAAATAAACAATTCAAATTAGCTTGTTATCGCTAAGAAAGAAAAATCTACTTTTCTGCCTAGGACACGGTTAAGTACCTGTAACACTGTCCCTCATTTTCTTCATCTTCTTCTATTAAGGTAACGATGCCTGTGGAAAGAATGCGGATGCGTCCATGGCTCGAAGACCAAATAAATTCAAACACAATACCAGGGTTAAAATGGCTAAATAAGGTAAGATTTGTACGTATTTGAAAACAGATCAACTGTAGCAGGGTCTGAGATTTGGTTCCTTAGATCTAATTCTCATGGCTTCCTGTGAGACAAAGCAACGAGGGTAGACAGAGTTGAGCTGTTCTTGCTGAACCTGTTCTTCTAGCCCTGCATGCAGGATTTGAGGAGCTATTTTTGCTTATCAGATCAGTGACTCTTTTAAAAAACATTTTTCTTCCTCTGTCTTCTTTTGTGGGAGCAGGTGCTATGGAAACTCCATTGCTTTATGCTGGGAACAAAGTGCAGAGCCAAGCAGCTGCAGTGGGACTTGAGCAGAATGTTCTTCTGAATTGTAACAGTTTACTCTGCATTAACCCCTGAGCTGATATGCTGATCCCTGCTTGGAGCATGGATGCTTACTTGATTTCATTGCTACGGGCCGTATGGTAGAACTTAGAAGGGTAATGGGTGTCTTTTCCCATATAAGTCCCGATCAGCATTCCATACTTACCTAGAACTCTCAGTGGGAGGTTAAGATGTTCAGAGAATATAGGATCAAGCACGAGAACATTGGAGAAATGGTTTTCTTGAGCTAATTTTTAAAAAGTTCAAAATAAATGTAAGGCCTAAACAAACCCAAGTAAAATCACATGTATTCTTACTATGGAAAATATTAATTTATCTCACATAAAAGCGCGAGTCAGTGTTTTTTCAGCCATTGTGTGCTAATTTGTCATTTAAAGGCATGGAAAATGCATGTTATTAAGGCATGTTCTGATGTATAGAAATGTAGGATTTGCCATTCAAGGTCAGACAGTGATCCAATTAGTTTGGAACTCTGTTTCCAGTAGTAACTTGTTGCTTATGTGATCTGCTTTTGAACTGATGTGTGATATTTAGCTTCTATTATTTTTATCATTGCTTGCATAACTGTAAAGGCTAGCAGTCACCAAATTATCAGGTACTTTTTAAAATTCATCCATAATATTTTGTCTCAATAGCCTCCTGCAGCATTGAATTTCACATGCTGTGACTTGATGCTGGGTAAATAAATATTTTCTTTTATCTATCCCCAAATTAGCTTGAGAGTGCTAGTTCTTGTATTATGAGCCTCAGTAAAAAGGAGGGACTGATCAGTTTTGAAAGTTCCCTTTGTAATTTGAATACTACGTTCAGGTCCCTACTGAATCTTCTCCTTTGCTGTCTGTAGTCAGTCATATGTCACTTCTTCCATACCTAGGATCATCTTCATTGCCCATTTCTGGAAATGTTCATTCTCTGCTGAATCTTTCTTAAAGCAAGGCTGTCCATACAGGGCACAGTACTCCAGATGCAGGCATACCACTGTTCAGCGGCGTATTATTGCTTAGGCCGACAAGGCCTTGCTCCCTCCCCAACTCCGCCCCTTCCCCAAATCCCTGGCCCGCCTCCTCCCCCAGGCGCGCTGCGCTTCTCTCCTTCCACCTCCCTCCCAGGCTTGCCGCGCTGGGAAGGAGGGAGAAGCGACTTTCAGTGCGCTCGGAGGAGGCGGAGCAGAGGTGAGCTAGGACCCGCAGGTGCGGGGAGTAACGGGGGGCCAGGAACCGTTCCCCGGCCCGCCCCAGCTCACCTCTGCACCACCGCCGCCGCCATCCCCCGAGTGCGCCGCAACTCCCTGTCTCCCCCCTCCCTCTCAGGCTTGCTGCGCGAAAGCGCTGGGAGGAAGGGAGGGAGGAGAAGCAAGTAGCAGCGCGTTTGGGGGATAGTGGAGGTGAGCTGGGGCTGGCGGGCACGGGGAGTAACTCTTGGGGGGGGAGGGGCAGGGAACCACTCCCTGCCCCAGCTCACCCCTGCTCCACTGCCGCCATCCCCCAAGCGCGCCACAACTCCCCTTCTCCCCCCTCCCTCCCCGGCTTGCCGCGGGGGAGCGGAGGTGAGCTAGCGGGGGGAGAGGGGGCAGCGACAATTTTTTGACGGCCTAGGAGTGGCAAATTTGTTAATCCGCCCCTGCCACTGTTCAACCCAGTGCTATTGTAGCATTTTCTATATTATGTTTCACACCCTTGTTTAATACACCAAAAAAACCTGTTTGCTCTGCACTGAGAAGACCTCTCTATTGAGCTAGTGGACTCCTTAGTGTGTTTGTTCAGACAGTCCTGTGAATTCAGAGCCCATAAGCACATCAAGGTAGACTGTAAGGCACACTGTTGAGTTGTTTAATATTTGCAACTATTCTGCCTAGATCAAGGTGTTACAATGGTTATCTGCCCTTGCGCTTCTGGGCATAAGCAGGAGCCATAACGTATTCTTTGTTCCATTATATCATACTACACAACTGGGCAGCCATGTCGTGCTAATAAAATATTTTGAATTTGGATTATTTTTTTAAAGCAGAAGGCATTGGCTGCTACCAGGAGCAGAATACCAGATTAAATGACCTACATCTTCAACGTTAAGTGCAAAGTGATGCACACTAGAGAAAATAATCCCAATTTTACATACACAATGTTGGGTTTAAATTAGCTGTTTCTACTCGCTCAAGAAAGTAGTAGTTGGAGTCATAGTGGATAGTTTTCTGAACATATCTACTCAATGTGCAGCGGCAGTCAAAAAAGCTAACAATGTTAGGAAGCATTAGGAAAGGGATAGATAAAAAGACAGAAAATCTCATAATGCTACTACATAAATTCATGGTACGCTCAGACCTTGAATACTGCATTCAGTTCTAGTCACCAGATCTCAAAAAAGGTATATTAGAATTGGAAAAGGTACAGACAAGGGCAACAAAAATTACTAGGGGTATGGAACAGCTTCCATATAGGGAGAGATTAAAAAGTCTGGGACTTTTCAGCTTGGAAAAGAGACAACTAAGGGGGGATATGATAGAGGTCTATAAAATCATACATGGTATGGAGAAAGTGAATAGGAAAATATTTACTCCTTCACATAACACAAGAACTAAGGATCACCTGTTGAAATTAGTAGGCAGCAGGTTTAAAACAAATAAAAGGAAGTACTTCTTCACATAACGCACAGTCAACCTGTGGAACTCATTGCCAGGGGATGTTGTGAAGGCCAAAAGTATAGCTGGGTTCAAAAAAGAATTGCTTAAGTTCATGGAGGATAGGTCCATCAATTGCGATTAGCCAAGATGATCAGGGATGTGATCCCATACTTCGGGTGTCCCTAAACTTCCAATTGTCAGAAGTTGGAACTGGACGACTGGGGATGGATCACTCGAAATTGCCCTGTTGTGTTCATTCCCTCTGAAGCACCTGGCACTGGCCACGGTCAGAAGACAGGATAATGGGCTAGATGGACCATTGGTCTGATCCAGTATGGCTATTCTTACGGTCTTGCACTTGTATATGGCATCTGATCTTGCCCTGAAAATTCACATATCTTCATAGTTGCCTCTTACAATGTGAAATGGCTTCCTGAATCCACTTCAAAGTGTTTCTAATTGCAACTGATCACTCCAACAATGAGTCATTAAACCAAAAATAATTCCTATCATTAAGTGTAAATCCTGACCTTAAACAAGGCAGCACATGCAATCTGTGATACATAAGGCAAAGATTTTTGGCATGGATATTTTTATTAGAAATAATGGACAGGACACGGGCAATAAACAATAAATCATGGAAGTCCCAGCTTCGTGGTAGCGGGGCTGGAGTCCCAGCCCCACTGCCTGGGGCTGAATTACTGGAATTTTCAGGAAGTCAAAGAGGTCGCCTAAAATCACGGAATCTGTGACAGACTCGTAGCCTTAATGATACGGTATCATTTGCACCCACAGCTTTGTTTATAGACTAAACCAGGGGTCTCAAACTCAAATGACCACGAGGGCCACATGAAGACTAGTACATTGGCCCAAGGGCCGCATTACTGACACCTGCCCCCCGCCGCCCTCGGCCCCGCCCCACTCCACCCTTTCTGTGAGGCCCCGCCCCACTCCACCCTTTCTGTGAGGCCCCGCCCCTGCCCCACCTCTTCCCACCCCTTCCCTGCCCCCATTCCAATCTCTTCCCCGAAATCGCCACCCCAGCTCCGCCCCCTCCCTGCCCCAGGGGGTGCAGGAGGGGTGTGGCAGGGGCTCAGGGCAGGGAATTGGGGTGTGGGGTGCAGGAGGGATGAGGGGTGCGGCAGGGGATCAGGGCAGGGTATTGGGATGCAGGAGGGGTGCGGCAGGGTGCTCCGGGCAGTGGGTTGGGGTGCAGGAGGGGTGCAGAGTTTTGCAGGGGGTTCAGGGCATGGGGTCCAGGTGCAGGGTGCTGCAGGGGGCTCAGGGAAGGGGGTTGGGGTGCAGGGTACAGCAGTGGGTTGGGGTGCAGGAGGGGTGTGGCAGGGGGTCGGGGTGCAGGAGGGGTGTGGGGTATGGCAGGGGGTTTGGCTGCAGGAGAGGTTTGGGGGGCGGGCTCTGGCCTGGCGCGCACCGGGGGCAGGGCAGGCTCCCTGTCCTGCCCTGCTCCCGCGCCGCTTCCCGGAGCGGCGCGGGGGCAGGGCAGGCAGGCAGGGAGCCTGCCCTGCCCCTGGTGCGTGTCGGGCCGGAGCCGCTCTAGGTTAACGCTGTGGGAGGGCGGGGGGCCGCGAGGAGCTCGTGGCCCGCGTGTTTGAGACCCCTGCACTAAACCTATGGTTTGCCAATTGTAGAAGTTGTGGGGTTTAGGTGCTGGTTTTTTTTAACCATAGTTCTGCAACGGTTCATGGTAAAGAAAGAATCTGCGTAGAATAAACAGTATACCTGCTATTACAATACACAGCTTTTAAATTGTATTAAATGTAAAACCTTAAAAGTTCAGTATTGGGACTTTCATAGTTCACTTTCATGGGGAATATTGTCAGTTTTCATACACAATGTTATGTTGGCTAAATGGCATCTCAAGTAGTTACATTTTACTTACCTAAATGCTCCCTGCACTTTCAAATGGAGAAGTTTTTTCTTCACTTCCTGTCCTGTCCTGTCCTGTCCTGCTGCATAAGGTTACTGTGCACTGTTAAATAGTTACTATGTTCCACTCTAGAAGTGGCCACATTTCAGTGGTAGATTAAGTGACTCCTGTGTACTGGACTTGAAAAATCTGTTTGCTGGCTCAGCCAGGGCAAGCAGAAATTTTGTCAGTGTGAGTGGCGGAAGGGTAGTGGTTGTTCACCCTTCTGTTGAGACAAAGTTGGGGTGTGTGACATGCAGAGCTGAGGGTGGAGTAGTGTCCCTAATGCAGCTGGAGAGAAGGGCTGCAATGACAGGCCTGGGGCTGGGAGCAATCAGAGGACCTGTAACAAGAGCAGGAATTGAAGCACTTGGCTCTTTGCACATGTTTGGGACATTACCATCAAGACAGACACAGCCTATTTAAAACTCGCCCTGCAACTCTCTAGTTAGGAAAGAGCTGACCTCATGCTCTGTTGTTACCTGTTGTGACAACATAGCAAGAGAGTATTAAGTCTTCAAAGTTGTTTTCCTTTTCTAGTTTGTTGCCAGATTGCAAGCACTATTTCTACTTTTCCTTTGATGTCTCCAACTGAATGTGGTGTTGGCAATTTTTATTACACTGCTTTACAGTAGAATCTCAGAGTTATGAACACCTTGGGAATGGAGGCAGTTCATAACTCTGAAATGTTCATAACTTTGAACGAAATGTTATGGTTGTTCTTTCAAAAGTTTACAACTGAACATTGACTTAATGCAGCTTTGAAACTTTACTATGCAGAAGAAAAATGCTGCTTTTAACCATCTTGCTTTAAATGAAAGAAGCACAGAAACTGTTTCCTTACCTTGTCAAATCTTTTTTTTTAAACTTTCCCTTTTTTTTTTAGTAATTTAAATTTAACACAGTACTGTACTTATTTGCCTTTTTTTTTTTTTTTTTTTGGTCTCTGCTGCTGCCTGATTGCACACTTCCGGTTCAAAATGTGATGTGTGTGGTTGACCGGTCAGTTCGTAACTCTGGTGTTCATAACTCTGAGGTTCTACTGTAGTTAGTTAGTTTATGATTCACATATTTGTTCTACGTTTTCTAAAGATTACAGTGAGCCTGATTCATTTATTCCCAATCAGATTCAGCATCCTGCATGAATGCCTGAAAGACCAAATACTGTGTGTACAGTACGTGACTGAGCAGGGCTAATAATCTTTGGAATTTTCAACACAAATGAGAGAGCATGGAAGAGTTGCATTGAATTTTAATAGAAATTGCTGGGTTCTAAATTAACTGCAGTCATTCAGGGCATCATTTTGGAAAGCTCAATAAAAGCCTATGCTCAGCATCTGTCAAAACAGAAGACAATGGGAGGATGTATAAGGAGTAGGATGGAAAATAACACTGATGATATAATGCTATTATATAAATCAATGGTATGCTGTTACCTGAAATATTGTGTTCCGTTCTGGTCTTAAAAAATATGAAGCAGAAATACAAGTGATTCAGATATGGGTGATGATAATTATTAGATGCAAGGGAGATTTCCATGTGAAAAGACAGAGAGAAGACTGTGACTGTCGAGAGGTGATTGGTAAGTGGGATCGTAGATGGGTACAATATAACAAAGAGCATAGAGAACATAAACTGGGGGCTCTAGTTACACTTTTTCATACTTCAAGAACAAGGGGAGGACAGTGTTTGCTGAAGATATCACCTTCTTACCAGCCATTGATCTTGATGGGCAAGGTTTAAGTAGGTTCTGCTGATTCACTGAGGCAGGTGGTTCATTATCTCTCCCCAAGGCATCTCTGAAGGCTGTGAAAGTGGCTGTCCAGCAAGAGAGAAGATAGTATGGGCTGAGCAGTTCTCCAGTAGGACCTCTAGGTGCAGCCAAGCCTAAGGAAATGGCTTGTGATTGTTTGTTTTATGTCTTCGTTAATAAAGCAAACTCCAGGAAAGGGATAAAGTGAGTTTTTGACTCCACCCAATGTGGATTTTGCTTTAGAACAGATGGATGTAGCCACCTGTTCACAAGGGCTTTCAATGAAACTGAAAAGACACGTTTTACATTGAAAAAGGGTTATTTCTGGTATCCAACCCATATTTAACATGTGGAACTTGTGGCCACTGATATCACTGTAGTCAGGAGTTTAGTAGGCTTCAAGAAAAGATTAGACGATTCTATGACTAATGAAAACATTTATGTTTATATTGGATAGGATTGATTTTTACCTTACATGATATAAATCCTCATGCTTCAGGCCACAAACTGACTGCAGTTAGGAAGAACCTTCCCCTGCAGGCAGACTGTTACACAACTGACAACTTAAATGTTTTCTTGCACTTTTCTTTTAAGTTTGAAGCGTTAGGTACTGACTGCTGTTAGCAACAAAATCCTGGACAAATGGACCAGTGATCTTAGTCAGCATGACAATTCCTATAGGGCTTTTATGAACCATCCTATAGAATGGAAGTAAATGTAAAATCACTGCTCATAAACTTGGCTGATGACACAAAGATTGATGGAATGGTAAATAATGAGGAGAACAGAGCAGTCAAACAGAGCAATCTGGATTGCTTGGTAAGGTAGCTGGGTCTGTTCAAACAAAATGTGCATTAATACAGCCAAGTGGAAAGTTATACACCTGGGAACAAGGAGTGCAGGCCATATCTACAGAATGGGGGGCTGTGTCCCGCAAAGCAGTGACCCACGGAAAGGATTCAGGAATCAGAATTAGAGCTCTGTGAAATTCTTTTTGCTTTTTTTATATATATATTTGGGGGGGGGAAGGAGAGGATTTTGTTTTATTTCATTTCATCTGTGGGGGTGGAGGAGTGGGTCTTGCCCCCCAGGGTGGGAGGTCTTTGCAGGATTGGGTCCTGCTCTGGGAGGGAGGTGGTGTGGGAGTGGGAGGCACTTTGGATGGGGTCAGGCCCTAACTCGGAGAAGTGGGGGTGGTGGGAGGTTGCAGAGCAAGCCTGCCCTGCACTCACTCTGCAGTGACAGCTCCTACAGCTCCTGTCCCATGAGGCTGGGCCTGGCTCCTCACTCTCGGCACTGTGACCTGATGAGGGGGTGGCAGAGCAAGCCCATCCTGCAGCAGCAGCTCCTGTCCTGTGGAGCTGGGCCCAGACCTTCCCATACCAGGCATTGCAACTGGCTGTATGGAATGGCAGAGCCACTCAGGTTTGGCCCAGCTGGCCCTCCATTATGACAACGAGGTGGCTGGGCCAATCCTGAGTCGTGCTGCAACCCCATGTGCCAAGTTGCAACACCGCTCACCAAAACTGAGTGGTGCTGTGACCCCACATGCCAGGTTGCAATGCCCAGAGCAGGGAGCTGGGCCCGGTCTTGAGGATAGGAGTCATTGCTGCAGGGGAGTTTTTTGGTTTTTCTTCTTATACATTGATTTTCATTTCATGTCATGTTATTTCAAATTTTCCAAAACCAGGGGCTCTAGCCCTAGTGGACAAGCAACTCAATGTGAGCTTCCAGTGTGGAGATGTGGCACAAAGGGCTAATGCGATCCATGGATGTATAAACAAGGGAGTAGTGAGCAGGAATAGGGAAGTAGTTTTGCCGCTGTACACGGTCAGAGGAATTCAAATTGGAAATAAGACAAACACTTTCAACAATAACGGTGATTAACCGCTGTTTCTTGATGTATTTAGATCAAGACTGAATGCCTTTCTGGAAGATATGCTTTAATCAAACACAGTTATTGTGTGCAATGCAGGAATAACTGCATGAAATGTAAGGACCTGTGTTATGCAGGAGGTCAGACTAACATAGGTGCTGGAACTAGGGGTGCTGGGGGTGTGGCAGCATCCACAGGCTTGAAGTGGTTTCTATCCTATACAGAGTTTATAGTTTGGCTCAATGGCTCTCAGCCTCCTGCTATACAAATTGTTCCAACACCCCTGCAGACTAGATGATCTAATGGTCCCTTCTGGCCTTAAAAGCCTATGTATCTATGAATATAAGCACTCTTAAATTCTATAAATGTTAATATAAAAACCTAGAGAACTTGATTAATTTTCTGAAGTACACCATTTGTTTCATCCCTGTTAGATTGTATAAGACATTTCCGTAAAGTGTACTTACTGCCATCTTCAACATGCTCAAACATCTCTCAGGCTCAAACCCATCTTTTATTAATGTAGAAGGTGCATAGTAAATATTACGCAAAGAAAAGAAGAGGATAATTATATATTTAAACCAGCCTTGCAAAAATCCACTCACTCATCTGGGGCAAGTATTTTGTTAACGGGCAAGAAATATGTTATTAGTATCTTCATTGTTGTTAAGTTAAATGTAGGCAAATGGAATTTTATGTTTAGGCTGATAAATTTTCACAACAATTTTGAAATGATGTTTAGAAAATACATCTAGCCCCAAACTTTTACAATGTTTTGCCTTTTTTCATTCTCCATCGGTTCTTTTGGTTTCAGTATTGTTTTGTTGATTCACTTGAGTATATTCCCTCTTGCTGCATGACCATCTCTCCCTTTGATACTCCTTAGTTCATGACACACACATTGTGTATTATCACAGGAGAAAAGGTTCAGGCAAGCATTGAGCTGGAGCTAGGGATTGCTAAATCATTGACTTGAACCATTACTGCTGTGTCTTGCATTGCAGTGCTGTTTGTGCTTCCTACCAGGATGGTGCTGGTTGGAAGCACGGATAGTGCTGACAGGCATTAAAGCTTTGGGCCTGTCCTTGCTGGGTTTGGATGCAGTGATGCTTTGGACCCGAGCACAGCAGGGGTGGGCAAAGAGCTTTCACCTTAGATATGATCAATTATAGCTGTGGAAGGAGGAGAGCTTCTTTTCAGACTGATCAATCAGAGAGAAAAAAATGAGAATAGAAGAATAAAAATGAACATAACTATATAGTCCTAACAAACAAGAGAGAGAAAAGTTTGAGTGGAATCAGAAGCTGAAGTAAAAGGCAGAATCAGAAAAAGAAAATATCATTGAGAGATGAGAAAAGAAAAAAAGTAAAACTTTACTTTTATAGAGATATTTGTGTGTGAGAGAATACATATGGGACGTAGACTAGGAGGAGAGACAGATAGAGAAGGAAAAAAAGTGGCGCTGAAGGAAGAAGAGAAGACCACACACGAGCTACAGTTCGTTAATTTTTAGATTATTTCATAGAAATGTATAAAATGCATTGATCACAATGTTCTTAGATGTAACCTTCAGAGCAGTAAAGAAAGAGTACATTCTTCTGTTCTATACTGAGATACTAAAATGATCCTTAGTCCCTCCCCTTTTGCATCCTGCTTCCTTAATGACCTTTGATTCCTGCTGTGAAGGAGTCTTGTACATTTCACTGTGTTATTGTGTCTGATTTGCTTGCCTCACCCAATTTTAGATGTCATCATCTCCTACTGTGCTGGTGCCTCATAGGCTAAATTTTAAGCCCCTCACCCTCCTACAAATTTCTAATCGTAAAAAGAAAAAATTCTGCACTGCCAAAAGTGCCTTGATTTTGAATATTTATAAATGTGTGGTGCAGCATATGATATACATGTGTCAGCTTGGAAAACCTGCCCAATTTTTAGTCCATAAAGGGTAGGCTGACCAGATGTACCATTTTTAAAGGGACAGTCCCGTTTTTGGGGACTTTTTCTTATATAGGCGCTTTTTACTCCCCACCCCCATCCCGTTTTTTCACAATTGCTGTCAGGTCACCCTAATAAAGGGGCATCTGAAGGTTTCACAGATTTAGGGCTCTATCCTGCTCCCTCTGATGCCAGTGGATGTTTTGCCATTGACTTCAGCAATAGCAGGATTGGACCATAAGGGAGCAAATGAAACAAAATACTTGCAGATGCTGGAACTGTAGATGTGTTTTTAAATGAGTGGATTAAAGTCCTCAGAAAATCTGTGATTCAATCAGAGTTTGTTTTTCTTTCCAGGAGAAGAAGATTTTTCAGATTCCCTGGATGCACGCTGCACGACATGGGTGGGATGTTGAAAAAGATGCTCCTTTATTTAGAAACTGGGCAATTCACACAGGTACTGGAACTCTCATTTCTGCGGACCAGATTTTGTTTGCCTTTGTGTTTCTCCCGGAGATTTTCCCTTTAATTTTGTTCGTTTTTGCAAATGCGGTGAATGAATTTAAGGACCTGAATCTGTGAGATGCTGAGAACCTCTTGCGACATCCTTGGTACTCTCCTAACTTTATTGAAGGGCCGTAACTTGCTTCCATTGAAGACAACAGTGAAACTTCATTGACCGAAATGGAAATGAAATTGGTTCAAAATCAATGGGAATAGAGACGGCTCAGCAGCCCTTATGCTCTTAAATTTTAATACAGGTTTGAACCAGGTATAATAAAGGTATGTGCTGTAAAAGCTTACTCGCACAACTCTAGCATTGCATCTGATCTGCAACACCCATACTATTCCAGCTCAGGGCCTTTCTTGAGAAGAAGCTGTCAACATATAGTCTAGAGATGTGCATGAAAATGAGATCACCAAATGAGCCTTCTCTTGTAACCTAAACTGTGGTTTGAACTTGTCTCTCCAGAATCAAAAGGAGTGCACTGACACTAACTCATGGTGCTACTAGCTCTCCCTGGGCTTTGAAAAAATGTTTAATATGTACCTAACTTTCTTTATTTTCTTGCTTGTTAGGAAAATTTCAACCAGGAGTAGATAAACCTGATCCAAAGACATGGAAGGCAAACTTCAGATGCGCTATGAACTCCTTGCCTGATATAGAAGAAGTCAAAGACAAAAGTATAAAGAAAGGAAACAATGCCTTCAGGGTTTACAGGATGCTACCCTTATCTGAAAGGCCTTCCAAAAAAGGTAGACGAAGGGACCCATGAACATGAAATCAATGTTAGGTACCTAGCTGGATCTTAATTTGATGATGGAGACTTCTACTCCAGTATCTGAGACCTGCAAAATATGGCTGTTGTACCTTGGCTTCTGTGAAGTCACATGTATTTATCCAAAATATTTCCATGAACAATAGACAGACTGCATTCATTTAAAGGGATAATATACTTTTTTTTTTTTTTTTTTTTTTTGAAAGAGAGAGCATACACAGGATGTGATGTCTGAAGATCAAGTGTCTGGTATAAATTGGTTTAGCTTCATTGAAGACAATGGAGCCATATTGATTAGCAGCTGTGGCTCTGACTCCAGATATCGAGTCTGTTTCATATTTGGAGCAAAAAGGAAACCATTATGGTCAAGATGGGACATGGAAGTTCTGAGTTTCTGCTACATTTTAAAGGGAAAAACCATTCTACTTCTACAATGTTACAATCATTTCATTTCTACTCCCAAAGAGAAACAAATTGACATTTCCCCCCATCCTATGAAGTGTCTGACTAAGTGTCCTACTGGGTGGCACTTAGCACTGGAACAGGTATACATGCATAGGTTGGAGATCTGTGCTTTGTAGCAGATCCTTCCCTCCACCCCTGCTCCCCCCCTTTGCCTGTACAAAAAAACTCTTTCTGAAAGAGGTGCAGATGTGGATTATTCAAGAAACATTAATTTAGGCACAGGTATCTACCACCTTATAGGACATGGGAAAGCCATGGAGAATGGCGCCTTCTTCTCACCCATGGTTCCACCTTCTAAAGCCTCCCATAGTCCAATCTCCATAGAGTGTCCACAGGGGAGAAGATAGCATAGAGACATCTCCGCCCTCTCTTTAGGCCTTCTGGGAGATTTCTGTCTGATCAGGGTAGCCTCCTTTCATGGAGAGAGATTAGGGAGATAGTGGATATGATTATAGTTAACAGAACTCATTCAGAATTAGGAGGCAGACATCTTGCTGCCTGCTGGCTAATTGGGTTAGGAAAAAACCCACTCTTGGTTGCATTCAGTGGCAGAAATATGGTACATCCAGAGTGTAAATTAGCTAGGGTCTGTGTGGACACACCTTTTTCTGTGTTGTTTTTTTTTAGTTTTGTTTTCTTCATAAATAGTGGCTAGGAGTCCCAAAGAAAACAGAAAATACACCCCCTAGACCTAGTGCTCCTCTGCAGTCTGCTTCATATCCTACACCGTTCAGACCAGTTCCTGCCCCAGATGGCAGGTTCCCTGCCTGAATCCTCTACTCCTATCTGCCACTAGGCATTTACAGCTCCTGTTGGCCACTCTGCCCCTAAAATCATAGAAGATTAGGGTTGGAAGAGACCTTAGGAGTTCATCTAATCCAACCCCCTGCTCAAAGCAGGACCAACCCCAACTAAATCATCCCAGCCAGGGCTTTGTCAAGCCAGGCCTTAAAAACCTCTAAGGATGGAGATTCCACCACCTCCCTAGGTAACGCATTCCAGTGCTTCACCACCCTCCTAGTGAAATAGTGTATCCTAATATTCAACCTAGACCTCCCCCACTGCAACTAGAGACCATTGCTTCTTGTTCTGTCATCTGCCACCACTGAGAACAGCCGAGCTCCATCCTCTTTGGAACCCCCCTTCAGGTAGTTGAAGGCTGCTATTAAATCCCCCCTCACTCTCCTCTTCTGCAGACTAAATAACCGCAGTTCCCTCAGCCTCTCCTCGTAAGTCATGTGCCTCAGCCCCCTAATCATTTTCATTGCTCTCCGCTGGACTCTCTCCAATTTGTCCACATCCTTTCTGTAGTGGGGGGACCAAAACTGGACACAATACTCCAGTGCCAAATAGAGGGGAATAATCACTTCCCTTTATCTGCTGGCAATGCTCCTACTAATACAGCCCAATATGTCATTGGCCTTCTTGGCAAGGAGGGCACACTGCTGACTCATATCCAGCTTCTCCTCTGCTGTAATCCCCAGGTCCCTCTCTCTTCTTCTCCACCCAATCAGAGATTGCCACACCAAACACTCCTTCCACTACTATCAAGCACAAGCCCTCCCCCTTTTTCCATTCCTCATGCTACCTGCAGCCAAACACACCCAGTGGTGGTTGAAAGGCGAGGAGTGGCTGAGGTGATGCTATACTTGGTAAGGTGAGTGTGACTGGAGGAGAAAGACAGGGAACCGGGCACTTACAGGGGAAGGACTAGACTGAGCTATGTATGGCAGATTGGGCACAGCAGATATTTGGTTTTAAAGTTACTGGGTGTCACCCGCCTATGATGCATTTTATAGACTCTGGCATACCTTGTTGCACTGAGTTACACTCCATTCAAATTTGTACGGTTCTCTTCATAGCCATAAAAGCTAGAAACATAATTTGTCTTCAAAATGACAGCTGAGTTTCTGGAGCACAGAGCTGATTCTGGAATACGCAGGGCCTTGTCTGTAATTGCATAATGTGTTGCCACCTTCCGGCTCTGTCTCTTAAATAAATTGAGGCACAAATAGGGGCAAAAGAAATTGGCTGAGCATCACTGTGAATTAAAAATCCTTGCAATGTCCCAGTACAAGGGATGGCTGAATCTCATAGAGTTCAAGGTTTTGTGAATATGGTAATCTATTTGGATTCTCAAAACAAGTGTGTTTCACAAACCATTCCCATTCTAATTGAAATCCATGTGTTTTTTTCCAAGTGTGATTACATTCAAACAAACACGTTTTTCTAACTAAAGGGACCCTTCTACTACATATCAGGGGGGAAAAAAGGCCAGTCATGGGTGCTGGAATTAGGGATGCTGGGGGTGCTGCTGCAGCAGCCCCTGGCTTGAAGTGGTTTCCATCCCATACAGGGTTTACAATTTGGTACAATGGCTCTCAGCACCCCCACTGTACAAATTGTTTCAGCACCTGGGGCCTTTAATGCCTCCTGTCTACAAGCTAGGCTGAATGTGTGGGCGATCTGTGTATGGTGTACTGCATAGACTGTGTTTATTTTTAATTAGGAGGTGTGCTTTCTTCCCCTCTGCTCCTCTTTTCAGTCCCTGTTTTTCAATCTGTTCTCTGTGTTCCATTTCCCCCCTGTTTTTCCACTGGATTTTTTTCCCCCTCTCTGCCCCATCAATGCTTCTTTTTTACAGTCTGTTCAAAGCAGACTATGTACCCAAAATATTGGAACAGAACTTTTTGGCCCCTCAGTGCTGAAGTATGTTCAAAATTAAGCATAATGAGTCCTCCCATCCCTAGCAGATCCTGATGTTTTGAGGCACCTCGTGATATTTCCTAGTTAGTATTTTTTTTTCCTGCCAAGGGGTAGGAGGGGGTTGATTGGTTGTTCATCTCAATTGGTTGTAACAAAACTTCCTTCCTTCCTTCCATTGCTCCAGGAAAGAAACCAAAGACTGAGAAGGATGACAAATCCAAACAAATAAAGGTAAGAGTTGGCTGTTTCATAGTGAGCGACACTCTAGCTTGTGTCAGTTATTCTGTTGTAACTTTTCTTATACCCACTCTAAAATAATATCCGAGCTACTTGTAGTCCATTCTGCCATCTTTCTTTGCCTGTGGTTTCTCACCTAACGTCTTTAGAATGGCACACTTTCATTTCTTTAACATGAAGCTTGTTGCAACTGTGGCTGATGTGATCAGAGTAGCACTAGCTTTTGTGTTGCAGCTGGATATTGGAAAACAGTCAGCTTGTGGATATATTTAGCAAATGTACATTTGTGTTGATAGAAATAAAATAACTATGTAGGGAATGGTCCTAGGCAACAACAATACCCTATGTAATTAATTTGTGTTGCTGTTGTGTTGGAAATTAGTTTGTATTTAGGTAAGAACGGTAGCTCTAATAGGGTTGCAGTCTGTGTTCATGACTCCTTTGCACATCCTGGAACTGAGCGCAGAGCTCCTGCCAAAACATACTATGGGCCTGAACTTGCCAATCCTCACTAGCAAGTGTTGTGCTTCCTAGCTGGAGTAGTTCCATTGAAGTCATTAGAGAGAGACTGACGCATGCTCCAGAGTAAATGTTAGCAGGACTGGGCTGTAAGCCAGAAATAAATCCGAAATCTTGTTCAGAAAAAACAACTGAAAACAAAGTTTACCGTCTCAAATCATTAGCAGAACATGGGGCAAATCCTGCAACCTTTTCTCTGGCAAAGCTGTCATTGAAATCTGTGTCCACAGTAACAGCTCCTTTGTAGTGTATGAGTTGTAGCAGTGTGCAGTAATGAGCAGCCCCTGACTTCCCTGCCACTCCCTATTAAAGAGAGACCAAATTCAGTCCTGACATTAGCAGGTTCAGCTGTCCCTGGGTCAGTGGTAATTTCATCTGCTTACACCAGAGGAGAATTTAGCGCCAGCTGTTGTGAAGTCAGTGGGAATTCTGCCTGAGTATGTACTGAAGGGTCTGGCCTTATATTTCTCCTAATTAAATTGAAATTTTTGAGAAGAAACTGTAGTTCTTATATATGTGTGAGCTATTCCACTTAGCAGGCTCTGCATGCCATGGCCCCCCTTAAGGACATGGAAAGGATTTTATGCATTGTGAACTCAAAGACCCTTTTTGAAATGCACCCTTGTTAAAACTGAATTCAGGGTAAAATTCTCCTGATGCATCACAGAATCAAATTCTCCACAGTTGGACTATGGCTTTCAATGGAATGAGGTGGCAAACAAAACCTGTGCTGGCATTTGTCTTATTTAATACATAAGTATACTTAATATTTCAAGATATTACTTTATTGTATTTTTATTGAGTTTAAGATTGTTTTAAGACAACACTATTTAACCCTGGTATCCAGATTACATAGCCACCAGTATTCATTTTAATGCAAGTGCCAATCATAATTAGCAGCCAGAGGGATGCAAATTGCCAGCAGAGAAACAATTCTCTACCCATACCTACTCACATGGGTCCAGTCCTCTGAGCACTCATTACCAGAGTACTTCAAGTGAAATCAGTGGGATTATTACTCATGGCATTATGCCTGGTAATAAGTGTTCGTAAGAGTAGGCCCCAAGTGTTGGGAGCAGCATCTTCCGGATATTATATCCTGTAACACTGGAACATGTAAGCTGTTTGTCTGTACTTCCAGCCCACTCTCCCATACACCAATGAGCTTAGAACTCACCAGCCCCTATGAGCTGGAGCCAGGATGCTATCCCAGAGTATTCTGGTTTATTTCAACAACTGTGCATGTGCCGATTTTAGATTGTTTATGTTTTAAAATGATTGCAGTCTCTGTACTCAACAACTATTAGAATGCCATCAATTATTGCAGAAGTAATAGTGATCCTTAATTCAGACACTGCCACATAGGTAAAGGATGAACTAATTTACAAATATGTTGTTTGAAAATTGAAACACACTTATAATTTTCAAGTCTACAAAGGTGTTTTGTTGATGATTTGGATTCTTTATTTTTATTTTATTTTAAACGAAAGCTTTGCACTTCACCTTTAAAACAGTGTTTCATTCTCATGAAGATTACTGGGAAACTTTTCCATGACATGATGGCTGTTAAAGTGCCTGAAATAATCCTGTGGTCTATACTTTACAGATGGAGAAGACTAAGGACTGGAAGCTGAGTGCTCAAAAGGAGTTAGGTGTTGTGACACAATGCATAACTTTTAGATGCTCAGAAAATCACAGGGACAATGCTGCAATTTGCAAAGCCTGAGTTAGACATCTAGATTCCCTATACAATGAATAGGAAGAGAGAGCACCTTCGAATGATATTCTCAAAAGCCAGTATGTGAGGCAGGGAGACACCTAAGCTAGCCAACGGGAGAAGCTGACAAGAGAACTGAATACTAAGCGCTGCCCCTCTTACAGAGATAGATGCACAAAGATGCAAGGAGATGCTGATCTCTGTTGCTGATGCTCGCTTTATAACTTTTGGCCCTATGGTAAAGTGCTCACCTGGAATGTGGGAAACCCAGGTTCATTTCCTCCCTCAGGCAGAGGGGGAGAGAGGAATTGAATAGGGATCTCCTACCTCTCAGAAGAATATTTTGATGTGGGGGCTCCCTCAGTCTCTCCTGCTGAATCTGTCCCACTGTGGAAAACAGTGAAAGAGAAATTGGAGCAGGGTACTGGACCCAGGGTGTCCCATGTCCCAGGTGAGTGCCCTAACCACTGGACTGTAGAGCCATTCTCTCTCTCCCCCCCACCCCCCCATGACTGTGGATAAATATTTAAATAGTAATTGGGCCAGCAAGATTGGGCTCCCAGCTCCAATCACAGTTTCATTATTTTTCCACACTGGAACAGCTTTATCAGGAGAGACTCAGCGAGCCCCCCATCAGAACATCCCATAGTGTGGTGGCTAGAGCACTCTCCTGAGAGGTAAGAGACCCCTGTTCAAATCCTCCCTCTTCCTCTCTGTTTGAGTGGGAAATTGAACCCGAGTCTCCTGCATCCCAGGTAACTGCTCTAACCATGGGGCTCTTCCTCCAAGTGGGCTTTGGTTGGGACCTGATCTGGAAGGCAGCCTCTGAGTATGCCTACCGGTCAGCTCCCACATGCAACTTAAGCATCCCAACACCTCTGTATCTCCTGGTTTGACAGTCGCTCTGGGGCTCAAGTGGGAAGTAGGGATCCAGACACCTAAGGTGAACCAGCAGTGCAAATGCCCAAAGGCAGAGACATTGGTCCTGAGGGAATTTTTACCCTGAAAATGTAGGCATTGAGTGTGTTTAGGTATCTACAGGGGTTAGGCAGGAGTCTTGTGCCTCACAGTGGAGCCAAAACTGGAACATAGATGCCTAATTCCTTTTGAGCAGCCGGCCCTAGATCCCCAGCTCTGACACCTTCTGTCTCTACAGTTCTACGGTGCCAAAGGCTGAAAGAGCCCATCGTGTAACTTAGAGCAACCTAAATTCAGTCTGCTTCACGTTACACTGTCTGCTGCATTCCCATAGGGATTGCTCCACTGACTAAGTACCAGCTGGGACACAGTGTGCTCCCTTCCTGCCCCCAGCATGCCCCTCCTATCCCTGCCCCTGACAAACCCCTGCTGAAAATCTGCAGCTGCTTCCTTAAAGTGGCTTTAAGATCCTTTTTGTACCAATGAGGTGCTGGTGCAGTGCAAAGTAGACTTAGTCAGGGCCAAGAATCTGGCCCTAACTTCAGTGTTATCTATTGCTGATTATTAGTATTAATATTGATAGTACACTGGTGCCCAATATTGGTAGCCCCTTTGTGCTAGGCATTGTACAAACATGCAAATGTTTGTTTTGTGGCTGCAATGTTAGGGTCCCATTGGAAAATTACTGCCTAACTTTTACAAACACATGATAGGCAGAAAAGCATCTGCTATGGCAGAAAAGTACCACTTTTATAGTAACCACTTGCACAGTTTGATCTGAAGATTTTGGCCTGGATCAGTTTTTGCTGAGTGGAGGCAGAATTTAAGGCAGAGAGAGAGAGAGGAATTGTCACAGTTCGGGGCAACTGCACCTGTATTTCCCCTCCATGGTCCACCAAGGGCATCCATTCTCGGCTTCTGGCTCCCAGCTATCACCTATCCTGGGTGGAGACTTGTGTCTCTCTCCCTCCTGACCGAGGGTTTTCTAGGCTGCACATTTCCTGCCTACACTGTGATATCCCAAGCAAGCTAGACTGCCTAAACAGGCCAGTGTCTGTGTTTTGCTCTGTCTCCAGAGGTTATGACCAGGTAATTGCCCACAGTTTTAAGTTACCACGCAGTCCTTTCTAAGCAGGCTACTTTTATTCTTCAGGTGGAAGCATTACAGAAAAAAACATATTAAAACAATAAAAGAGCCTATACACATGCTAATAAGTTTACCAGAGATCACCCCTTTCTCTTCAGCAGGGCTTTGGTAGGAGTCAGTCCTTCAAACCCCACCAAGGATTTTGTTCTGTGGTTACAAGTTCATATCTGCTTTAGCTCAGAACAAGCACACTGACACTGGGCAAATTAGCCTGTTTCTTTACATATAGTGTGGCCTTTGATCGTCCGATTCTGAGAACAGGAGACGATGATCCCTTCCTGAGTGCATAGCTTTAGAAGGCTGGGTTTTTGCATAAGTAGGGGGAAGGAATTTGCATTCACCTCCCTCTAGCTATTTCCCAGGAACTCCACTTTACATGTATTGTCCCAAAAGATCATTTTTGTCTGCCATATTGTTCAATATAGTAGTCTGATCATCCAAGTCCACAATAATAGAGAACCTTTGCATTTAATACAGTGGACTCCAAAGATAATTAATTCAATAAGGGTTTTCAAGGATATTTCAGGAAATTGCCATATCTGTCACATCAATTTTAAAAAGCTCTTTAATGTATTTGAACAAACAATGGGCCAAATTAATCCCCATTATAGCACCATTTACTTCCCGATGTACAGTAGGGATAGATTTGTCTCTATCTTTTAGACTCTTCCTGTTTAGCATTTTTTAATTTATGGTACTTTATTCAGCATCCACTGCTAACAAGAGAAAAATTGTTTTTCACTTTAATTTCCACAATCAATTCTGATTTTAAAAAAATCACAAAAAATTGGTGCATGTCCCCAGATAATTTGGGACCATTCTGATCTTTGGCTCTTGCTGTAAATTCATCCTGCTTGTGTCCATCTGAATCGGTTTTCAGACAGTAGGCCCTGTCCTGCCCACAGTGAAAACAATGAGAATTTTCCCATTGATTTCAGTAAGAGCAGCAGCTGCCCTGCTGTAGTAAGAATAAGTGGTGGTTTTATAACTTGTTTCATAGCTTATCAGGTATAGCGTATGGGAACTGTAACAGGGAAACACCCCACTGGAAACCTTCCCAAGACCAATAGATTATAACCTACCACTGCATGTTCTCACATGCACACATAGTAAGTTATCCATTTAGAGAGATTTATACAGTTTACAACAAGGTAGCCAAGCTTTGCGATGGTCTGAGTACAAGTAGTACATGTTATATACATGATATAAGTAAAAATATTTGCCTCATAATGACATATATCCCCAGGTAACAGCCCCATATGCTTCATCTTCTCCACAGTTCCTGTGTGTGTGTGTGTGTGTGTGTGTGTGTGTGTGTGTGCGCGTGTGCATAGACAAAAGGCCTGATTCTCTTCTCACACTCATTTAAATTAGGAGTAACTTCACTGAGTTCAGTGGAGTCTTTCTGGTATTAAACCAGTGCATGTCAGAAGAGAGTCATGGCCCAAGTAACCTAGAACTTTTTGTAGTCCTAATTTTTCTTTGCTGTCCATGGATCCTTTATGAAGGACCAGTGAAAGTTATCAGAATTCATCCTTTCCAATAGTGAACAGAAGACACTGATGCTTTGATTTATGGGACTGACACAACTGACATCACATATAAAGGGCCTGATTCTCATTTATGCTAAGGGCATTTTATACAGCTCTGGCAGAGTAAAGAGTCCTTCAGATGGGACTGAATTATATTGTCACTCACTTTAAGGCCCCATTGTAAAGTCAGAAAGATGTAAACAAGAATCAGGACCAAAAATGGTAACTACTTGGTTGGTAGCACTGCAGCTATGACTGCCAAAAACTATCCAGTTAGAGCAAGCTCATTAGAAAAGGGACATCACACTGTCCCTACAGTCTCTCTGACACCATGATCACAGAGTTTATTGGATTTACAGAGTGAAGGGCTGGGAACAGAAAACTTGAAGCCCAGTTCACCTTTGCTCTACACCTTGCGTGTTCTTTTATACCCATGCAAAGTAAGTATAAAACACTACCAGATCTGAATGGTATCATGTTACACCTACTTTGCACGCAGTTTGCTCAGATGTAAATGATCACACAAGTTTCAGGGCAAAATTGAATCAGGCCCTTACTATTAATCCTGGTATTGTCAGTCCCAAATCAAATTATATCTTATATGATTTATAGGCCTTGTCAGGCATCCAGCAGGGAGGGGGGCTGATCTTGCAGTTAATCCCTTGTTTTAAAAAAATGATGATGGTCTGTTAAAGAACTCCCAAGTTTTTTGAATATACTGTAGAAGTTATTACAAAGAGAATTACATATATTCCCCAGCTGACACGCAGCAAATACATAGAGGTATATTGTGTATAGAACAGGGGTGGTTGTTTTCACAACAGAATTGCTGTATGGCAACAGCTGTGATGAGATCTAGAAGGTTTGATTTAGTATAAATGTTTTGTTTTGTTTTGGACTCTTGTGATAGAGAAAAAATAAGGATAGAATTTAGTAATGACTGTACAGACACCTCAGGCGGTCTTTCAGAAAGAATTAAGTGCTGCAGTATGTTTGGAAAGCACTGAGGATGAATATTTAATAAAATGCTGTTTTAAGGCAGTGTGTCAGCCTCATTACCCCCAATGTTAATCTTTTATAACAAAGAGTGTATTAATTGATTTGTTCTTTGGAGGCTTGCTGTCAATGTAAAGAGTCACTTTTAACTTCAGTTTAAATGGAGAAGGCATGGAAATGTAGTTATCTCTGGCCTCCTTTTGGAGAACTTAAGTGTTGATCTTCATCCTGCTTCTACCTGGGAGCAGTGGGTATGTGTCTGGCAGAAACTGATTTGCTATGTTGTGATCTTGGCACAAAGAGATGACTAGGGAATAAAGTCAAGGTTCCTAAAATAAACGAAAACTAAATCTGACACAACTCCACTGTTTTCATTCTAGCAAGAACCAGTTGAGTCATCTTTTGCAGTGACTAATGGAATAACTGAGGTCTCTTCTGACTACTTCCTACCCTCCACTATAAAAAGTGAAGTCGACAGTACTGTGAATATTGTAGGTAAGTGCTTCCAGTGCATACTTCTCACAAGTAGTAAACCAGTATGCATGTGTCTTTAGACTTTAAACTCCAGTTCATGACATAGATGGTATCAGAATAGCACATATGACTGCATGAAGCTGACTCTAGCATCAGTATTTTACATTTTGGAGTATGCCAAAGTTATAAAACATGCTTCACAGGACCAGGTTTGTGATCTAAAGGTTTGCCACAAACCCAGAATGTGAGTTCAGGTCTCTAGCTCAATCCCTTGCTCCAAGGCTAGCAGGGGTTGGGAGCAATAAGCTCATCTTCTGAGGGGGAAAAAAAGTATTTCTCATCACTTTGGTGGCCCTTCCTGACATTAACCAACTCCCGAGAGAACCACATACAGCGTTCCACAGCCAGGTTGATATTTTATCCAGTGCACGGTGAGTAGTAACCTTGGGGCATAGAAGTTGAAAGAGTTCTCATGATTCCAAGATGGCTTGAATGGCTTTTGACAGGTTGCCATTTTGGTGGTAATTTAAAAATATATATTAAAGGGTTAAATGTGATGTGACCCAGATTATTTTAACCAGCACTTCAGTAACGGAATGTGCTGTTAACATCAAAATGTCAACAGCGAAGATGAATGAAAACTGCATTTAAAACTGGTGCGTTAGGAGTTAGCTGACAGAGTAAAATGTGAATAATTGGTTCTTAGCAATGTAAGTTGGGTTATGTTTTGACAGCTCTTTGGCTGTAGTTATTGTTAGAGTGAAATGAAATCCAATCACCACTTGGCCTAGAATGTCTTTTTTTCTGTACAAAGTGAAATGTTTGAAAATACGTTAACGTTCTCTTTGCAAAGATGATAGGTTTTAGTTGCAATGACTTGTTTTTTGTCACGTTTATTTTGCAGGCTAAGTTGTAGGCTTTTTCACAGAGAGACTTTTCTGGATGGAAAATTTAGGGTGCTTCTGCTCTCCAGGGAGCAGTATGTTTAATTGCACTGTGTTTTTATGAGCATGTTTAGATTTCTACTCCTTCTATTACAGAGGGTCTTAAAATTAGCCTTGGAGGAATTCCAGCACTGTAGTGAAACATTTTTCCCAAGTAAAGCAGACCCAAGTGCAAAATTGAAATCTAAAATACCCAAAGGTTGATGTGGAGCCAGTGGGAAGAAACTTTATACATTTTTGCTTTATTTAGAAAACTGTAAGTCAAACAATGGACAGTTTAAATCCTTTTGGGGCATATTGAGCCTGATTCCAATTAAGTCAAAAGAAAGACTGACTTCAATGGACTATGGATTTGGACTAGGTTTATAGAGCTCAATTCTGGGAGGTACTGAGTGCTTTCAACTTCCATTTAACTTCACTGGAAGTTAAATGCACACTGCATTGATAAGAGGTTCTCAGTAGTTCATAGGAAAAGACTAGTAGATGACACTAATATTTATCAGTCTGGTCTATGTGCCATAATAAAAATAAGGAAAGTTCTTCTTCGAGTGCTTGCTCATATCGATTCCAATTAGGTGTACGTGTGCCTAACTGGAATGGATATGAGCAACACATCTCGAAGAACAACAGTTACAAAGGTGAATTACCGTTTTTTACTCCGGCAAACAGAAGCGAATCCAAATGTTGTAGGGCTTTATTTTTGCCATTGTTGTCAGGTATACATCATTCATAGCAGGAATACCTAGGGCCAAATCGTGCTCCCTTCACTCATGTGAGTAATTTTTATTTCACGAATAAAGCATTTGGGATTTGGTCTACAATTGAGAGCATCCTGTTTGTGTGAGTGTGCTTTCTAGTTTAATTATCTAGGCTGTGTAATTCGGATAGGCAGCAGACAGGGAAATCCTTATTTACTACTTCAAGGAGTTTTTCAACACAAACAGCAAAAAAAAAAAAAAAGAGAGAGAGAGAGAGAGGCAGAATAGATTCATCCTGTGTGTGCTGGGGAGGGGAAGGGAAAGAGGGCGATGGTGCAGCTGAAGCTAAGCCCATGGCATTTTGTCCAAGCTACCAGTATTTTTGCTGATGAGCGTTGAATTTCTCTCTCGGGGTTGGGTAAGAATTCTCCAGTTACTGAAGAGAAAGATAAGGCCATCGAGGCAGAGTGTTCTTAATAAGACAGCATTGCACAATACAGCGCTTTCACACTGATAATGAACATGGGATGTTTTTTCCCCCTCTCTGCTCTTATTGAGAGCTTGCTGCAGAACCAGGAGGAATGTTGTTTACAGTGGAAATAAGTATCTGGAGCAAAGTGGTAGGAATTCTAAATCAGGCTCCTTCTAAAGTGCCTAGTCAATGTCTGTTTAAAGTTATGTTTGCTGGAATTGCTTCATAAAATACTGGTTTGGGGAGGTTTCCAGATTAGCTACTTGTCATTTTACAGAACAAAATTATATGCAATTATTTTAACTGGGAAAAAATGCTTCTTTCCTTTTTCTTGTTTAACACTTTTGTTAATAAGAATAGCATCTGCAGTTATGTCATCTCTGAGAAGAATTACTAAGTCTGTCATACATCAGTGTATAATCTTGGCACCAGTTTGGGGCTAGAAAAAATGTCTCCCCTGCATCCCTCCTGTTACTACATGTGTCATGGTTACTTTTTAGCTTGTTTTGAAGCATCCAATATTGGCCATTGTCAGAGACAAAATTCAGACTACATGAACTGTTGTTCAGATCCAGTATGGCAATTCGTATTCCTTAAAATAGACAAAACAATCCATCATTTTATAATCCTTCAGTCTAACAGTATATCACTACTCACAGATCACTCTGAACCAAATCCTGCAGCGCACATTCCCACAAAACTCCCATTGAAATCCATGAGATTTTTGCCTGAGTAAGGAGTTTTGACCCGCTATATTCAAATGAAAGTAGAACATAATTTTCTCTTTTGACTTTGATTATTGTAAATTCAGAGGAACACTCACGAGACTAGGTCTAACCCTGAGCTTTTTATCACCTGCTGGTTATTTTAGATTTATATTTGTGTACAACTTCTGCTTAGCAAATGTATTTCACATCAGTGCTGGAATCCCTGTTAATTTTAAAAACCTAGTGTAGCGGGGAGCAGACCACATACTGCGGATATGCTCTCTATAATATAATGCCCCCTCCATTTACTAGACAGAGAATGCATTTTATTAGTGTAATTGTTTTATGATTATATTGTTGAGATAAAGAAGTTGTACAAAGAGGAAGTATTTGTCTGTCTGTGGGTTGAACACATGACTGGAAGTTCAGGGTTTTCTTCCTGGCTTTTACCTTTGTTTCACTGTCAGTTAACCTCTGGGTGCCTTAGTTTACTCATCTGTAAAACAGGTATAAAAATATTAAGTTGTCTCACAGCTGTGTTGTGTGGCTTACCTAATGTCTGTAAAATGTTTTGGGATCCTTGGATGAAGAACTTGCAGAATATTACAGGCTGCCTCAACTTTGTAGAGAAAAAAAATGGAACTTTTTCTAACCAAAGTGTGGAGTAGCATTTACCTGCCGAAGTGGGAAACTCCTTTGTTAATATTTAACCAAATTGCGGTGCAGAGATCATGAAATACATTTCAGTCACAGACCCTGGTGCTTAGAGGCTACAGCTCAACATTGCTTTTTACATATGGTAGCTGGTATTGCAGGGGATGGCAAGAAGTCCCTGCTTCATGCCTGTCTCTAGGAGAAACTCGGCCAGATTCATTCCCTGTTTAAAACCACTGAAGTCAGTAGAATTACCCAGGGATTAATTTGGGCCACTGTCTGTAAATGAGTTTTGAACCACTGTGCCTTACAGTACCTGATGTGTATCAGGGCATCCAAAGTCCACAAAGCATTGGCAACTTGCCAAGCGCTGCATCTGACTTACATTAAGAGGGATGTATTGCAGTTACCCATCACCATTAATACAGAAGTGTAGCCTACAGTAATCACTGATTCTAGCAAGTAATGTTCTGATAAAGATGGAGCTCTGTATACTCTGGTAAGGCCTCATTTCTGTTTTAAAGATTAGCATAGCTACAGGCTGCATTGTGGAACTGTGGGCTACCTCTGGCTGGGGGCCATACTTACTGATCTGCTTAAGCATTTCCAGTGGTGACAACTGGAAAGGAAGGAGGCAGTTTTGAAGGTGTTAGAGACTGAAAACAGCAACCAAAACTTCCTTAGAAGCCTTGCTAGAAACAGTCAGGCATGGAGTGAGAACACCACAATTTAGCTATTAACGCAGGGGTGGGCAAACTTTTTGGCCCGAGGGTCACATCTGGGAATAGAAATTGTATGGTGGGCCATGAATGCTCCAAAATTGGGGTTGGGGTGCAGGGGGGGGTGAGGGCTCTGCCTGGGGGTGCGGGCTCTGGGGTGGGGCCAGAAATGAGGAGTTCATGGTGTGGGAGGGGTCTCTGGGCTGGGGTGGGGGAGTAGGGTGCGGAAAGGGGTGCAGGCTCCGACTAGGGGTGCGGGCTCTGGGGTGGGGCTGGGGATGAGGGGTTTGGGGTGCAGGAGGGTGCTCTGGGCTGGGATCTAGGCTTTTGGAGGGTGGGAGGGGGATCAGGGCAGGGGGTTGGGGCGTGGGGAGAGGCTCAGGGGGTACAGGCTCCAAGCATCGCTTACCTCAGGCGGCTCCCAGAAGCAGTGGCATGTCCCTTCTCCATCTCCTATGCGGAGGTGCGGCCTGGCCGCTCTGCACGCTGCCCCATCTGCAGACACCACCCCTGCAGCTCCCATTGGAGCACCGGAGGGGGCCATTGGAGCATGTACGAGCCGGGGGAGGAGGGGGGGGATGGGACGGGGTGCAGGACTATGCCGCAGCTGCTGGGAGCTGTGTGGTGCGGCCTCCGACCCTGTGCCCTGGCTGGAGTGCCAGAGCGTGGCTATGCTGCGGCTTCTGGGAATCACATGGATGGTCCTCAACCCTGCTCCCTGGTTGGAATGTTGGAGCGGGGCCATGCTGCGGCTTCCAGGAGCTGCATGGAGTGGACCCTGACCTTGCTCCCCGGCTGGAGCACTGGAGTGGGGCAAACCCCAGACCCCGCTCCCCAGCGGGAGCTCGCGGGCCGGCTTAAAACAGCTCACGGGCCGGTTCCAGCCCATGGGCCATAGTTTCCCACCCCAGGACTAATGCAACAGTTCAATGTGTCTGACAAATCAGGGAGTCTTGCAATAACCTATCTCTTCCTTTTCATATGGAGTTGTAGGACAGCCCCATCTTGATGGCAGTACTGAGGAGCAGGTGATAGTTGCCAATCCTCCTGATGTTTGCCAAGTAGTAGAGGTGACAACAGAGTGTGATGAGCAGCCCCTCAGCATGAGTCAGCTGTACCCTCTGCAGATCTCCCCAGTCTCCTCCTATGCAGGTAAGTCATTCCTCAAAAGAACTTTCACAAGATTCAGGAGAGCTAACAGGGTAGCGCTGGAATGTTACATAGGCCTAAGCAATTAGGCAGATACCACAGTTGGGGAGGTGGTGGATGGTTTCTTTGCTTTGTACCAGTGGTCCCCAACCTTTTTCGACTGGCGGGTGCCAGACGACGAGCCACGGAGGACCATGGCGGCGGACAAGCATCCGCCGAAATGCCGCTGACAAGCGGCAACGTCAGTAGGCATCGCCGCCAACAAGCAGCATCCAGAGGTGTCGCCGCCGAAATGCCGCCGCCTCTGGATGACGTTGCTTGTCGGCGGTATTTTGGCAGATGCTCGTATGCCGGCCAGTACGCGGGCGCACTTAGATGCCCCGGCGGGTGCCATGGCGGGGACCCCTGCTTTGTACCATAGGGTAGTTGACAGAGATTCTGAAACACTTATACTTCGCTGGTCATTTTTTTGGACCTGAGTTCTAATACTTCCCAGTGTCTTCCCTAATTTCACACTGGGAAGCCAGAAAGCAACATCTATTTTAGGAGGGAAACATAAGTGCCAATGAAGTAAACCTTTGTAGGTGCAAAATCAGTTAGGGATGCACATCTTTTATTAGAGAGACAGTGTCAATTTAAAACAGAGGTCGGCAACCTTTCAGAAGTGGTGTGCCGAGTCTTCATTTAATCACTCTAATTTAAGGTTTTGTGTGCCAATAATACATTTTAACCTTTTTAGAAGGTCTTTTTCTGTAAGTCTATAATATATAACTAAACTATTGTTATATGTAAAGTAAATAAGGTTTTTAAAATGTTTAAGAAGCTTCATTTAAAATTAAATTAAATTAAAATGCAAAATTGGACCGGTGGCCAGGACCCGGGCAGTGTGAGTGCCACTGAAAATCAGCTTGCATGCCGCCTTTGGCACATGTGCCATAGGTTGCCTACCCCTGACTTAAAATGATGGGCCATTTCACCTTGAATGGTCCCTTAGAATAAGTGCTAACTACTGATGCTAAACTATCTGTTTGAGCTTGTATTTAGCTGTGACTCTGAGTTCCTTTCCCAGACCTAAGGAAGAGCTCTGTGTAAATTGAAAACTTCTCTCTCACCAACAGAAGTTCATCCAATAAAAGATATTACCTCACCCACCTTGTCTCCTAATGCTGCAAACAAATTTATTTCTCTATAACACCTTTGATTATAAAAGTTGAAAGAGTTAAAAATCCAGTATTTCTGCCACTATTTATACTGGTGATTTTTTGTGGGGGTTTTTTTTGGTATTTTTCTCAGCTTCAACTGAAAATCAATGAAGTTAGTTTCACTTTGTTGACATTTTAGTATTGCTTTCAGATTCTTAGTGCTGGAGTTTTGGGGCTTTAAATGCTGATGGAGAAGGTTTGTTTAAAAACAACTGTTTTCATTGGATATTTTCAATATGAAAACATTTCTACATTTTATAAAAGCTTATTTTTACAATATGTAAACACTGGCCCAAATTTAAGTTGACAGTGTTATTTTACTATTACTGCCTTATGGCACTGATGTTGATTTTAGAGTTATCACATTTGCTCTTCATTCCACGATTTCCCTTGATTAGTCCCTATCATTGGTTTACAGATGAATCCTATTTTAAGAGGCTTGGGAAGCATAATGGCCTGTTTTCTCTTCCCCTTCTCTCCCTGCACAGCCTTGTTTTTTCATATTGTATCTCCCACTACCCACTCCAGTTTTCTTTAACATTTATCATACTGTAAAGCAAGAAAGTTGTATGTATAGTATATTTTTTCCATTTACTGTTTACATGTAATTCACATTTACTGATTGTCCCATGTGATGATTACAGGGAACAAAGAGCCAGATACTGCTAGCCTTACTCATGTGAATAGAAGCTTGTTCCACAAGTAGCTTCAATGGAACAATTCCTGGAGAAAGGTGCTATTTAACATGAGAAGGGCTAGCAGAACCTATCCCCGAATAGTCTAAACTACATTTCATTATTACTTATTTTTAATCAACCAAAATATTAAAATGTAGTTATCAGTAATCATTTAAAAATGTACAGTTCGTTGTTCAATCTGAAGGCATATTTGAAAGCTTTAGTTTCCTAGGTGCCTAAGGTAAATACTAGACTAAGGAAATCTATTAGATAAAGTATTTCATAGTCTCTTTGGGTGTGCATGGAGATACATTGCCAACATTCCACTAGTGCTCTTGCTCAGTGGGTCTAAAGTTATAGTTCGTGGAGCCTCAGAACAGATAGAGAGGGTGGAGAATTGGGAGATGGGCCACAGAACTGAGCACTATAGATACTTTGACACTGAGACCCACATCCGCAAAGATATTTGGGTGCTTAACTCCCATTGAAATCAATGGAATTTAGCCACCAATATAACTTTAAAGATCTGGGCCTAAACTCTTTGGGGTGGGGACTGTCTCTTTGCTATATGTTTGCACAGTATCTAGCACAAAGGAGCTGGTGCCTCTGTGCACTTCAGGTGATGATAATGTCACTGTGCAAGTGTGGAATTGGGAGTTTCAGAGGGGAGGCTGTCTCTGTTGCAGAGGTCTGCAGAATGGCAAAGCTGGACAATTATTGATCTAAACATACTTGAAAGGTGGCAACAGTCTGAGACACAACATGTTCTTCATTTTTGCACTGTTGTCAACGAGCTTACAAGCTTTCGGAGGGCACGAGTAGAAACAGAAATATTTGTCCTTTTAAACAGTCATTAATATTACATTGGTCTGGGTGTGACTCATTACTCTCTCTGTGGCTTTATCTTTCAACCATTAGGCAAATTAGTTCCAGACACATTTTTATAGAAAATATTTTTATCTTAATGTCAGGGTGAATAGCATCATGTTCTCTTGGAATCACCTCCAACATTGGTCTGTCACATGCTGATATATGATCATCATGGCCACTGTGGTTAGTCTGTAATGGTCAGAGCTTCAGAGGGGCTTTGGGAAGAGGATGTCATAAAATGTATTACTAATGGAAGATCGAGCCTTAGAAACATTTGTCTGTCAAATGCTTTTTGCACAACTCTCCCAGTATAACTGAACATGACAAAAATGCTTCTCTTAACCTCAGCCAAAGAATCTGAATAAATAATTTGAGTACATAGAAAATATATGGAACTAGATCTTGGGATGTGCGGCATCTGCTTTGCACCACTCCGTTGTCATGAAGCAGCCCAATAGCCAGCATAGCTGACCATGGGAGGATCCCGCACGTGAGGCATATCCTCCAGTGTTCATGTAATGGCTTTTATGCTACCCTCCCTAGCACAGCATTCGGGGCATGCATGGGGAAAATGAGGCACAGTTGTGGTGTCCCTATGCATTGCTGATTCTCCACTGTTGTACTGGCATTGTGGGTGTCTTCAGGATGCTCTAACTCCATGCTCGGGGATCAGCCTGGTTCACAGGTAGTTCAGGCTTGGCTAAGCACAAAGGTAACGTAAAGAATGCCACCTTCTATTTCATGAGTGCATGTCGTGGCAGCAGACAAGGATCTGGTTCAGGACTTTTTTTAAGCATACAAATGATTCACAGGATAGGAATCCTGTAGGTTTTATGTAAGCACTGCCACCAGTCCTGAAATTCATAGGATAATCTCACTTCACACTTTGCACTGTGCAAATCCAAATGGTACAACCATTCAAGAGTCCCAGGTTTGTTTTGGACCTTGCAATAGCATGGTGTGGCAGAGTAATGCACAAAGGATGCATCAGGCACATCCCATGTGCAATATTGCATGGTGTGAGAAGGCCACCTCATTATGCAGTGACTTACCATGATAACAATTATTTTATCATTGCTACCAAAAAGTGGTCTGAAGTACCCAAAAATGTTTTCTTGCAAAAACTCATCTACCTCCTTTTTGAAGCTGTTCAAGTTAACACCTATTATTGCCCTCACTTGCTAGCCTCATTCTTTGCTTACCTCATCTTGTTGACAATAATTCAAATAGTCTTGCAGCCTCTCTTTCCTTTAGAATTTTGTGCATCCCAGTTACCTTCTGCCTTTGCCAGTGCTGAAACCATCTCTTGCTCAGACTTTGATAATATATAAACATTGAGGACTGATTCCTTCTTGTTTGCATTACAAAATTCTTTATTACCACACATTTCTGTACATTGGAGTATCTGTTTCATGTCTGCATGTGAATTCCTTCTATCCATGTAGTTCTCAAATTGTGCCCCTCGTCTTCTATACAGATTGCTTGTAGTTTGGCGTAATTGGAAAAAACACCTTGCGGCAACTCTGTTTATCCAGGTCAGCACATGTGAAGCTGTGCAAAGTCCTAATCTTTATCAGAATAACTATTCAGCTGTTTTTATATAACTCCCACATGTGGATAGGTTATGCTGCAATAAAGTGACATTTCCAGAATGCAATGATCCCATCTATTTGCTTAGCACTGTATGTGACACAGAGGAGGGTCTATGGCCCACTCACCTCCGTTCGGTTAAGTGTGTGCATTTGGGTTAGGAGACAGGAATACAGATGTGATGAGAAGTGTGGAGGTGGAGGCACTGCGTATGTGTGGGGAGATAAGAGGCATGATAGGGTTCAGTGCTCAGGGGAAGTATGGGAGGGGTATATGTGTGTGAAGGTGCAGTGGTTGGTGGGATTATGGCAGGGGTGTGTGTGTGTGTGTGTGTGTAGGTGCAGTGGGTGGGGGGGGCGAGGAGAGGGTGTGTGCACGCTTGTGTATAAAGGTGCAGTGCTTGGAGGAGCTGATGGTGGGTGTGTGTATGTGGAGGTGCAGTGATCAAGAGGATGATCATAGGTGGGGGCAAGGAAGGTACAGTGGTTGTGGGGATCAAAAGGGATGTGTGTGGAGATTCAGTGATGGAGGGGCTCGGGGTGGGATATTAAGGGCAAGAGAAGGATGAAATAAAAGTAAATGAGAACAAATTCTATAGTAGCAGTAACAAAACATGTTACAGAAGACTAGTCCTTGAGGCTGAAAGTTTAGATAGAAATTATCAAATGAAAACATTTTGATCTCTCTTTGGGTGCGGTTGTGAATAGTGTTGCTTTGATAAAGCAAAGGAAAGGGCTTTGACTGCAACATTTTATCCACACCATAAAATGGTATGCTAGGTAGCAAACACGATGGCGAAGGAAAAATAAAGTCTCTCCTTTTGCCCATAAGGTTAAGCTCCTTGTGAATCTGCTTCTCTTTAACATTTCCTACACCTAGTGTAGTCTATTTCCTTGTTTTAAGTGCACAGGTTTGTTTATCATGTTAATCTTTTTGTTTTTCTCTGTTCAGGTGCTCGCAGGTTCAGCCAGGTGCTTTTTATATAGGCCTCATGTTACAAGTCTGGAGTCAATTCATGCATGACAGGGAATGAAGGCTCTTGTACTGTGTATTTAATTTATTTATGTGTTTCTTTTAATCTTTGGTAGCTCTAGAAGAGGTTATAGTGACCTGTTTCTTAGCAGTGGATATTGTCTTTTTAGATGGATTTTGATACTTCAGGTAGAATGATGCCCACTTTCATTTTTACTTCCATTTTGTCCAACAGAAAGTGAAACGACAGACAGCATTCCCAGTGATGAAGAAAATGCAGAGGTAAGCACTTGGTTTTATAGTGCTCAGGAGAAATTCTTCAAGTACTAAAGTGATACATATTGTGGAGGTTCTTTCCCATTGTCCCCATCAAAATACATTTCTACTCGGACAGTATTAATTTTGTATGGAGACGAATGCTCAGATGCTTGTAGAATGAAGTTGATGCCTGTTTTAAAAACAAAAAACAAAACAAAAAACAACTTCATGATCTCTCAAAATTAGAAGTAAACTAATTTGTATAGGAAAATCAAATATGTGCTTTGGAGAGATGTCAACTGTGGAAACAAACAAATTTATTTATACAGAATAAAGCAATAGAGGGGCTTTGTGCATGCATGTGTGTTATGGCTCAGTGCTTTCTGGGTATCTTGGTTACGAGCAGCCTTGTTTGGATTTTCTTGTATGTTGTCTGGGCTCACACAATAGCAGGAAATGGCGATCTTAATGATGGAGAGACTCTTGCAAATGTGGTGCATGTGAGCTTTCCTGACGAGTCTGTTCTCATGCTTTGAATGAAAAGAAATAAAAGGAAATAATATATAACCACCAGATGTTGTGTGGAGCTATTGCTTGTGACCTGACAGAACCCATGGAACAATTTTTCATTTCCAGCCTCTAATTTTGCACCTGCTGAATAGATGCATGCACATCTATTTGTGCATGTAAATCTCAGCTTTATATATGTAGATCATGTAATTGGACATAAAAATACATATGTATATTAGAGACAAGGCTAATTTGGCTTCAGGATTCCAGCTTCATATTCATGAAAGACTTCCCTGCAAGGCCCTTTTCTTGCTCAGTTTAATAACAAAAAAAAAAAAAAAGTTGGAATCCCTTTGGCGGGAGAATTCTGTTATGAAGTAAAAAATGAGCAGCAACATTAACTCTGCTCTCAGTGTACATACTTTAACGTTAAATAAGCTGTTCATCTCTCATCCTCCTGAAGAGGGAGGGGAGCTTGGGGGGAAGAATTTACCCAGCTAATGACATTTAATACCATAAAAAGAAGTGAAAATTCTCTAAGGATGTAAAAATAGCACCTTGCAGGGTAGTGTGCTGGAGTACGGCAGAGCTGCTACTTGCTGCCAGAAGGAGGGTTGGCTTTGGTAGGGCCTGACCCTAAAACATTGCTGATCCTGTGGGCCATATTTTCCATCCTGCTGCTGCAGGCAGAGGAGAACAAAACTCAGCAGACTCCCCTAGGATAGTCTGAACAACCTGGGAATGAGAAATGCCTCTACTAGCTTCCCAGTGCGGGGCTTAGCACTAGTTCTATAGTAAGATTACCCTGCTCCCCGGTCTCATAGAATTCCCTTCCTGGGTGTGCACTGATGTTCTGCATGCATTGGGGAATGGAGCAGATGCTCTCTGTGGCATGATTGCCTATAGGCCACATAGATATCAGAGTGGATAGCCCATGAAAGAATAATGCTAGCAGCTTTGACAGCTGCTGGATTCTGTTCTGTGCTGGCTAAGGAAAGATATCTATGTTTAGGCACTTGACTTCTGTGGGTGACCACACTTCCTCTGGATTCAGGTGCTGAAACTCTTGCCCATTCCAAGGAGGGGGGAACCCCCTGATCGACCAAATGGGGGAAATTTTGCACTTTGATGCTCAGAGTTCCTTGTCCCCGTGCCCATTTTTCCAGAATAACTGAGAATATGGCCTTTGTTTTCCATCAGCAGGGTAAGTTATGCAGAGGAACATCTAGACTTAAGAGAGTGGGATTCTGGAGGGAGAAGAAATCACAAGATCACACATAAAAGGCTAGAAGCACAGGTTTTAGTGGCCATTCCTTAGTATGTGATCCTTTATTTGGCTACAACACTATAATGCAATTTAGGGCATGACTGAAAGAGACAGAGGCTGCTCTCTTCTATCAGTTATATTAGCAGGAGTAGTTTACAAAATCACATTCACTGACGGTCTTTTTCTTTTCAGGGTCGGCTTCAGTGGCAAAAGAAAAACATTGAAGGCAAACAGTATCTGAGCAATCTTGGTATGAGGAACACTTCTCATATTCTTCCCAGTATGGCTACCTTTGTGACTTCCAACAAGCCTGACCTCCAGGTCACCATCAAAGAAGAAAGCTCCCCACTGCCTTACAACAGCTCCTGGCCCCCCTTCCCAGCTGTCCCTCTCCCACAAGTAGTGTCTTCAGCTTCTGCCAGCAGCAGCAGGCCAGACCATGAGACACGGGCTAGTGTCATCAAAAAAACATCAGACATCACCCAGTCGAGAGTCAAGAGCTGCTAAGCCTCTGACTGTGTCTCTTTAGTTTTGGTTTGTATTTGTATTTTATGTTTCTCTAGAAGAGGTGCAACTCTGACGCACATTAGACAAATCTAAGGGAAAGCCTTGACAATATAGAACATTGCTGTGTCCGACTCCAGTACTGGAGCTTTTTAACTCAGGACTCCAGCCATCAGTATGTATACCTGAAACCAGATGGATTTCCAAGGTTACTGCATAGGAAAAACAGAACTTTGGCCCACTTATATAAGCTCCAGTACTTCATAAGAGGACCAACAACCCCAGGGGAAGTGGTGTTGCTGCACTTCTTGCAGTCACAGCTGTGATGGAACTGAAAGCCTCAGAATGGAAGAGAAAATGTGAACTAGCTGGAATTTTTTTTTAAATAAAAAAATCTATTGTGAATATGTACATAGTGCAGTACTAGCAACATTGCAGTCTGCTTCTGCACCTTATTAAAAAGCACTTACAAAAAGGCCTTTTATTACCTTGCTCTAATTAATGGCACATTCAAAGCCCCCTCCCATCTTTATTCTTTTCTTGCTAACAAGTCTTGAGAAGTAGGGGAAAGAAAAGGAAGGTAAACCTTCCTATATGGATTTCACACATTGTAAGACTGCTTTTCTCGTGTTTGTTTCTAATCTGCTATGCTTGAATGCCGCGTGGTACAATAGGAAGAAAAATATTACAGAGATATTATGCAAATTCCCAGATTTCAAGAAGAAAAAAAGTACTCTAATTCTAACCAGAGCAAGCTTTTTTATTTTTTATACAGGGGAATATTTTATTCAAAGTAAAATTCTAAAGTGAATATAATTGTTTTTTTAATCTTTTCTACAGCAAATTTATAATTTTAAGATTCAGTTCTTGGTGGGTTATCAGCAGTTATTACATCCTTGTGGCACATTTTTTTAATTTTGTAAAGGTGAAATAGCTTTTATGAGCTCATGTAGCAATCAAATTATCCTGTGGATTGATAATAAATATGATATAGAGTTAAATTTTTAATAATCCTCTTGTTTGTCATTTTTTAATCTTATCCACACAGCTTTTGGTATGAAGGTGAAGGGGGTCACCTCTCATCATGGAAAACTGGGATTAGCCTTTGCTTTAGAATCGAGAACTACCTTGTACATTGTAAATGGAATGGGAAGTACTGTGAGACAACTGCAGCACAACACAGATAGAAAGAGGAACTCAGACTTAAAGGCAATATGGTCCAATGGTCAGGGCACCAGATTGGTAATCAGGAGACCAGGGCTCTGTTCCCAACTCTGCTACTGACCTGTTGTCTCTCTGCCTCTGTTTCCCTGTCTATAAAAAGGGGGTAGTGATATTATTTTTAAGTCCTCTGAGTAATAATAATAATTATTATTATTAGTGGACTGAACACAGGATTGGCAGCCATGTAACCGCCATGCTGACTTCTGATCCAGGTCATTAGGAAAAGGAGGTTTGGATAGTGGGGGTTCTGATCTGTAGGATTCTGCTATATCAGTAACTCAATGCCACGTCACACCCTCAGTTCTTAGCACCACTTTCAGTGCTGCTTACAAATCCATGGCACAACACAGCTGATGCTCTAATGAGTGATCTTGGTAAAGAACTTATTTTGCCTCAGTAAACCCAGATGAGGAGTTGGAGGAGGGTTATAGAAAAGATAATGCAGCTCAAGGCTTTTCTGAGATAGTTTTGTAGGACCTCCCCTTGCGTGATTTCAGCAGCACAGAAAAATGCCCAACTGCCTTTGTGGTTCTGGGCCTAAGTCAGTCACTTCTCAGGGGAAATTCCCATTGAAGTGAAGCAGCTGAGATTGTGTTTCTTTGATTTTTTGGAAAAGATTAAGCATAACCAAAAAAACCACCCCACCCTGAATCAGAGGCAAGTTCCCCCTCTCACCAAACCCAAGTTTCTTTAGCAAGTGGGAAAAGGGACAATTAACCAGATTTTGTAGAGTAATTCTACTTCCCTGCTGCTCTGGTTGCAAACACAGAGCACGAGGGGAGGGGAAAAATGATGGCAATATCTTGACTTTAGCCAGCAAAATTATTTCTCAAATTAAATTACATTTCCTAATAAGCAGAACATGTATGGAAACCTAATGCACAGCGTAACCAGCTGAGGGAGAGGAGGCTAACTGTCCACAGATGGAGTAATAAACAGGGTTTTGTATGGCACCTTCAGGCCTTCATCCAGGGCAGCTAAAATCAGTGCCACCTGATTGTCACTTAGTTTTACAGCTGTGTTAAAGAAGGCAAAAGGGTTTGTTTTGAGCTGTTGAAGTGACTTACCTGTGATCATATGGTGTGCTAGATTCAGCCCTGGCATAACACAACTGATGGAACAAGTTGCACAGAGCTGAATATGTCCAGGTGTGTATTGGTCATTCAGGTCAGATTCCAGATGCTGCTGAGTCCCAGGCCTTTGCACTAAGCACTAGCCTAGAGGGTCCCAAACTTTTTTCTCTCAGGCTCACCTGTGCAGCTGCAATAGGCACCATGGCCCACTATTAACACACATCTGTCAGGGAGAGGGGTCCCATGGGGCATGCGCAGCTCATCGCCTCAGCAGGGATCAGAGCCAGCAAGTGGGCGAAGGGGCCAGGCAGGTGCCACAGCCAGCCCCTGCTGACATCCTCCACCTCAGCAACCCACTGAGTGCCTTGCACCTGGCAGCCCTGCCCTAGTCACCCACCCACCACCCTGGCACGTCTCACAGGCACCCACCTGCCTGAGAATGAGGGAAGGGCTTGAGGGCCACCAGTGCTGGGCAGAGCTAGGCACTCTGGCTGGGCCTGACCGTTACCTTGATGGTCCCAATCACAGCGTTGTAGACTCCAGGCCATGAGCGGTGGGTATCGCAGGCCAGGAGAAGCTAAGCCTCCCCAAAAAGCCACGTGTGACCCCCACCCATGCTCTGCCCCGAGGCCCCCTCCTGCTTCCCGCTCGTTCCCCTGTGGCCCCAGCCCAGGCTGCTCCTCTTCCCAGAAGCAGGCTGGGGCTGGGGCTAGGGTGGCCAGCCTATGACCCGGGACTTTGGGCAGCTGGAGCCAGTGCTTGGGTTGCCTGGTGCTGGGGCCACCTAGTGCTCGTGCCGGCCGGAGGGGTCTGGGGATGAGGGTGCTCGTGCCGGCCGGAGGGGCCTGGGGATAGGGTGAGGGGGCCAGTGGCTGCGGGTCAGGGCTCTGGCAGTAGCAGGAGGGGGCAGTGCCTTGGGCAGAAGGTATGGTGGCTAGCTTCCCCTTCATGCACTGCCCTTACTACAGGCAGAAACAGCAAAACCACCGAGACCTGGTCCCTAGGGCAGTGGTGGGCAAACTTTTTGGCCCAAGGGCCACATCTGGGAATAGAAATTGTATGGCGGGCTGTGAATGCTCACAAAATTGGGGTTGGGGTGCAGGCTCTGGGGCGGGGTCAGAAATGAGGAGTTCAGGGTATGGGAGGGGGCTCTGGGCTGGGGTTGGTGGTGAGGGTTCTGGCTGGGGGTGTGGGCTCTGGGGTGGGGCTGGGGATGAGGGGCTTGGGGTGTAGGACGGTGGTCTGGGCTGGGATCAAGGGGTTCGGCAGGAGCTCAGGGGGTTGGGGCATGAGGAGAGGTTCAAGGATATAGGCTCTGGGCAGCACTTACCTCAAATGGCTCCCGGAAGCAGCGGCATGTCCCGTCTCGAGCTCCTATGCAGAGGCACAGCCAGGCGGCTCTACACGCTGCCCTGTCCACAGGCACTGCCCCCGCAGCTCCCATTGGAGCACGGAAGGGGCCATTGCAGTGCATGGAGCTGGAGTGGGGCCATGTCATGGCTTCTGGAAGCTGTGTGAAGCGCCCGCCCCCTCTCACCCCCCCAACCCTGCTCCCTGGCTGGAGCGGGGGCCATGTGGCTGCTTCTGGGAACTGCATGGAGTGGCCCCCAATTCTGTTCCCTGGCTGGCGCACCGGTGAGGGGCAAGCCCCAGATCCCACACCCCAGGGGAAGCTCGAGGACTGGCTTAAAATGGCCCGTGGGCCGTAGTTTGCTCACCCCTGCCCTAGGGCATGGCAGCTCAGTGCAGGACTGGCTGGAGGGTTACCATACTTCAAGTTCCCAAATAGAGGACACTGCTGGAGGCAAAGGGTGGGGCAGCTAGATGTGGGGGGTGCTGGAGGGTGTGTCCCCCTTAGGAGGCGGTATTTGGGGGGTGCTGGAGGAAGCATTTGGGCCTCATTCTCAAGGGGGTGGGCAATGTCGCTCCCTGTCATGGTAGCAGGGTAGCTAGCACATTCCCAGGACGCAGCACCAGCCTATTAGTCAGAGCCTCCCTACAAGGATCATCCCCTGCCCAGGGTGGGGAGCTGGGACCTGGCCTTGTCATTTCTTCCGGCCAAGTTCTGGGGCCCCACAGCGAGGCAGGTGGCTCTACTTATGGCCACAAACCCTCCAGCCTCCTCTAGCTGCTGTGTCTCGGGGCCAGCCACATCTCCTCACTCTCCGCCCACCACTCAGCAGCTCCACTTTGCCCTCTACCACTGGTACTGGGCTCCTCCAGCACTGGCCACCACTACACCAAAGTACACAGGTTGTTTGTTTGTTTTTTTTTGGGGGGGGAGGGGGTTCAGGTATTGCATTCCCAAAAATCTGGGTAACATCGTCAAATCACGTTAGGCACTTACGCCCCATTTTCATTCCACGTAGGACTCCAAGGTAATGGCTGCAATAGAAGTGTTTCCCCAGTGTACGAGTCCCAGCAAGGCACTCCTTGTGGATGCTGTTTATACTGGCAAAGCTGTGCTTTGTAGCCGTTTAGTAAAACCACCCCCACCCTGCAAGTGAAACAAACTATACTGGTAAACATGCAGTGCAGGGTGTGCTGTATAGCTGCTGCTACACAAGAGCATGTGTTAGCTCAGCTAGAATCATCAGAGATCACCCCCCGGCTGTCTGGCAGAAGGCTACAGTGTGGATGTGGCCTCAGTCTCACTGATGGGCAGTGGGACTTTGCATGCCAGTTTTGAAAATGAGCCTTAAGCCCAGCTCCTCAAAGATATGTAGGTGATTGACTTCAACGTGAGTTACACACCAAAATACAATTGAGGGTCTGTGCCAAAGTTACTTAGGTGGTTTTAAAAAATGTTTCATTCATCAGTAAAGCACCTGATAAGACTTTTCATAGTCCAGTCCATAACTCAGGTAATACATAATTATGCTTTCCAGCTGCTATATCCTAATTATTTTCATTGTGGCTTTTGGATTATTAGGCTGCATGATAAAGTGCTGCCCCCTGAAGCATTTCCATGTTCCCGCTGGAGTTTCCCTGGAGCACTACTATGTGGGGCTTGTAGGCTGTTTTTTGTACTGCTTGCAGGAGAAAAAAAACAACAATGACCATTTGAGCAAATGTGTAAAGGTGGTTGCCTTCTCTGTAGTAATATTAACATGTGCAAGATTTTTTTTCAGTCAACAATGCTGAAAATAGTTATTGAGAGGAAGGAAACTGCAGGGGCCAACAGCTAGTTCTAGCACCGAAAGCATTTTGTCCAGGAACTTGCTTGTTGTATGTAGATTAAGCTGCTCACAGTAGTGCACCATTTGAGTTTCACCCAGCTTGACAAGCAGATGTAACTGATAATCATCCCAGTCATTCTGATATGCTGCAGCTTTAAATAAATCAGTCATGTCTGAGGCAATTTCTTTCAGGTTGAATCTGTTGAGTAGTTTATGCTACTTAGGCCCTTTGGGCCAATTCCACTCTCAGTTAAACTAAATAATTCAGCTGTAGTTTAAGTACTATAGAGTTAAATGCTGTTAGCGCAGTATTTAGCTCACTAACTAATTTGACTGTGGTTCAAATTCTGTCCTGGTGGGAAGTGGTGGAACTCTATTGACAGTGGAGGTTGGCCCTTTATCTTCCTTTTTTAAATGTCCTTTGTTCTTCTATACAGAACAGTCTTGGTTTAGGGACATTGCTGCTTTTTTTTTTAATATTACAGTTATTCCCACCCCATTGATGGTTTTAGACATTCTAAGGATTTCTCACTATGTTACATTAATTTCCATTGTTTATCTGATGTATGCTTTATATTTCTTTATGTTATACAATGAGTTAGATCATTTACATACACACACACATTTTTCTCCAGAGAAACTGTTCTTTGGGTATGGTTAATTTTACAGTAGCTGTCTTATTGCTTGCTGAGTGGAATTTGCCAGGATTATCCAACAGCAACTTTATTAACTCCATACAAGCATTTGCAGGTGAAACTTAACACAGCAGCAGGAAACTGGTTAGGTGCTAAGAACAGTTGCTCCAGCACTTGCTGCTTTTACGTGTACTTCAATTTAAAGATGTTATCTCCTTTAGTCAGTTTTTCTAGTTTCAGTTTTCAGTAGTAGTTTTGCTCACATGCCCCACTGTTCTTTTAAAACTTAAAAAAAAAATCCTACAGTTACTTTTAAAAAAAATTATTTTGCTCTTGTCACGTATCTGCAACAGAAACAACACGAACGGCTCTGACACAGCTGCAGCAATTTGAATACTTTCCCATTCAGGAAATATGATTCTCTATCATGGCAGGAAAATGTTAGATCCTTTTTGAACTGATAAATATTGGGCCAAATTCATTCTTGGTGCAAACCACACCATTCAATGGCATTAAAACATATTTACTTCCGTGTCTGTGCTGGAGCCAGCCTATTTCCATAGGATGTACTGGACCAAAATCATCCGTGGTGTAACTCCACTGACTTTTGTGTAACCTTACAACTAATACACTAATTTTTTTCAGTCACAGGAAGTAGCACTGCTGGTAAATTACCTCCCCAACATCCTCAGACGTCTTAATTACAAGCCCCTGAAGTATGCATATAAAAAATAGCCATCCAGGAGACATTTGTACCTTGGTTTATTTGCTTTGCACCAGAAAGCAGCTAATGTATGGTATGATTTGAGAACGGAGGGATCCATATGTTGCTATATCATTAGCACAGATAGGAATCTTTTCCACATTCATTTTTGGTTTCCATCACATTTTGCTTCCTCCTTGTTGACTAACCCTCTTTGACAAGTGTTTTTTTTTTAAAACCAGTTCTACCTTTCACACTGTCACACTAATGCTGCCTTAAGACCACTGCATAAATCAAGGGTCCAATTCTGTGTTCAGCGACAAGTCTGCATCTCCTGCTGAAGCTGCAGCGATTTGTACCCATTCATCCAATGGAAGAACTGGGCCCACTGGCACATCCAGAATTCCAATGTAGCATTTGTATTACAGTGATACGCAGAGGCCTCAGTCAGCATCAAGGCCTCATTTGCTGGATGATGTACAAGATTCAGTCCTTACCTTTTAGATTAACATCCTGTAGTTTAACATCTCGATGTGGGCAAATCCTGTAGTAATGCAGTGGCCTAACCAGGAAGGCAGGAACAACTTAGACACCTGAGTAAATCATGAAAGCTGAGATGGCCCAACATTTTGCAATGAGGTAAAATGAGTGAGTGTTTTTGCCTCAGTTTGGTGTGTTCAGGAGGAGTATGCGAGGGGGAGAATTTATGTGGGGAGTTGAGGCCTAAAAGGATCTATGACCTGTAGAAAAAGTAGATTATTTGAGGGTACAAGGAAAATAAATTAATCCAACAATGTTGTAAGTGAGAAGTAGGGAGCCTAAATCATTGATACAAACTAGGGTAGCCCCTTAGCCCCCCAAGACACAGTCCAGTGTCCGCACAGTACACAGAATATAATCCACAAATCACATATATGATTCTAATGCCATTTGTTCTATACTGCAGATCTTCAAGATGAAGAAGAATGGGCCTTACTTGGGCTATTGCCTATGAAAATTGCAACTGTCCTTTCTGTATCTGAAATTTACACTTTTCATTTACCAAAACATTCTCTGCCTCATTGGTTTCAGTTTTCAGGTGGTTCCTTGTATACAAATTGCTGGCATTAGAACATGTAGTATTCAAGGAATGTACTACTCAAGCCAAACCTTTTGCACATGAAGATTACTTGTCATACAGAAAAGTAGGAGTTGATAATTTACCAACTGGCTGTTGCCAAAGCACAACTAGGAAGCCACCAGCTGTGTGTGAACGGAAGTTTTACAGTCATGCCGTTCCCTGATAGGAAATTTCTGAGAAAGCTTTGTATTTTCTTCAGTTGTTAACTGTCAGAATTCTGTGGTCCAGCATTCTAGTCTTCTCATAAATAACCAGGAATAATATGCAAAACATTGGTATTCTTTGGAGAGACATGGAGAGAGGGAACTTGGAACTAATATAGTGTAGTAATATTTACATTACTTAGCTACTGGTTTGTGCTACTTCAGCAACACAAAATAGCCCTACAGCCAGCATCCTGAGGAATCCCCCTGCACTAAGGAATTCAGTAGTGCTATAGAGCAGAGGTTCTCAAACTGTGGTCTGTGGACCACCAGTGGTCCGCGAGCTCCATTCAGGTGGTCCACGGATAGTTCCCTCTAAGGTACATTCCTGGTTGGTTGCACATGAGAGAATGAAGGGCCACTCACCTAATTAATGGAGCCATGCAGGCCTGGACCTTGGAGAAGATGCACACATAAGGTGAGGTGGTGGCCTTGAGGGGAATAGGGGTAGGTGGGAGGGGGCAGTGGGGTGAGAAGAGGGGGTGGGGGGAATTTGGGATGTGCAGGGTTGCGGCGGCCAGAGAAAGAGGCAACTTTCCCCAGCTCCAGGGATGTGGCTGCCAGAGAGAGATGGCCTCCTTCCCAGCCTCAGCTCTGTTGCTGCTGTGGTGGGGGAGAGACCCCCTCTCCTTCCCAGCCCCAGCTCGGGGGCTGGCATGGCCTGGGACAGAGGGCACATCCATTGCATTAGAAAGGTAAGACTACTGATATTAAAATATGAGTTGTGTGCTTTTATTTGTAAAACAAAAACCTTAATTATTATTAAGTTTTTTATATATATAGCGCTTTTATCCAAAGCGCTTTACAATAGTTAGCTAACGGTACAAACAACATTTGGAAAGATCATTTAGTGGTCCGCTGAGACCCTCAGCAATTTTCAAGTGGCCTGCGGGAAAAAAAAGTTTGAGAGCCACTGCTGTAGAGCCTTCTACACTAGACCCTGGCTGGCCCCCAATGTAAGGGGCATGCCCAGCTGTCAGAATGGCCGCTTGGGGGCAAAGAGCATCCAATATAAGTTAGCATACCTGAGACTCCCCTACTCTGTGCCAACGGAGAGGGCCTGCACAATCTGACTCCAGTTCAGCCAGATGGAAGAACCTGGCCTCAAGGCTCTGAACTAGATTTGGAGCCAAATCTTGAGCAGCCTCCATGCTCAAAGAAGTCAGTGGAAGTCAAGGATGCTCAGATCTCCAAGGAGACCATGCAGAACAGGCTCCTTAATCTCTGTTTAACACTCACATATATACATTACCAGATATGCACAACATAGCATATTCTATTCCTAATGTAAATCTTTGCAAGGGGGAGAATTAACCAATTTTTAAGATGTCTCACCCTTTAACTCTGTTTTCCTGCAAGGTCCCCACTGCTACAACTCATACAGTTTGAGACATCTTGAACTTTGTAGAGGCACACAGTTTTCACAGCTTCCTTTCACATTTGCTAAGCTTAACTTCCAGGAAAATTAAAATATTCCTGCATTCTTTGAGTACAGATTGAAAAAAACAGTTTAGAAAACCCAGTAAATTATGACCTGGCCAATCCTTTAGGGATTAGTGCAGCAGTGCAGAACTCTAGAGACCCAGGTTTGAGTCCCAGCCCCACTCTCCCTCATTTATGCTGGTAGGGACTGGGAGTAGTTCATAGGGAGCATGCTCTGCCCCAAGGGAAGGTATGTGTCACATTACTCAAGAGCACCTCCTCTGGTCAGTTAAGGAATGGCACTGGAAGAACTCTGAACAGATTGCCCAGACATCCTCATCCTGAAGGCTGGTGATGTAAAGCACAACAGGGGTGGTGCAAGACACTCCATACTTCCACCACTAGTTTGGAAATTTAAGATGAGGAAGTTACCAAATTCACAGGGTTTTTGTGATGATTAATTCACCAAAGGTATAGAACTCTGAGATCCTTGGATGACACACTGTGCACATACAAGGTATTATTGTAATATATCACCAACTCTGCCTCATGTGGCCAATGAGTCAGTCCTGAATGGATTTAATTGCTATAATCCCAGTGGGCTATCAGTTATACAGATTTATGTAATTTCAGACCTCACATTGACAGGGACAGAAAAAGGATGTTACTGACAGCATAGAACTACACTTAAACCCAGGCTGGGGCACACACAGGAATCACACTGATTTAACTAAATGGATAGCTAAATCAATTTTGCTGAATCAGTGCAGTCCCTTGTGTGGACACTCATTACATTGGTTTAAGCATGGTTACTATCAAGTAAAGGTAATTCAATGTAAGGCACTCTGAGGGTATGTCTACACTGCACACTCTCTTATGGTGACGTGTAGAGTACATGCACTGCACGCCCTCCCCCGCCCCCCAGCAGGGGTATAAATAGTGGTGTAGATGGTGAGGCATTGCTTAGCCGCATACAGACATGCCAGAAACTTAGGGTATGTATCCTACTTGTCTTTTGCCATGCCCAAGCAGTGCATCCCCCCATTTACACTGCTATTTTTAGCATTGTAATGTCCTGCTTCCTCCATGCTGACATAGCCTTTCCCTGCTCCCTCCCCCTTTCAGAGCCTTTCACTGCTGCTTGTAGTTACACACCACACATACCCTACATGCAGCCGCCAGTGTAGACAAGGCCTTAAACCGATTTAAGGAGTACCCCTCGTTCCAAAATGAACTCATTCCTCTCTATTCCTTTGTATTAGGAAACCAATTTTAAATGAGGATTTAAAACAGAGTTTCCATAAACACAGGCCCCAATTAAGGAAAGAACTTAAAGTATAAAATGGGACTATTCATGTATTTAAAGTTACACATGTATTTAAAGCACCTTCCTGAACTGGGACTTCAGTTGTGCAGGCCAGAGTGAATGGGGCACAACACTGCTCACACAGAAACCAACTGAAGATTAACCTGAGCCTGAGCCACCTAATTCTGACACTTATTTTAACCAAAAGTGTTACCAAAGTTTAACAAGTCACAGTTGGTTCTCTCCTGCTGGCCTCCCTATTCCCACTCCTGAGCGCCTTCAACAGCTTCCTCTCACCTTCTGCAGGATCCTCAGTATATTTCAACACCATGCCCAGAAGGCCAACAAGGTTTAAATAAATACAAAATTAATATGATACATAACACTGCTCTACAGCCAAAATGCTTCTGAAATAAATGTAGTCAAACTTTACTAATTCTGGGTCACTGAGAACGAAAATGATGCTTAAAATTGTTGATTGGCTCTAGTTTTCAAGATATGCTATTGGGTCAGTATATATGACCCTTGACTTGGGAATGGCGGAGGATAAGTGAGTTATAAAGGGAAGGGATCTCAATTTAAACCAGAAATGACTAAAATACATCTTTGACTGGATCTACGAATAAATCTATGACTGGGTTTGGACAGTACTTGCTTTTTAGGCAAAACAATGAATGATGCAATCTGAAGCTGGTATTGCGTCATACATGATATGAATTGCATCATGTTATTCCTAGAAGTCATGGATGATGCAATCATAACGAAGCTTACATCACTCTGCTGAACAAATTGCCCTATATCAGCTCTAGAAATCATACAGTGTCATGCTCTCTTATTTGTCAGTGTTTGATTTTGCAAAGGGACACATTTCTGTTTAGCCAAAGTGAGCAGAGATGCCTCGTACTTGTGTGAACAGTGCACATAACTTCTGCTATGTTTGTGGTGAAGTGACTTTTGCATCACAAAAGCGCAGTATAACCACTATGGTTAAGAAAGGCTATCACCTTTATTTTGGCTGCCAAATTGGAGATCAGGACAAGAGGTGGGCCCCACACATATGCTGCAACACTTGTGCAACAAATCTTCGCCAGTGGTTGAACAGGAAAAGGAAATCTATGCCTTTTGCAGTGCCAATGATTTGGAGAGAGCCAGCAGATCATACTGGCAATTGTTACTTCTGCATGGTGCCTCCAGTTGGGAAAGGTGTGTCAAAGAAGAAAAAGTGGACTGTGCATTATCCAAACAGTCCATCAGCTATACGCCCAGTACCCCACGGAGAAGGACTGCCGGTTCCTGATGCACCAGAATCATTCTCACTTGAGTCAGACGAGGAAGAGGAAGAGGATGAAACTTCTGGTCCTGAACCATCAATGTCACAGGACCCACATTTTCTTCCATCCTCCTCCTCTGAACCACACCTCATAACACAAGGTGAACTGAATGACCTTGTCAGGGATGTGGAACTACCCAAGAGTAAGGCAGAGCTGTTGGGCTCCAGACTACAGCAGTGGAATCTCCTGGCAGGTGATGTTAGGGTTTCCATGTTCCGTGACTGTCAAAAGGATCTTGTCCCATTCTTCTTCATGGAAGGTGATCTTGTAGCCTGCAACAACATCGATGATGTGATGGCAGCCCTCAACATCGTTCACGATCCAGATGAGTGGAGACTGTTCATTGATTCATCGAAGACGAGTCTTAAAGCTGTTTTACTGCAGAATGGCAATGTTTTGCCATCAATTCCAGTTGGTCATGCAGCCCATATGAAGGAAATCTATGACAACATGAAACAACTTTTGAGGTGCATAAACTATGACCAACATCAGTGGCAGCTTTGTGGCGATTTGAAGGTTGTTGCTCTCTTGCTTGGATACTGGATACACAAAGTACTGCTGTTTTCTCTGTGAATGGGATAGTCGTGCAAGAGATTCCCACTACATCAAGAAAGACTGGCCACTCCGACAGTCATTGGAGCCTGGGAGGAAAAGTGTTCAGCATCCACCACTTGTTGAATCAAGGAAGATTTTGTTACCACCCTTATACATCAAGCTGGGTCTGATGAAGAACTTTGTCAAGGCCATTGACAAAACACAAGCAGTTTTCAAGTACCTCCGTGGAAAATTCCAAGGTTAAGTGAAGCTAAGATAAAGGAAGGTGTCTTTGTTGGTCCTCAGATTCGTGAACTTCTTCGAGTTGATGCATTTGACCATGCACTGTGTGGCAAGGAAAAGACGGCATGGAAATCCTTCCAGTTAGTGGCAATACATTTTCTCAGAAACAACAAGGCAGACAACTACAGGTTGTTGGTGGAAAACCTCCTCAAGGCATACAAAAGCCTTGGTTGCAACATGTCACTAAAGATACATTTTTTGCACTCTCAGCTAGATTTTTTTCCACCGAACTGCGGAGCAGTGAGCGACGAACACGGCAAGCGATTTCACCAGGACATTGCAACAATGGAAAAACGCTATCAGGGCAAATGGAGCCCATCAATGCTTGCAGACTATTGCTGGACAGTGACAAGAGATGCTCCATTTAATGAATACAAGAGACAAGCCAAGAAGCACCGAGTAGACACTGAATAGGACTAAACTATGTACAAAATAGTTTTTTGCCTTTTGTTTCATAATAAATTTTATTTATAGAACCCTTTTGCTGATTTTTAAAGTGTTACATAAACAGGACAGGTGAAATAGTATCATGTAAAGCAACCATAAACACATGAAAATACCTAGGTTTACAATTTATGATTAAAACTCTACTATCTACACAATATACATAGACATAAAATGTAAAAACTTAAATATCTTAGAAACAGTAGCCAATCAGTTGTTTTAATTGTCATATTTGAATTCAGCACATCAAAATACATAATAAATAGCACATTTTATCTCTGAAGCAGACGACTTCTCAAAAATTGTAGACCAGTGTAATACAAACTAAAGAGCTCTGGGAAAATTAACAGAATTAAATAGAGTGTTTTCAAAGATCATTTTAATGCCTTTTTTGGGTACAGTCATAACAGACTATTGACATAAGCGCTGAGTGCTTTCACCTCCCACTGGCATCAAAGGGAGTTGTGTAGGCTCAGCATCTGCCAGGGCTGCACCCGGAATGAAGCAATGTTCTGATGAAACGTATACAAGTGTCATGAGTAGAGATGGGCTGAAGTTGCAAAGATTGGTCTGTGATGGAACTTTGCCAACGTTCAGGGATGTTGGAATCTTTTGGGTTCAACACAATAATTCTTTGCATCTATGTGGTGCTTTGCAGGTCAAAGACAATGACTGAGTCATTCTCAAACCATCCCTGGGAGCAGTGGTGCAAATAAGCTGGTACGGTCAGGTACACCATACCATTAAGACATTTCTTGCTGGTACGCCATACCGGAAAGACACGTTTTCAAGAATTAATTGTAGAGCCTTGCACAGATACAAATTTATATCTACAGATGCGTATATCTGTGGATAGAAATCGGTATCCGCTGAACCGCAGGGCTCTCCGGAAACTGGAGCGGCGAAAGGAGCAGAATGTGGGGCCGCCATTCCCAGGAGCCAGCACCCCATGCTGGCAGCTCCTCCAGCATGGCTGTATCTCCCCCAAAACCTCCACACAGCTGCGTCTTCTGTCTGGGATCTGTACAGCCTCACCGGAGGACAGGACGGGGGGCGAGGCTCAGGGCGGGGCACCTGGGAATGAAGGCCCCACGTTCTGCTTCTTTTGCAGTTCCCAGGAGAGCCCTGTGGTTTCACAGATACTGATTTATTTCTGTGGAAATACACATCCATAGGTATAAATTTGTATTTGCGCAGGGCTCTAGTCACGGAACATTTTTTTCTGAGGGGTGCGGTGGGATTGAGGGATTGGTACCATACCGCTAAGAGTTAAAATCTACTTGCACCACTGCCTGAGAGATAGGTAAAGTAATAGTGTCCCCATTTTAGCTTTAACAAAATCCATACACATGTAGAAACTGAGGCAGAGAGGTGAAGTGACTTGCCCAAGGCTGCATAGCAAGTCAGTGGCATTTCTGGGAAGCGGCTGAAGGAGCTCCATGAGACCTTTAGATCAGAAGAGCACAAAGCCAAATAGGTAGTAGCCATAATCATCATCCATTGACTTCAGTGGGAGAAGGAATGAGTCCTTAAACAGCATTAATGAACTAAGAATCAGAAGTAGGCTAGCCCAATATAGCAACAGGGCTACTGCACTGTGGTAGCACGCTATTCACTATCCCTGCCTGCAGAGGCTGAGTATGCTGCCTCCACAGTGCTTCCACTCATTTATAAAAAATGGCCAGGCGAAGTGCCCAGATCCTGACTGTACATTTGTGGACCTTCAGTAGGCCATGCACAGTGGTGACTGTGTGTTTCCATCTGGTGTAAAAAACAAATCAAAATACTCAGGCTTAAAATTCTTCTGTACCTGGGAGTACTTACATTAATTTCACTTACCCACACAAGCTATCTTACGTGTATTACACATTAAATTGATGTTTACTGGTCACTAAGGATAAGATAGGGCTGTGTACGGCAAAACATTCAGTAGACTTTGAACTCAAATTACCACTGTGTACCACTTAACCATGGAATCCACTAAAGCTCATTTGAAACACTGTATTGGATTAAACACAATTAGCCCACTGTACTTTTCCATTAACTCTAGAATCATTAGTGAGGCCCACAGCCATCTAGAAGAAAACTTCTCTAGGCTTAATTCCAGTGTATTTTTTAAAGGATCTCTGAAGAAAAAGAGTTGGATGTGCATAATATGCCTTTTCCTTGCTCACACTCAGAAATTTTAGAATTGCTTAGAGTGGAAGGTGTTGACCTTGTGGCTAAATGCTCCTTAAAGGTCAATTCAGAGAGCTTTGAATCATTTACTAAGATTGCATAATGGCAAGTTATTGTCTAGTAAATTAAACGAGTTGGACAGTCTCACATTCTACTCTCTGGGTGATGTTATATAGATTTTCTGAATTTACTGGACCAAATTCATCCTTAGTGTAACATCACTGATGCCACTGAAGTTAGACTAGTGGGGAACTAATCCACCAGTCACTCACGATCTGTATATATCAGATTTTCCATATTGTATGTGATGCTCAAATGCTTGATCAAAAAATTGTTTTCTCTGCATGCCATAGGAAGAACCAGGGATATATTCTTCATGCTACAGTATTTCCTTTGAAAGGTCTAATTACTAGAAAGAGGAAGCATAGCCCAGTGGTTAGGCCACTAGCCCAGGACTTGGGAGACAGTGGTTTAATTTCCTGTTCTACCAGACTTCCTGTGTGACCTTATATAAATTAATCATTTAGGGTCTCTGTGTCTCAGTTCTATATTTGTAAAATGGGGATAATAGCACTTGCTTCCCTCACCGGAGTGTTGTGAGAATAACTGCCTTAAAGACAGTGAGGCAATCAGATACTATGGTAATGTTGGGGGCACAGAACTACTGAAGATAGACAGACTCTGCTAGGGAGGCAGCATGGTCTAATGCAGTGGTCCCCAAACTTTTTATGTCATGCCCCCGCTTATCTGTAATAGACTCTGTCCACACTCCCTGGGAGAGGCGGTTGGGAGATGGGGCCAGAGCCACAGCAGGGGGCTGGCATGGGAATGGAGCCACAGCTGGGGACCAGGAATGGAAGCAGACGTGGAGTTGCGGACAGGGCTACGGCTGGGGCTGGAACAGGCCTGGGCGACAGGGGCGACGGAACGGGGGAGGGGCGATGGGCCCATAGCCTCATCACTTTTAAAAGTGAGGGGGCTATGCCTCCCACTTTTTACCGGCTGTAAGGGCAAACAACAGGGGAGTGGGAGTGGAGAGGATTGAGCAGAAGGGCGAGACCTGGGGGGAAGTGGCAACGTGCGGGGCGGGGCCCTGGTTCGGGTGCCTGTGGCCCTCCCATTTTTAGGGAGCTTCTGCTACTCCCACTGGGGGGACACCCCCTCTCTGCCCTCATGGGGGCTGGCCTGGGCCTCACTGTGTGTCCCCCCTTCGTGGGGCAAGCCCCACAGTTGTGGGACCACTGGTCTGACAGTAACCGTACAGGATTGGGAGTCAGGAGCCTTAGCTCTGTACATAAGTCACTTCATCTTTCTATGCCGCAGTTTCCCCATCTATAAAAATGCATGCTTTGAGATCCCTGGCTGTAAAAGCACTATAAGTGCAAATTATTGGCATTAGAAATATATACTCATATTTTCAGAAATGTGCACATATAATTTGCATGAACAACAATTGCATGCAAAATCTTAAGAACTGCATTAGCCTCGCATGTGAATAATTACACACACACACAAAAGAAATCACTCTCACAATTTTAGAGGCGCGGTTGAGGCCCTTTGAAAATTTGGGCTAACGGGTCACTGGGTTACTAAATGGAGACATATGCTTGTACCATATTTGCACTACTAGTTCTGTGTGGTAATGGTATTGAGTGATTAAAAATAGAAGCCAGACAAAATATGACGCATTAGATGCACACGGGCTTGTACAAAACACGATAAAAGAAAAATTTCAAGTGCAAGGGTGCCTGCCTACAAAATTGAATCTTAGATGTCAATAAGTGATTGACATTTGTGTGCTTTACACAACTTGCTTTGCTAGTCACACTGTTCCCGAGTTGCTATAGTAACTACTTACTTGGCTGCCTTGCCATAGTAACTGTCATTATCTCCTAGTACCTGTGTGACCTCTGATTTACAGAACAATTTTTAAAAGAACAATGAGTACAAATGTCTCATACATTCGTATGTTCTACTCTGTAGAAGAACATGCTTTATGTAACAACCAGACCTATTTTTTTGTGTTTTTAAAAAGCTCTGATTTCAAACCATTGTTTGGTTTTCCTTTAAATTAACTACATTCCCTGTTTTAGGGAAGAAATAAGTTATATGAAAATTTACACAAAGGGTTGAATACAGTTTGATGATCAAGTGAAATGCCATATGGGTAGGGGAGTGGTGAAATAGGAGGTCTATATTTTGTTACTTCAGAATGCCTCACTCAACAGCAGCTGTTGTGTACTAAGCCCTATTGAAAATTTGGCCTCAGATGGCAAGGTACCTACAAGTAATGTTACATTTCCTAGGAGGTGATTAGAAGATCACACAGACATAAAAGCTATCCAGTGAAGTGACTATATGTATGCTGTGTATTCTCACAATTTATTGTTGACATTTAACTCAGGAATGGTATGCTGAAGAATAACACCCTCTTTTATATTTTCTATTAAATGAACAGCAAAGATAAAAAGCAGGAAGTGACAAGCCAGCTGATCTGAAAACAAGTAACACTCAGGGCCCATATATAGCACTGTCCCCCTCCAATGTTCTTGCAAACATTAGCTATGGTACTCAGACACAATGTTTGAGAAGTGGTCACGAATTCTGGCTGCCTCATTTTTTGGATATTGAAGATGTCTCAGATTGGGCGCTCAAAAATGAAGGCATCCAAGAACAGTGATCCTTTTTGAAAATTTGGGCTTTAATGTCCAGGCTCCATTTCATTCTAGTAGAAGAAAGAGCTGGGAGGTTCTAAATAGCCATGCTGAGTGGTACTGAAAAGTTTTCCCCTATTTCAAGTAGCCTCTGGCACAGATATGCATAGGGATTCACCACGTTTGAAAAATACAGAAATTTGTCCTGATAATTTTCTTACTTGTTCCCAGCCTTTTCAATATGGGTGTGCAGGTGATAGGATTTTTCTGGAGATTTACATTATCTCATTATTTTGCCAGTTTCTTTACCACACCCTGATGTTCTTGGCTGATATACTGTTTCATTAGATGGAATTATAAAGTTGGGCAGATTGAGAGTGTGGCCTCTATTACTTTGCTGTGAGAATATTTTCCAAAAAATCTATAGGCCAGATTCCCCTTCCAGAGGAAATTCTTCACTGACATAAACCTGGTGGAGGCAGCTCATGCATCAGCCAGCTCTTGCCAGGGGGAGGAAAGGGGGAAAGGAGGAGAAGCGTGCTGGAGATCCACTCTTTTATGCCAGTCCTCCATTGGCATAAGTTCCCTTAGGAATCTTTGGTCCAACAGCTGGCTCCCTCACCTGCTCTGCTGCAATGAGCAGAGTAAGGATCCAAGGGAGAACTGAGCTCAATAGTCGTGGAGTGGAACTAGGCCTCAGAAAATACCTTGGGTTACTATTGTATTTTTAAATTCTGGCATGATATGAATCCAGAGCTCATCAATTTGAGGATAGGCTGAGGTTTAAATTGATGTTACAACTCTTGCAGCGGCTTGACTGCAGTGAAATAACTTTCAAATATGTCAGAGCATGACATATAACCAATATGGTAGCTGCAGGTCTCCTGGTGACACTGCTTGGTGGAGCTGGATAGGGCAGCATTTAGTAGACTAGAATATTGCCTAATGATCTGCAACCACCTCTGTGGAAATTGATGTCTGGCCCATATATCTATGATGAAATAAGCAGTGCCAGCTCTGTTAGTTTTTGTTACTTGAAAAACAGGTAACAATTTCCACCTTACAGAGCTTGCAGTCTCCATAGGCAACATGCATTGAGGTGATTGAGCAGTCACTAAACATCCTGAAGCCCTGGCTGACCACTTGTTTACATCCCATGTCCATTGCACCATGCTTGTACTGTGTGTAGAACAAGACAACTTTAGCTTGCTTAAGATCATACATTCTTCTTCTCTGCAAGGCTGTATAGAAGTATCTATACATTTCATAGGAAGAGATCAGACTGCAAAGGAATTCTACACTACTTTTAGAGGCATAATTCATGGAGTCCTTGCTCTTTGATGCTGCCATTTCATTGCATTATTTGTTTGGAGCAGGCATGTGCATTCCTCTGCAGAAGTTTCTGATAGTTCTCATTGCAGTGCCTCTTTGGACATGACAAAGAAAAAACCTGTCTTTGGATACCTCACTCAAGAGATTGGGGCCCACCAGAAAATAGGAAAAGAAACAGGAACTTCTTTGTGAAACAAAATCACCACAGAACTGAGAGAAGAAGTGAAATTTTAGGAAAGTTTGTAAACATGCTGCTCTTGTAGCTTAGCAGTTCCCAAACTGTGGTCAATGGAGAGCTGGCTGGATTGATTGTGCTGGTTTCAACTCCTTGTTTCCAGCTGCTAAACTGCATTGAACATTAGCTAAAAATCACATTAAATATTTCTCTGTTACTTTTTCATACAGAGGGTAGGAGTCAATGAGGGAATGTCTTGATTAAAATGTAGTCCACACTAGGAAAAGGTTTGAGAATGCTAGAGCCTGAGTGCTCTGACTCTTGCTACTAGTAAAACATTGCATGAATGCAGCTGCAACCTTAGAATGCCTGCTATTATTAACATAATAAGTCAGATAATTGTCTCAGCATGGAATAAAATAACACCTGGACTATTACTCTGTGTACCTGAGAGTTCAGAAGCAGAAACAAGCATATTTGTAAAGGCAGCAGGAGAGAAATACACAGATAAAAATCAATAATGGCAAAATTCACTATTATGTATTAAAATTGTGCATTGAAATTTCTCTAAAACACATGTGCTGCCATAGTAACAGTGGGCCAGATTTACAAAAGGTAAATAAGAACATAACATAAGAATGTAAGTGTGATGCTGGAAGATCATGCCAAGGCCCCTTGCTCTCAGCTGAACATTGATAGATACATAGCTGGAACCTGTGTGTTAGCATTGTTCAAATAGGTATTAGAGTTACAGGTATTAGAGTTTTATATCTAGACTTTATTAAATGCTTATAAATTGATGCATGCAGTAAATCTCACTTATAATACTTGTATCCCATGTTATGGGGTAGTATTTCAGTGTTTGCTCTGTAACTGTAAATCACCAGACAGGAGGGAAGCATTAACAAGTGTGAAATATTAATTTCCAATAGGAAGTGTTATCTTTTGCCTAACAAAAGAAGGTCCATTCACAGAAGACAAACCATTGTGGAACATCAGAAGAGAAAAGGCTTTGTGGATTGCTCCCTCTCCCCTACTCCACGAAGAGGAGATGTGCACGTGAATTCTTCCCAACAGCTGAATTTACAAGTAGAAGCAGAAGGGGAAAAGGAATCAAAAGCCCTAACAACAAGGAACTGTATCTTTTATGCTGCTTGGACTCTGAGGGGAAAGGATTATTAACAAAAGCAAAAGATAAGCAAAAAATCCCCAGTGCTTAGCCTGGGTTAGCCCTAAAGGACATCTAGAGCTTGCTCGTTATAGAAACTTCTATTGCCTTTTGAAACTTACGACCGTAACTTGTTTGTGTGTGTGTGTGTGTATGTATATATATATATATACACACGCACACACACATATATACACACCCACCCACACCCCTGCTTTAACCTTGTAAATAAGAGTTATTTCCTTTTCCTAGTTAATAAATCTTTAGATAGTTTATTATAGGATTGGCTACAAGCATTGTCTTTGGTGTGAGATGCAAGGTGCAATTGACTTGCGGTAAGTGACTGGTCCTTTGGGACTGGGAATAACCTGAATATTGTTGTTGATTTTTGGTATAAGGAACCATTTATCACAAAGGCAGGCTTAGCTGGGTGATAAGATAGATTGGAGTACCCCAGGGGATTGTCTGTGACTTCATGGTTAGGCTGTTATACTGCTTGAGGAGAATTCACTTGATACTTGGTGGGGGAAAGCTAAGTATAGAATTCACAGCCAGTTTGGGGTTTGTGCCCTGCTTTTTAACAGTCTGCCCTGAGGTTGGTACTGATGCTCTTTAGCCAATGCAGGACAGCTTGGTAATCAGAACAGCCATACTGGGTCAGATCAATGGTCCACATAGCCAAGTGTCCTGTCTTCCAACAGTGGACGGTGCCAGATGCATCAGAGGGAATGAACAGAACAATTACTGAGTGAAATATCACATTCTCCAGTCCCAGCTTCTGGCAATCAGAGGTTTAGGGACACCAAAAACATGCAATTGCATCCATGACCATCATGGTTAATGGACCTATGCTCCATGAATTTATCTAATTTTTTTTAACCCAATTATATTTTTGGCCTTCACAACATCCCCTGGCAATGAGTTCCACAAGTTGACTGTGCATTGTGTGAAAAAGTACTTCCTTTTATTTGTTTTAAACCTGATGCCTATTAATTTCAGTGGGTGATCCCTGATCTTTGTGTTATGTGAACAGGTAAACAAACACTTCCCTATTAACTTTCTCCACACCATTCATGCTTTTATAGATCTCTATTATGTCCCCCCTTAGTTGTGTCTTTTCAAACCTGAACAAATTCCAGTCTTTTTAATCTCTCCCCCTATGGAAGCTGTTCCATACCCCTAATCAGTTTTGTTGCCCTTCTCTGTACCTTTTCCAATTCTAATATATCTTTTTTGAGATGGGGTGACCAGAACTGCCTGCAGTATTCAAGGTGTGAGCGTACCCTGCATTTTTATAGTGGTGTTATGATATTTTTTATCTTATTCTCTTTCCTACTGGTTCCTAACATTCTGTTAGCTTTTTTGGCTGCCGCTGCACATTGAGTAGATGTTTTCAGAGAACTATTCACAATGACGCCAAGATCTCTTTCTTGAGTGAATCTATTGTGAAAACTTGAACTATATATTTAAAGTTACTTAGGAAATTAGATGAAAGCCATAATATACCCCACAACTTCCATAAGAGAGAATCTTAATCTGTCCCCATAATATTAGAGAGTAACATGTCTCCTCACAGAAATGCAATGAATATACATCATCTCTTGATAGACTGGCAGACGTAATGCAGATCCTTATATCACAGGCTTGGTAACCTTCTCATCCTTTGGGTAATATTTTGCATCTATTGCCCTCAGAAGTAGGCAGTATTATATTCCTTGACCAAAGCTATGTTAAGGTGGAGTTAAGGTTAACAATACATGTAAGTAACCCAGGAGTAAAAGACATTACAGGGATGTTGTAATTATCTAAAAACCGAAGCACTATACAACACAGGAATATTAGAATTCTTTTAAGTTTAACCTGAAATCTGAATATTTCATGGTAGGGTGCAATAGGTTGCTCTGCTCACCTCTGGCACCTCCTTGTGGCTCCATCTGGAGAATTAGGCCAATACCCCTTCCGTCAGTTTCTCCTTTGCGGCCCCTCTCTTTTCCTCAGGAGGTGCAGTGTTGGCTTTGTGACTCAGCCCCCTTGTGAGGTAACTATCATGGTTTCCCCTTCCAGGGGGGAGTGTATCACAACAAGGTTCCTACTCTCCAGCAGTCTCAGACAGTCTTCTGCTTCACTGCCTCTTAGGGCTTGTCTACACTACAAAATTAAGTCGACTTTATCTAATTCTACCTTGAGCCTCTGAATTAATTAAGTCGATTGTGCATGGCCACACCATGCTCATTGTCTCGATGGTGTGCGTCCTCGCTAGCAGTGCCTGCATTGATGCACAAAGCAGTGCATCATGGGTAGCTATCCCAAAGTGTAACTTGCCGCAGTGTGTTTTGGGAAGTTTGTGCAATGCTTCATGGGACCAAAACATTGTCGCAGGGAAGAATGAGAACATTGCATAGGCATCCCATGATGCACTGTGCTCCCTCCCTCATATCAACGGCAAACAACCCAGTGGTTTTCGTGCCTTAAAACTGCTGCGTGTATGCCATAACCCCAGAAGCATGGAGTCTGCTCAGTTGTGCACTCTTGCTGTGAGCATCTCAAGTACCTCGTACCTTCTCCTGCAGTATTTCCAGAGCCGAAGTAGGGTCAGCCGCGTGGAACATAGCAATGTCCTGCAAGCAGCCCTGCTGAAAGCCATTGAAAAAAAAATTCACAGTTGCTGCTGGCAGTCACAGAGCAGCTGCACTCTGTTGAGCGCCATTTCTGGTTCCATGAATATAGCACTGACTGGTGGGACCGCATTGTTTTGAAGGTATGGGATGATGAGCAGTGACTGCAGAACTTTCGAATGTGGAATGCCACCTTCCAGGAACTTTGTGCAGGGCTTTCCCCTTCCCTGCAGTTCAGCAACACAAAAACGAGAGCTGCTCTGACAGTGGAGTAGCAAGTGGCGATCGCTATTTGGAAGCTTGCAATGCCAGACAGTTACCAGTCAGTGGGGAATCAATTTGGAGTAGGTAAATCAACCGTGGGAGCTGCTGTGCTCCAAGTGTGCAGGGCCATTAATTGACTTCTGCTATGAAGGGTAGTCAACCCAAAACCAAATTTTTTCTAATTTTTTGGAATTGCCAGCAAATCAGAAAATCCATTATTGTCTCAGCTCTACACTGATCTACTGTCATCTCCATTCATTGACCAGAAAGGCTAAAAAAATGGTCCCATAATTCTCTTAATCAAGGAAGCTATTACATAGGCACAACACTATTTCTGCACAAATCCTCTAATTATCACTAGTTCTGTATTAAGTGAGGTCAAATGTAACAACTTGTTAAAGAAACAAAGACAGGTTTAAAAGACACACATCTTCTGTCCACTTAAGTGACACAATGTCAAGAACTCTTTTAGAGCTTCACCAAATGCAAGATACACCAAAATATAACACACAACTGACAACCTGCTTGTGAAAGAAATGGAACTGTTCAATTAATGCACTGTGCCACACACCAAACTATGGCCCCAGCCCGCAAATCACTCCAGCATGTTCTTTACTTAATACGACTACTCAAGTTAAGCATGAGCTTAAAGTCCTTTGCTTGTAGGAACAGATCTATTAAAGAAAATAGATCAGATGCTGATCTCAGTTATACTGGTGTTAATCTGGTGTGACTCCACTGAAATCAAGAGTAACTCTGGATTTATATGCTTGTAACTGAGATCAGAATCTGGCTCAGTATAGCTTTGTGTAAGATGGTTATAAGTTCAATTTCTGGTGGGAATTTTTCATCATATATTTAAGAATGTCATGCACATGGTCACCAGTTAACAATAATCATATACTTGAAACAGAAATACATACTGCACTATGTACTAATTACATACTGGAATACATCTGAAACATTAGACTAATAAATCAGATATACATGAAACATATCACACACACAGTATGTAGTAAATCAAACCTAAATATTAAAAATTGCAGTATAATACAATGCAGGAAAATTCAGATTTAGGAGGCCTAATTTACCCAGTTGAAACTTAGAGTATGGTAGATCAACCCCCTTTAAGGGTCCCTCTCTGAAAACACACCTGACTTTCATATGAATATATATCTGTCATACCAGACTGTCTGTCTCTTGGCAGCATTTTGTACAGTCATATAGGGGAATTAGAGTAGATGTCTCAAGTGTACTTTCTTGGGCCTCAGTCCCAAAAAATAGCTAGCTAAAAAAATAGTAGCTTGCTTCACAGCCAATACGTCTGTATATGTATTAGTGCACTAGTGTATTAAATGCCTGTCCTTCAAACATTTCTGCATGGGGAGTAACTTTACAAATGTGAGTAGTCCAGTTTGTTTCAATGGGACTCGGGTGAGTAAAGTAACACCTGCTAATGAAGGCTTAGAGGGGCAGGTCCTTGTAGAGGAATGGCCCAAACGACTATATCTCACAATACCAATAATGTAGTATGTGGGGCTATAGTGTAGAATACTGCTGTATTTTTTTTTTTTTGAATAAGTGCAAACACGGTTTGGGGGGGGGTGCGTGCTGAGATCCATTCTCCCCATAATCATTATTTCTTTAAGTTGTACATGGGAAAATACCACACTGGGTTGCATTTCAAAACACAACACCGTGCTTTTCAATTAAGAGAAAGGGTCAGATTCTAAGTCCTTCCTATTGTCTCAGCTTAAGAAAAATGAAAAAGAGTCCATTTGCTGAAGGTGAAGAAATAGCTTCAGATGCTAATATGCCTGGTACATTTAGCTTTCTGAATATCAAGACCAATAGCATCTTACAACGTTTTATAAAGTTTTGATATATTTTGGTGTTTTCCTTTAGAGGCCAATTCCTTTTGATAAATGTTAGTTAAAAATAGATCTTTCTTTTTTGACTCATCTCTGTGGTGTTCTCTTTTGTGGACCTGCTATACATGTCCTGGTCTAACTGAGCTGTACCTTAAGCCAACTTTATGCATTCCAGGGGTTGATTAGGGCCCAGAATGGCTCTAGACATAAATCAGAGCAGCTTCAGAATTTACAAGCTGGGGATCACTGCTACAAAAATAAACCATTTTTCTGTGGCCAACCCCGCTGTACTAGGAGCTGAAATGGTGATGTGCTGAATCCGTGCATTTGCGGCTGTCTCTGGCCTCCAGTAATTTTTAGGGCTGCATTGGTTGGGTGCAGGCCTCTCTGGCAGGAGGACACGGTGTGGACAGTGTGGTGTTCAGTAATCACTCAGTGCAAGAACACTGCTTTATTCCAAGTCCAGTTCTAACTGGCTGTGCGTAAGAACGAGCGCTTCTGCCCAGACACTCTGTTGGGGAAGTTCAGCCCTTAAAGACACAATTCCCTGTACCACACAAGGCCTAGCCGTGCCACAGCTAGGCCTTGTGCTTCTCCAGGCTCCAAGCAGATTTTCTATCACTGGGACTGTGCCAAGGTCTGTGTTGGCAGAATGAGTCTAAGCCCCTTGGACATGTTTAAGCACAGCTTTGCACAGCTGTCTAGAATTTATCAGTCCAGGCACAAATCCCTACTCACTGGCCCTTTGCTACAATAATTGCTGGTGAGGGAAAGGTAACAATATTTTACTTGTCCCTCAAGAAAATTACTTTCCTTGACAATAGTTGGTTTAAACAATACATATGTTGGGCTGTGTGTGTGGTCTGGTGAGACAGCAATTAATATGGCTGTTTGTTAGGCTGAAAGAAACAGACCTGGATGTCAGAGGCATATGATTGGAGAACTTCTCCTGTAGCTAACATGCCCTTGTCTTTGGAACTGGTTCCTCTGGGCAGTGTGTCAGAGCCCTGTGTTCTTTAGGAGTGGTTCTGGGTGCAGTGAGTTGTTCAAAGGGCTTTTTATTTGGTTCGGAGCTCAGAAGTTTCTGAAGTGCATATTTGTTTGTGTTTTAATCTCTGCCACTGCAGTGCTGGGCTGCCACAGTGACAGACACTAGAGAGATTAACAAATAAATAATGCATCTTGTCAGAGCCCTAAAAGTGACATGCTGAGACAGAGGAATAAGAATTTGTTTAGGCTGCTAAACTAGAACTATTTTTAATCACCTATTTTCTTTTTTCCAAACAGGGATATTTTCCCATTTCTTCTAGATTCCCTCTGTGACAGGTTGGATCACAGAAACCATCTTGGGAACTAATGTGCCAAGACTACTTCTGCCCCTGCTTTCCCTGCCAGCTTGGGACTCCAGCACCCTGTCTTGCTGAGCCAGACATGCCTGTCTGCTCCAACACAGACCCAAGGTCTGAACCACATGCCCCAAAGCTGCAGACTTAACTGAAAGCAATTTAAGAAGTGTTCCTGTCTATGACACTCAGATGCCCAACTCCCAATGGTATCCAAACCCCAAATAAATCCGTTTTACCCTGTATAAAGCTTATTGTTTGTCCTCTATAACACTGATCGAGAGATATGCACAGCTGTTTGCCCCCCACCCCAGGTATTAATACAATCTCTGAGTTAATTAATAAGTAAAAAGTGATTTTATTAAGTACAGAAAGCAGGATTTAAGTGGTTCCAAGTAATAGCAGACAGAATAAAGTGAATTACCAAGCAAAATAAAATAGAACATGCAAGTCTATGTCTAAGAAAACTGAATACAGATGAAACCTCACCCTTAGAGGAATTCCAGTAAGCTTCCTTTTACAGACTAGTCTCCTTCTAGTCTGGGTCCAGCAATCACTCACACCCCCTGTAGTTACTGTCCTTTGTTCCAGTTTCTTTCAGGTATCCTTGAGGGTGGAGAGGCTCTCTCTTTAGCCAGCTGAAGACCAAATGGAGGGGTCTCCCACAGGGCTTAAATAGACTTTCTCTTGTGGGTGGAGGCGCCCCTCTGCTCTCCTATGCAAAGTCTAGCTCCAAGATGGAGTTTTGGAGTCAAATGGGTAAGTCACATGTCCACGCATAACTCAGTTTTTACAGGCAGTAGCCATTGCTTACCTGCTACTTTGAACATCCTCATGTAGACTTCTTGTGTGGATTGGAGCCTCCGAAGATCCATTGTCCCTTTAGTGCTTCTTGATTGGGCACTTAATTTGCACATTCCTTTCTCAAGAAGCTGACCAAATGCTTTACAAAGGCTACTTGAAAGTCAAGCCAGTACACAGCCAATATTCATAACTTCAAATACAAAAATGATACATGCATACAAATAGGATTAATAGATTCAGTAGATCATAACCCTTACAGAGATATGTTACATGGCATATGTAGTATAAAACATATTCTAGTTATGTCATCTATACATTCACAAGCATATTTCTATAAAGCCTTATGGGGGGACACCGTCACACCCTCCTTATCTCACCCAATCTCCTTAGAGAGCTAGAACAAAGATTATTTTTAAAAAATGAGAAGGTATCTGTGTAACATAGGTTACCAAGGGAGGTTTTGGAATCTCCATCACTAGAGGTTTTTAAGAACAGGTTAGACAAACACCTGTCAGGAATGGTCTACGTATACTTAATTCTGCCTCAGCACGGGGCGGGGGCAGACTAGATGACCTCTTAGTGTCCCTTCCAGCCCTCCATTTCTATGATTCTATAAACAGCTCTCAATAAAATTGTCCAATAATCTCACCTAAGTGTTGCACGAACCACATCAGGATAGGGCCCTGAACGTTTCAGGAAAGAAAGACAATTGGTACAGGATAAACACTAGGCTGCTCTGCACTGAATTACACTGGTTCTCCTACTAGGTCAGTAGACCTTCTTGACTGAATTACAGCTTTAAATTTCATAGGGGATCATTCATCTAATGGTATACAGACTTTATTGTTGATAACTACGTGAGGCCTTACGACCCTTAAAACTGATGAACTGGGAATAGACTACTAGTAAGGCTTGAACAGCTAGTCCTGGAAGTAAGGTCCCGATCCTGTAATGCGTTGAGCACTCTCAATTCCTACAAAAGTTAATGGTTTATGAGGACACCTACCACCTTTGTGGAGGTAATGGGCTTGGACCTACATGTATCAAACTGAGCATTTATCCGGATCATATACAGTGTCAAAAACCTGCTCTGCCTGTGGTAGAGCCTGGCACTTTATTTGGCATCATGCTGCACACAGGTTCAGAGACTTTTCCATCTGCCTGGAGACGTTACTGTGACTGGTTCCTGGAAACTCTGACTCTTATCTTCTTGCAGCAAGCGATGCTGTGCATTGAGTCACAGGTGCTACCAACAGGACATGAGGTATTATATGAGCCTATCTCCTAGAGCAGTTTACAAAGAAAATAATTAAAGAAATTAAACACTATAATGCAGGAGTTAACAACAACTTATCCTGCAGTTTGAGAACCTTTGTGGGGTTTTATGTTTAGTTGGGTATGGGGGAAGCAGAGATTAGTTTATATCTAGTGGTACATCTGGGACTTGTATGCAACAATGCGTGTGTATGTCCGTGACAGTGGCAGCAGCAGAGGGTGAAATGTCAAAGCGGAACTTTCCAGCTGAAACCTTCAGTCAGTCACACAGCTGTAGTGTATGAAAGGGGAATGAGCTTCAGTGTTAACCAGAGCTGTTGGCAGCTGGGCTAGAACACTGGCTTGCATTTCTTTTTATTCCATTCTACAGTGTATTTAAATCAAGACAAGTGCTTTTTCTCCTTTAACCCTGGCCAGCCTCCTCCTGTTTAAGAAACCATCTAAATCAGATGCAAGAGGAGTAAGTCACCTCCTTCTCCAGACAGAACTCTTCAGACTTTTTCAGTAATTTTACAGCTGAAATAAAATGTTGCAACCATGTTTCAAGTGTAAGGAGGATGTGGGGGTGCAGGTAGGAGCAGGGTGCCCTCAAACCTAACTGCACTACCTCAGAAATAAACTCAGTAAGGGTATGTGTCCAAATAGATATCTTTGCAAATTTCCCAATTTCTAGCCACAGATTTTTCACTGACAACCTGTCCCTTTACCCCAACCAAAACCCATGCAAGGATCAGGGCTGAGGTACATGCATAGAAACCACTTGCCCACATCCTATTTTGCCCTCCCTATCCCATGTGGTCTACTGGGATGTGCTGTGGAATCCTACATCCAGGAGTACATTCAAAATTTCCAAAAGCCCCTTCAGTTTAGTGAAGACAGTTAGCCTCCATAACCTATGTGGTATTCCTTCTCTCTCCAGAAAATTTCTTCAGATCCAGGCCTGTAAACAAACCCTTCTAGGCTAGGGTCTCATGTCATTTTTAGACCAGGCAGAAAAGTAATTCTAGCAGCAAAAATCCCTTTCCAATCCATCTAAAAGTGATTCTATCGAACAGTTCTTGGCAAAAATGTGTTTTTTTCTCCCCATTGGTCTGATGGGGTTCTCACATCTCTCCTCGCAGTCTATAGAGATCAGTCCTTCTGTGTATATAACTAGCAACATGTATCCCCACGGCAGGTAATAATGTCACTCACTGATTAAATGGGGCGTTTGGTTTCAGCTCACTTCTTAGAAAGTATAAATCAGTGCCGTAAAACATTCTGCAAAGTCACTACATGTATTAGACAGTGAAGAGCTGATTCTAGATAGTGACCCAGAAAACTTCAGTTTGGTTGTTTGACATCCAGGACTGAACTACACATAATATAGAATCAGGTGCAGTCCTAAATCCAAAAGGCCAGCCCTGTACTAAACATAGAGACTGTAGCATTCTCCTCTCAATGCCAGGGCTGGTATCAGTCTGACCTTTCTTCCGTTACTGTCCTTGGCTGGTCCCCATTAGACTGCATGAACTTTCAGTGCAAGCAAACAGGAACCATGATGCAACTTAGTCATATATTACATTAGGCAACACTGCAAGTTTAAAAATAGCTTTCCTCATTGGAGTACAAAGTACTCATACTCCCAGGGTGGGGGCGAGGGGAACAGTAGGCAGAGGCTCCACCAAGCTGTTTGTATGATCCTAAATAAAATGCTCAGGGTCAGACAACACCCAAGTATTGGAGGAAACTGATTCAGAGACCAACTCTGATCTCATCTTCGCTGGCTTGGTGCCAGGATAACACCACTATTAACTTAAATGGATTAACTCTTGATTTACACTTGTGTCAGCTAACTCAGAATCAAACCCTGAATAGCACATATTAAATTATTTAAAACCCATATTCAGAAACAGCAGAGCCCTGCTAATTGGCACTAATGACTGGAAGACCCACTGCGAGTGACTGGATTTTGTGAATCAGCAAAGCAAACAAAGACTAAAAAACAAGGATATTTGCCTGACAAGATGTGAATTGGATATTGGTTTTAATTAGTGATGACAGACAGTTCACAAGATACCAGTAACTAAGTGTACTCCCATATATTCAGTAAAAATAATAGTCTTAGTAATATGACCCTGCACAGCAGCTGCTATTAAACCTTTGCTGAGGTATACCTGAAAAGAGGTTGAATTCTCTAGAAATGCAAGATTTTGCTTCCTCACTGCAGTACCATGAACTGTGTCACCTAGCTTGGATTTTGACAAGAGTGCTGGAGCAATTTGTACAGTGGGGGTGCTGAGAGCCATTGAACCAAGCTATAAACCCTGTATATGATGGAAACCACTTCAAGCCAGGGGGTGTGGCAGCACCCCCAACACCCCTAGTTCCAGCCCCTATGAATTTTGAAGCGTTTGACTAGATACATTATGCATACGGGACTGTGTTTTAAACTGGCGCTCTCTACTGATTTTCAGCATGTATTTATTAGTTTTACTTACTACTTTACTTCCATGTGGCTTTAGTCTGCTGTTGGGGAATTTCACACAGAGTGTCTCAGAGAGATGAAATAAACTTTAGCCTCTGAGAAGAGGTGGGAAAGAAATAGGGGAGCCTACCCTGCTCCAAACTCTATCAAAGAGGGTCTGGACTAAGGGTCTTTTCACTGTCAGGGCTGCAGGCGTATTGCAGTAAAAATCGGTCTAATGATACAGACAAGAACTGAGTTTTAAAGGTTAAAGGCTGCCCCATATAACTGAATTTACCAGCTGTTGACAAGCACAGTACTGTCAAAGTTGATGGATTCCACAAGTTCTTCAAATGACTTATGTCCATAGTGAGGTGTGAGAAGGACTGCAAAAAGGGAAACAGATGCAGCCATGTTGTCGGGCTTTGTGTTTTCTTAGAATCATAGACTTTAAGGTCAGAAAGGATCATTATAATCATCTACCCTGATCTCCTGCATAATGCAGGCCACAGAATCTCACCCACCCACTCCTGTATCAAACCTGTGTCTGAGCCATTGAAGTCCTCAAATCATGGTTTAAAGACTTCAAGGTGCAGAGAATCTTCCAGCAAGTGACCCATGACCCACATTGCAGAGGAAGGTGAAACCCCCAGGGCTTCTGCCAAATATGCGATCAGTAAACCCTGAGCATGTGGGCAAGACTCACCAGCCAGACACCCAGGAAAGAATTCTCTGTAGTAACTCAGATCCCACCCCATCTAACATCCCATCACAAGCCATTGGGCATATTTACCGCTAGTAGTCAAAGAAAAATGAATTGCCAAAATTAGGCTATCCCATTATACCATCCCCTTCATAAACTTAGCAAGCTTAGTCTTGAAGCCAGATATAACTTTTGCCCCCACTACTCCCCTTGGAAGGCTGTTCCAGAACTTCGCTCCTCTGATGGTTAGAAACCTTCGTCTAATTTCAAGTCTAAACTTCCTAATGTCCAGTTTATATCCATTTGTTCTGGTGTCCACATTGGTACTGAGCTTAAATAATTCCTCTCCCTCCCTGGTATTTATTCCTCTGATATATTTATAGAGAGCAATCATATCTCCCCTCAGCCTTCTTTTGGTTAGGCTAAACAAGCCAAGCAATTTGAGTCTCCTTTCATATGACAGGTTTTCCATTCCTCAAATCATCCTAGTAGCCCTTCTCCGAACCTGTTCCAGTTTGAATTCATCCTTCTTAAACCTGGGTGACCAGAACTGCACACAGTATTCCAGATGAGGTCTCACCAGTGCCTTGTATAACGGTACTAACACCTCCCTATCGCTACCGGAAATACCTCGCCTAATGCATCCCAAGATCACATTAGCTTTTTTCATGGCCATATCACATTGGCGGCTCCTAGTCATCCTGTGATCAACCAATACTCTGAGGTTCTTCTCCTCCTCTGTTACTTCCAACTGATGCCTCCCCAGCTTATAACAATAGTTCTTGTTATTAATCCCTAAATGCATGACCTTGCACCTTTCACTATTAAATTTCATCCTATTACTATTACTCCAGTTTACAAGGTCATCCAGATCTTCCTGTATGATAGCCCGGTCCTTCTCTGTATTGGCAATACCTCCCAGCTTTGTGTCATCCGCAAACTTTATTAGCACATTCCCACTTTTTGTGCCAAGGTCAGTAATAAAAAGATTAAATAAGATTGGTCCCAAAATCGATCCCTGAGGAACTTCAGTAGTAACCTCCCTCCAGCCTGACAATTCACCTTTCTCCAAGCCAAACCTATTCATCCTTCCTAATGCTTCAGGGCAAACCCAAATCTTCCCAGATAACTAGCAAGCAATGAGCTGGGTTATGCAAGTGTAATGCATTGGGTAACACAATTGGTAACATCAACCCTAATCCACAGCAAGAAAAAAAAAATTCATTTCCTGTGATGCTTCTAACCAGTCATTACTTGGTCCAATGTCTGTCTGTTGTTTGCTCTGCTTAGAATGTATTTCCTGAGTAGAGGGCCCACTTCTCCTCTGGTCTGTATAATATCAATCACAGTCTTAGTGCTTAAAGACAGTGCCAAGGAGTTAATTCTAGTACATTGGAGTACACTGGTGAGAATGGAGGAGCAGTTTACACACGTGAAATGGAGTTAGAGTGGGTGTGATTAGCCACTTTTACAGAAAAACCAAACAATTCAGGAGGCTCTTTTATGTTTGGCATCTTCTAGAGCAACGGTTCTCAAACTGTGGGTCCAGATGGGGTCACCAGGGCTAGCGTTAAACTTGTTGGGGCCCACGACCGAAGCCTGAGACCCACTGCCTGGAGCTGAAGCCAAAGCCTAAGGGCTTCAGCCCTGGGTGGCAAGGCTCGGGCTTTGGCCCTCCTGCCCAGGCAGTGGGGCTTTGGCCTCCCCCCACCAGGGGCTCAGGCTTCGCCCCCCTACCTTGGGGTAGTAATTTTTATTGTCAGAAGGGAGTTGCAGTGCAATGAGTTTGTGAACCCTGTCCTAGAGTGACCAGACTTCCTTAGCCTTTATTTTATCAAAGGATTTCTCTGCAAAACTGATAACATTTCTTTATCTAAATTAAAGTCACTATTTCAATGAATTTCAAACACTAATTGTCATGAGATCATTAAGTTTGATCTTGACCTACCCAATGGCTTATTAATGCATTTCAAAAGCAATTTTCAGCTGAGAGATTGCAATTTGAATTGAACATCAGCTCCCAGAATGTTCGATGAGCACATCCCCAGCACACGGCTATCCCATTTATCTCTGTGATTCACCAACACAGGAGACTTTGCAGAGGGCTTACAGAACATTATGGTCCAGTGCAAAGATCGTTTATAGAAACCAAAGAAGAACCAACCCTGTCATACCCCCTTCCTCCCACCATACATGTGCTAAGTTATAACTGGCACAAAAGAGAAAGTTTGATGTTTACACTTAACCTCAATGTCACTTTCATTTACCGAGCTAAAAACAGGAGGTAACAAAAATAGATTACAAGGCTTGGGCACAGGTTCAAGTTATTAATGATGCAAGTGCAAAAGTTCACTTGAAGTTACAGTATAATTCCTGACTGCTCTAACATACATTTTACCTTTTTTATATTCTTTTAATAATAATACTTCTGTTCTTTTTCATGTGATTTTAGTACTGATGAAGGGAGCAACATGACAGCCTGACATCCTTCTTTAGTTGTAGACCCACCAACATCAGACATGCCAAAGTTTGAAATTCAGGTTAAAGTAAATCTTAGATAGATAGATAGATAGATAGATAGATAGAAGGAAGGGACCATTTCAAGATCTCCTTTACTAGTTTTGTCCTCTGTTTCCTTAAGATGGGACAAAGGCCAGTGTCATGATTTGAGATTCTGAAGGGTCCAGGGTAGGAGTTTACAAACAAGAAGGAACTGGACACAATATCTAGCAAACTCCAATCTGAATTGCAGCAAGGTGTGAAGGCTTGTGTGTTGCCAAGCCAGGAAAGTGTGCAGTGTGGGTGGGAGTAGAGGAGTGGTCACAAGGGAAAGTGGCAAATCTTTGTCTCCCAGGCTTGGGATAGTGGCCTGGAATACAGAGATAGTTTAGGGCACCTGCTTCTTCCTCATGTCATTGGGCCTCTACTACCACCCATAGATTCATAGATTCTAGGACTGGAAGGGACCTTGAGAGGTCATCGAGTCCAGTCCCCTGCCCACATGGCAGGACCAAATACTGTCTAGACCATCCCTGATAGACATTTATCTAACCTACTCTTCAATATCTCCAGAAATGGAGATTCCACAACCTCCCTAGGCAATTTGTTCCAGTATTTAACCACCCTGACAGTTAGGAACTTTTTCCTAATGTCCAACCTAGACCTCCCTTGCTGCAGTTTAAACCCATTGCTTCTTGTTCTATCCTTAGAGGCTAAGATGAACAAGTTTTCTCCCTCCTCCTTATGACACCCTTTTAGATACCTGAAAACTGCTATCAAGTCCCCTCTCAGTCTTCTCTTTTCCAAACTAAACAAACCCAATTCCTTCAGCCTTCCTTCATAGATCATGTTCTCAAGACCTTTAATCATTCTTGTTACTCTTCTCTGGACCCTCTCCAATTTCTCCACACTTTCTTGAAATGTGGTGCCCAGAACTGGACACAATACTCCAGCTGAGGCCTAACCAGAGCAGAGTAGAGCGGAAGAATGACTTCTCGTGTCTTGCTCACAACACACCTGTTAATACATCCCAGAATCATGTTTGCTTTTTTTGCAACAGTATCACACTGTTGACTCATATTTAGCTTGTGGTCCACTATAACGCCTAGATCCCTTTCTGCCGTACTCCTTCCTAGACAGTCTCTTCCCATTCTGTATGTGTGAAACTGATTTTTTCTTCCTAAGTGGAGCAATTTGCATTTGTCTTTGTTAAACTTCATCCTGTTTAACTCAGACCATTTCTCCAATTTGTCCAGATCATTTTGAATTATGACCCTGTCCTCCAAAGCAGTTGCAATCCTTCCCAGTTTGGTATCATCCGCAAACTTCATAAGCATACTTTCTATGCCAATATCTAAGTGGTTAATGAAGAAGGAATTGGAGTCATAGGTTGGTGATGTGATGCAAACATGATTCCTTTACAACATAAGAGTCTTTTGAAGAGGGTGGGTGGGACTTGGCTCAGCACAGGTGAACAGGGTAATTTTGAATGACTTGGATCTGTACCTGAACTATTCACCTAGTCTTAGTGTTGGATCCAACAGGCATAAAAGTCCATGACTATTGATTTCAATGCATTAGGGAATTGCAATACACCACAACAACGTGCAAAATAAATGGTCATGCCACAAAGCTCAGGAATAGCATGAAAGGTGATTATCATAGGTCAGCTAAAGTTAATTCACAAGTTTCAGGTTTGGTTTAATGCCTGTAAGACACCTAGCTCAGGTAGGCTAGGATTTCTGTCAGAGCTACTCTCTGGACCCTAGTAAAAAATGGAAAACCATCTAAGGCCTCACTGATATACCAGGAACAAAGTGTAGAATTATGTACAAAAGTAACTGCATTCAAAAATAAAACAATATAAAATTTTAGAGCCTGCAAGCCCACTCATTCCTACTTCTTGTTCACCAATCACTGAGACAAATAAGTTTGTTTACATTTGCAGGAGTGTAACCATGTGGACTCACCTGCTGGCATCCTTCCGGGAATTAGCTCTGCCAGCCTTGGAGCAGGTTGGTATCCCGCAGCCGCTTGGCCCCCGTGTCCTTCCCTGGACTCCGGTACCCCTTTATCTGGGGGCTGCCCCCTGGCAGTACACCCCTCAGTCTCGGGGTCTCCCCTCCCTGGGGAACCCCCACCTCCTAACCCCACCTCGCCTCAGTCATAGGCTACTGCCAGTCACCAACTCAACCCTGCGCCCTGGGGCAGACTGCAGTGTCAGCCACTCATCATAGGTAAGGTTGGGTCTGGACCTGCTGCCTCTACCTATTACTGGGCTGCCCTTTTGCAACCCCAGTACGCAGGGTTGAGTTGGTGACTGGCAATAGCCTATGAATAGGTATATCAGTGAGGCCTTAGATGGTTTTCCATTTTTTACTAGGGTCCAGAGAGTAGCTCTGACAGAAATCCTAGCCTACCTGAGCTAGGTGTCTTACAGCCATTAAACCAAACCTGAAACTTGTGAATGTCTGAGGCCCTCAGCTCGGCCCACAGCCTGGGGGTTTTCCAGGCTGGAGCTCCCCAGCTCCTCTAGCCTTCCCCCAGCCCTGCTCCACTCCCAGTACCCTGCTCGGCTCCCTAGCAGCCAGGTCCTTCTCTCTCTACAAGCAGAGAAAGACTGTTTGGCCTTCTGGCTCGCAGCCTCTTATAGGGACCAGCTGGGCCTGATTGGGGCGTGGCTCCAGCTGTTACTGCCTCCCCAATCAGCCCAGGCTTTCCTTCACAGCCTCAGCCCTCTCCCAGGGATGGCTTTAACCCTTCCAGGGCTGGAGCGGGTGACCACCGTGCTAGGTGACCACCGCGCTACAAGGAGATAATGCTGCCTGCTTCTTGTTTACAATGTTACCTGAAAGTGAGAACAGGTGTTCTCATGGTACTGTTGTAGCTGGCATCGCAAGATATTTACGTGCCAGATGCACTAACGATTCATATGTCCCTTTATGCTTCAACCACTATTCCAGAGGACACGCGCCCATGCTGATGATAGGTTTTGCTCGATAACAAACCAAAGCAGTGTGGACTGACGCATGTTCATTTTTATCATCTGAGTCAGATGCCACCAGCAGAAGGTTGATTTTCTTTTTTGGTGGTTCGGGTTCTGTAGTTTCTGCATCAGAATGTTGCTCTTTTAAGACTTTTGAAAACATGATCCATGCCTGATCCCTCTCAGATTTTGGAAGGCACTTTAGATTCTTAAACCTTGGGTTGAGTGCTGTAGCTATCTTTAAAAATCTCACATTGGTATCTTCTTTGCGTTTTGTCAAATCTGCGGTGAAGGTGTTCTTAAAATGAACATGCTGGGTCATCATCTGAGACTACTATAACATGAAATATATGGCAGACTGCGAGTAAAACAGAAGAGGAGACATAAAATTCTTCCCCAAGGAGTTCAGTCACAAATTTAATTAACACGTTATTTTTTTAATGAGCGTCATCAGCATGGAAGCATGTCCTTTGGAATGGTGGTTGAAGCATGAAGGGGTATACAAATGTTTAGCATATCTGGCACATAAATACCATGCAATGCCGGCTACAGAATTGCTGTGTGAACGCCTGTTCTCACTTTCTGATGACATTGTAAATAAGAAGAAGGCAGCATTATCTCCTATAAATGTAAACAAACTTGTTTGTCTGAGTGATTGGCTGAACAAGAAGTAGGACTGAGTGGACTTGTAGGTTCTAAAGTTTCCAATTGTTTTGTTTTGGAGTGCAGTTATGTAACAAACAAACAAAAATCTACATTTGTAAGTTACACTTTCATGATAAAGAGATTGCACTACTGTCTTGTATGAGGTGAACTGAAAAATACTATTTATTTTATCATTTTTACAGTTCAAATATTTGTAATAAAAATAATAAAATAAATTGAGCACTCTACACTTTGTATTCTGTGTTGTAATTTAAATCAATATATTTGAAAATGTAGAAAAACATCAAAAATATTTAATACATTTTATTTGGTATTCTATTGTTTAACAGTGCGATTAAAACTGCGATTAATCACAATTAATTTTTTAATCGGGATTAATTTTTTTGAGTTAATTGCGTGACTTAACTGCAATTAATCGGCAGCCCTAATATGAATGTATGTTTCTGACTCTTTCCTTTTCAGCCAACAAATTTTACTCACACAAATGCTTGCAAAAAGCGAGCTCACAAATATCAAAGAAATTCAGATCAATGTTTGCAAATAATTTTTTGCACTGTTAACCTAGCTCTTCTCCTAACTGCAAGATTTATTCCACTGTAGAATACCCCCCAAGGTAAGCAGTGGAAACCCTCTGTTCTGAATAATTTAAAACTGGACAATGCACTAAAGAACCGCCCGTATTTTGTAATCCTGCTGGCTTCCTCCATGAGGGGACTAGATTATCTAATAGGCCTTTTGCATCTGTAATTTCTCAGTTTCTAACATTAGTCTCTGTGTCTAAGGCTAATTAGCCTTGTTGAAAAAGGTCATCACATTGAAGATTTAAACACATCCAAAGGATTTCAAATATTTACAACTTTCTTAATAGAGCCTTTTGTATGGCTGGGAGTCTGCATGTGGTTCCCTACTAGATGCTGCATTTCCTGTGACATTCCTGTCCTGGATGTAAAAGCGGAAGAGCTGCTTGCCGGCAAGATGGGCTTCCTGCAAGGTCAAGAGTGAGCCTTCACTGCAGTGCTTTCTTCACTAACCACTTCCCTGAGGTTTGTTTGTGCTCACTCTTTGTAGCCATGACAACAGTTGTTGGGTAATGAACTGTTGCTAGGATCCCAGCCAGCAGCAAGACCCTCCCCCCAAAAGCTATGATGTCATATCATCAAAATGCAAGCTCCCCCCCACACACACTTTTTAAATACTGAGCTACTTCATGTTAGTTCCTAGAATAGAAATCTTCTGTCACATCCTGACTCTGATGACCAGACCCCAACAGTAACCCTGCACCCTCCCCCACATAATTAAAGGGTCACTCATTGCCCTTTAGAATCTCACTAACCAGAGAGTGTGTATTGTTTGTGCTGTTCTTTTAAATAATTTTTTTAATGATATGCAAGAGCAAAAAATAGTATCAATAATTCACCCAACCGGTTTATATGGAAGTTATCCAAACAATGAAGTAAGGATAACTAAACAACTATGCCAACACAACAGAACAGGTCTATGAGTCTATACATATTTAAAGCAAACAACATTTTGAAAGGTCTCATTAAAACACAGAAAAATCCTCTGCTGTGAATGGGAGATATTTTTAAAACTGCCTGAGCCACAAATGTGGAAATGTTCTGAAACCACCAATGCTACTTAGATCTTAATATGACAAACAACAGAAGTAATTCTGTACTTGATTGCATTGGCCTAAAATTTAGGGTAAACTTCCACTCAGTTACACAGGTATAAATGAGAGCAGAATTTGGCCCATAATTTTAAAGTGACCAACATCCAGGTGATCAAACATCAAACTTCTACCTGTCTTCTGCATGCGTAGCTCTTTGAAAGGGAAATCTGAAGGGTCTGATCCTAAAAGTGCTCTGTGTGTGGAACTGCCACTGCCTTCAATGGCAGCTTTTGTAGGATTGGGTCCGGGAAACTTGAATAATAAATTGAGAGAAGTAAAAAAAAAAAAAAAAAAGTAGATATCAAAAGTTTGGAATGCAGGAAAGAGGGTGGAGTGTGATCAGAGCTGGTTCAAGCAAATCTGGGACTCCCTAAGTCCCTGGCTTCAGTGCCCAAAACTGAATACACAATCAGTTGCACACATAGTAAATGGGAAATGACTGCCTAGGAAGCAGTACTGCAGAAAAGATTCTGGGGATAGTGGATCATAAGCTAAATATGAGTCAACTGTGTAAAGCTGCAGAAAAAAAATAAAAATAAAAAAGTAAGCATCATTCTGGGATGTATTAGCAGGAGAGCTGTAAGCAACACACGAGAAGTAATTCTTCCGCTCTGGTCCACACTCATTAGGCCTCAGCTGGAGTATTGTGTCCAGTTCTGCCCTCCACATTTCAGGAAAGATGTGGACAAATTGGAGAAAGTCCAGAGAAGAGCAACACAAATGATTAAAGGTCAGAAAACATGACTCTGTGAGGGAAGATTGAAAAAATTGGATTTGTTTAGTCTGGAGAAGACTGAAGGGGGACAGGATAACAGTTTTCAAGTACATAAAAGGATGTTAAAAGGAGGAGGAAGAAAAATTGTTCTCACTAACCTCTGAGGATCGGACAAGAAGCAAAGGGGCTTAAATTGCAGCAAGGGAGATTTAGGTTGGACATTAGGAAAAACTTCTGTCAGGGTGGTTAAGCACTGGAACAAATTGCCTAGGGAGGTTGTGGAATCTCCACCATTGGAGATTTTTAAGAGCAGGTTCAACAAACATCTGTCAGGGATGGTCTAGATAATACTTACTTCTGCCATGCGTGCAGGGAACTGGACTAAAAGACCTCTCAAGGTCCCTTCCAGTCCTCTGATTCTATAATCTTGTCTTTCCCACCCTAAATTTCTTTGTCATGCCAACCAAATTAGGTGGGGGCATGGGACATATGTATTGCATAGAGAACTGGTGAGAGTTTGTGGAGAGTTGGCAGGGACAGTGGATGGGAATTTTCTCCTAAACAAGAAGAGAGGAAAATACATTAGGCCCTAGGGTCAAAAGTAATAGGAAAAATTCTAATTCCCCAGGTAGTTCCTTTTATCCCCACAGAGCTCTTGATCAATATAAGGCAGCTCAGACTCCACATCACAATTAACAGGAACAAGTACTAGTCTGTCCCTGGTGAGGTTGAGCCGCCTGCAGCCTCAGGCTTGGTGGCATGGTCTTACCCAGCCTGGACAGTGTTATTCAGGAAGGAAAAGGACTGTTGAAATTCACCTCTGTGCGGGGCTGGTCACCTTCCAGCTAATATCACAAGAATGGAACTTCAGAAGGTAAGTGTATGAAATTCCATTTCTTTTGCCTTATGCAAAATTCATAAAACCGCATAATGACTTTATGTAAAAATATGAGCTCTTAACCTCCGTTCTGTAATAACCAGCACTTTGTCATTACAATGCAGACTGCAGAACCGCCATTTAGTTGCAACAACTAAAAGAAGGGAGTTTGCTTTTTTTTTTTTTTTTTTTTTAAGTGTTTGTATTTCAAAGACTGGAACATCAAATACTTGTGCAAAATCCAGGAAAACTAGTTCAGCAACGTTAAAGATTTGCATAACAACTCACCTTTCTTTTGGGGTCAGGACTGCAAGCATAGTTGAAAAGGTGCCCAATCAATTTGTTAATGGATTTGCATAAAGCTGTTAATGGAGTTTGTGCGAAGCAACTGAAAGCCTGTTTGAACAATGCTGACATCTAGTGTCTGGAACCTCAATCTGGATGATGCAAAAAAGCCTGATGGTTCATTTCTTCCATCATGTTAAAGGTGACCTGCACATCAAAAGTGAAAATTCCTTGTCCTGAGCTAACTAAGTTGCTTGTTCTGAGAAACCCCACTAACCAGGCTCTGGACCTGATCCTTAAAGAGACTGAAGCCACTGGGAGTCTTTCCATTAATTACAATGGGCTTTGGATCAAGCTTTAAGAGGGGCATAAGAAACTAAATACTTGGTAGGTTTTGAAAAGTCACAAATATTTTTTCTATCTGTTTCTGGGGTTCCGGTCCCAGGGCAACCCCTAGGCTAGGCCCCAATACTCACAGGTCTCTGCTCTGGGATGTTCAGGTGGTTTCCCATGCCACTCATAAGAGGCTCAGCCCTCCAGCTGAGCCCCAGATAGTCCACCCCTCCCAGGGTTGTCAGTGAACAGAAAAGGGGAAATTAACACAACTGAATTATCCTACCACTCTGGTAAAGCTCTCTTCCTCCAGAAAGCCCTTGTTGAGTTGTGCTCCCACCTAAGGTCAGACAAATGTAGAGGAATAGCTCTGGGCCCTCCCTTGCTTCAGGGAGGAGTTCCTGCCTTCAGCCAAACATCTCTCCCAGAAAGCTGAAGACTTTCTCTATGACCAAATACGCTAGGCTTCTCGCTTTAAGCTCCTCCTTCCGGATCTGACATCTCTTATAAGTGTGGTAGGGCAGGGCCACCTGTGCCCACATCAGTCTGTAACCCTATGTTGCCCAGTGTTGGCACACCATCCTTGTCAGCTGTCAGGAATACACAGATTGGTTTTGGCAAAATGAAAAAAATCTCAACACTCACCCAACCACATTCACTCCATATTTTGGAGTTACCTAAGATCTTTCCCTTTCCTTTCCATCCTGCCTTATAAGATGAGGTGTGCAGGATGCACCAGAGTTTTACCCAGTATTGCAATACAGAGTGCACAGCGTGATTCTGGGAAGGTTTCAAGCTTGTGAGATCCCCCTCCCTGTCCTATGAATTTAATGGCTGTAGCCAGGCCCCTGTTCCAGCCTCCTCAGCACAAAAAAACAGAGGTTCTTTTGATGCAAAAGGAAAATAAAAACCCTTTGTCACAAAAAGACCTTGTTTATTTGTTCAAGTCAACAAAACAAACCCAAGTTCTGGCACTGAGGGCTCCCAGTGCCTCTGAGCTGCTTACTAACAGTTCAAAATGGTAAAGAAACAAAAGTACCCACACAGCAGAAGGGCTTAAGGAGTCAGTTCAGCCCTTTCAACAGACCAGATCACTAGTTTCCCTCAGGCAACCCCTCCCCTTCACTGATAATTGGATGCTACTGTCCTTCTTTCACTTCCTAAACTAAAAAGGGACTCCTTTGGATCTGAACTCACATCATCTTGACAAGATGCTGCTTCATTCTGCTAGAAGGAGTGGGATGAGATGGCTCCTTTGGGCTCCTGAGGAGCATGAACCATGCATTGCAGCAGCTCTCTTGGGGAAGGAAAGGCAATTTCTAAAGTGACCATAACTCCTAGTGTTTGGCAATTCACTCCGTTTTGTGGCCTGGTTTGGGGCTCCCAGTGAGGTTGGCTAAACTGAGACAACTCCTGGTTTTGCTCAGCCACAAAACATATGGAACATATGACTGGATGACAGCCCTACCCCTGCCAATGGGGCAAACCTCTCTCTACCACTCGCATGATACAAGACCTATATATACATGTTGTCATGTGGGAAAGGACCATGCACTTTCCTTTGAAATCCTTGCTGCTTCTAGAAGAAGAGGGAAGGGCCTGTGCAATCCTTTAGAAGTTCTTGTTCCCATGTGAGTGGGGGAGGGGAGTAACCAAAGGAAGTGGGGAGTTTGTGGGGTGATGTCTACTGCAGGCTATTCATTTTTGTATTTCAGAGCATAACCTGAACACCAGTTGGGATCAAGAAGGAATCCCCATCCAACTTCTCTTATATAGAGTTACATAATTAAGAGCATTATGGGAGTTTATATCATCTTTCAAAGTATCTGGTATTGGTCAGGGTCAGAGACAGGATACCAGACAAGATGAACCAACAGTTAACACCACCACACTATGAGAAGCAAAGTTCCTATGCTATATAGTTCTGTGAGATTATTAATATTCTTTAACTCAGTTGGATCACCTTCCCATTCCTCTCCAATAGCCACTGACTTGTGGGCACTGGTAGAATAATAAGAAACATCAAATATGAAGCCTTGAAAATACTGCACATAATCATGCTCAGTGATGGCTGGACAGGGCGAAGTGGACAGAAAAGGTTAATTCATTGTCCTGACAATGACTACGATTGTGATGGAATTAGAAGAGAACTTCCATGAGGTTTACAATCTCAAGGCTGATTTTAGGCTGGCTGTAGTAGCTGCAGGCCTAATGCTTGCAATGGCAACTGTAGTTTGAAGACTATGAAACTAACGGAAACTGTTTCAAGAAGACGAGATAGCACATTATGTACTTTGATTTCTTCAGCTTAAAAAAAAAAGAGAAAAGCTTTTAACTACAAGAGTCTTCCGCAGGAGCTTGGAAAACAGCTTACTATGCCAGTACTTTAACAATATAGCACCATCTAGTGGGCATTTTCCTTCTTCTTACATACTGTATTTGAAATGCTATCATGTTACACCCACACACTGCTGAAAGCTTGTCTGATATATTGTGCAAACTGACAGAAAAGCACTCACAGTTCTGGTAATAAATGAACTGCTTTTTCAGGTAAAGAAGAACAAAAATGACGAGTATAAGCTAAGGCCAGTCAATCCCTCTCGTCATATATTTTCCTCCCATGTTTAAATTGTGAACAAGACTAGAAGAGGTTTTAAGAGTTAAAGAGAGCAATTACAGAATACAAAGCCAGATGTAGGTTCAGCTGGTTTGGAGTCAGGTAGAAGTTCTCAGAAGACCTAGAACTGTGTGTAAATAACCTCAGTGCTCTATTTCCTTGTACTGAAGAATATAGACTATTATCATCTATCATTTACATTAGCACCTGTGGGCTCCAACCCAGCTCATGGCCCCTTCGTGATAGGCACTGTAAAAACATAAAGTACGACATGCTTCCTGCCCCAAAGAGCTTACAATCTAAATAGACAAGACAGGCACAGGGCGAGGAAACAGAGGTATAGGGTGGTGAAGCCACACAACCGATTAAATAAACCCAGGTCTCCAGACCATTATCTTATCCCCTTGAAGACCATGCTGCGCCCTTATTAATGGGCCAAAACCTTGTAATAGCGTTGTTATACACTACAATACTCTGGGTCACTACTGAAGAAAACAATAGTGTTTATTTTTTTGCCAAGGATGACCTAGCTGGGGCCAATTTCTGCATTCCTTTCTCATTAAAAACTCCTCTTGCTTGAGTAAGGAATGCAGGCTCAGGCACCTGAGTTGCATGTTCCACCTACTTCTGCCCCTTCTCCCCCCCCCCACCGCCACACATACAGTGGATTAAATGGTCTTGTTTGTCTTTAGTTCCCGATTCTCTGAGTTGAATGCAGTGGTCACCAGGGCTGGCTCCAGCTTTTTTGCCGCCCCAAGAAGAAGAAAAAAGAAAAGAAGAAAAAGACAAACCCAATTGAGCTGCTGCCGACATGCCGCTGAAGAGGAACAGAGGGACTGAAGGACCCACTGCCGAATTGCCATCGAAGACCCAGACATGCCGCCCCAGCAACGGACGGACTGCCGCCCCTTTCTCTTGGCCGCCCTAGGCACCTGCTTCCTTTGTTGGTGCCTGGAGCCGGCCCTGGTGGTGACTAGCATGTTAGGGAAATAAAACCAGAGAAATCAGGCTCCCCTGATTAACCATATTTCCCAGAAAAAGAGCCCAATTTTCAATTTTTTCTTTTGTCACCTGCTAAATACATAGCCACAGAGTCAGGATGTAGAAGAAATAGCTTCTTTGTGGGGGTGGTGGCTGTGATAAACTACACAGCAAATGCTTTACTGCCGTTTTTGCTGACAGCAGGGCAGCCACCACCCAGAGCTCCACATGGTATGAGTTTTCTTTGAATCACAAGGTGGCATGAAAAAGTAAAATTTTCTGAAAAGAGAGAAGAATCCCAACTCCATTTAAAAAATATTAGAACAGGGCATTAGACATGCCAGAAAATCCAAGAAAAGTGGTTTCTTACTAACAACAGGGCAGGAGGCCATTGGTCCTGGAGGTTTTGGCAGTGTGTCCATTTCTGTCAACTGACGACTCAGTGAGACAAGAAGACTCCTTTCCTGCTGAGGAAAGGATCAGCAGATGAGTTGTATTAGCAGGGAAAGTGACAAAATATTCAGAATAGCTTGTTATTACAATTAAATAGTTTAAACAGACAACTTCATAGGCGTCTGAATGGCTCAGGAAACTGGAAATGGGATAACATCCCATGCTTTTGACTTTTCAGACACAGATTCATGTCCAGCTGGGATCGGACGTGACCGACAAACAGTTGTTCCCACGTGGAGGCTAATTAGCAGCCTCCAAAATAGCTAGTGGCCTCAGACCAGTTCCCACTGGCCAAGTACCCTTTACATTAGCACCACATGCTTGTGCTCCCCCATCTGTCCATCTCCATCTGTTGTCTCTTGTGTTATGTTTAGACTGCAAGTTCTTTGGGGCAGGGATCCGCTTTTTGTTGTATTTGTATGCAATGCACAATGGGGTTCAGGTCCAGGACTGGGGCGCCTAGGCACTAGAATAATACAAATAAATAATAACCACAAGAAGTCTAGAGCTCAGATCTTGGGTAGTAGAGAAGCATCTTCAAAAAATTGAGAGGGGATAGGTTAAATGTGGCAGAATTCTTAAAAGCTTAATATTTCCTACGAATATTCACAACTCATTTTGTTAATCTATGTACATTCAGGATCTGGAGGTGAAGCATTTATTTTACAACATACTCATTCTTCCACAACTGTGAGAACCCAAGGTAGGTGAAAATTAACTTTCTGAAGTTATGTAGTCAGTGAGGGTAGCAGCAATATAAAAAATTCACATATGTAGCCCATGTTTCCCTAGAAACAGGGTGAGAATAAATTCAGCAACGCATGAACCTTTCTGCACAGTAAAGGCCCTGGGCTATAAATCTTTGGATCAGAGAGTAGAAGAAGTGCTAAAGGGTAGTGTTTGGTTCACAGTTGGGCTGGTGTTCTGTTACATTTTTGATCATTCAGATAGCAAAGATTGCAGAATAATAATTGCAGAATAACCATCGTTTTACCAGGTCTTTCCTGGGGAACAGTTTTTTGGGGTCTGGTGAAGGTGAATGGAATTGAATGTGTTTCAGGTTCAAGCAGATTATCCTCGAGGTTTGCTTTTTAGGTTTGATTGTTTTAGTGTTAAAAATTATTGTTTAGGAAAATATGAAAGTCTTAGCTGGGATTTTAATTATTCAAGGGCCTGATCTTGGCTGTCCTCACTTTCAGTTGCGTGACAAGGAATGGGGTGGGGTGGGGTTAGGGAGAACAGTATGTTTTTAGTGTAAGTCTGTTGTTAATACTATGTGGTGTATGCTTTTGCATTGTCATTGTTGCTGTTCTCCAGTTTTCAATTTTGAAAGAAGAAGAAAAATATTTTTTAACAACTAATGCCCATAAAGTTTAGGATAGGCACAAATGCACAGTAAATGAAATAAATAAATATTTCGAAGTGGCCACAGTCAAATTTATTTGTTAGCTTTTCCCCGCTAATTAATTCATATTTTGGAAAAAGACTCAGCTTGATAAATTTATGGAGGAGATGGTATGATGGGATAGCCTACAATGGAACGTAGCCAATCTGCGAATGCTAGCAGCAAATATCTCCTGGCTGGTGATGGGTCACTGGGTGGGGAGGGCTCTGAGTTACTACAGATAATTCTTTCCCAAGTGGCTGGCTGGTGGGTCTTGCCCACATGCTCAGCGTCTAACTTATCACCATATTTGGGATTGGGAAGGAATTTTCCCCCAGGTCAGATTGGCAGAGACCGTGGGGGTTTTTCGCTTCCCTCTGCAGCACTGGGCACCCGGGTCACTTGCAGGTTTAAACTAGTGTAAACGGTGGATTCTCTGTAAGTTTCAGTCTTTAAATCATGATTTGAGGACTTCAGTAACTCAGCCAGAGGTTAGGGGTCTATTACAGGAGTGGGTGGGTGAGGTTCTGTGGCCTGCGTTGTGCAGGAGGTCAGACTAGATTATCATGATGGTCCCTTCTGACCTTAAAGTCTCGGAGTATCAGGCTAATAAGGACAAAATCCTCAGTACTGAAGAAAACTACTAATTTAATCAAGGCAATTATGCACATCCCTTCACAGGCAAAGATGGGCGGGATGGGCCAAGCTCAAAGAATGTTATAGAGTGAACCATCCTGCTTGGTTAAGAGCAGTATGCCCACATTCTTAAACACATGACTGCTCAAAGCCTAATTAGAATGATTTTAAAATTAAGACTATGCTTACAAGAGAGACCTACAATTACCATACAGTACCCTGTTAGCTGATCTGGGTATTCAGTGGTGCAAGTATAGAACTGTTGCTATGCTCTTCTATCCTTGCCTCTTTTGGAGTAGGATGGTGTGGTAACTTGCTGGTTACAGACGTGATCCAAGATCCATCAAAGTCAATGGAAAGATTCCCATTGACTTCAGTGGGTTTTAGATCAGATCCTAGAAGGGCATTAAGCATTTGCAGTGCATGAATATCTCCTCCAGGCCTTCAGCTGTAATGTCAGTTCACTTACTGTCTTTTAGATCTAAAAATTGCCCTATAGATATTCAATCATCTGTAGCAATCTGAAGCATTTTCTTTAAATATTTACTTTTCAAAAGATTAAGGTGAGCATTCTAATTATGCTTCCATTTTCAAATGATCCATTCCCCCTCCTAATATCCATACTTCACCTCCACAGCAGCATTAAATTAAGTTAGTTACACAGTCAGGTAGTCACACACAACAGCATTTAACTGATATTTCAAACTGAAAATATTGCTATGCTGGAAAGTGTTAATCAAGCATGCCTTGATCTATAGATCAGTTAGGGTTATGTTAAAGTCAGTGGATGTACTATGCACCCTTCATTCAGGATAAGTTGAAGAAGCAATTAAATGACTCTTAATGTAGTGAGAGCTGAAACAATGAAAAGCTACCACCCAAGGCACTGGCCAGCATGGCAAGGCCTGAACAGATGCTAAGCCATGTGGGCAAAGGGTTTTCCCTGGGGCTTGCAATCAGTCACTTGGGTTGGAGCATTGATTGGCTGCAGCTGTGTGTCTCTGAGTCTGAGAGAGGCAGAAAGTACTCAGAAAGCCAGCAGACAGCAATAGAAGCTGTGGTGAGCATGGCTCTGGGAGACAACCATGAGACAAAGTTTCTTTTGGGAACAGTTTTTGCTGAAAAGGCTAAATGAGAGTCAACGGTGTAGCACTGTTGCTAAAAAAACAACAACCCACACATCATTCTGAAATGTATTAGCAGGAGTGCTGTTAGCAAAACATGAGAAGTAATTCTTCTACTCTACTTTGCTCTGATTAGACCTCAATTGGAGTTTTATGTCTAGTTTTGGATGCCGCATTTCAGGACTGATGTGGACAAATTGGAGAAAGTCCAGAGAAGAGCAACAAAAATGATTAAAGATCTTTAAAACATGACCTATGAGGGAAGATTGAAAAAATTGGGTTTGGTTAGCCTGGAGCAGGGCCGACGAGATGGGGGGGAAGCCGGTACAAATTACCAGGGCCCGGCGGTCCGGAAGGGGGCCCGGGGCATTGGGCCTGGCTACCCCCCCCCCCCCCGTCAGCCTTTTTTAGCTGGTCCGCCCTTGCTGGGGGGGCCCAAAAAAATTCCGGGCCCGGCTTCCCCCACCTCTCATCGGCCCTGTTTAGCCAGTCCGCCCTTGCTGGGGGGGCCCACAAATTTTTTTTCACCGGGGCCCAAACCCGCTCTCGGCAGCCCTGGCCTGGAGAAGAGAAGGCTGAGGGGGGACATGAAAACAATTTTCAAGTACATAAAGGTTGTTACAAGGAGGAGGGAGAAAAATTGTTCTCCTTAACCTCTGAGGATAGAACAAGAAGCAATGTGCTTAAGTTGCAGCAAAGGCAGTTTAGGTTGGACATTAGGAAAAACTTCCTAACTGTCAGAGTGGTTAAGCACTGCACTCACCTAGGGAGGTTGTGGAATCTCCATCATTGGAAATTTTTAAGAGCAAGTTAAACAAATACCTGTCAGGGATGGTCTAGATAATACTTAGTCCTGCCATGAGTGCAGGGGACTGGACTAGATGACCTCTTGAGGTCCCTTCCAGTCCTACGATACTATGATTTCTTGGGGCACTCTAAATCATGGAAGTCAGATCCAAGATAAATTTTAGGGCTTCTATGGTCTGTGGGGTACCATATGGTGTAGAATATTGAGGTGAGATATTTCATGATTATTTTCTACCCCTTCCTGTGGTTTCTTAAAAAAAAAAATCTCACTTCCAGACTGAAAAAATTACTGACAACAGATTCCAACTCAAGGCTCTGGTAGCAATAATAGAGTTTGTATCATACTATTGTATGCTAGAGTTTCCCATGCCATCTGGGGGCTTCACGCAGACAGTGTGTTTACAAATGAATGTGACCCAAACAACTCAGCATTGCTTGGCAGGGATGAAATCTAGTGCCAAATTCTGTCTCTGCCAAGCTAGACTGCTTGGCACCAATCCCACTCTTCAGAGGAATTGTCTGCAGAAATACAATTTAATATTGTATAGTGTCACACTTACAGGGCCAGCTGTACCGTTGACTTCTCTACTGCAGTGGAATCTCATGATTCTCCCATTCTTTAGACAGGTGCCTGGGCTACAGTACCCTGTGTATCAAGTGTGCTTACCCAGCAGGTCCAACTGGGTTTGGTACCTTGTGGTTCTTCTCTTTGGGAGTCTGTGATCAGTGGATTACAGTGACCCATGACAGCCTTCTTAAACCAAAGTATTATTTATTTAACCATAGGAACAAATCATTTTCAGAGAAAACAATCCCAATACACCAAAAGATATATATATATCTTATCTAAAGTTTAATCATGCTCCTGATGGGGACCTAAATAGAGCTAGCTTCTCCCCAGATCCCCACACAACATGCTCTAGCATCTCCTTAGCACAAAAACCCGTCCCTCACGAGAGAGAAAGAGAGAGAGACTTTAAATCAGATGTCCCCAAACTGTGGGGGGCATCTCCTAGGGGGGGCACACAGGAACATTCGGAGGGGTGTGGTAGGAGGATGGGGCAGGAGCGCTACCCAGCCCTGCTCCACCCCCAACACTGCTCCGGCCCTGTCCTGGCTCCCAGCCACGGCTCTACTCCTGGCCCCAGCCCCAGTCTTGCCCCCAGCCTTGGCCCCCGACCGCAGCCTGGCTGAAGGTTCTGCTCCCAGCCCTGCCCTCAGCCCCCAGCTGCAGCTCCTCTCCCGGCCCCAGACCACCCCCAGCTGCAGCCCAGCCTTGGTCCCTTTACCCGTCTGCGTCCCACCCACCAGAGCCATGGCCCTGTTCCTGGCCCCGGGGCAGAGACAGGGGTAAGGGTATGTGTGACCATGAAAAGTTTGGGGACCACTGGTTTAAATCTTGCTACAGTTCCCTTTGATGTCCTCCCCCCCCCAGCAGGGGGGCCAACGCAGGCCATCAAAGTGAATGGCTCTTGGATTGTCTCTCAAGTGGTTTCTGAAACGTATATATTTGGATCCTTCCTGGGTGCTGTCCTGACAATCCTATTGAATGACCTCAATATACACATACAGTAAACATCAGAATAACCTGGTCAAGATGCAGTATTCATAAATTATTGCAGGCAACTTCAAATCAGTCACATACCATCTGTTACATATTGTAAAATGATTAATACACCCATTAAAATGCTCTCTGTGGGCACTAGTTCCATAGAGCTATCAGCTTATCTGACCCAACAGTGATAGAGTTAGCTACAGATGGCTGCTAATTTAGATTTTTGGTAGTGAAAACCTGGCAGGTCAGAGTGAGATGTAATTGTTTTATTAGCTGGATAAAGAGTCATATAGACATGTGAGCAGAGAGTCCCCAGTGGGTTCTAAAAACAATAAGGAGCTCCACAGATGTGGTTGACAGCTGGGTTTCAGCCACTCAGTGGGGTAAAGGGAATCCAATACCCTACAGTCCACCATGCTGTCTGTCAGCTTAATTACACTGCTCCATTCCCTTTCCCTGGAAACCCCAACAGCAGCTTTGCACCTGTGGGAACCCTCAACAAGGCACTGCCAGTTTCCAGTGTTGCCAACTCTTGTGATTTTTTCACATGCCTCATGATTGTTAGTGTCTTTCTTAAAGCCCCAGCTGCTGAAATTGTGGTATTTTATAAGAATCTCAGTTATCACTTAAAAAAAAGAAAAGAAGAAGTTTCTAGCCCTCAGGGTTGCAAAGAAAAAAAACTTGAAAATGTGAAGCATGTGCACCCTAGAGGCTCAAAAACCAGAAGGCAACTTAAAACCAACATCTTTTTTGAAAAATCTCATGATTTTTGAACATTTGAGGTTGGCAATACCCCTTTCACTGGCATCCCCCTTTACCACAGACCTGTGAAGTCTCTCCCTGTTTTGGGCACACTTTGATGGGTTCCCCAGCACTGCTTCATTCTCCTGAGAGCTGCAGAGCTGGGGCAGAAGCGCTGTAGGGAGTGTCTTCATTCTGGCTCTCCTCCAGATAGAGAGTGGAACTAGAGAGATCCTGCCATGGGAGGACTGTAACCATGGAGACCCCACCTAGAGCATAGACCCCAACCTGGCACAGTGGGAGCAACACTGGGCAGATCGATATTGCTGTCGCCAGGTCTCTGTGTCTTTGGGTGTCTTGAGTACCATGCTCTAAGGTCGGGGTGGGGAGATGATTTAACTGGGAGGGTCAGCAGTCAGCATAGGAACTAGAGATGGGGGTTGGTACAGAGGAAACTAAACCAGGGCTATGGGAGTAATTCAAGAGGGGGAGCAAGGCAGAGTGGGGGACAATATAGGGCATGGGAAAGTCAGAAAGAGGAAGTGAGGCAAGGGGAGTGTATTTGAAGAGGTTGGGGAACCAGAGACAGAAGGAGTGGCACATGTGAGGAACTTGAGGGGGAAGCCAAGGATGGGGGAGTTTGGAAGGGAGATTCTGGTGCAGAAATGATAGGTTTGCCAAGGAGAACATAATGGTTTGACAGGGAGGAAGTGCCAGGGATTGAAGGACTTGACTGAGGGGAATATGTGTAAATGAGACAATGCATATTTGTTGAGTACACAAATCAGGGCATTGAATCATTTGTATAAAACCTCCTTCTTTCTGAACTCGCAGCTTAGCAGATGTGCTTTACTGCATGTGTGAGCCCACTCAGTTTCCCCATAATTGCCTCAAACCTTTCTGTGGTTCCTCTCCTCCCCCCTCTCTCTCTTCCATCTAATCTGAACTCATGCCTCACATTTCCTCTCCTTTCCCCCCCCCATCTCCCCAATAGAAATCCCAATCTCACTGAGCTCCCAGATAACTCTTCAATGCAGAATTATGGAAGAACACTTGGAGGTTTCTTCCCACTAGCAAGAACCCCCTTTCTGCCTCTTAGGTAGAGTGGCCAGACAGCAAGTGTGAAAAATTGGGGCAGGGGGTGGGGGTAATAGGAACCTATATCGGAAAAAGACCCCAAAATCGGGACTGTCCCTATAAAATCGGGACATCTGGTCACCCTACTCTTAGGACTGAGTTATTGATAAGTCTGTAGTAGCACTGGAAGCCACAACTTATGAACTGCTGCTTTTACTTACTTACACCTTATGTAGTCATTACAGCATTGAAAAGTGAGTGCAAAGAGGTGTAAAATGCAAATCAGAAAGCAAGCATTTTACCCTCACTTTGCACAGATGTAAATGACTAACCAGAGCAAAAAAGTGGAGAATCAAGTCCTGAGGGATGTAAAATGCACAGATGGTCATTCTGATCTAGTGATTTGCACTGCTTCAGTATTTCAGAAACTTCCCACTGCATGTCCTATATATCTGATTGTATCGCATTCTGGATATTGTTTACGCTTAACTGCACATTCACATAGAATCATACATGTCATACTGACACCTCTGGGTGGGTTGTCAGCCATGGGGCTCAATACCTGAACATCTACTGTCTGAGCTAAAACACCCAGGTCGCTTAGCCAAGACTGCAGCAAGCTCCTCCATTTCTAGTTGGCCACTAGAGGGGGACAGAGTGCCACGCTGAGCAGGCATCAAGGGATGGCTTGCATTCTTCCCCCTCAGGGAAGTGCATCTGGAGCTTCATGGGCTTCCCTGTATGGCCACCGCTTGAAATGCTAACAGTCCGGTATGGGTGGTCAGCAATGGGGATCAAATACCTGGATCTTAATACCTGCAAAATGAGCCATCCATGTGGCAGGAGTGCAGTCAACTCCCCAGTTCCAAGTATTAACTGTCCAGCTTCTGGAGGCCCAGAACTCATAGTCACAAAGCAATCCCTCACCCACCTAAAACCCACTCAGGGGATATAACAGGGTGCTCCTTCATGCCTGTCTTCTTGCTCCACAGAAACTGTGCAGACTCCACTAATTGTGCATTCACAGTGCCATTTATTTTGAGTTCCCTCCCCCAGTACCACTACAGCCCCAGTGAAACAGTCTATTTACAATATCTTCTGTATTTTTGTCCCTCTCCTCAGGACCTGAGGGGGAGCAGAGGCCGCTGTTCCCTGAGGCCTCTGTGCATATGTCAGTACTGTAATTAGACACCCGCAGCTGGCCTGTGGCAACTGACTTGGGCTTGCAGGGCTTAGGCTAAGGGGATGTTTAATAGCGGTGTAGACATTCCAGCTCAGGCTGCAGTCCATGCTTTGGGACCCTCCCACCTTGCAGGGTCCTAGACCCCAGGCTCCAGCCTGAGCATCTACACTGCAATTAAACAGCCCCTTAGCCCTCTTCAGAGGAGGTGCTGGACTCCTTCAGTGTATGTTTGCCCCCAGGCTGGTTTTCCATCTTCCACCCTCAGAAGTCACACTTCATGGGTGGGGGTTGCCACCCATAACTCTGTTTCTGCCCAGAGGCCCGCACACCACGGGCAGCCTATTCCTCACTTTTTTACCCTCTCCTTCTTCAGCGTGGGGTAGGGCTTGTTGCTGTGCCTCCTTTTCCTCCTCCACTAGGGGCTCAAGCTCCCCCAACCCCATGGACTGGTGCTGGGATTCCTCCTCCCACTGTTCTGGTGGTGAGGTTCCCTGGAACTGTCTGATTTCCAACAGCAAGCTAGAGGTACCATTTACCTCCACCTCTCATTCTAAGCTGTCTTTTTCCTCCCTTCCCTTTCCTAGGGAGGTCCCATTTTCCTCCTGGCTTGTGTCCTTGTGTATCAGGTTCTCTGGTTTTTCAATGGCAAGTCCATTTGCTCCATTTCTTGTTAATTTTGCTTCATGCCATGGGGGTCTCTGTACCCACAATTTTCTTTTATAAGAGAAGGGTCTCCAGACTGTCCCTATAACAGGATGTCCCTATAACAGTCCATGCCCTACCCCTACCCACTTCCACTTAAACCTCCCTTTAACCGCTAGGACAGTGGGTCTCAACCTATTTACCATTGTGGGCCACATTTGCGGCCCAATGAGTTATGTGGGCTCCATCCAATACTACCTTTATGGCCCTGAGGATGACATATGGGCCGCAGCTCTGTGCTGATTGGGCTGCAAGTGGCCCGTGAGCCGCAGGTTGAGAACCACTGCTCTAGGAGTATTTCTGCCATTGGGAAGTCTCTTCTCACCGTGAATACATTCTAGTTTACAGATCCCACCCGCAGCATCCAATGGGGCTGCGCAGCAAATACCTCCAGACCAGTGTGCATTTTGAACCAGTGCTCACCAGTTCCTTCTGATGCCTCCTCCCCACATTTACAGGGATAGAGGTGTTTTCTTTTCCTGCCTGTCTCTGATAGTTTTAGTCTATCCACAAAATTCTGTGAGACCACCTTCCCTTATAGGGCAGTCTGGCTTTATATGCCCTGGCCGCCCATACCAATTGCAAATTACTCCCTGGTTCCCTGAAGGAGTTCCCCTCGTCTCCTTTTTCTTTTCATTTGTCATGGGTGTGTCAAAATTGCTTCCCTTATTCCCAAAGTCTGGTCCCTGAAGCAGCTGGAATTCTTTCCTGGGAAAGTCTGCATCCACAAACTCCTCAAACCTCGATAGCTTCCTTTAGGGTCGTTGCTTGGTGCCTCAGGACCCAAACACGTGCACTTTCAGGGGGCTTCTGGAAAAATTGCTCCAGTATTATCATATCTATTATTTCCCCTGCATTTCGGGTGTCTATCCTTAGCCAGCGAGTTGCCCAGTCTGTTAAGTTTTGCGCAAACGCCCTAGGTTGCACACCCCCGTTCATCTAGTAGCCCAAAACTTCTGTCTGTATTTTTCGACTGAAAAGTCGATCCTGTCCAAATGGCCACCTTTATCCCATAGTAGTCCTTGGCCTGTTCTTCACTCAGGCCATGTAGGCTTCCCCTGAGACATAGGGTGCCATTCGGAGGGTCCATGATACCTTATCCCATCTGACTCCCATTGCTACCCTCGCAAAAGTTAGTAAAAATACATCGGGGTCATCGGCTGAGCCCATCTGACACAGACTCAGCCTCTGTGTCCTACTGCTATTCCCTGTTGCAGGACTTACCAGACCCTGTATCAGTTGCTGCTTCATCTGTGCCTGTTCTCTTATGAACTTTTGCAGGCTCTTCTGATGCTTGGCCTGCCATGCAAGGAGGGACTGTCATTCCATCTGATGGGATTCCTGGAACGAACGCATGGTCTTCTGCATCTCTTTTTGTTGTTCCACCAACCATTGCAGAGTCTGTGCCATTGCCCAAATACTGAATCCTCGCTCCAGCTTCTCCTGTCTGGTCCTCTGTCACCACAGATGGGGGAAATCATGCTCCAGGACAAGCCCTCATGTGTACCAGGGTGCACCTTCACTCCTGTCTTATTGCTCCACAAAAACTGCGCAGACTCCACTAGTTGTGCATTCAAGTGCCATTTACTTTGAGTTCCCTCCCCCAATACCACTGTAGCCCCCATGCAACAGTCTAGTTACAATATCTTCTGTGCTTTTGGGTCTCTGTGTGACTGGACTCAGTTAGCCCTGTTCCCAGCTCCCTCCCCCTATCCTCCTTGGAGCTTCCTTCCTGTGCCTCATTATCTGATTTGGGCTGATGGGCTAATTAGTATTTTATCCCACCCAGCCCGGTTATCTGATTACCTCAATCAGCTTCCTAATTGCACTTTGTTGCAGGGGGCCACTTAGACTTTGGGGTAATCAGAGGTGTGTCTCTTCTCCTCCAGTCTGCTCCAGTTCTGAGAAGTCTGAAGTACCAGGCTCTGCTCTGCTGTGCAACTACCTATGTCCAGTTTTATGACATCAGCTCTTGTCACAGCTGGTGTGAAGTCAGATCTGCACCACCATTGCCACCAGTCCAGCTCACAGCATTGCCAATTCTTATGATTTCACCATGAGTAATATGATTTTGGCCCCTGTTGGAGTCAGGCTCACAATGATGCAAGACGGTCCACCCATCCCTCAAGTGATTTCCAGCCCTCCACAGAGGGAAAAAGACCCTTGCCTGTGTTCCCAACGTCCCCTATAGAGGTAGTAGAGTTCCATCCTTCTCAGGCCATGTCTACACTACAAACTTATGTCGACTTAAGTTACGTTGGCAAACAGCTGCCGCAGTTAGCACATCACTTGTGTGAATGCATACTTAGCTCCTTGTGTTGGTGGTACGCGTACTCACCAGGAGTGCTTGTATTGATGCCAAGTGCAGTGCACTATGGGTAGGTATCCCAGTGTGCAACTCATCTCCATGCAGCGCACAGTCTTTTGGGAAGGTTTGGCAATCCACAATAGGGTTGAAACAAGATGCTCAGGAGTGACTGGGAGCATGGGATCAACTTCCCAGTTTGCAGCTGTCTCAATCCCATAATGTTATCTGTATCCCATAATTTTCGTGCCTTTCTTCCCCCAAAATCCCACATACATACCCACCTGGCCCCCCTCACTGTCCACCATCTTGGACAGAAGTATGGAACCTGCATACCTCTGCACTATTGTCCTGAGTGTTGCAAGCACAGGGCGCACAATTCTGGAGTATTTGCAGAGCCACAAGAACCACCCAATGAATGGGGAACATAACAATTCCTTGGAGGACAGATTGCTGTGGGACATAGTGAGAATTAATTCAAGGTTGTTGGTGGCATTCACGGAGCAGCTGCACATGGTGGAGCACCACTTCTGTGCCTGAGAAACAAGCACTGACCTCAGGGGATTGCATTGTGATGTGGGTTTGGGATGACAAGCAATGGCTGCAGAACTTTTGGATGCACAAGGCAACATTCCTGGATGTATGCACTGAGCTTGCCCCAGCCCTCCAGTATAGGGACACCAAAATGAGAGCTGTGCTGACAGTAGAGAAGTGAATAGCAATCACACTGTGGAAACTTGCGACACCAGATTGCTACCAGTGGCTTTCACAGGATAGTGTAAGTGAAGCTGGGATTGTCTTTAATGTCCCTCAGGATAGAATGGTCAGGGTAGTGCAGCAACCCCTGAGGCCATGTGGACTGTTGAGAGTGGGGGGTATAGGGAGATCCTGATACTGCGTTCTGAATAGGCAGATCCCTGGATTGTTGAACCTAAAGGTTTACCAGAGCCTGCAGCATCTGTGTTTGCTACCTGACAAGCCTCATTATGTCCTGGTGCATCTCCCTCTTCCTTTCCTGCTGGGACTCCTGGGCCTTTCTCCTCTCCGCTCTTTCGCTCTCCAGGCTGTTCGCAATGTTCATTCTCCTGGCCCTGTGCTCTCAGTCTGATGCAGCACTGGCTCATAGGATCTCATTGAACGTGTTATCTTGAGCCTTCTTCTTTCTCCTCCTTATCTGGCTCAGGCATTCTGCAAGCATGGAGAGGGAGACCCTCAAGGCCGCAATGCAGCAGCTGAAGATAAAACACACAGTGGTAGTACCATTGTCAGCATATTCACTACGTAAGGTGAAACCTAAGATGCTGAACTCATGTCCCTTGCTCCCCTAAAATTTTAAGTACTACATTCTCACTTCTGCTTGGGATTGCTTGTACAGGGCACCAGTCACAGCACTAGCCACAGTGAGTATGGCCTGCTGGGGGTTGGGGTTGCACAATTCTAGTAGTATAGTGCAATGGCACTGAATACTGGCACTATTTTCCACAGATGGTGATGATTTTAGCTGATATCTCACTCCTGAGTGTAACAAAGATGTGTATGCTGTATGTATTGCAATGGTGCCTGCTGAAGTTGGCATGAGAAAGTGTCCTACTGTGGAGGAAGAAATAAGGCAGCCCTCCCTAGACACCTACTCCGGGGGGGGGGGGGGGAGGCCTTCCCTATAATTGAATATGTATGAACACACTTACCTGAGGTTCCTTCACCTGCATTGGGCTCATCCTTGCTGGACTGCGGTGGAGTCAAAAACAGGTCCTGGCTCACTGTGCAGCTGGATTCCCCTGGTCACTTGTCCCCCATACTACTCCTCCTCCTGGCTGTTCACAGCAGGAACTTGTGACTCAGGCTCCTTGGATGTATCCATAGTGCTGTGGTGAGTGGTGGTAGGATCTCTGCCCAGTATGGTATACAGCCCTTTGTAAAAGCGGCAGGTCTGAGGCTGAGCACTGGATCAATTGTTGGCCTCTCTGGCCTTCTGGTATGCCTGCCACAGCTGCTTGGCTTTCACACGACACTACTACTGGTTCCTTTCGTAGCCCTTCTCCTGTATCCTCCAAGCTATCTGCTCATAGACATTGATGTTTCTATGGCTGGTTTGGAGCTGTGCCTGCACAGCCTTTTCTCCCTGCAGGCCCAGGACTCGGGAGATCCAATATCTCCTGTCTACTCCAGGCATAGGTAGGAGCGCATTTGGAGTGTGTAGCCATTATGATCAGCTAGTCAGTCACATTCAACAATGGAGAGTTGGTAGGTGTGCTCGCTAAGCCAGGAAATCAGGAAAAGGAATTTCAAAAATTTGCAGGGCTTTAAAGGGGAGGGGAGCTTCCAGGCTCTGTGACCCCTGGGCAGTGGAGTTCATAATGGTGACCAGAGTCATTAGTGTGGGGCATCATGGGACAGCTGCTGAAGGTCAATTAGGGTCAGCATAACTATCGCAGTGTCTATACGCTCAACCTAAGTATATTGACCATGACTCTATGCCTCTCAGGGAGGTGGTGTTACAGTGTAACGGGGCACTTACCTCAGTGGGAGACAAATTTAAGTGTAGACACATGCACAACTAGGTTGACAAAAGTTGCCTTGCGTCAAACTAACTTTGTAGTGTAGACCAGGCCTAAGCCTTTGAGCTCTGGGCCTAACACAATTATAGGTAGGATTCAGCTCTTTCTGCTAGTTCCTCTCTGCTCCCCCTAATTTTATTAAGATGATGTTAAAAAAAATAGTGAACAGAGTTTGAGCATAGAAGTTTCTGGTTATCAGGGAATAACATACAGACTATACAGGGTGCAAAGTTTGGTTTAAGATAAAGTGGCATGAGGAATACATAATCTGCAATATCCCCGATTGGGGGTAAAAGGTTGATGGGTCAAAGTACAGACATTGAGATATGAGGGTATAAAGTTCATAAAGTGGCTATGTTCGAGTGTGGATTATAATGAGTGGATATGATGATGAGGATGGATTGACCCTCATTTGGTGAGATTTAATGTTCAGGGAGTTTATGGTTCCAGTTCATATGATCCAACGGAGAAGGTCAGTTGGTTCCTTTCTCGTAGTGGGAGAACGATGTCATTCTGGCTCACGCCCCCTGGTACTGTCGGTGACCGGTGATGTGCTCGATGTAGATGTTCCTGGACCATCGGATGGCATCTGAGACCATGAGGCGCCGCATGAGACGTGCATAGCGTCGACCAATCCCGCAGGTCCGCAGCACATGCTCATTGCAGGGGTCCCAGGCGCCCAGGGCTCCAACAATCAGGGCGTCCATCTGCACCTCAGAGCCCTTCGCTCTCAGGGTGTCAGCCAGGGGGGCGTACTTTTCCAGCTTACGGGCTCGGGCTTCGCGAAATGCCGGGGTCCTGTTCTCAAAGGAGACCATGACGTCGACGAGGATGATCTTTTTCTGGGCCTCGTTGGTGACAACCACGTCAGGTCGTAGCTGGCTGTCAGTACCGGCGATGGTGCAGTTCACGGAGATCTCCCCCAGGCGTGGCGCGATGGCTTTCACCAGGCAGTTCTGGATAGCGTTGTGGCTCAGCTGCCAGGCTCTGGAGTGGGGTTTGCAGCTGCACAGGACGTGGGGCAGGGTCTTGTTGGGGTAGCCGCACTTCCTGCAACACTTGTCTCGGTTCCTGTGGCGGACGGCTCCGTTGAGCGGGACGCAGTTGAGCCGGGCACGGTGGATGAACCACCAGTCGGCGAAACGGGTGAAGCCGCCCCCGGCGAGGAAGTGGTTGCTGGCATCCCACTTGCTGGTCAACTCAAAGGCTTTACCCTGGTCCAGTTTACGCGTCAGGGTTTCCATGTACAGCGAGCGGATGGCGGCCTTCAGAGTCCACTCCAGCAAGCCCCTGGCTGTCGGGGTAATGACGGTGTTGTCGTCGGACCTGATCTGTGGCACCCAGATTCCCAGCTCCTGGCGCTCCTCACACCACTCCCAGCGGCAGCTGATGCGCTTCCCCAGGCGATGCGTGGCGTTGCGAGTGCGGGACCACAGTGAAGCAATGTCGCGCCTGTCCCGTCTGAATTCCCCATCCAGGGAGCCGCTCAGGAAGGTGGCGATGTCTTGGTTCGAGAGGGCTCTGCCAATCCGCTTCTCTGTCGCATCACGCAGGGCATTCGCTGCAATGTTCCTCACCGTGGCGTCGGGACATGTCAGCAGGCGGAAGGCGTGGGTGATCACTGCGACATCGCACAGGTCACCCATGTGGGGGACATTGGCGCCGCCGTGCCTGTGGGCAATGTAGACCAGCTCGTTGCTGACTCTCTGGGGAAGGAACAGCCACTTCTTCACTAGCTTCCGGATGATCTTGTCTGCCTTGTTGAGGGGCACCTTTGCCACGGCGGATCCCCTTAGGGTGAACGAGATGCGTGGGATCAGGAAGGCGTTCAGGGCATTTATCTTCTGCCACAGGGCCAGCAGGGAGGCATCAATCTTGGCGGCGACCTGCAAGATCTCCTGGATGGTGTCTTCAGGTGTCTGCCGGACACGGAACCCTGTTGGCATGCCCAGGTGCTGGTGTGCCTGCCCCTCTGCCAGGGGGATGATGGACTCACCCTGGATTTGGAACCCCGTTGTCTGCATCGAGTCCCTTTTGCTGCCGTCAATGTGCAGAGTTGCGCACTTCTTCGCATTGAAGCGGAGCCCCATCCAGTCAGTAGCTCAGCTGGTGGCATCTAGCATACCTTGGAGGCTCTCTGGGTCGTCCGCAGTCAGGACCAGATCGTCCGCGTAGGCCAGAATGCTGAGTTTCTTGCCATGCAGGTCGAAGCTGGTCGGGCCGCTGAAGATGGCTCGGATGAGCGGTTCCATGGCCAGGTTGAAGATGATGGGGCTAAGGGGGCATCCTTGTTTCACGCCGCGGCGGATGGGGATGGCATCCGTCTCTCCGTCCGTGGCGCGGATGGTGGTGGTGCAGTCCTTGTAGAGATCCCGGAGGATCTGGATGAAGGTTTCTGGCATCCCGAACTCTCCCAGGGTGGCAAAGATGTGACGGTGGGGTATGGATCCAAAGGCGTTGGTCAGGTCAAGCCATGCTACTGCGCACTGCCTCTTGGACCTCCTGGCCTCCTGGATGGCCATCTGAAGGAGGAAGTTGTGCTCGTAGTATCCCTCGCAGGACATGAAACCCTTCTGCACTGAGCTGACGGCGCCCCCGCACACTGACCAGTCTGTGATCCTTGCCGCGAGGCAGCTGGCATACAGCTTGTAGATGGTGGAGCAGAGGGAGATGGGCTTCCAGTTGCCGGGGTCGTCTCGGTCGCCTTTTTTGTGGATGAGCATGGTCATGGACTTTTTCCAGGAGCGGGGAACGCGATGGAACTGCTTGCATTTGTTGAAGATGGCAGTGAGCACAAGCAGACAGGGTCTCGCTTCTTCAGCAGGGGGTAGAGGATGCCATCTTTTCCAGGGGAAGTGTTTTTGGTCCTCGACAGCCTCGCCTGCACCTCCTGCGGGGAAAAATCTCGCTCCAAGTCCTCCGTGAGGTCGATCCGGGGTAGCGGGGAAAGGCACTCTGGGCGTCGCAAGTTGGTCTGGGCCTCGTGATCAAACACATCCTTGAAGTAGGAGTAGAGCCTCTCGGGCTGGATGGCACAGTAGGAGGAGGTCCCGTCGAGGATCTCCCTCATGGCTTTCGTCCGGTTCATCCTGTATAGTTTCTGAATATGGGATGCAGCCGCCGGATCGTAGTGGCGGCCGACGTCCCCTCTCCTGCCTTGTCTGGCGGTGTTGTTACGGCTCGGCACAGGGAATCTGCGAGTGGCCCGTGCGGCTTCCTGGGGTTCCCTCCTTCTGGCCGTAATTTCCGCAGACAGTTCTGCAGTCAGTCTGTCCATCAGGGTGTCAAAGTTCTCAAAGTCCTCAGCTTTTGCCAGCTCCTCCATCCAGGCGGATTGCCACGGCGTGGCGACCCTCGCTCGTGGCCATCGCTCCTCCTGCTGCGTTGTCTCTGCAGGTTCAGGTGCTACGGGGACGGTTTGCGGCCTTGTTGTCCCTCGGACCGTGGAGCGGTGTTCAGGTGGGTCTTGAGGCGGGGGTCCTGGTGTGGTGGGGAGGACAGCTCTCGGTGTCTCCGAGGCAGCACTGGATCTTCCGGGAGGGAGTGGGGTTCTGGAAGCACCGGTGCTGGACTTTGTTGGGGCGCGGTCGTGTTTGGAAGCGCTGGGGATGGTTCTGGTTCTTCTGCGGGCGGCATCCAGCTGGTGGGTCCTCGGTGGGGCATGGGGTTTTTGGTGGTCAGAGGCTCTTTGGGTAACCTTGGAGGAGGTGTTGGGTCTCCCGGAGGCAGGATCTAGCTGTGGGATCTGGGGGCTACAGGAGGCTCCTCCATTGGCTGGATCTCGCCGTGCAGCCTGGGGCATGATGCTAGTTGCTCCTACGGCAGGGTGGCATGTGGGGGAGCGCTGCAGCGTCTCGTGTCCGTGTTGTGCCAGATGGTTTTTATGAGGTCGCTGAGGTGTCTGGTGAGGTTGTTGACCTGAGAGGTGGCGGTGGTCCCCCTCACAGCAGGGTCCAGCGTGGGGATTCTGGAGATGGGACTGGTCCTTTTGATGGCATCGTCAGTCCTCGAGGCAGGGGTTACGCTTCCCTCAGTTGGCGGTTGGTCCCCCCTTATCTGCTGTGACTCTGGGGACACTGGCTGGGGTGCTGAAGCCAGATCATTGGTGGCGGTCAGGGTTGGAACCCGGAGGATGTCAGTGGGATTCACTTTCGCGGTCGTGGGGGGTCTCCTGCACGTGGCTTGATGAAACTTACATTTCTTTTGGGTCTCGAAGGGGAGATTGCAGCGGCTACACCGGAAAGCAATCCGTTTGTTGTAGGTCTTACAACCGTGTTTGCTGAGGGCCGCGAGGGTCTGGACTCCATGGACGGGGAGACAGAAGGGGCAGAGGAGGAGACCTGTAGGGAGCGGGTACTGGAGGTAGATGCAGTCTTCTTCCCCTGCCTCACCCTCCGTGGGGCAGATCTCTGTTGTGCCTGCAGACTTGCCAGGTGATTCCTCTGGGTCTGGTAGAGAAGCTTGCGGGGGGCGCTGGACTCACTGGCCACGTTGTCTTTGCCTGGAAGGGCAGCGTGTGGCATCGAGATCTTGGGTTCTGAAGTGCATTCCCCTTCGAGCAGCCCTCCTCCGGACAGCCGGGTGGTAAGTAGTTTTGGGGTCTGGGGTTGAGGAGGTGGTTCCTTCCGGACCATCCCTCTCTGGAGCAGCGGGGCAGCAATCAGCATTCTGGTCCGGGGTTGTCTCAGGGGCTCCTCCGGTGGCATCCTTCCCGGCGGGGCAGCGCTCAGCATTTCTGGTCCTGGGTCGTTGGGGGGGCTCCCGCGGTGGCGTCCTTCCCGGCGGGGCGGCGATCAGCATCCTGGTCCTGAGAAGCGGGCAGGGTTCTCCGGGGGTCCCCCTCCTGAAAAGCTGTTGAGATATTCTTGCTTCTGGATGTGAAGTCCCGAAGAGCCGTCCTTCTGGAGCCAGGTCTCCCTGCAGAGGTATCCACGGGGGTTTTCTTCAGCCAGCTCCTAATGTTTTTGTTCTTGCAGGTCTTCCGTGAGGCACCAAGGGTAGTCTTCAAGTAGGAGTAGGATTTTATAATAACCCATAAGAATCAATGTCTGATTTGATTTCATCCTGTTAGCTACCCTTTTTGAATAGCAGAAAGGAATGATAGACCAGAACAATCCTTATGACTGATCATGGTCACCCTTTTGTTTTAGGATAAGTTATAATGCCTACTATGGTTTACAAAGTAGGCACTCTAGTTAAATATACATTTCTTTGTTTTAAGGTTTAGTAAGTAAAAGACAGGATTCTCTATTGTGTCTATGTTAAGTAGATTAGAGGTACTTTGAAGGCCTGGGTCTCAATGTAAATCGTCTTGGTTATTGATTGTAAAACTTAGCAAGGTTTAATTAGCAATGCCTTTTTTGCTCATATAAATACTATTGTTTGTATTCTCAATCTGTTTGTGTGAATGAGGAATGTATGCATCAGGAAAAGATAAGGTGTGAAGGTCATTGTTATAGCCAGAGTCAAGGAAGGAGGAGTGAAGAGACTTAAAGAACATCAAAGAATCATCAACTCGCATTCATAATGAAGGGCAGATTGACGACCCTAAGGTGAAGGCTGGCACCCCTACGGACAACTGATTAAACCGGAACAAAGGACAGGACGACCCTCTCCGAGGTGTATTGGAATGTTTACATCAGAAACTGACACAGCAAAATCCATAGACTTCAATAGAGAAAAAAGACTATAAGATGAGGGTGCTTTGCCATGGGACTTTGGGTTCGTCTTGCCACACTCCAGGAGCATCGGATCGCGACCGATAGAGCCTCGCTCCCCTCTGCGACCAATCTGGCTGGCCACTAGATTGATCCAGACTCTGGACTGGTAACTATAAACATCACTGCAGGACTGTGTGTGTGTGTGTGTGTGTGTGTCTAAAAAGCATATGCTAACTGTGGTATTCTCAATAAACACTGTGTGTATTTACTTTCCTCTATAAAGATCCCGTGTGCTTTGTATGGGCATAACAGGTACGCACTAGGCAAACCAGGGGACTGCACAAAAGGTGAGAACTGGAGAGGCGTAGCAGCAGAGGTTCAAAGGAGATCGATCCTCTTGTGGAAGATTATAGATTTTCAGGCAATGGGTGGGCAGGAGGAAGCTGGGTTGTTGTTTATGGGTAAAATTTTAACACTTTTTTTCATGTGTGAATTTGTGAATCATTTATTGATATTTTACAATGTTATAGACCACAGAAAACTTGCTTGTTTACAAAAGGGCTGTATTAATAATAGATTGTCTAATATTACAACACCATAGCACAAGTGGGTACTTAGACTGTAAGCAGGGATTTAGGGACTTAGACTTGGAGCATGGATTGTCATTTTTTTCTGCTTGGACAGCACCTAGCACAATGGGGTCCTGGCCCAGACTGGGGCGCCTCGGTTCTATGGTAATACAAATAAATAACAAGATGGGTTTTTTTATGATAATCTTAGTCCAGTTTTCTACCAAAAGCCATAGCAAGAAAATAAATTACACCTCTGTGTCCCTGGAGATCATTTTAAAACACTCAAAAAGAGGTTATTAACCTCCATTAGAGTTCTTCTACTTAAAAACGTGGCTCTTTTTTTTAAGTTGTTTGCATTATTTCAGTGGTTTTTACAGACACAGCTAACCAAGTGGAACATGGAGTTTTATGCTGAAATAGACACGTAGAAACTGGAAACCAAATGCTACATTATTCCTACTGTTTTCATTTGTTAGGCCAGAAGGCAATGTTAACAAGCCCACACTGACGGATCCCTGGAATTTCACCCTAGTCTCCAATTTCTTGTACACTGTGTTTTTCCATTGCTTAGTACATTTCTTGAACACAAAAGTAACACGCTCTCTCTTCCACACACACTATACACTTGGAAGCAAAGTTAATCATACTTTAGCAATTAACCTGTAACCTTGCAAGCTAAGCAGTTTTAATAAATGGTGCTGTACCTTTAAACCCTGCAAGTTAAACCAGCCAAGTGAGGAGAGCAGTGTAAGGTCCAGCCCCTGAAAGCAGCTTCAGACACCTCACCCAGAGTCATTGCAAAGGGACAGGCAGCACTGACAGTGCTCTGGCGAGAGTTCTGTCAACATGGCAAAGCACATGACCCTTTCTTTCCTCCTGGTTCTCACTATGGCAAGCTCATCCTTTGCCCGTCGAAAGCTTTTACTGTTTCTGATTGATGGCTTTCGTTATGATTACATCAATGACAATGAACTGGAGTCCTTGCCTGGCTTTAAAGAGATTGTGGACAGGGGAGTGAAAGTGGATTACATGACCCCAGACTTTCCCAGCCTTTCCTATCCAAATTATTACACGCTGATGACTGGTGAGTACTTTCTTTTATGTGTTGTGATGCTCTTAAGAGTTGTCAGCTAGCTTCTTAGATAAAGTTAAGGTCATCGGATTTTGCTACACAGAGGGATGAATATACGCTAGGTTAGGCTTTCAGCTGTACTGTTACCCTTAGTGAGGTCTAAAAAGTATTACAGTACTCACTCTGAATTACAATGAGGACACCAAGATAAATAAATCTATCAGTTCTCTCCAATCTAAAGTAAAATCAGACACATGCTGTGTAAATATAATCTTGCAGAGCAGTTAGGATTTGTTTTTAGAAGTTTGCTTTTTCACTAGCTCACCAGCTATTTAGTTTTCATAATAAAGTTTCTTAAAAATTATTGTAATTGCTGTACCTATAACCTGTAAGCATAGGTGATCTCTAGTTGCTTCTCCTGTTGCATTTCATTTTCTCTGAGATACAGTACACACAAAATTCCTCAGATCTGAGTAAAATGCCATTTTTATGCTTGTCTAGAATATCTATAATTCTTGAACACTGTATGACTAAGTGTCTTTTTCTTTCTGAGTTAGAAAGTAGAAATGGCTGGGAAACATTTGGAATGTAAACATACAAAGTATGTCCGGAGACTCAATTTATGCATTTAACAAGGACTAATATAAACTGAGGATGACCAAAGTATGTCTTGTTTTCAGAAAGCAGAGCTGCTCTAGACAGTTCTGCATTAAACTGATCTTTAAATAAAACTGACATTCTGCTTTGGCCATTAGATTATGGGGATTTATTGAATTCTGTTTTAACTCTCCCCTAAGACCCAGTGTTTGTAAAAGACTACGAAGCATCCAATTTGAAATGAAAGAGTGTAAAGATTCTTGCTTTTGCTCATTCCCATTACATCTTGCCATTTTCTGAATGCCAAGGAAGCATTCTTACAATGCAGGCAATGTGATCGAGATATTACAAATGCCCATTCAATCTGTTTTCATAGTATATTTTAAAATTGGTTTCTTTTTAACTCAGCATGATGCTAGACAGTTATGCAGTAGCAGACTAGCTAAGTACTTTAGGAAAGTTTCTTTGGAGAATAAATGTCAGCTAAACAATCAGAAATGAAGAATTACTGTAAGCAGGGAATAGGCTTTCTCAAACTTGAATGTCTCCCCAGTTATTCAATAAACAAGACCTTCAGACTAACTAGAAAAAAATCAGTTCGTTTCTAGCCATGTAGTGGCTTTGTCTGTCCACAGAACAATACAATGGCTAGCAGTTCATGTACTGCTTGTTTAGAAACAAATAGATGCCACTGCAAATCAAAAAGCTGACATCAGTTTTGCCTGGTTTGTTTCAAAATTACTTAACCCTTCCTTCCCCAGCTTGGAAGAAAATGCCCCTTTTCAATGCTCATTTCTTAGAAAATGCACAAATGGCCACATCTTTTCATTGCGGTCCAGGGGAAGCCCATGAAAAACCCTTTTTAGCAAGGTAAACATTCTTATAAAGAATAAAGGTGAGACTACACCATGGATCATTTTCTTGCTATATAAACAAATCATGTCAGCACTTCATATTTGTAAAAAGGCTGTGCCTGAAATTGGCCCAAGAACAAAAAGTGCAGAAGTGATTGCTTTCTCTCATTGTCAAGCTTGACCATCACAACCATTAGGTTTATACAGGCAGAGCCTCCTAGTGGAGACAAAAGGGGCACCCCCAGCCCCCGGCCGAGCACCGCCGGCCCCTGGCCGGCCCCCGGCTCCCGCACCGCCAGCCCCAGCCAAGCACCCCCGGCCCCGCCGGCCCCGGCCCCAGCGGCCCTGGCCCCGGCCCAGCACCGCCAGGCCCTCTCTCTCTCCCTATTTTCCCGGACATGTCCGGCTTTTTGGGATTTCCTCCTGGACAGGGATTTGAGGCCCAAAAAGCCGGACATGTCTGGGAAAATCCGGACGTATGGTAACCCTAGTTCCAGCTTCTGCCATCGAGCAAGCTATCCTTAGTTCCTCAAAATCTAAGGGGGGAGTAAGCGTTTGGACTCATGACAGAAGATTGTGAACGATATGTACAAGGACCATGCCATTGCTTAATCTTTAGCAAAACATGTGTGGTGTTACAGATCCCATCCATCGCATTGCTCCTAATGATAAGTGTTGGCACGAGTCCAAACGTGTGGATTGCTCCTTCACATGCCCTTGAAAACATTTCAGGCAAAACCAGTTTAACAATTGTTCATCTTTGATGAAGTGTGGGAACTTTCCCACTTCTAGTAATTGCAACGCAGCAGTAATTGGGTTTGCAACATATTCTCCATACACCTCAATAGTTACAAATTTATCTCAATAGTACAAATTCAGCAAGGTCCCCTTTAACACGTGTATAAACTTTAAACAGCACAAAACTCACTCCCCCCACATTGGAATCTTTGCCATGCCAGAGACAGGGCTGGTCCTTTGTCTCTCACCATTAGGTACTCAAGGAAGGGGGGGGGGGGGGGGCATGAAAATCTAAGAACTTATGCAAAGATCAATACCACAGATATCCCCAATACTATATTATTCTTATCTTTTTTCATGGGGCTTGGAGCTCTTCTGGCTTTATTAATTTTAATAACCATCTCTAAGGCTTTACTTTGCCCCCAGTGTGAGCCTCCTTGCCATCCACCCTGAGGCTTCCAACAAGATATTGATTTTAATTCTGTGTAGCCTGACTTGGGACAAGAACCTTACGACCTTTTGATCAACTAGCCATCGATACAATGATTATTAACTGTTAAAAGGGTCAGGCAACAAAAGCTTGGAATATGTCCTACTTCAAAGATCCTGCATACAGAAATCTCGCATGTGCTCTTGAGGTTCCATAGCATTTATAAAGGAAGACTATGGCTTTAGATGATGGAACAGGAATATTAGTTCTTTTACATTACCGCAGTTCTCACACCCTGGCTCGAAGCTACAACACAATTTGCAAAGCAAAATTCTTGTCAGAATAACATTGTAATTACATTTAAATGTCACATGTCATCCAAGGATCTCAACGCATTACAATTACAAAATAATTTTAAGTATTAATTAGGCTTCATAAAACTCCGGTAAGAGAGGAATTAAGTGAGTCAGTAGAAAAGCCAAGAACAGGACTCAGGAGCTGGGAAAATCCAAGGAAGTTCATTTTCTGCTAATGACCACAAAGTTTGGGGAGCGTGGAAAACCCAAACTCAGTCTTCATCTGTCCCTCCAGCTCTCCCTCCATACTCCAGGAATACGTTTCAAGAGCAACTTCTGGGTCAACTACTGAAAAGTGTGTAGCGTGGAAGGATGACATGTGTGTCAAAATGCTGCAACTCCATGTTATGATTTTGTAATGCTACACCTCAGTGTAGTTATGCATCCGTCACTACAGCATCGAAGGTGGGAGCTTTGCATTTTAATTTCCAATTCACATTTAACAGACTCTGATGCCACAAGCTAGGGCATGCTTGCATTTCTGTCCAAAGTGTTCTCCCAACCCTATTAGGCATAAACTACTATTCAAGCATAGACTTGAATTTTATCACAATTTCTTTCTAGAACTCAATGTTCTTATCATTTCAACAAGGTATTCTTCACAGCTTGTTCTAAACTGTTATATTGTGGACTGCCAAAGAGCTCCCATGTTCTAATCTCAGAGGCAGCTGCATTTCAGTGCATGTGTGTGTTTGTTTAGAAATTTATATAGCACTTAAGCCTGTCATAGTGTGAAATTAACAAAATTCCAGTCAGCAAGGAGTCAGTTGATGTTTAGTTCTCTCCTGACTTTACTCATGCATGTCAAGTTTTTTTCTTTCCTGTCTTCTTTCTCCTAGCACCATCTGTTAACTTGGTCTCTCTGTTAGAAGGTGGTTGTTGCCGAGGGAAAGTTCTCATGAAATGTCAGTCACATCTGACTAGGACAATACTCTGTGCTGGACTGGAAGCCAATCTTCAGCAAACCATAATGATAGATTTGTATCCAGAGATTCAAATCTGACCACCCCTGCTACCTCTCTCTAGGATTGGGATCCAAAGTTCTGTTTTTGGACCATCTCCAACAGTAGTATGAACCCCCATACTTCTGGCTTATGTATCTAGCACCTCTCATTGCAAAGGGATCCAAATACTTCACAAACTACACCCACACTCACTACTAAAATGTAGCTATCTCTAGAGCAGAAGGACTACATCAACTACACACTGCACAACAGCCTAATATTAACATATAGTGTTGTTATAGCCAAGTAAGTCCCAGGAAATTAGAGACAAGGTGGGTGAGGTAATAGCTTTATTTGGACCAACCTTGAGAGAGACAAGTTTTGAGCTTACACATATCTCTTCCTCAGCTGGGAAATTTACTCAGAATGTCACAGCTAAATACAAGGTGGAACAAATAGTTTAGCAGAAGTAGTTAGCACATATTAGCACCAGGTCTGGAAGGGTCCCTTAGAATATGTTGGTCTAGTAAAAGATATTACCTCACCCACGCATATGACCTTTTATTCTCCAAGATGTATTTTATTGAGTTTGTTAAAAATATAACACAGCTGATATACAACATACAACAACAACAGTAAGGAGAATCACTAAAAGGTCTGTGCTATAATAATGAATTGTTTTTTAATGCCTTACATCTGTGAATCTCAAAGCACTTCATGAACATTAAGCCTAATAACTCTGGAATGTCTGAGATTCCTGGTATTATTAATTATTATAATATTATTATTAGGTTGTCGTATGTTCCTAAAAGCTCATGCTGCAGGGTTTCAACTGGCCACCTCCAGGGGTTAGGAAGGCATTTTCCACCCAGGGTATTCTCGGAGGGGTTCTTTAATCTCTTTCCTCTGAAACATCAGAGATGGCCACAGCTGGAGATGAGCCATTGGATAGGGAGGGCCAGGGCTCTGAGGTGGCACTGAGCAGTCTCTCTCTCAGATGTTTGACTGGCTGGTTCTTGTTCACATGCCCAGGGTCTAACTGATCCCCATATGTGGGATCAGGAAGGAATTTTCCCCCAGGTCAGATTGGCAGTGACCTGAGGTGGGGGGTTTGCCTTCCTCTGCAGTGTGTGGGGGTGGGTCACATGCCAGGATTACCTGGGTATAGCTCACTTAATAATTTCCCTGCCATTGCGGGGGCCTTGAGCACTGGTGCACCTCAGTCCCTCCTATTCTCTGCCTGTGGCACATAATAGTCTAGTCTCCGGTGGGCTGTAACACTTCAATCTCATTTTGATTGTTGGGTTTAGTGTGCAGGAGCTGGGTGGTGTTGGTGGCCTGTGATATACAGGAGATCAGACTGGATGATCTGGGTGTCCCTTCTGGCCTTAAACTCTGTGACTGCATAAACTCCTAGATACCTCAATCAAGTTTGGGGCCCATTGTGTTATGCACTGTACAGCCAAAGTGAGAGACCATCCGAACTCTGAAGAACTTACAATCGTAAGACAGGCAAAAGTTGGGAAGTGTAAACAGAGAGGTTAAGTGACTTGCCCAAGTTCACACAGCAGTTCCTAAATCCCAGTCCAGTTTTCTAGTTATGGGATGACACTGTCTTCTACCAAAGAAGTTTTTAATATTACTGATTTTAAAGATGTGTGAACTAAGCCCCAAAGGGCTATAGTCATGGGTGGGACTTAGGCTTCAACTGACCTTTTAAGTCCAACATTGAGGTGCCACCCAGCATTCACAAAACCACCCTCAGCTGCGGCCTAGTGTTGTAGGTATTTAAAGTCCCCTAGGCCTATAAGTTTCTGCCGGTGAGTATGCATGCATGCAGGCACCTAAGTCCTGCCACTGCCGAACTGCTCAGCACCTAGTTCATGCCTGAGATCTCAAACTAGGCATTCCTCTGCCTATTTTGTCAGCTGGGGATAAAAAGGGGTTAGAGGAATCTATAGTATATAACAGGACAAAAATGGGAATGATAAAATGCATCTCTCATCCTCAAATTTTAGACATTCAGAGACAATAACATTCAGTATTAATACTCTTAGTAATAAGTATTAAGTATTGTTTCCTATTAAACCTTGCCTTTCGAGTTTACCTGAAACAAAATATCAAAGAGCACCTAATTAAATGACACAGCAAATTTCAAAATCCAGGGCTGGGAGCTGGGCAGAGGCCTTTTCCCTTTCTTTATATACATACTGTAATTACGAGACAGGAAATCAAACCACAGAAAAATGTAATAATAAATAATAGTAATAATAATAATATTCATTGTCTGGCTTACTCCCATAAATACCAGGTCATTCAGAGATCAGGAAAAAAAATCTAGTAACACAGAGCTAATCATAGGCAAAATGCCATGTCGCACCCCTGGTATCATACAGTTACTAATGGATGATACCAGGTGTGGTATCACAGGGGTGGTCCAGTTATTAACTGCCATGTTGCACCTCACATATGGTTCACTATTAAATGCCACGTTGCACTTCTTCAGTACACTGCAGTCTAGTGCAACATCAGGAAGTTCAAGGCCAATGGATAATACAGTTGCGAGCAATATACAGAAGGTGTGTGAACGACTTTTTTGGCAGTCAGAACACAACAGGAATGCAGGGTAGTGTTCTGTCTTTGAGAAAAGCCTGTGCTACAGATGATATTTAGTTTAAAGAGAACACCACTCAACAATGATCATTGCTTCAGCCAATGGGATCTGTCTGATGTGCAGGCTAAGAAACTAGTTTGATATAGAAATCTTGTGACACCTCATTTTACCCTTAACGACCCACTGACATAAAATTCAACTCTTTGAAAATCAACCTACCACAAAACATTTCCTGTATTTCCCTCCCCCCCTCATTTTGTCCTACTAAGGAGAATTGCATCAAAGCAGGATTTTTTTTTAAAAGTTGAGCTGCTGCAGTTGGGCCAAGCTGATGCCTTAATCATCAGTTTATGAGGTTACAATTGGTTGCTTTGAAAATTATGTTAACATTACAGAAGATTTTGATCCCAGATGAGCAATGGGGACTGTCTGGCAGCTGGGAGGTGAATCAAGTCTGGTACATCCCCAAAGGAATAAGGTGCATCAGGGAAATGTCAGCACCAGGGAGATGTGTTTAGGACACTTTTCTGGGAGTAGCAGGAGAACTTTAATCCTGAAGTGGGGCAAGGTGTATAAAGATGAGATGGGCACCTTCTGGAAGGTGAGTTTGGAAACTTGTGGCGGGGGCTTTGGTGGGTTGTAGATGGGCTTGGCAGCTGAGGAGTGGGGAGAAAATTGGGGCACTCAGGTGTTCTAAGGGTTAATTCAATTGTACCATGTTGTTTTTGTTTGAGTTAAATCACAGTAATCTTGGATGTTTATTCTTTTGAGAATCTTCACACAGATTATAAGGCTTAATATTGCTCGCTCTGATTTGGCCTGTTGATGCATAAACTTTTCTGTCCAAAATAAATGGAATGTCTGAGTTACCTCTCCATTACCCCTTACAGCTTCATAGTGGTTAGTGCAGCATTCCCTGGAACAAGCTGCCCAAGCTAGTAACTTTTGGGGTCTAGAGGTGCTAAAAGACTCTTTGTAAGGTGCTGAGTGTACAATAGGATGGCTATAAAGAGACACTCGCTCCATAATGAGCATCCCCCAAAATCAGTAACAGCTGAATGAATGCAGCACCTCACAAGGCCCTTTATAACTGAGGCCACAGCCAGCAAAAATAATTCATGGACAGTGTCATATCTCAGCTGGAAATTAAGAAGGGGATTATTCCAAGACTTTGTCAACAAAAATAGTCTTTTTTTGGCACATCATTTTTAGAACAAGTCAGCAAACCAATTTGCTGTAAAACATTACTTTCCAAAAAATATATTTCTTTTGGCTTCCATGAAAAGGAGAGGGGCATTCCTACTTATGCAGCTGGTGAAAAATTGCTGGATTAGGAGGTGGTAACATAGCGGAGTTTATAGACAGTTGAAAGATTTTGATCTGAAATGGTAGGTAGAAAGCTGCAATGTCCCAAGAAACCCAAGTTATTATGGATACACTGAAATATAAAATGCTTTAATGTAGAACTTTTCATTTGTTAGGCCTCTCAAATCACTCTATAAAGCATCTAATTAAGTCAGTGCTTTTCCTGCATACCCCTTCATAGGAGAAGGATCCCAACTGTGATACCTGCTCCTGACTTTCCTACTTCATAGCTCTCAGTATGGAAACAGGATCAGTTCCTTGATCTTTACATGGCTATATCATGGTTCCATAACACAGTAATGACAGAGTCTGGTGTCATCTACAAAGAGAAGGCCAAAATGCTCAGCCTGGTGGCCTGATGTGTACACAGTCCTTGTTTACAGAATCTTACCCTTATACTGCACCTTTCCTCTTGAATGATGAAATAGGGCATTGTCAGGACTGAGATCCCCACTTTGAACTTTAGGGTACAAATGTAGGGGCCTGCATAAAAACTTCTAAGCTTAATTACCAGCTTAGCTCTGGTTCGGCTGCCACCATTTTCAATGGATTCCCTCCCTGGGAAACCTTGAGAAACCTTCACCAAATCCCTGGTGAAAACAAATCCAACCCCTTGGATTTAAAACAAGGGGAAATTAACCATTCCCCTCCTTCCTCCCACCAACTCCTGGTGAATCAAGATCCAAAACCCCTTTGGATCTAAAACAAGGAAAAAATCAATCAGGTTCTTAAAAAGAAGGTTTTTAATTAAAGAAAAAGGTAAAAATCATCTCTGTAAAATCAGTATGGAAATCAACCTTACAGGGTAATCAAACTTAAAGAGCTCAGAGGACTCCCCTCTAGTCTCAGGTTCAAAGTACAGCAAACAAAGAGACACACTCTAGTAAAAGGTACATTTACAAGTTGAGAAAACAAAGGAAAACTAACACGCCTTGCCTGGCTATTTACTTACAAGTTTGAAATAGGAGAGACTTGCTTAGAAAGATGTGGAGAACCTGGATTGATGTCTGGTCCCTCTCAGTCCCCGAGAACGAACACACTCCCAAACAAAGAACACAAACAAAAGCCTTCCCCCCCCAAGATTTGAAAGTATCTTGTCCCCTTATTGGTCCTTTAGGTCAGATGCCAGCCAGGTTACCTGAGCTTCTTAACCCTTTACAGGGAAAAGGATTTTGGAGTCTCTGGCCAGGAGGGATTTATAGTACTGTACACAGGACAGCTATTACCCTTCCCTTTATAGTTATGACACGCCCCCCAAATCACAGATAGTGTTGGATGTTTGGTTCCACACTGGCTGTGATTTCTTCCTGGAGTTCTAGGAGAAAACAGAGTTAATAAGACACATGTACCTTTAGACATACTACTGATTGTATAAAAACTAACAATATGTTTCATTCCAAAAACAATTGTTAACCAGTTAACTCTGGGAAACTTTCCCGGGAGAGTGCATCAGCCACTTTGTTAGAAGCTCCCGAAATGTGTTGTATTTCAAAATCAAAATCTTGGAGAGCTAAACTCCACCGAAGAAGTTTTTTGTTATTTCCCTTGGCGGTATGAAGCCACTGTAGCGCAGCATGGTCTGTTTGTAGTTGGAAACGCCGTCCCCAAACATATGGGCGTAGCTTTTCCAGCGCATACACAATGGCATAGCATTCCTTTTCGCTGATTGACCAGTGGCTTTCCCTCTCAGACAGTTTCTTACTGAGAAATACGACAGGATGGAATTCTTGATCCAGTCCTTCCTGCATTAAAACTGCTCCCACGCCTCGCTCGGACGCATCTGTGGTTACTTGGAACGGTTTGTCAAAGTCTGGGGCCCTTAGCACAGGGTCAGACATGAGTGTTGCCTTAAGCTGGTTAAAGGCCTTTTGACACTCATTAGTCCACTGAACTGCATTTGGCTGTTTCTTTCTGGTTAGGTCTGTCAGCGGGGCGGCGATTTGGCTGTAGTGGGGTACAAATCGCCTATAATATCCAGCCAAGCCTAAGAAGGATTGGACCTGTTTCTTAGACTTTGGAACCGGCCACTTTTGGATAGCATCCACTTTGGCCTGTATGGGATTTATAGTTCCTTGACCCACCTGGTGCCCCAGGTAAGTCACTCTGTTTTGGCCTATTTGACACTTTTTAGCCTTAACAGTTAGTCCTGCCTGCTGGATGCGCTCGAAAACTTTTTCCAGGTGCTCCATGTGCTCTGCCCATGAATCAGAAAAAATGGCCACATCATCGAGGTAGGCAACTGCAGATTCTCCCAATCCCGCTAGGAGACCATCTACAAGTCTTTGGAAGGTGGCGGGTGCATTTCGCAACCCGAAAGGAAGTACATTGAATTCATACACCCCTGCCTGGGTGACGAAGGCTGACCTTTCCTTAGTGGGTTCAACTAGTGGTACTTGCCAGTACCCCTTGGTTAAGTCTAAAGTAGAGATGAATTGGGCATGTCCCAATTTCTCCAATAGCTCATCTGTGCGTGGCATTGGATAGTTGTCAGGACGAGTTACAGCATTTAGCTTACGGTAGTCCACGCAAAAGCGTATTTCCCCATCTGGTTTGGGAACTAGAACCACTGGAGATGCCCATGCACTCTTAGAGGGGCGGATTATACCCATCTGTAGCATGTCCTGGATCTCCCTTTGTATAGCAGTTTTGGCATGAGGTGACTCCCGGTAGGGTGGGGTTCTAATAGGGTGAGCATTACCTGTGTCAATGGAGTGGTATGCCCGTTCGGTCCATCCTGGAGTGGCTGAGAAAATTGGTGCAAAGCTTGTGCACAGCTCCTTGATCTGCTGTCGCTGCAGACGTCCAAGGGTCATGGAGAGGTTCACCTCTTCCACGCCACCATCCTTTTTTCCTTCGTAGTAGACACCTTCAGGCCACTCCGCGTCATCTGTTTCCTGGGCTGTAAACTGGCAAACGTTTAATTCTCTGGAATAAAAGGGCTTAAGAGAATTAACATGGTATACCTTAGGCTTTATGTTGGAGGTGGGGGAGGTTATGAGATAGTTAACAGCTCCTAGGCGCTCCTGGACCGTGAATGGTCCTTCCCACGACGCTTCCATTTTATGGGCCTGGATTGCCTTTAAGACCATGACTTGGTCTCCTACTTTGAAGGACCGTTCTCTGGAATGTTTATCATACCAGGCCTTTTGCTCTTCCTGAGCATCCTTTAGGGTTTCTTTAGCAAGGGCCAAAGAATGTCGGAGGGTGTTTTGTAGGTTGCTTACAAAGTCTAGAATGTTTGTTCCTGGAGAAGGCGTAAACCCCTCCCATTGCTGCTTCACCAACTGTAATGGCCCCTTAACCTCACGGCCATACACAAGTTCAAATGGTGAAAACCCTAAACTGGGATGTGGTACAGCCCTGTAGGCAAAAAGCAACTGCTGCAACACTAGGTCCCAATCATTGGAGTGTTCATTTACAAATTTACGTATCATGGCCCCCAAAGTTCCATTAAACCTCTCCACCAGGCCATTGGTTTCATGGTGGTAAGGGGTGGCAACCAAGTGATTCACCCCATGAGCTTCCCACAGGTTTTCCATGGTTCCTGCCAGGAAGTTAGTTCCCGAATCTGTAAGGATGTCGGAGGGCCAACCTACCCTGGCAAAAATGTCTGTTAATGCCTGGCACACACTTTTAGCCCTGGTGTTGCTTAAGGGTACTGCTTCCGGCCATCGGGTAGCAAAATCCATGAAAGTCAGTACGTACTGCTTTCCTCTGGGTGTCTTCTTTGGGAAAGGACCCAGAATATCCACAGCTACGCGCTGAAATGGGACCTCAATTATGGGTAGTGGCTGGAGAGGGGCTTTAACCTGGTCTTGGGGTTTTCCCACTCGTTGGCACACCTCACAAGACCGGACATAATTAGCAACGTCCTTGCCCATTCCCTCCCAGTGGAAGGACTTCCCCAACCGGTCTTTGGTTCTGTTCACCCCAGAATGGCCACTGGGATGATCATGGGCTAAGCTCAAGAGCTTTACCCGATACTTAGTGGGAACTACCAACTGCCTTTGAGGATGCCAGTTTTCCTGGTGCCCACCAGAAAGAGTCTCCTTGTATAAAAGTCCTTGTTCTACAACAAACCGGGATCGGTTAGAAGAGCTGAGAGGCGGTGGGGTGCTCCGCGCCACCGCCCAAGCTTTCTGAAGGCTGTCATCTGCTTCCTGCTCGGCCTGGAACTGTTCCCTTGATGCTGGAGACATCAGTTCCTCCTTGGACTGTGGACTGGGGCTTGGTCCCTCTGGAAGTGATGCAGGTGCTGGGGCTGTTTCCATTGACTGTGAACCGCTGTCCGCTGGTGCACTATGTGGTAACTCAGGCTCTGGCTGAGCCTCTTGGGTAGGGTTATCTGCTGCTTCTGCCAGTTCAGGCTCGCTGGTGCCCTCTGGCATTGGAGTTGTAGACGGGTTTGCAAGCGCTGGACTCAGGGCTGGCAATGGTTCTGGTGCTGGTTGCGTTGCCAGTTTCGGTTCTGGGACTGGCTTTGGCTGGGTCTCTGGGATTGGATCCACTACGGCTGTTGCAGTCGTTGGCAGGGGATCCAGTTCCACCACCTTTGTCTGGGTCTCCGGTAACACAGACGGGGCCCTGGTGGACGGCTCAGGAACAGGGATGGGGGTGAAAGCTTGCTTAGCCTGGCTGCGGGTGACTATTCCCACCCTCTTGGCTAGCTTCACATGGTTGGCCAAGTCTTCCCCCAGCAGCATGGGAATGGGATAATTGTCATAGACTGCAAAAGTCCACATTCCTGACCAGCCCTTGTACTGGACATGCAACGTGGCTGTAGGCAAGGTTACAGACTGTGACACGAAGGGTTGAATTGTCACTGTAGCCTCTGGGTTGATGAGTTTGGGGTCCACTAGGGATTGGTGGATAGTTGACACTTGAGCCCCAGTGTCCCTCCAAGCGGTAACCTTCTTTCCGCCCACTCTCAAGGTTTCCCTTCGCTCCGAGGGTATGAGAGAGGCATCTGGGTTTGGGGATCTTTGGTGTGATTGGGGTGTAATGAACTGTAATCGGTTGGGGTTCTTGGGGCAGTGAGCCTTTATATGTCCCAGTCCATTACATCTAAAACATCGCCCTGCTAAGGTATCACCGGGACGAGGTTGGTTGGTGGAGACTGGTGTGGTGGGGTGAGAAGGCGTCTGGGGTTTCCCTTGGGATGTGGGTGGGGCCTTGGGTTGTCCCCGGTGGTAAGGTTTTGTTTCGGCTTGTCCCTTCTGATATTCGCTCCAACTGCTACTAGTTTTTTTCTTTTCTGCCACCTCCACCCATTGGGCTCCAATCTCCCCCGCCTCAGTTACAGTTTTGGGCTTCCTATCTAGGATGTACCTTTCTATTTCCTCAGGAACACCCTCTAAAAACTGCTCCATTTTTACTAGGGAAAGCAGATCTTCCAGAGATTTAACATTTGCTCCTGATACCCAGGCATCACAATTTTTGTCAATGTGGTAGGCATGACGGGTAAATGACACATCCGGTTTCCACTTTAGGGCTCTGAACCGCCGACGGGCATGCTCGGGTGTTAGCCCCATTCTGAGTCTGGCCTTGTTTTTAAAAAGTTCATAACTGTTCATGTGTTCCTTAGGCATTTCAGCCGCCACCTCTGCTAAGGGTCCACTGAGCTGCGGCCTCAGCTCTACCATGTACTGGTCTGCAGTGATGCTGTATCCAAGGCAGGCCCTTTCAAAATTTTCTAAGAAAGCCTCAGTATCATCGCCTGCCTTGTAGATGGGGAATTTTCTGGGATGGGAAGTGGTACCTGGAGGGGGGTTGTTAGCATTGGCTAGTGCATCCTGCTTAGCTTTTGCTACTTCCAGTTCATGCTTCCTTTCTTTTTCTCTCTCCTCCATCTCTTTCTCTTTCAGCTCCATAGTTCTCTTGTGAGCCTCCTCTTTGGCTTTTTCCAGCTCCATCTCTCTTTCATGGGCCTCCTTTTTGGCTTTTTCTTCTCTTTCTTTTAGCTCCATCTCTCTCTTGTGGGCCCCCTCTTTGGCTTTCTCCTCTCTGTCTCTCAGCTCTATCTCTCTCTTGTGGGCCTCCTCTTTGGCTTTTTCTTCTTTGGTAGTCATTTTCCTGTTTTCTTGTGCTGGGTCACCCCCTTTGCAGTTGACAAACTGGGAAGCTCTCAGCTCTGGCTGCTGCAGAGTTAACAGTAACTTTCTAACTAGCTACTCCCGAGGATGTAAAAAGAAAAAAAAACAATTCAGCTTGTAAATACCTTTTACCAGTCATTTGCTAATTGAACCCTTCTCTTAACAAAGGACCTGTAAAAAAAACTTAACACCTCTGCCTTCAGGCAAGGAGAGATAAGATATGCATCTATCTACTTCCAGCTCGGCTTTCCAAGCAGCTAGAAGGAAAAAAAAATCTCACTGGCTTTTGGGTTTAAAATGATCCCACCGCTATTCACCATGTCAGGACTGAGATCCCCACTTTGAACTTTAGGGTACAAATGTAGGGGCCTGCATAAAAACTTCTAAGCTTAATTACCAGCTTAGCTCTGGTTCGGCTGCCACCATTTTCAATGGATTCCCTCCCTGGGAAACCTTGAAAAACCTTCACCAAATCCCTGGTGAAAACAAATCCAACCCCTTGGATTTAAAACAAGGGGAAATTAACCATTCCCCTCCTTCCTCCCACCAACTCCTGGTGAATCAAGATCCAAAACCCCTTTGGATCTAAAACAAGGAAAAAATCAATCAGGTTCTTAAAAAGAAGGTTTTTAATTAAAGAAAAAGGTAAAAATCATCTCTGTAAAATCAGTATGGAAATCAACCTTACAGGGTAATCAAACTTAAAGAGCTCAGAGGACTCCCCTCTAGTCTCAGGTTCAAAGTACAGCAAACAAAGAGAAACACTCTAGTAAAAGGTACATTTACAAGTTGAGAAAACAAAGGAAAACTAACACGCCTTGCCTGGCTATTTACTTACAAGTTTGAAATAGGAGAGACTTGCTTAGAAAGATGTGGAGAACCTGGATTGATGTCTGGTCCCTCTCAGTCCCCGAGAACGAACACACTCCCAAACAAAGAACACAAACAAAAGCCTTCCCCCCCCAAGATTTGAAAGTATCTTGTCCCCTTATTGGTCCTTTAGGTCAGATGCCAGCCAGGTTACCTGAGCTTCTTAACCCTTTACAGGGAAAAGGATTTTGGAGTCTCTGGCCAGGAGGGATTTATAGTACTGTACACAGGACAGCTATTACCCTTCCCTTTATAGTTATGACAGGCATATTCAAGCCAATTATTTCAAATTTATTAGTAGTACTTCTGCGTCTGCCTTCCAGTAAAACATGCCCTCTGCTCTCTTACCCATGCAGTCCTTTCTTGATTTGCATCAGACACATTGCATACACAGATGCTCTTACATATTTGTCACTTGCTCTAAAAGTTCTCCTGCTTGATAGGACAGATTCTCAGTATTTAAACAGCCAATGGTTAACAGATATAGCCTCCTCCTTCATGAATCACAAAGGACAAAACACGGTCTGAGCTGGAACACAAAAGCTGTGATTCAACCTCTGAGCCTTGCTATTAGTTCTAAAAACTGCACTTTCCTGAGTTATGGCTTCAACAGATATCACAGTTATTACAATAATGCAAAATATGTTCTATATTAGCATATTAAACACAAACAACACTAAAAGAATGGGGGATGGAGATTAATGCACATGAAGGCAGGGTGGGGATACAATTCTTGGCAGCTAGTTATTAGAGCAGCATTAAAAAAAAAAAGTATTAGCATAGAGTGTAGTGAATAACGGCAAAATCCAAACCCCAAACAGCACTTGACACTTATTGTTTTAACTTCATTGTTCTGAGAGTAAAGATGAGGGTTCATCTTCAGCAACTATCTCATCCCCAACCAAATCAGGACTAGAGCTGAGCAAATAATTTAAGTTTTGGTTTGATGGCCAAACCAAAAACCTGTGGGGGGAGGGGAGATCTGCTGATTTTGAACAGAAAGAAATTTCATTTCAGGTCATTTTTTGGCAAATGTATTATTGAACTGAAAAAATTTGTTCAGGTCTAGTCAGGACATGATGTCATCATTCACCAAGAGTGTGGAACTCTTCTATAACAGGTATGATAAACTCTCTAGGAAGCTATCTACAGTTCTGCACCGAGTAGAGGCAAGGGCCCAATTCTCCACTGTCCTGCACCTTGTGAAATCATTAACACCAGTGTAAAGAGGCTAGAAAACACTACCCAATCAGAACAGCAGCATTTCACACACATGCTGCATTGGTGTAAATAACTACACCAGGTGTAGAAGTACAGCTGAGAAGGATAGATCTTTGCAAGTATAGTGCATGAATGTATTTATAACATGGAAATGAATGATAGGGCTATGGAAAAGTGGCATATAGATGTCATTGGGGATTCTAATAATATTTATCCAGGTCCAGGTCTAGCAGCTGCAGCACACATTTTCTTATATCATTTTGCTCATTTCCAAGGGCAAAACTGTAGCTCAGTCACCAGACCTCTCTAATGACAATAAAGTTGGCAATTTGTGCCAAATGTAGTGGTGCTTTTTATGATATGAGCACTTGCTTATTGGGTTAACCAACCCAGTTCCTAGATGCTGGGGGCAGTAGTTATCACTAAATCTGATGAAGAGGCAAGTATTAACTCAAGCTCATAATTGCATGGTTCAATGCCCTACTAACAACATTATTATTAACCTCCTGGTAGCGCAGGATAATGAATGCTTGGAGGACACCGACTATCATTTTTCTCATATGATAGAAGCATGTGCCTGGTTTTTGCTATATAACTAACATTATCTGGGCTACAACTTAGTCAAAGAAGAGACTAAATTTAGTTCCAAAGTAAGCTTCTGTAAGAGACAAGACCAAGGGTATGTCTACACTATGAAATTAGGTCAATTTAATAGAAGTCGATTTTTTAGAAATCAATTTGATACAGTCGATTGTGTGTGTCCCCACTAAACGCATTAAGTCGGCGGTGTGCGTCCACAGTACCGAGGCTAGTGTCGACTTTCAGAGCGTTGCACTGTGGTAGCTATCCCACAGTTTCCGCAGTTTCCACCGCCCATTGGAATTCTGGGTTGAGCTCCCAATGCCTGATGGGGCAAAAACATTGTTGCAGGTGGTTCTGCGTACATGTCCTTAGGCCCCTCTCCCTCCCTCCCTCTGTGAAAGCAACAGCAAAAAATTGTTTCTCGCCTTTTTTCCTGGGTTACCCATGCAGACGACATACCATGGCAAGCATGGAGCCCACTCAGCTCACTGTCACCATATGTATCCTGGATGCTGCTGGCAGACGTGGTCCTGCAGTGCTACACATCAGCATCCACTTGTCTTGCCTTGCGGACGGCAGAAGGTGCAATACGACTGCTAACCATCGTCGTCGTCCTGTGGGTGCTCCTGGCTGGCCTTGGTGAGGTCGGTCGGGGGCGCCTGGATAAAAATGGGAATGACTCCAGGTCATTCTCTTCTTTATGTTTCGTCTAATGGAGATTCAGTCCTGCCTAGAATATCATGCCAGCTGGAGGCTTCTGCCTCAGGCTGCTCTCCCAGTCGGCAGCACCGCGCGGTTGCACCTACCCCAGCCTACCCCCTGCTCCCATGGCTCATGAAGCCTGGACAGTAGTAAGGAGCAGTTCAACTATAGGCTGAGCAAGTGCATAATGATGGTAGAATGTGCATTTGGACGTTAAAAAGTTCGCTGGCACAGTTTACTGACTCGGTTAGACCTCAGCGAAACCGATATTCCCATCGTTATTACTGCTTGCTGTGTGCTCCACAATATCTGTGAGAGTAAGGGGGAGACGTTTATGGTGGGGTGGGAGGTTGAGGCAGATCACCTGGCCGCTGATTACGCGCAGCCAGACACCAGGGCGGTTAGAAGAGCACAGCAGGGCGCGCGGTGCATCATAGAAGTTTTGAAAACCAGTTTCATGACTGGCCAGGCTATGGTGTGAAATTTCTGTTTGTTTCTCCTTGATAAAAACCCGCCCCCTTGGTTCACTCTACTTCCCTGTAAGCCAACCGCCCTCCCCTCCCGACTTTGATCGCCGCTTGCAGAGGCAATAAAGTCATTGTTGTTTCAAATTCATGCATTCTTTATTAATTCATCACACAAATGCGGGGATAACTGCCAAGGTAGCCTGGGAGGGGTGGGGGAGGAGGGAAGCACAGGGGTGGGGTAGTTGTAGGGGCACCCCCTAGAATGGCATGCAGCTCATCATAGAAGCGGCATGTCTGGGGCTTTGACCCGGAGCGGCTGTTTGCCTCTCTGGTTCTTTGGTAGGCTTGCCTGAGCTCCTTAAGTTTCATGCGGCACTGCTGCAGGTCCCTGTTATAACCTCTGTCCTTCATGCCCTTGGAGATTTTTTGAAATATTCCAGCATTTTCTCTTTTGGAACAGAGTTTGGATAGCATGGATTCATCTCCCCATACAGCAATCAGATGCAGAACCTCCCATTCAGTTCATTCAAAAGTTTGCAGGGCTTTTCCTGTCTACCTGGCCAGTGCATCTGAGTTGAGAGTGCTGTCCAGAGCGGTCACAATGGAGCACTCTGGGATAGCTCCCGGAGGCCAATGCTGTCAAATTGCGTCCACACTACCCCAAATTCGACCCAGCAGGGTCAATTTCAGCGCTAATCCCCTCGTTGGGGAGGAGTACAGAAATTAATTTTAAGAGCCCTTTAAGTCGACAAAAATGGCTTCGTCGTGTGGATGGGTGCAGGGTTAAATTGATTTAATGCTGCTAAACTCGTAGTGTAGACCAGGGCCAAGAGAGTGTTTCATATTTTAAAGACTCAAATGAAATATCAAAGAAAACATGTTTTTAAATATGTAAACGTTACCCATGCAGTGTCTCAAACACAAACATTGGAGCACTTAGAAGCTGAGTGAAATCAGTTATAAACCAAACTGAAACTCACTTCACTAATTTACTTTGTCCATGCTGAGAGCCATGCAAAAGGTGAACAAAGAGCATAGTGACAAATAGTTCGAATGTTAAAGTTTTCCTTCTCTTTTGACAATCAAAGGTATTATTAGCAACAGCATTAACGTGTTTGTTTATGACATATGATTTTTAAGTTGACAGTGTCCCCCCCTTCTTGAGTGATGTACTGTTACATTTCAAATGGCATACTGTGAATCACATACTGTAGCTGGCTTTGCAGCACCACAACATAGGGCTGGTTACCCCACAGGAGAATCTATGGATATAACTACACTGCAGTCAGCTAGTTTTGACCTAGTGGCAATAAGGCAGTGGCACAAGCTACCTCTCTCCCCAGCCCAAATACACCCCGGCCCAGAACCCTAGGTACATATGCAAGCAGCTAACCTGTGGTGCTTCCCATGCTGCTGAGACTACACGGCTCAAGTGTGTCTAAACCAGCTTCACTCACTCTTCCTGATTGTAGTGTCAACATAGCCATAGTCTTACAACATTATCAAGGCAGGGCCTGAGGAAGTAGTGGAATACTATCCATGGGAGTTGCGAAGGCTTCCCAAGTCTTGGGAGGTTCTTAATTTTGTTGACCTAGGCATTCTATAAAATATACGCCTCATGTTGTTCATCCACCAGTCTGAGACAGGGTATGGTTCTGAGTGCCAAATATTTCCCTTTGGCTCTCAAAAATGTTGTGAACATTTGGGTTTGTTTTTACTGGAAAAACATCCCCAGAATGGAAAACAGAAAACATTTGTACAACTCTAGAGATAAGTTCATATGCCACAAATTGTAGCATGGAGCCTTTTACTCATCCAGTACCTAAAACCTTGTATTGCACATCTGTCTATTTATGGTACTTCTAAGAATGTGCCGGTTACCAACTAATAGTAGCAGTAGCTGGACACTAATATCTCTAGGTATTTATATATTCAGAGCTAAAAGTATAATAACCATTCAACCACTGGAAAACTGAAAAAAGTTCATATACTTTCTAGTTTACACACCATTTAATAGAGGCATCCATTAAATCCTCTTAAAATATAGACCTTAGACCAACAGCCACTATAATCATTAATACACCAGTGTAAGGGTTCATGACATCCCCTGCCACATGGTCAAATGGATCCTCCTTAGAAATGGAAAGCATGTTACTGAGCTTTCTTTCTCATCCATTTGACATAAGATTTCCTCCAGTGCTGCACATCTGTGTATATTCTAGGCCAGTGAAATGTCTCCTGTAGCTCAGCTTGATTTTGGGGGATCATAACAGTATTGTAAAATCTTCATTAACAAGCTCTTCTGGGGCCACACATTGTCTGTTCACATCGTGCAGGTGTCATTTTTGCCTGGGGCCCCCATAAATGGGATATTGGGAGATATGTCAAGTGCAGTTTATAAAAATAGATACTTGCTAGTCCAACTGGTTCTAGGCAAACCTCTACAGAGTACAGCATAGGGACTGGCCTGTGTAATAGAGCTCTGATTCCAAACATCCCCAGACTGGGAGAGGTGAGGAGGTTTTCAGATTCAATATTCCAGATTGGTTTGTTCTATTAGAGAGACCTGAGGCACAGTTCTCATTTTTGTAACATTGTAGGCAACACAAGTGTCTGCTCACTTTGCACATGCACTGTGAGACGCACATAAGTAAATCCCTGATTTGCACTTGCCCATTGGGAATGCATGTCAAAATCAGACCAGCACCATTTGTATCCAGATCTGAACTTCCCATAAATTGGAGATGGCAAGGGACCTAATTCTGGGTCCATCTCAAGTTTTTAGGTTTGTTTCCTAAATATTTAGGAATTCCAGTACTGCTGATCAAGTTCCCTAGGACCTAGAAACAGTGGGAGAAAAGGTTCTCTAGCAAGAACTGAAGAGGCAGTGTGCTCTAGTGGTTAGGGTATTGGACTGGAGTCAAGAACTGCTTTCAATTCCCAGACTGGTGTGTGAACTTGGCAAGTGGATTCTCTTTGTTTCCCCTCCCAGGCTTTGTTAGTTTTGCCTATTTAGGCTGTAATAGGACAGGAGATATGTCTCACTATGCATGTGCACAATGCCTAGCACAACCTCCCCCAGTTTTACTTGGGGGGAGGGGGAGACTCTAGGCACTATTGTAATACAAGTGATAAGTAATAATAAAGAAATTCCAGTGGGTCTCAGTGTCAGCTATGTTTGTCGGAAACAGAAATACCACTGGAAACTAAAAAGTGCGGAGGCACATGCAGGGCTTGTTTTATACATACTTTTACTGAAGATTTTATAATTAAATTGTCAAAAAATCAAGTTCATTTCAGACTGAGGACTAAGCACCAGCCCAAGTTTCATCTGAACCACTACCCACTCCTATTGCTAAACAGGGGACATGTATCTTTTGCTACTGTAGAAGCGACAGCCCTGTTGGGTTAGGCTTAACTTTTGCAGGTCAGAGAGACCAAAGCACAAAACAAAAGAAGCAAATAAATAGTGGTGACTGAACTTCTGTCAGCCCGGTTTTTCTAAATAAAAAATCAGCCATGTGCAGCCAAAGTGCAAACCCTTTCTAAAAAATGAGCCTTACTTTAGCCTGTTCTCTCCCTCATATGGGGAAGCTCTGGAGTGAAATCCTGTGACCACTGAAGACAGGAGTTTTGCCAATTACTTCAGTGGGGCCAGGATTTCACCCCTGTAGTCTAGGTCAGACTGCCATACACCCCAGAGCACATTCCTCTGATAGGCCACTTTGGAATTTAGAAACTTCCTTAGGTTGAGCCCCACCACATGTCCCTCCTGGCTTAGTTCCCTGGAAAACCCTGCATTAAGGGTTAGCAGCTGTTCAGACAGAGAGCTTTAACTCTTTCCCTGCCCCACCCAGGATGGGATCTATGCCCTCCATTACACTGTGACTGTATTATTCCCTGGTGTTTCCTTTTATTCTATCTGCATGGTAAGGGACTCAGAAGAAAGCATATACTGTACCGACTTCACCCCAGCTGCAGGGAAACCTTTATGCAAATCTAAAAGAAAGCCACAAAGGATTGCTTGAGTGACTCGTTCCTTTCTTTGAGAGAGATCTAGAGGCTAGCTTTGGGCAACTGCTTTTTCTGCCCTTTCATGTGAGGAACCCTAGGTTTCTCCTTTCTTTTATATATATATATATATGTGTGTGTTTGTTTGTTTAGAAGGACACTGAATCAATATACTATGGTGTCTTCAATATGGTGACTACTATATCCAGCTCTGGCTCCATTTCATCTAACCTGCCTGATGGAGTGGGGTGGCTTACCCAGTGCCTGACTGAAACTGGGTATTACATGTGGACCAGCTGGCTGAGGCACAGTCTACACAAGACCAAGGAGATACTGGTAGTTTGGGAAACGCAACAGGAAGAGATGGCAGAGATTATATCAGCATCCCTTAATGGCAGGGTGCACCACTGATTTGTCTCTTAGGTTAGCAATTTGGTAGTGTTCATAGAACCATTGCTGCTTAGGTATCTGACCTGAAGAAAAGCTCTGTATAAGCTCAAAAGCATGTCTATTTCACCAACAGAAGTTGGTCCAATAAAAGATATTATCTCACCCACCTTGTCCCTCTAATATCCTGGGACTGACATGGCTACAACACTGCAAACAGGTATTTATTATCACCTCTGGCAAAAACAGTTTGTGTCTGTCTACACTTAAAACTCTACAGTGGCACAGCTGCAGCATGGTTTTCCCATCACTGTAGTAAATCCACCTCCCCAGAAGGGAGTAGCTAGGCTGAAGCAAGAATTTCATACTGTCTACATGGGTACTTAGGTCAGTTAAGTACATCATTCAGGGGGGCGGGGGATTTTTCATAACCCTGAGCAACATAGGTGAATCGATCTAATTTTCTAAGGTAGCCCAGCCCTAAGTTTCATCTGGGCTTGGTGAGAAATGTATCATTCCTTTCAGATGGAGAAATGGTACTTTTCTCATCAAATAGAAGTGTGACAGGTATACAAATCCCACACTGGTCAACCAGGGATTCAGGAACTACTCTGGGCTCAGCCAGTCCCACTCCTCCACACCTGTAGGAAGTGCACCAACCATAGGCATTAAAAGGAAGGGGAGCAGCTCATTTGGGGGTAGACCAGGGAAGAGAGCAGACCTGCAACCATCAGCTCCAGCAGAGAAGAGCTGAGGGAAAGGCAGAATCTCTCCCTTAGACAACTGCCCTCTCTGAGGGAAGGGAGGACCTCCTACAGAGACAGCCTGAGAGGGAAGCATTCCCCTCTCTCATACAAACTCCAGACTTTGTTAATCACCTTTATTTTGTTTGGACTACCCCAGCAAGGGAAAGCCCTAGGACTGATGTGGCCTAGGAGGGTGGGCCATACCGCAGGAAAAGGCAGTTGCCGCCCAAGAGAGCTACCACACTACACACAGCTGCCAGAGGCTGTCTTGGGGTGTGCGGACATCCTTCACGCCACCTTAACCCAGATGGCAACTTTGGGACAATCACCGGGGGTGATGGAAAGTGGCCCAGGGAGGGTAGCCTTATGCATACCCTGGCTGTCAGAGCACTGATAGCCTTCAAAGGGCTCTGAGTCAGAGCCCCTAGCAACAACCACCCCCGTGGAAGTCATGGGCCTAAGCCCTGACCATTAGGCAATGCTACCCTACCAACTAACCACTGAGCGAGGACCGTCACAAGAGGTGAAACTCAAACTCATGACCTTCCTTCCCCCATCTAATCACACAACACCCCTCAAGAGAATCCTGAGAAATTAAACGAGGCTTGAAGCATATCTTAAACATAAACTAATCAGCACTTTGTTAGACAAGTGGGGGCAGTGACTTACACAGTCAAAGCCTCCTAAAAGAAATGGGAGGCTGTTAGCTCACGTCCCTCCTTCAACTGCAATGACAGTGGCATCATACAGGAGAGATGCATTTTCTGAAGTAGTTTAGGGCTTTACAGGTCAAAGCCAACATCTTAAACTCCACCCAGAAACAAACTGGAAGCCAGTGTTTTCTATGTGAAGTGCTACTTAGTAATGATCTGACCCAACATGCATTGAAGTCAATGGAAATAGATTTTAATGTAGGCCAGATCAGGTCTGTGTCAGTAGCCTCATTCTTGGAGCAACTTGAGCTATGTAATGATCTGGGGTATAGCCCATGAATCCAGGTCGCTACTGAATGAGCAAGGGTAGTGATTTTGGAGTGGGTGCTGTTTGGGGCAGTTGATTGCGGTTTTTTTTAATTTCATCCTTGGGGTCAGTATATTTTGCTGTTGGCTGGCAAAAGTGCCTAGAGCCAATGGGGGAAAGGTGCTTGGAAGAGAGCTAAATACAGAAAATAAATGTAGCATCCTAAATTAGTTGTAGCATGTAAACGTGCAAATGCTTTTGCTGACAACCTTCCCAAAGTGTATGGTAGCCACTATATTCTTGGGAATTATCTCCTCTTCGTTTTTTATTGTTGCTTGGCAAAGGGATGTTTTTGTACTGCCATTACAGTCACTTTATTTTACTGACATCTGCATACGGCATCTGCCTTTTGCCCCATTGCTCCACTTGAGATTGTCCAGTTAATGTTTAATTATATAGGGATGCAACAGCAGTGATAATAACAATACAGCATGTTGTTTTCATAGCCATCTAAAAGCAGTGATGTAATTTTGCCAGGTGCCAGTCGTTAAAAAGATCACCACAATTCATTTTCTTTGGCTTGAGAAAATGCCTTGCGGTAGAAGATTTAAAGAACTTAATCTGTTTAGCTTATCAAAATGAAGTATAAGAGGTGACTTGATTACCATGTACCTTCACAGGGAGAAAATACCAGGAACTAAAGGGCTCTTTAATCTAGTGAGAAAGACATAACAAGAATCAATGGAGGTTAAAGCCACACAAAAATCAAATTAGAAATAAGGCATACATTTTTACAGTGCTAATGGTGGCATAAACTACCAAGGGAGATGATGGATTCTCCATCTCTTGATGTCTTTAGCTCATGACTGGATGCCTTTCTGGAAAAAATATATTAGTCAAACAAGTTATTGAGCTCTATTCAGGGCAACAGGTGAAATCTTAAGGCTAAAGCCCTGCACAGATACAAAATTTGTATCCACATCTGATCTGTGGATATCCACAACCATGGTCTGTGGATATCCACAACCATGGTCTGTGGATATCCACAACCATGGTCTGTGGATATCCACAACCATGGTCTGTGGATATCCACAACCATGGTCTGTGGATATCCACGATATAAAGCGGATAACTGCAGATTTGCAGGGCTCTACTTATGGCTTGTATTAAGCAGGAGGGAAGACTAGGTGATCTAAGGGTCACTTTTGGCCTTAAAAAATCTATGAATCTGAAAAATATTTTAAATGATCTTTTGTGCTTACTCCTTATAATAAAATCTATTGCAAGTTTGAAACTTCAGTTTCCCCACCATCACCCATTATGGGTGTATTGTAATAGTTTATTGTAGGAGCATGAACATCTGCATATTTTTAAATTGCAGCAACAGAGGTTTAGGTTGGACATTAGGAAAAACTTGCCTAGTGAGGTTGTGGAATCTCCATCATAGGAGACTTTTAAGAGCAGGTTAGACAAACACCTGTCAGGGATGGTCTAGACCAGACATGGGCAAACTACGGCAAACTTCCATCCTGCCCGGCCCCTGAGCTCCCGGCCGGGGAGCCTAGTCCTCAGCCCCTCCCCCACTGTGCCCCCTCCTCCGGCAGCCACGCCACCGCGTGGGCTGCACTCTGGCCCGCCGCTCCTGCAGGGCAGCATGGGCAGCACAGCTGGTTCTGGCCGGGTGTCGCAGCTACGAGCTCCTGCTGCTGGTAAGGGGGCGGAGAGCAGGGTTGTTGGCTAAGGGAGCAGGGGGTTCTGCGGGGCAGTCAGGGAGGAGGGGGCGGTTGGATGGGGTGGAATTTCGGGGGGGGCGGTCAGGGGATGGGGAAAAGGGAGGGTTGGGAGTGGGAGTCCCAGGGGGCCTGTTGGGGGGTGGGGATGTGGATAGGGGACAGGAAGGCAGTCAGGGGACAGGGAGTGGGGGGGTTGGATAAGGGGGTGGGATCCCGGGAGGCAGTTGGGGCGGGGGGTCCTGGGAGGGGGTGGTCAGGGGATGAGGAGCAGAGGGCGGTTGGATAGGGGGTGGGAGTCCCCGGGGGGCTGTCAGGGGGCGGGGATGTGGATAGGGGGCGGGGCAGTCAGGGGACAGAGAGCAGGGGATTGTATAGGGAGTGGGGGTGGTCAGGGGACAAGGAGCAGAGGGGGGTTGGATGGGTTGGGGTTTCTGAGGAGGGCAGTCAGGGGGCAGGAAGTGGGAGGGGGAGGATAGGGGGCGGGGTCCAGGCTGTTTGGGGAGGCACAATCTTCCCTACCCGGCCCTCCATACAGTTGCGTAACCCCGATGTGGCCTTCGGGCCAAAAAGTTCTAGACAATACTTAGTCCTGGTCTAGACAATATTTAGTCCTGTCATGAGTGCAGGGGACTGGACTAGATGACCTCTCGAGGTCTCTTCCGGTCCTATGATTTTATGTGGAAACTCTGCAGAGTCCAGCTCATTCTGTACATTTTTGCAGAATACAAAGTTCCTTTATAAAATGTGATGGGAGCTTTGAGAATGAAAACTGATGTCCCATGGCCTTGTTGAGCTTGCAGTTAAAAAAAAAATTTGAATCCATAGCAATGTGAACTTCTCACTGATCTGAATAATTCTCTGCTCTCTGTTTAACAAACAATTAATTAAACCTCACAGCAACCCTGTTAGGAAAGTATTATTCTACCTACCAGATAGGTGGATAAACTGACAGCAATAGTATATTGACCCTTAAACCCCTAAATCATGGGTTCAAATCCAACCCAAATCCATGGAGGCTGAAGATCATTGTTATATGAAGGCTCTTTGGTAGCCTTAGTCCTGTTCCCAGTGAAGAGATCATATTACACAGAAAGTGATTGCAAATGGCACAAATAGACAATCTGGCTACCAGCTTCCAACACAGGCCAGGCCTGAATGGATCTGGAGACTGAACTACTCTTCCTAGTTGCGGGAGTGGTTGCTCCTATGCAGGGTAATACAGGGGTGGAATGATATCAGGAAGCATGTGCTACTGCTGTTGGTATTGCAACTGTTCTGTGGATAAACAGAAGTGTTAACTCTCTAGAGCTTTCAGGCTGGCACCATTCACAAGCTCAAAATTTACTTAGCGGGATGAGCACCCAGTGGCACAAACTTCAGGAATCAGAACTGCCACTCTATTCTACTACAACGAGTGAGGTTGGTTATGGAGATGGAGGCCCTGTATGCACCGGGGATGGACTTCATGCAGACTCTGCACAGTCTCACAAGCGAGTTGGAGACAGAGCAGGAACGGGGTGGATTTCTTCCCCCAACCCTATGCATAGTTTCCCCATACAAAGGCTGTTTCTACTGTTATAATGGAGGGAGTTTATAGATAGCAATAAGTATGTCTATGACCTATGGGCAATCACAGACCTCAGTGAAGCTGATGAGCATGTTAGCTGCCTTTCATTCAGCCTAAATGGAGCAATTAAATGCCGCCTGGTTTAGTGATAGCTGAAACAATAAACTCCACTGCCCAAGTCACAGAACAGCATGATATGGTTGCAGTAGAAGCGGAGCCTTAAGGCCAATGGCTAGAACTGAGAGCAAATGCTGAGACTGGGAACAGATTGGATTGCAGCTTCATGTCTCTGTGTGTGTCAGAAGGAGAAAGCCAAAAACAGAAAAGCAGCCAGGAGACCACAATAGAAGCGCTGGTGAGCCCTGAGAGGAAGCCAAGAGAGAGAGCTTCTTTTGGGCCGAATGGGAATTAGGAACAAGGAAAATAGCTCCTGTCTGTTCCTACCACATTCAGGAAACAGGACTTTGTGTACATTCTTTATAAATAAATAGGATTACACCCAAGAAACTACTATAATCAATTTCAGTTCCTAACGGAAACAACCCATCAAGCTCTGAAGATGGGCTGACCACTCAGGCCAAAAAAAGGCAACAGTATTTTGGCTCTATGCAGAGCAGGAGAGATCAGAAGGTGCATTACAAGGGAATAGACTTGAAGGATACCATAAAACATTTAACCAGTTGCACGCAACTGGATGTATGTGGAACAAATCATTCATCAAGGGGTGCCTCATGTCACAGCTATGACACTTTGAAATGCTACTGAAATATTGCCACTTCATGCAGCAGCTCACAGGACTGGGCCCATTCCATGACTATGCCTGTATTGCTATTCCCAGAATAACTCTTTCCAGAGACAAGACACTGAAGTGCAACTATTATGTATCACGCTGGGTGTGCAACTGTTTGTGAGGTCCAGCAGGCATTTTTTCAAAAGAGGAATTTTTTGAAGTTATAAAATTCTTAAAATTGAAAATAAACCGCATGCTACTTTCGGGGGGGGGGGGGGAGAGGAGAAGTGCAGGGGTCGGGTTGGGGGAGAAATAGCTTGTGTCATTAATTCAATATATAACACATAGTAGAGAAAGTGATTTAAAAACCCTTCTCAAAACCATATGTACTCAAAGGATATGAAATCCTCCACTCAAAAGATCTAATTTTAAAAATAATGTTGAGGTTATTTTAGTTGAAACTGCTACACTTGTTCTCACAATAATCAAAACCTGTTATCTTGGTCCTTGCAATATCTCTGACTCACAGGCTAATGATGAAAGCGTCTCACACATATATCAGTTGTTGTTTTTTTAAGATGCGTAAATCATGAACTTTCAGTGCAACTTAATCTTGAACATTGCCTTTTAAAAAAGCCAAGCTAGTGATTAACTTTTAAAATACAGTATTCTATCTTCTGGTAATGCATGGAAATTACAGACACCCATCAAGAAATATGTGAACCTAGTTTCTTTTGTTGTACGGTAAATTTACAACAAACTTCTATCAAAAACTATACTGAGCTTGTTTGGCAAAATACCGTAAACTCATCTCCAATGGATGCTAGTCAAATTGTGTCACAAAGATTTCAAGTGAAGCAATGTTGATTTGAACATCTCTGTGACTAAGCTACCTCCCATTATTTTTTCTTTGCTTTGGCACCATCCATCAAGCAACACTTAGAATCATAGAATCATAGAATATCAGGGTTGGAAGGGACCTCAGGAGGTCATCTAGTCCAACCCCCTGCTCAAAGCAGGACCAATTCCCAACTAAATCATCCCAGCCAGGGCTTTGTCAAGCCTGACCTTAAAAACCTCTAAGGAAGGAGATTCCACCACCTCCCTAGGTAACCCATTCCAGTGCTTCACCACCCTCCTAGTCAAAAAGTTTTTCCTAAACCTCCCCCACTGCAACTTGATACCATTACTCCTTGTTCTGTCATCTGGTACCACTGAGAACAGTCTAGATCCATCTTCTTTGGAACCTCCTTTCAGGTGGTTGAAAGCAGCTATCTGGGCTAAGTAATGCAGGGTGTACATTATACACATGAGGCCAGAGAGGATCTATAGGAGTGGGTTACCATGGCTGAGTCAATCCCAACTGGAAGAAAGCTCTTGAGTTTTAATCCTGGCTCTGCTGCTGACTCACCATGTTGCCTTAGGTAAATCACGGGCCCAGAGATTTTTAAACTGGCTTCTAATTGTGTATGCCACTTATGTGCCCTACTGTAGAACCTCATTCTCATTTATACTTAGGCCCCTTTACACCACTCTGGCAATGTAAGGAAACCTTAAAATGGGTAAATGTAAAGGGCTCTCGAGGTAAAGGGGCCTCGGTGTCTCTGATCACTAGGACTAGATTTTCAGAAAGGTTGAATATCCACAGCTCCAAATAAGGTCAAAGGGAGCTGCTGGTTCACAGTATCTCTGAAAGCCCAGGCCCTATGTGTATAAAGATTAGGGACCCAAAAACTGAGGCACCCAGAATTAGAAGCCACTATTTTCAAGAGTTTAACATCTGTAAAATGGGAAGAATAACTATTATCTTGCCTAATTCACCAAGGCATTGTGAAGATTCATTAGCTATTGTTTTTCCAGTACTTTGGAAATAGAAAGTGGCAGATAAGTGCTAAGAATGAGAATCTAAACACACTCTTTTCCTTTTTAGGTCGCCACTGTGAAGTCCATCAGATGACTGGAAACTACATGTGGGACCCAAGTACAAATACATCTTTTGACATTGGTGTGAATAAAGAGAGCCTGTTACCTCTTTGGTGGAATGGATCGGAGCCTTTGTGGGTCACCATGACGAAAGCAAAGAAGAAAGTTAATATGTATTACTGGCCTGGTTAGTATCTCTCAATGCAGTTCCTCAAAACCACCATCTAATGTTGCATCTTTAAAAATTATGGACAGCACTGTAGGATGATTCTGGAATACCTTGCAGGTATGAAATGGAAACAACAATTGCAAGTAGGTTTTTTAACACTCACACATGTCAATTCTATTTAATTTTTTAATATTTTTGATTAAAATATGCACATGCTAAAGATTATATTAAAGTAACTATTAATGCTTTAGCTTACAAACACAACAGGAAATAACTGAACCTTTACTTTTAATAGGAAACACTCAGTCTGCTTAGGAAACACATACGGTGTATAGAGTAAGAACAAGCACTTTTCATTGCCTCCCAGCATTGACACTCTGGTTACCTTTTCCAGACCTGAAGAAGAGCTCTGTGAAGCTCAAAAGCTTATCCCTTCCCCCAACAGAAGTTGGTCCAAAAAAAGTTATTACCTCCCCCACCTTGTGTGTCTCATATCCTGGGACCAACATAGCTACAACACCACCGCAAACATCATCGCTATCAGATGGAAATGTTACATATATGCCCCATGGGCAAGTTACAAATACACATATGCAAGGCACTTAACTTTTCACTTTGTGACTTTTTATCATTTTAACACTGTAGTCCAAGCATAGCATTAACATACTTTTATATACATATGATTTACTAGAGGATCACACATCAGAATCACAGAGTTAGAAATCTCCAGTATCGGTGGGCACAGCAGGAGAAGCTGACCCACTTGTTCAGGCTCCCTGCCACTTTATCTCATCCCATCACACCACAGTCACGTCCTCCTAGCACAATGCTGCATAACAACATTCGAGAGAAAGGACAACACTTCACAGGAACAGACCAAAATGGCAACACAAGATGGTTTATGTTCCACATGCTGACAGTCAGAGAAATTAGCCAAATCACTGCTATGTTACTGAGCAAAGCAGGAAACTTTGTATTGAAACATTGTTCTGTGGGCCCAATTACACAAATATTTGCTACCAGCAGCAGTGCCTACTTTATGAGCACTCAAAACCAAAGCCTATTTTTATGGAAATGCACTGTGGAATTTAACACGTATGAAACCAATAAGCTTCTGTAGAAATGTAATAGTCATTTATAGAAATTGCTCTATAGAATTTAATAATTTGTAAAGGCTTTTATTTTTTTAAACATCCTACAGGATTTTATAGCATGGATATAATTCTCTTAAATTCTATAGGAAGCTTAAAAAAACCTATGGAAATCTTATCATTTTCTATTGCATGCCACAGGACTTTTCTCTAAGGGAGACCTCTACCATCTCTTTCACTCTATGCTGAGTGTGTTGTTTTTGAGCAATGTTCTCTGAGGAAGAGATGGGCATGGGACATATATACTATGCCCAGCAGAAAACTAACCGATTTTGGAATGTACCTACTTTTTTCCATTGATCGTGCTGCATATCCTGGAGAGTTAGTAGTGCATCTATGAACGTGTTTTACCTGTGGCACCTGCTGCTAGGCACCATGAGTGAAATCCTGTCCCTAGTGAAATCATGGGGCGTTTTGCCATTGACTTCAGTAGTGCCAGGATTTCACTCACAGAATAGGATTGCTATAATATTTCAATTATCTATAGCCCTTACAGCACGCATCTTAGGTAGAGTTATTATGGCAAAGCACTTAAGCAGATGCTTAATTGTAAGCATATGAATAATCCCAATGAAAACATCTACTTTAACGGCGGGGACAAGGTGACCCTTAAGCTAATAGGATTCTATGGAAAAGTAATAGGGTTCTATAGAATTCACTCTAAATACAATAGAATATAATAAAGAATGAGATTTTTTTTAACCATTTTATAGACTTCCCTAGCAGGGTATAGAATGCTCTTTTAAATTCTATGGAGCTGTTAACATTAAAAAGTAGGGCTGTCAAGCGATTAAAAAAATTAATCGTGATTTATCTGCGATTAAAAAAATAAAATCGCGTTGTTAAACCATTTCTTTAAATATTTTTGGATGTTTTCTACATTTTCAAATATATTGATTTCAGTTACAACACATAATACAAAGTGTACAGTGCACACTTAATATTGTTATTTTTTATTACAAATTTTGCACTGTAAAAAAAAAAAGAAATAGTATTTTTCAATTCACCTAATACAGGTACTGTAGTGCAATCTCTTTATCATGAAAGTTGAACTTACAAATGTAGAATTAGGTACAAAAAAATAACTGCATTCAAAAATAAAACAATGTCAAACTTTAGAGCCTACAAGTCCACTGAGTCCTACTTTAGCCAATCACTCAGACAAACAAGTTTGGTCACAATTTGCAGGAGATAGCGCTGCCTGCTTCTTTTTTACGTCACCTGAAAGTGAGAACAGGCATTCGCATGGCACTGTTGTAGCTGGAGTCACAAGATATTTATGTGCAAGATGTGCTAAAGATTCATATGTCTCTTCATGCTTCAACCACCATTCCAGAAAACATGCGTCCATGCCTACGACAGTTTCTGCTCGATAATGATCCAAAGCAGTGCCGACCAACGTATGTTCATTTTCATTATCTGCAGTGGTGCAAGTAGAAATAATTTCTTGCCGGTACTGCACTCATGGGAGGGACACAAGGTGGGGGGCACGTGACTTCCCCACGTTACCCTCCATGTGACTCCTCCCCACCCCACCCCCAGCCCAGGGCCCCCACACTCTCCCTGTCCCCTCTGATACTCCCCTTTATATATATATATACCATTTCAGCGTATGTATGAATTATTAAAAGACAAATTTTAAGTAGAAGTGTATCCTAAACTGCTTTATGATATTGTACCCAAACATTGCATTTCAATAGGGGATTCAACTTCCTTTATAGGAACAGACTCCTGAAACTCTTACCAGCCCACAAAAGTGGTCCATAGTCACGCAAATAGTCCCATTGTCTTCAATGGGATTGATCAAATGATTAAGGGTTTACAGGATTAGGTTCCAAGTTTGTAAATTGTTCTGGATAAAACTGACAATGCTTGAGCTGTCAGATCAGAAGGAGCTTCTTTTGAATAAAGGGGGGCAGATGTGTGATAAGTCTTAGCTCCGTTGTTAAGATGAGGAACATATTTTCAGCAAAGTTCTTGGCAGATGCCTGAGGCAGCTGGGTGGTTTAAGGTTGTCAGTGTCCGCAATTATAATCTTCACTTATAGTTCTCTCATCCACAAAGCTGGAAAATGAGGCATTTGTTTTCTTTGTTTTGCTGCTCCAGTTCCAGTTAACAAAATGCATGTTACACTAGTTTGGCTGCAAAGAAGAATTCTATGTACACTGGGGACAACACCTGATTCCCATCAGGCTGCAGAACTGGGCTGACAGAATCCAAACATCGTCTGGTCAGTGCAAGCAGATCAGGGGAGAAACAGAATAAAAAACACTGTTTAAACACATTTCGTCCCCCCCACCTCTCCCTTTTTGAGGACTCCTGACCAATGTAACAGCACAATACATATGATAACAAACTTAAACAAAGCCTTTGTTTAAGTTTGTTAGTATATGTTTTGTGCTATTAAAGCCATATAAAGAATGAATGTTCTCCCTAGCCGTGTTCTGCTCCTTTAAGGAGCAGAGTGCTGGTCCCACCCTCCGGGGGGAGGGAGGCTAGTCCCAAGTATTTCCACTACCCCGTACCTGCTAAAAATCTCTTGCCGGTACTGTATATTGGAGGGTACTGCCCTACTTGCACCCCTGATCATCTGAGTCAGATGCCACCCACAGACAGTTGGTTTTATTTTTTGGTGGTTCAGGTTCTGTAGTTTCCGCATTGAAGTGTTGCTCTTCTAAGATTTCTGAAAGCGTTCTCCACATCTCGTCCCTCTCAGATTTTGGAAGGCACTTCAGATTCTTAAACCTTGGGTCGAGTGCTGTAGCTATTTTTAGAACTCTCACATTTGTACCTTCTTTGCATTTTGTCAAATCTGCTGTGAAAGTGTTCTTAAAACGAACAGGTCATAATCCAAGACTGCTATAATATGAAATATGTAGCAGAATGCGGGTAAAACAGAACAGGAGACATACAATTCTTGCCCCAGGAGTTCAGTCAGAAATTTAATTAAAAAAATACTTTTTTAACGAGCATCATCAGCATGAAAGCATGTCCTCTGGAATGGTGGCCGAAGCATGGAAGGGGCATACAAATGTTTAGCATATCTGGCACATAAATACCTTGCAACGCTGGTGCCATGTGAACTCCTGTTCACACTTTAAGGTGACATTGTAAATAAGAAACAGGCAGCAGTATCTCCTGTAAATGTAAACAAACTTGTTTGTCTTAGTGATTGGCTGAACAAGAAGTGGGCTGAGTGGACTTGTAGGCTCTAAAGTTTTCCATTGTTTTGTTTTGGAGTGCAGTTATGTAACGACAACAAAAATCTACATTTGTAAGTTGCATTTTCACAATAAAGAGATTGCACTACAGTACTTGAATGAGGTGAATTGAAAAATACTATTTCTTTTATCATGTTTACAGTGCAAATATTTGTAATAAAAATAATAATATGAGCACTGTACACTTTGTATTTTGTCTTATAAATGAAATCAATATATTTGAAAATGTAGAAAAACATCCAAAACTATTTAATAAATTTCAATTGATATTCTATTGCTTAACAGCACGATTAATTTTGTTGAGTTAATTGCATGAGTTATCAGCAATTAATCGACAGCTCTATTAAAAAGGTATAATTTTTTATTAATTTCTACAAGATTTTTCCATAAGGTGAATTATCCAGAAATAGGGGAAGAAAGAAGGGCTGGGACAGACAGATATAGAAAGGCGGCAAAGCAGAAGTGATGGTTTAAAACTACTAAGGGTGCATATTCCATACAGTTTTTACACTCAGAATTATGTGACCTCCCAACATTTGATTTTTGTTAGGGTATAGTATGGGGCAACTTTGCTTAGCAGTGGATAGTGGATCTTGGAAATTTGTTGCAGGTTCTGATCAGGAAAAATTTGGGATGCTCTAACGGTCACAGAGAGGTAGGCCAGATTCATTGTGCTTGGTACTGGGAGATACAATTTGCCTTCTGATCAATAATAAAAATTAATCCAAACAGACATTCATATACAAAACAAGTGCCATCTAGCTAACAAGCAGGACTACACTTTCCTCATAAGAATCAGACCATTATGAGACATGAATTTTGGGTCTAAAACATGGAAATATGAAAGGGAGGATGCTGAAGCTATGTATGAAGCTCAGTGTTCAAGAGAAGCTAATCTAAAAAGTTAGTAATTAAGACCATAGAAAGCAGGAAAGTCTTCTGTTGTGAATAATCATCTATCACTTTATCTGTGAGGATGCAAAAAATAAGAAAGCTAAAATGCAGGCGGAGTTTATCTGAGTGGAAACATAAAAGCAAAAGTATCCCCACCAATAGGGCTCCTAATTGCTGTCCGTGATAAAACATCAGTGTTCTAAGCATTTGGTTTTATGGAACATTTGCTCCTTCCTAATCACTACACAAAGAGGCCTGTTTCAGGGATGAGCAAACACAATTTATTAAGCAGTTTCCGTTCTCCCAGTCTTTATCTATGGGCGAAATATCATTTATCCTTTAAATGATTTGCTGCTAAGTAATGTACAGCAAATTGTATTGTATCTGAAATGAAATGTATGGCCCTATGTACCCACTAATTCAGTGGACCATGGCACTTCAGAGGATTGCTACTGTATTTTAGCTGTAGCAGAAATATGGCAGTAAAAGGATTAAAGTTCTCTTTCTTCTTTTCTCAGTGAGTTATGAGGTGGATTTTAACCAATAACCCTGTAGCTGCCCAATTTTTCAACTATATAGCCAAGTTTGTTTTAAGTGAAGTATAGAGGCCTCTATTTTAAATGCGATAAAGAAAAAAAAAACACCATTTTCCATTTAAACAAGATATTTTCCAGACCTTTGTGCAAGTCTGGAAAGTTTTCAGAACTTTGTGTTATGACACTTAACGTCCAACTGTTAAATCAATATTTAGAAATGCAAGTTAGGGCTGGTCCACACTAACCCCCCACTTCGAACTAAGATATGCAACTTCAGCTACGTGAATAACGTAGCTGAAGTCGAAGTATCTTAGTTCGAACTTACCGCGGGTCCACACGTGGCAGGCAGGCTCCCCCGTCAACTCCGTGTACTCCTCTCACGGAGCAGGAGTACTGGCATCGATGGTGAGCACTTCTGGGATCGATCCGGGATCGATTTATTGCATCTAGACAAGACGCGATAAATCGATCCCAGAAGATCGATTGCTTACCGCCGGACCCGGAGGTAAGTATAGACGTACCCTTAGAAATGGCAGAGGTTCAAGTCTCTGTGTCAAATAAAGAAAGATGCAGACTAGCATCTACATCACTGTGAAAGGGGTCCTCATTCCTGCCCCAATCCCAGAAGTTTAGTATTTTAAAACAGTAGGTCAGTGCTGTGCAAAATGGTGCAACAAAAATATCTGAAATTAGAGCTGTGCATACAAAGCAAAATTTCTTTTTCACAATCAGTTGAATTTTAAAACACATTCACATTACCTGGTTTTGCACATTTCTTATGTTTGCTTTCCATTGATGATACAGTGAACAAGTTTACCAGCAGTTATGATCATGGACACAGTGAATTTTAAGTAATTACTGAGTGTTCATAGCAAGAAAATTATGATTTTGTAAGAAGAAGCATGATTTTAAATTATGTTCAAGAAAGAGGGAATAAAAACATATCATGTGACTTTGGTGTCTCATCTAAGCAGCCTGAATTTCAAATATTTAATGATCTCAATGAACTGCTCACATACAGACCAAGAAGTAGTAACAGAAATTATTTCTGTCTGTAACTACCATATCAGGCTGATCACTTGGCAGTCTAGAAACAGCTAAGAAAGATATCTGAGCAACTAAGTTACACACAGCCCAAGGAGGTTAATACTGTAAACAAAAATTTAGAAAATAACTCTGAAAAACTACATTTGAGAAAACTGCAACCTGTTTGAAGACAATATGTGCACAGAAAAGGAGGTTAAATTAATCAAATTGAATATATTTGTTATGCATAATTAGTAGGGTTACCATGCATCCAGATTTTCCAAGACATGTCCGGCTTTTGGGGCCTCAAATCCCCGTCCGGGGGGGAATCCCAAAAGGCCGAACATGTCAGGGAAAATAGGGACATGTGGGGCTGGAGGTGCTGGGCCGGGGGCCGGGGCCGGGCCGGCGGTGTTGGGCTGGGGGCCGGGGTGCTGGGCCGGGGGCTGGGGCTGGGCCGGCGGTGCTGGGCCGGGGGCTGGGGCCAGGCCGGCGGTGCTGGGCCGAGGGCCGGCGGTACTGGGCCGGGGGCCGGGGCTCGGGGCCGGGCCGGCGGTGCTGGGCCAGGGGCCGGGGGCCAGTGGCGCTGGGCCGGGGGCCAGGGCCGGGGCCGGGCCGGCAGTGCTGGGCGGGCCGGGGGTGCTTGGCCAGGGGCTGGCCCGGGGCCGGCACCCCAGGGCCCGAGCCGAGCCAGGCTGGAGACGCTGGGGCCGGGGCTTGCCGCCGGAGGGAGTCGCTCGGTTGGGGGGGGTAGACTGGGCCGCACCTCCTCCCCCCACCCCCAGGTTACCTGCTGCCTGCTTCAGGCTTCCCGCGAATCAAACGTTCAAGGGAAGCAGGGGAGGGGGTGGAGTTGGGGCAGGGACTTTGGGGAAGGGGTGGAGTTGGGGCGTGGGCATGGGCGGGGCTGGGGGCGGGGCCGGGGCCTCGTGGAGTGTCCTCTTTTTGGACACTCAAAATATGGTAACCCTATCATTAGTCACCCTACCTGAAACACTCTGACTCAAAGTTGAGCCTGTTTGGATCTGTAATTCTAGATCAGGCCCATTACAGAGATAGGGCCAAACCACAAAATTCTGGTCTGGATTTGGATCCAGACTTCTCCTAAATGCAAGGGACAGAGGAGAAGTTGGATCAGAAGTTCCAGTTCAGGCCTGTCTCTGTATAACACTAATAATACATGCCCAAACATAGGGAGATGCTATGCTCCGTCATGATATTTGAGATCAGCTGCAGCCCAGTGCTCTTCTGCCAGTAGCTACTGGAGGCAAGAAGCTTTCAGTGAAGCACTGCTAGCTCTAGAATTCATTCTGTCCCTTGGTGAACCAGAGTTCAAGTTAGTCAGCCTTCAATTCATGAGATGAGGCTCCCTTGTTTGCTCAAGCATTTGCTTGAGGTTGGGTTAGATAGGTATTGGGTGTCTGGCATGGATAATAATGGGGGTTGTTCACTGTTGCTCTCAGTTACATGTAGCATTCAGTGTTTTAATTGCTATGTAAATATACTTAGTGGCTGTATTATGTGCCCAATATTTATGTATAAATTAAATCCAGTTACAGGTAAAAGAGACAAAAATGGAGAAAAAGCTCTTGCTAATAAAGCTAAGTGGATTCAGCCCTTGTCTTGGAAGTGTATAGACTGCTAAGCCAAATTTTTAATTACTCTATTTAATATAGGCCAGCAGCCTTAAAACCACCACCATCTAAGTAGACAGGACCAAACATCAGCAGGGACTTACTACAACAGCTGGGCAAATACTAATTTTTTTGGTTTATTGGCAATTTCAAAGAACTGGGAAAGAACAAAGTTCTGCTTAGATTTTGAGCATTTTTAGCAATTTTGAATCATTCACATTAAATTATAGGAAATTGTGAACCAAAAAAGTAGTTTTGAACGGAAAAAAATCAAAGTGTTTCATTTACAAAATGTCTAACTAAAATGTTTCAGTGTTTTTTTGGGGGGTGGGGAGTAGGGGAGGTTCAAGAGGATTAATTTGGCAAAACGAACATGAACTTGGAAAAGATTTTGGTGTCACTGATCTGCATTTTTTTTTTTTTTTGCTGAAAAAATGCTTCAGTCAAAAAATTTTGTCCAGCTTTATTGACTACCCAGACTTCCTATAGTACATCTCTGTGCTACTGTTGTAGAAGACTATTTAAAACAGAGATTGAATCTATAGCCTATCATATGGATTATGCCATTCATCAATTCTAAATAAGTGTACCATGAGGCATATGGCCACACCACACATGTACCTGGTTGATGGCCATATATTCAACTCATATGGGTCAGTGAAGTGTTTGTAATTCCATGTGATAAATACACTATAGTGAGGAGTGCATCAGAAATGCCATCGATTAAGGCCAAATTTTTCAAAAGTGGTTGTTTAAAACTAGGCTTCTAAATTCATATTGAAGCATGTAAATAAGTTGCCTGATTTTCAAAATTTGAGCACTAACCAATATCAGTTGAGTTCAATGGGAGCTACTAGGGGCTCAGCACTTTTCAACTTCTTTACATAGGCACTTAAATAAGGATTTAGGAGCCTAACTTTAGGCACACACTTTTGGAAATCTTGGTCTGAGTAGATAGATCACAATATGTCAAAATATTAAATTCAGTATACTGATCTTGAAGTAATATAGAATTATAGGACTGAAAGGGCCCTCAAGAGGTGATCTAGTCTAGTCCCCTGCACTCATGGTAGGACTAAGTATTATCTAGACCATCCGTGACAGGTGTTTGTCTAACCTGCTCTTAAAAATCCCCAATGATGGAGATTCCACAATCTCCCTAGGCAATTTATTCCAGTGCTTAACCACTCTGACAGTAAGGAAGTTTTTCCTAATGTCCAACCTAAACTGCCCTTGCTGCAACTTAAGGCCATTGCTTCTTGTCCTATCCTCAGAGATCAAGGAGAACAATTTTTCTCCTTCCTCCTTGTAACTGCCTTTTATGTACATCAAGAGGCGCTGGAGGGGAGGGGAGAGGAGTGAGGGCACAGTGTGCTCGGGGGAAGGGGCGGAACTGGGTGTGGAAAGGGTAGGGAAGGGAAGAGGCAGGGTAGGGGCGGAACCAGAGTGGAAATAAAAGCAGGGAGGGGTGCGGCCTTGGGGGAAAGAGTGGAGTGGGGGTGGGGTCTGGGTGAAGTACCCACCAGCAGATTAAAAACTCAGCACCTATGGTGTTGTGTAACCTTATTTCCTCCTACAACAGAATCCAGCTCCCAGCATTCCTTAAAGCATAGTTCTTTAATCCCAAAGGTTTAGCAAAGTGGCCCAAATTGTGGCAGTTTCAGAGTGCTGCTAACACCACTTTAGGGTAGAAAAATAATCTCTCTTGTTGACCTAGCAACATCTCAAAATATTTTACTACATATTAGTCTGGAAAAGAGAAGACAGGGGACATGATAACCATTTTCAAGTACATAAAAGGTTGTTATAAGGAGGAGGGAAAAGAATTGTTCTTAACCTCTGAGGTAGGACAAGAAGCAATGGGCTTAAATTGCAGCACGGGAAGTTTAGGTTGGACATTGGGAAAAACTGTTAGGGTGGTTAAGCGCTGGAATAAATTGCCTAGGGAGGTTGAGGAATCTCCATCATTGGAGATTTTTAAGAGCAGGTTACGCAACACCTATCAGGGATGGTCTAGATAATACTTAGGGTACATCTACACTACAGGGGGGAGTCGATTTAAGATATGCAAATTCAGCTACGTGAATAGCGTAGCTGAATTCGACGTATCGCAGCTGACTTACCCCATTGTGAGGACGGCGGCAAAATCGACTTCTGCGGCTTTCTGTCGGCGGCGCTTACTACCACCTCAGCTGGTGGAGTAAGAGCGCCGATTCGGGGATCGATTGTCGCGTCCCAACGGGACGCGATAAATCGATCCCCGAGAGGTCGATTTCTACCCGCCGATTCAGGCGGGTAGTATAGACCTAGCCTTAGTCCTGCCTGAGTGCAGGGGACTGGACTAGATGACCTCTAAAGGTCCCTTCCAGTCCTATGATTCTATGCCATGAAGCCATTTTGCAAAAGATCTCTCTCTCTCTCTGTATTCTGGGAATATCCCAAGAAGTATATATTGCTGTGGCTCCTGGGGTGTTTAAAGCTAAATTGCATGAATTTTGTGTCGCTGAGCCGTATACTTATAAATATTAATGTCACCCACTAGTGCAGTAACCAGACATAAAAAACTTGCTCTCCTGTGTTAAGAGCCCATGTTCTCCTATAGGATATGTTGCCACAAGTTGTATGCCACAAAACACATTGTATTTTACTAGGAAAGGCTGCAGGTTACTAAGAGAGTTAATTGACTTAAACTGTTTTGATAAGAACCTCTAAGAATGAGATCTAACTGTTCCATTCCAGTCTCACATAGTAAAATATATTTTATGGAGGGTATTTTTATGGTAGGTGTTGTGTTTAATTGGAAAGTCTACTTTAGGAATAATAATCTAGACCTCTGTTACATTGGATATTTGGGAATGAAGGAATGTGACTGTATTATTGAAAACTATTACAAAAGGAGCCAACTTGGTGGTCTAAATGGCAAAGACCTGCCACACAGGAATCAGAGTTTATCAAAGGGAAGGTCATACCAACATGGCACTTTTAAAAGGGGAAAAAGGATAAAATTAATGGATTCCAGAAGACCTCCATCAAATACTCTCCATACAGACAAATGCTGTGCCATCTTTCATGAATTAAGAATGTGAAATGAATGACAAATGTCATTTTGGCTCTGACAGTCTTCAAAATCGCCAGCTGATATGGCCAGAAATACAAGAAACATTCACCTTCTCATGCTCCCCAGTGCTCGTCGCTTATAATCAAAACCAAAACATACAATATTTGTCTTTTTAGGCTGTGAGGTTGAAATCCTTGGTGTCAGACCTAGTTTTTGTCGACCATATTTCAGTGTCCCAACAGACTCCAATTTCTCTGACGCTGTCAGTGATGCTCTGGAGTCATTGAGGTAAGTCACCACAATTCTTTATCACAATATTTCTTTTCTCAAACATTAGTATTTGAGCAGCAATAGCTTTGTCTTAAGGCACTTTCTTGGGGATTAGTGACCATCTTGAAGGACCTGATGAAGCCATGGTTAGTTTTGCTGTTATAACATGGACACAGAAAAATATGTATTTTCAATGGCTTTCTTCTTGCTTATGATATGGCATATGCATGTGCCATAATCATTAATTATTTTCCATATACTGGCTATTAATAGAGAAATGAGGCTCAATCCATTTATATATCAGACTGACAGAATCAACTCATTTAGCCACAAAAAGATTTTAATCATTTAAAGACAACTGGAGTTATTGAGTGTTCAGCTCTTCTGAGATTTAAATTAGGCCACCTATTTAGAAGCTTAATGCTAGATTCCACATACAAACTTTCCATACACAGATGGGCCCAACCCATACACTTCAGATCTCGATTTGAGCAACCTCAAGAGGAAGCTTGTTCGGATCCAGGCTTTTGGTTCAGCCATTTCTAAACCAAATGTTAATCAGGGAGAGTCCTGCTTAGCTTTTAAAATCAGGTAAGATCTGGGGTATTCAAGACCAACACAGCCCCATTCTCGAGGCCACATGGACCTCTTCATTAGCAACTTTCTGTTATAACTATAATGTAGTCATTTCCAGGATACACTTACTCTATTAAACTCTTAATCTATTACATCATTTGAATTTGTTGTATCATTACCTTTCAAATGTCATAGACTGCTGTATAAGTCTAGGAAGATTATCGTTGCAGAAAATGGGCGTTGAACAGCGTTCAACCTGAATATAACTTTCCAATTTTTAAGAGTGTGTATAAACTTGCTATTGTATATAAAACTAAAGGAACCTCAGGTTCAAACCACCCCTTAGTCTTGCATAAGTATATCATGAAAATTACCTTTTAGACAGACAATCTGGAGTCTCATACTTCAGAATGCATTTAGAAAGTTAAGGAAAATAAATTTATCCCATTATGCAATTGCAATTTTTAAGATATATAACTTTGTTGTATCTAAACCAAATTCCTTTAAACTTGTCAAATGTACAAATCTTCAGTGAGGACTGAAAATGCAGTCATGCAAACCATTAATAGTGCTTACTCACCTAAACAGTCCCTTTGAAATCAATGGGATAATTTGCATGTGTAAACATTATTTGCTTGAATAAAGTGTTGTAGGACTGGGTTAAATTTTCAAAAGTGCTTAAGTGATATAGGAGCCTATGTTTCACTGAAAGTCAATGTTGAGTCCACATTCAAAGTTTTAAACTCAACCTACTTTGAGTGATACATATGCAAATAAAATATCTGAAAAATGTCTTGCCTGGTATGAAAGATATCTTTCACATTCAGATAAGTCAAGCAGCTGAACACCACCTTTGTGGCTTTCAGGGGTCCTGAGCACTGCTGCCACACAGCTGAGGAATCAATTCAATAATTTAGTGCAGGGTTTCTTCTTACTCATGCAGTTTATGAGGTGACTGGAAACCTGATATTAAATGGTTTCCCTGTTTGTATGATTTTTGGGTGGATGGAGGGATGGATAGATGGATGGACAGATGTGAAGCAACTCGCCTGCTAGACTTTATTTGTTAAGAATTCCTTAATCATCAGCATTCACCTTATTGAGTGATGAGAAAGATATGCATCCGAAGAAGTGGGCTGTAGTCCACGAAAGCTTATGCTCTAATAAATTTGTTAGTCTCTAAGGTGCCACAAGTACTCCTGTTCTTTTTGAGAAAGAACTGAAAATGGTAATTTAAATCCTCATTGTAGGGATAGTGTATCGGGCTGGGAGTGGGCATGTTTGTTGGTTTCTGTGAGGCAAAGGGCGTAAGAGGGTTTGGAGAGAGTCTAGTCTTGGACTTGGCAGATTTTGAACTTTATTAAAGTTTGATGAAGTAATGGCTGAGCTGTGAAAGATCTAGTCCCTCAAGCTGTTCTTTTGGAAAGCTGAAGCCCATTGAAAAGATTTCCATTGCTAATTCCCTCAGACACACCAGACTGCTAGCTGCTGCCTTCAGTTAAAAAAAAAAAAACTGGACAAGAACATGAGAGAGTCAGTTTCACAGCTTACAAGGGGAGAGAGCTGGCATTTTCAATTAACAGAGCAAACTGGTGAATATATACAGTAAACACCACCTGCAGCCATGTGAGAAGCCAAAACACTGCAGGTACAGATAGACCTGGAAAGCTACAACCACCTCTAATTTCCTATTTTCATTTCAAGAAGTTCCTCTCTGACTCCCTCTTGAACTTCATCTGGAGGGACTGAGTTCCATTTCTTTAAACCCGCATCCATGTAGCTGCTACCTATTTGCAGCAAGGGAAGAATGATGGAGAGTGAGAGTGATTGAAAATAAAATCAGTCTTAAGTATTAATATGATAGGTACTTACAGAAAGGGGGAATAGGGAAGGAAGAAGAAAGCAAGGAGAGAAGAGGGGATTAAGATTTATAAACTATCTTCCTCTTATTTCTCATTTTCTCTCTCATTTCTTTTTTCTATCCCCATCATCCATTTTCACTACTTTAAGAAAGAATGGACTGTTTTACTGTACTGTTGTGCTAGACATAAGACTGGAAGGAGTACTCTGGAAATATAGTTATTTTAGAGGTGTAAATTTGTGCCCTCAATCTCAGTAGAAAAGACACTTCCATTAGTCATTTCCATTATTATTACACATGGCCGGGAGAGCTTCTGATTCTTGGCACTGTAAAAGGCAGATAAAGAGATCCATTCCCAATTGTAAAATGCCTCCTTTCCACACACTAAATACATTTTAAACCAACTAACCTATGGCTGAAACGAACTACATATGGGAAAATGGTCCATGGCAAGGTCTTTCTCCCACATAAAGACAAGAATGCCAAGTGTTACATACCAGGTTGTCAGTCAGTTGGTTAATATTTGAAGCTGCAGTTAGAAAAGCCGCAAATTAAAATCCCCCAAATGTGCATTTTAGCTATGAGGCAGTCATTAGAAGTTAATGAATTGGGTCTGCTCCTGCTTTCACTAAAGTCAACAGCAAAATCTGAACTAACTTCAGTGAAAGCAGGATGGGGCCTTTTATGAGTTCTGGCATGGTGTAGGGATAAGTCTTGGGTCTGGAAACAGGAACGCCTGAGTCTAATCTTGAAGTGAAATCCTAGCTCCATTGAAGGGAGTTTTGTCACTGACTTCAGTGGGAACAAGATTTCTCATCTGGAGTGTCTACTGGCTATGGGCCCAGTCCAACTCCTGTTGATGTCAAAGGAAAGACTGTTTCAGGAGATTTCCCATTTCTTTGAATCAAGCCCCTTGAGAAAGTCACGTTAGCCAACATTTTCAAAACTACATGCCCAAAGTTAAGCTCCCATGTCCATATTTAGAAGCCAAATTTTACATATACACATTAGAAAAGTTAGGCCAAAATCTCTGTCTCATTTTCCCCAGCTGTAAAATGGTGTCATGAAGATAAGGTAATGTTTGTGCAGTGCTTTGAAAAGGTAAAGCATTTCTTGGTTATACCATACACCCTGTTCTCTTCAGCATTCTTTATGGTAAAAATGATAGCTAATAAGAGCTCAGTCTTGTAAGGTTCCGGCCACTCCTGCTTGGATCCTGCAAACCTCTTATGTATGTGCTTAATTTTAGGCATGTGATTTGTCCCATAAAAGTCACATGCTTGAAGTTAAGCATTTATCCGACAGGACTGAGCCCTTACTAAGAAATTTCACATCTCAGTCTAAATAAGTCCATTCATCTCATACAATCAAGAATAAGTAATACTTAGATCTTATACGGCTTTTATATAGAACTAAATGATGATTTGGGAATGGGTGAGGAGGGAAAACACACCTCAGATAAAAGTATTTGAAGGCTGTAAACATCGAAGAGGAAGAGAACTATTCAGAGAGAGGTTCAAAAGGTATATATATAGTAGAAGTAATCAGTTGAATTTAAGAAAAATAGTGGGGAAATATTGTTGTCAATGAGATCTGTTAAACCGTGGATAGTCTCCAGAGGAACGAAATAAAGGCACCTTCACTTCAAATATTTTAAATTAGAGTAGACAAAGAATGAGAAAATGTTTTGTACTGAATAAGTACCAGAGATAGGCTAGATTGCCTAACACAATGGTTCTCAACCTTTTCCATGCCAGGACCTCATTTTCTGTACTGGGATCTCCCTCTCATCCAGCTAAGACCATCTCTCCCATTTAACAATATTGGAAGGACTAGGTGGTCGCAACCCCAACACCTGTTCGCAACTCACAGGTTGAGAATCCCTGACCTAACACACTCTTCCAATCTCTAACTTCCATGATTTCCTCCATCCCACCCCCTTTTTTTTTTTTGACTAGTGTGCCCAACAGAAGACGTGAATTTCAGATTATCTTGGGATCTCTCTCCAAAACTGGCTGAAGCCAATGAGTAAAAAGGAAAACTAATTAAAATAAATACAGTATTCTACATTAATGGCTCAAAACATTGTATTAGCATTAATGTAAACTGCAGTGCTTTGGACCATTACTGTAGAATACTATTTTAATAAAGGAAACCAGGTCTAAGAAACACTCACAAAATCTTGTTGCAGTGATCCTAATCCAAATGATGGTATATACTGTTGATAACATATCCTTGATATATACTAGGCAAGTTAAGGTTAATTCAATGTTCACCTGAATAAGAATGAGTGGTATTGGCCCCTGAAAAAGTAAAACAATGTACATGTTGGCATCTGACTCTTTTGCTATGTTGCAACCCCAGAAATGGCAGTGCAGAAATGGCAGCAGTGTACTACGAACGCATCGATGTGGAAGGTCACCATTTCGGTCCTTCATCTGTTCAGAGGAAGAACGCTTTGAAGGCAGTGGACAAAGTATTGAACAACATGACCAAACTAATCAAGGTCAGTGATGTGACAAAAGAATATGTGCTTTGGTATGCTTCATTTTTCTGTCTACTTTGATCCTTATTACCATTATAGCTCCTTTGCAATAATTCACTGGTTAATAAGCATGTGGCATTTCAAAGGTGCCAAGCTCTTAGTACCTTCCCCTTTGTAAATTTTCTTTCCTGTATTAGACAACTGCTTGGTAGCGAAAGGTTCCTTGTTATACATGGTGTTTATAGTTGTGATTTGCCTTCTTTCTTGAACATAGTACTTAGTTGAATGAGTCAGTTCAATGTTATAATGAATTACCCCTTCTACCTTAAAATAATTCTACTGTTGCAACAAGTGTTGCTAAAGAGGTATTTCTGAAACAGTATTTAACTGAGACTATAAAACAATGTTGTTTGAAGAGGTTAAAAAATGGCTCTGCAGGACATTATGGAGAATGTTATGCATATTCATACTCAGGGGTTAAAGTCAGCCGGAGCTGTACAGAGCGGAGCTCTGGTAAATATTTTTAAATCCACAGGGCTGATGCCCCAAACCCCAGTGCCTCCCAGGAGGGCTCTGGGAATTACTCTTTTCGAGAATTCAAGTCCTGTTCATACCCATGTAATGGCAGTTAAGGTTGAATTTCTGCAATAACAGAGGTTATTGATTTTGCTGGGAACTTAAGGCATGATACTGCTGCCCTTAATTTAATTTCAATAGACGCTCTGTATTGGTCTCTAGTGGTTTGCATGATAATATCACTAGCCCCAGGAAGCTGTAAACCAGCAGGGACATTGCTCTTTTCAGAAACATAGTTGTTAACTGGAATTTACACTAGGGAGATGAGTAAAGATTACGCATTTTTATAAGGGCTGTAGAATCAGACAATTACCTTTTATGGCAGATTTATGGTGTTATTCATAACTCTATATCTTGCAACTTCGCTTTAAAAATTATCCAGCTGATTTTATAGTGGGGAATGAGCACATCAGGCTGCTGGGTAAAAGCCAGTTCTGTGAATGTCTCTGCCACCAGGAAGCATGAAGTGCTATGGATACCTGGCCATAATGGTAAATAAACCTTGAGGTATTAATTTCCTCAGCAATAAATAATATGAGGAAAGGGGTGAAAAATATTTCAATCTCAATAAACTATAAGAGCACCAGAACAGAATTAAAGTTTTATATTTGAGGGAAATGACCTACCCACGCAGATGGACATGGGAAAGTTTTTCTCAGTCTATTTGGACTAAAGAGAAAAAGGGATTAGGTCAGATCCTGGTCCCAGTGAACTCCCATTCACTTTGATGAGATTGGGATTGGTGCATAGCAGTTTGTATGAAATGTTCATTAACAACAAATGCATAGGAATGAAATACTACCTTTAACTAGAGATAGTGCCAGGAAGTTTGATGGCAGTTATCCAGATGGGGATTAGAATCAAGATAGGGTTTGATGGTCAGGTTTAAATTTGAACCAATAATAAGATTTGGATTCAACGGAGATAGTGCCAAATTCTTTTGATCAGCATTTGAAAAATCTCAGGCCAAAATGATAGAAAATCTCATGAGATCTGTCTGAACAGACCAAGACCAGACTTTCTGTTGTTGTTGTTGTAATTTACTGTAAAGTATCCCAGGCAAAACCCATCCCCACTGTAACTCCACTGATTGCAGTGGAATTTAGGCAAGAATGAATTCAGCCACCTATCACAAAACTTTGACTTAGGAACACACTGTAATCTTTTCAAACTGTAATTGCTATCTTCACTAATTTGACAGGACAAGGGCCTTCAGAATGACCTGAATGTCATTTTGTTCTCGGATCATGGGATGACTGACATTTCCTGGGTGGACAAAGTGATTGAGTTGAAGAACTATATCAATATGACTGATATTATCCAAGTAAAGGACCGAGGCCCTGTTGTGAGCCTGTGGCCAACTAAGGAGAAGCAGACTGAGGCAAGCACAAGAATCATTTCGTTATTTCTTCTGTTTTATATCAATCATTTCTCAGCTTTAGTTTAAATCTCAGGAGTCCAGTTCTGCCCTCAGATATGCATGTACAGGTCCTACCGAAGTCAATTGGAGTTGCATATCAGAAGGCAGAATTTGGGCCTGTGATTCAGGTTTCACCTAATGATGGATGATAAAGTGCAAACCATTTTTGAGTAAAATTCACATCATACAAATCAAAAACTATAATCTTTCTCTGAATTATATTCTTTATGCAAATACACACACACAAACACCCATCGAATATTAGCAACATCTATTTGCTTTAGGCAGAGAGGTAGACTTGTTTTCTAATTTTTTAGTTTAATACTATAAAACACTGCCAACATTTTCTAACCTGGTGCCTGACACTAGACTTAATTAGACTAACATTAATCCATAAATAAATGTTCAAGGGGACCTAAGCACCCTCAGCTTTCATTGAGCTCAAGAGGAGTACAGCATGTCTCAAAATCAAGTCAGTTCTATGTCCATTTTTAGGCACCTACATAGAACCCTAACTTTCAGCATCCAGGCTGGGATTTTCAAAGGAGTTTAAGGGAGTTAAGTGCCCTAATTGCACTGAATTTCCATGGCATTTGGGCATCTAACTTAATTAGGCTCATTTGAAAATTCTGGCTTTTTTTTTTTTTTTTTTTTACAACAATGACAATCTCTTTACAACAATTTTGAAGCATTAGCATTTTTGATTCGATAAATGACAAAAGCCCCAAACTGCTGGTTTTGAGACTGTTGAAAATAAAATTATGGAAACCAACTGAAGTTCTAGACTAACTTTCTGAAAGCGCAATATGGCTAACAAATAAGAATGTCCCATTGATAGTTAACTAAAAAACATACTCTTGAAAAACTATTACTGTTTTCCATAGAATCAGAGAAAGTAGACATATTAAGTGATCTAGTCCAGGTACCTACCGGTGCAAGATTGTTTCCTACAATTCATCTTCTAGTGGATGCAGTTTCATAACTCACTTGTACATTGTAGATTAAATGATTATAAGAGAGGGCAAAGGTTGTAGATTTCTGCACAAAAACAGCCACTTCAGGAAACAGAGCTGGTATTGTACTGACTTGATGGTCTGACCATCTGAAGCTAGTGCCAGGGTTTAAAGTGGTCTCAAAGAAGTGCCAGAGCTTTCATGTAGGGCTCACACAGGTTATTAAAATACTCATAATGCCCTCTCTCTGGAGGCTGACCTGCCTCAGTCTCATGTCACAGGCCTTTATATTTTTTGGCTGGATCTGTAAACCAGACACCGTAATGCTTGCTATCACATTGACAGAGCTCATGCTCAGTTCAACAAAGCACCTGCTTAAGTTCCAATAAATGGCTCTATATCCCTGGGTAGTGACGGAATGCAGGGTGTTGCTGCATGGGGATTTTTTTCTGAAGGAGTTTTCTTCACGACTCCAGAGCACAGAGTAATCAAGAGTACCTATTTCATTTCCCTAATGGGAGTTTTGTTTTTTGTTTTTGTTTTTTAAAGGAAATTAAATTTATCATCTTTTCCTAGGAATGCTACTGCCCAGAGTGGGCCATCCTCCCTAACTTTCCCATTATCTACAGAGTGCATTTGAGTTTGCAGCTGATCATTTAGGGCTAGCCCAGTGCCTCTCAAACTTTTTTACTGGTGACCCCTTTCACATAGCAAGCCTCTGAGTGCGACCCCCCCCTTATAAATTCAAAACACTTTTTAATACATTTAACACCATTATAACTGCTGGAGGCAAAGTGGGGTTTGGGGTGGAGGTTGACAGCTTGCGACCTCCCATGTAATAACTTTGTGATCCCCCTGAGGGGTCCTGACCCCCAGCTTGAGAATCCCTGGGCTAGCCTATATTGAAAAGTTACATTAGAAAAGCTATGTCTCTCAGGGGGTGTGGAAATCCCCCCATCCCCCCGAGAAACGTAGTTAAACTGACCTAACCCCCAGTGTAGAATTCAGTGGAATTCTTCCATCAACCTAGCTACTATCTGTAGGATTACCTAGAGTGATGGGAGAACTCCTCCTGTCTCTGTAGTGAGTGTCCACACTGAAGCTCTACAGAGGTGCACCTGCAGTACTGTAGCTGTGCCGCTGTAGCGTTTTAAGTGTAGACATAGCCTAGGAGGCAGTTACTTTAACAGCACCAGGAGTAACCATCTCAAAGCTAGTGGACAGACTGTAATAAGTTCAGTAAGTACAGCCTTTTTTCCTGCAAGCCAGACTCTCCCATTCTTAACTCATGTCAAGTACTACCAGTACAATACTTTTGAGCAGTCCAATTCAATTTTAAAACAATAGGACTATTCACGAATTAAGGTTCAGCTCAACATAAGAGTGGCAGGATTTGACCCAGTGAGTCCAGGCAGGATTTGACCCAGTGAGTCCAGTTATTAGACACTGGTGCATTGTTTCTTGATGGTGGCTGTAATTGTGGAGAGTTTCCATGTGAGGTGTATATTTGGCAGGGGAAGTGAAACAAAGCAAATCCACCCTGCACTCATCTGAAACCATCACTTAAATATTCAGGCCATTGGCCTAACTTTACTTAAAGGCTGTGAACTTTACCACACAATTAATGCATCTATCCTTTCATGTAGCTTATAACAATGAAAAGTGTGGAGAAGAGAGATGTATACCCTCAAGTTAAATAATGACACATCTCCACCATATGTTCTCTGAGTATTTCTGCTGAATAATTTGGGTTAAATTTGTATGCTGACATTCTAGACATAGGGCTAAGCGTCTTCAGAGCTCCAATAAAACATTGATGAATTAATCTCACGGCATCCTTATGAGATAGATGAGAGCTATTATCTCAAACAGGGGCCCAGGGCAACTGCCCTTCAAATCCTCTCCCTCCCCACCCCAGCCCCAGGTGGTCCTGCCTACTAGAGCACACTTGTTTTCACTGTTTAACTCAGCCCTTATCTACACTGGAGTGGGGGGAGGGGGGGAAATCGATCTATGTTACGGAACGTCAGCTATGTGAACGTAGCTGAAGTTAACGTACTTAGGTCGACTTATCGTGGTGTCTTCACTGTGGTGAGTCGACTGCTGCCACACCCCCGTCGACTCTGCCTGCACCTCTCACGGCGCTGGAGTACAGGAGTTGATGGGAGAGCACTTGGAGGTCAATTTATCGCGTCTAGACTAGACACGATAAATCAATCCCCGCTGGATCGATCGCTGCCCGCCGATCCGGCGGGTAGTGTAGACATACCCTCAGTATCTCCATAATTGTTTCCAGTGCTGTAGCTCAGTGTGCATGTGCATGTGTGCACATGTATACACACAAATTGGGTGTGTGTAGGGGACAAATTTTCAAAGGAGCCTCCTAAAACACATCTACCAAATTTGCATAAACACCCATTTGCACCTGCAAAGTCTCATTTTTGTATGCATTAATGAGTATTGGTGCACAGAACTGGACACTTATGAAGATAAGCTATCTGGTTTAAAAATGCAGAAGTTTTCCCTCACCAACAGATACATGTGCAATTTTTACAGGCAGATGGTTTTATAACTTTTGTTTCCTTTACAGGTGCATAATAAACTGAAAGCTGTGCAACACATGAATGTTTATAGCCTAGAGGAAATTCCAGATAGATTCTATTACAAAAAAGGGAAATTTGTGTCTCCTTTAACTCTTGTGGCTGAGGAAGGATGGTTCATAGCAGAGGTAATGTGTATGAACAAATTATTGATTTACCAGTCTGGTTAAAAAATATAATATATAAAATGAATAATAAAAAAGATGTAAAATTATAAGATTAATGGTGAGTTATACTACTGACTCGGAGTTTAGCTGGGATAAATACTACTGCCCCACATTTAAATACTAGAAATGTATTTTAAATGAAACAAACAGTGTGATAACTACATCAAATCTAAGTTAAGATTGGTCCTTTGTCCAGTTGTGGTATAATAAGAGCTGAAACTTATTCCCCTTTGCATATAATTATTTTTCCTCTTCATCCAGTTTACCTTTTCCTTTCAACCTTCCTCAGGTTAGGTTCAGGGATTACTTTCTTTTGCTACCTAAGATTATCCTAATGTATGACAATATTTCCTCCACCAGAGTACCCTTGACTTGGTTCCCCAAGTACTCTTCTGACATCACACTGTCCCTTAAAAATACTATCTGCTCTCTTGACTTCCCCCCATTTCCAATTATTTGCTACCATCTCCCTACCACTAAGCTCTACATTACTACAATTTTCAATAATTCCTTTGCTTCTGGTAATTTCCCCACCCTCTATGTAATTCAAAGGGGATGGATTTTTTTTGTTATAGATAAAAACTTATTTATAAGGAATCCATGCCCAAAGGTGATAAAAAAAATCAGCATTTACGCAAGAAAGTAACTGTTTTAGGTGTATGTAAGTGAATGCTTACAAGTGGCTGAAGATGGGCATTTTGTTATCCGCCATAAGCACAACTATGTTAATGAAGTGTGTGTGTGTGTGTGTGTGTGTGTACGTACACACACACACACACACAGGTAGTTATGTGTAATTATTTTGAAAAAAAAATTTTTTTTTAAATCAAAAATGTAATTGACATACACGTGTAGGCTGTTTTATCCAAAAGGAAACCAAAGCACTTCACAGATGTAAAGCACTTCACAAAGTATTTCATAATCTTCCATTCCTTATATATCCAAAACTCCTATTTAACTCAGGTTTTGGAAGGAATACATAATCGAGAGAGCACTGATTTCTATGCATAGGACTCAGTTTAACTACCACTGAAATGCAATCACTTTCGGGGGTGGAATACAATGGCTATTTCAGAGTGCCTTCCAGAAAGGTGCTAAATGCTCCCGGGAGGCACTCATCTTGCAGGATCAGACCCTCTTGCAGTGCATACAGTAGCAACCACAGTCCGAAGACAGGAAATGAAGAATACCTTATCTAATTGAAACTGCAAGGATGAATTTTAGTAGGCAAACTGTAATTAAATATTACAGAACCCCGTATACAGAGTTTAATATCTAAGCACTTTTTTTTTTAAAGTGGAATTTGTTACTCTTGTATATACAGAGACTTTCATAACAGTTCTTCATTATTATAAAATATTACTACTATTATTTAGTATTTGATATTTCATGCAAGTCTTTCAAAGTGCATTGCATTTAGGGTTGAGCAAGAAATAGTTTTCCCATCTCAAACTGGGACCAAAAAAAAAATCAAAATCTTGAAAAAAAAATGGAAACTAAAAGAGTTTTGAACCAAAAGCCCATAACTTTTTTGTTTCAAAAATGTCAAAAGGTGACATTTCAACCATTTCAAAACTTCTTTTCCAACTTTTTTTTTAAGTTGGGAAATTCATCAAAACTCTTTCCCACAAATAATTTCTGATCTGACAAATAACTTTTTGGTGAAAAACATTTCCTCAAAAAATTCTCGAGCAGCTTTAACAACAAATGTTACTTAAGCCTCACAATCCTGAAGTTGGGTAACTATGGTTATACACATTTTATAGACAGGTAAATGAAGGCACCACTATGTTAAGTAATTTGTCCAAAGTCACTTAGTGGTGACATAAGTCAGTAACAGAGTTGGAAATAGAACCTAGGAGTACTGGCTCCCAGTCTCTCTCTCTAATAACTATACCACACTTGCCTCACAAATTAACATAGCTAAACATAACAGCTCCTTTTATGCCTGTCATATAGTTATCTGACTGCCACATTTTCAACATAACACCTCTAGTTTGTGATGCTGAGTTTCACAAACTTACCTAAATGCCTCCTTTAAAAAAATCATTCGTGAATATGGATTGGTGAGCTGCACATTTTTAGTTTAAAAATCTAAATACCACTGATGAGTTTCAAGAATATATAAAAAAAGTATCTGAAACCATTTTCTTTAATTGATTTTTAAAAAACCTTTTTAAAACCTTTTGTTCAGTACCAGCTTAACATTCAGAACACTTATGAATACTGAAAAAAATTTAAATAATGGAAATTTGACAAATCCTTAACAACAGTAGAGCAAACATTGCTTACTACAAAATTATTTCTGTCTTTCTGCCCATTCCTCCCTATTGTTTCTGATTTTCAAGAATGCCCTCTCATTCAGTCAGTCAATTCTTCCTCACTCTGGGTGTATTTTCATTATCTGAGACTCAGATTTGAAAAAGAAGTTGTGTGTCATATTTTTAAAGTAATAATTGAGATTTCAATTATTTTTCTGCCCAAACCACTGAAAAGAGTTTGTCAAGCTCTTTCCTATTGTGTTCACCTTTTAAATTTTTTTTAAACTTTCCATTGTTATTAGTACTCTCTGAGCACTACTCACATTATTATTGAGCAGAAAGGGGGAATGTCTCTGGAATTCTACCCTCTCCATACGTTCCAGACTTCACTTTTGTATTTCACTATCCAAAGCTCAATACTCCCCGCTGGCCCTTTTTTTTTTTTATAAGTTCTGTTGGTTTCGGTGTTGATACTATTTTGTTCCTCCTGAACCATTACTCATTCTTTACTCCAATTTAATTTTCAATATAATGTATTTGTGTTTCAATATCTCAATACTTAATGCTTTGCTTGCTGGCCTGTCTATGTTACGTACCTCTACTGCTGTACTTTCTGCAGTTTAAACAAGCTGAATTTGTACTTACAAACAAACATAAGTATGTAGGAGAACCTTAGAATGTCGGGAGGGTTAGGGAATTGTGTGGCCTTGTACATTAGCATTTCACTGTTAGAGATCAACGTTCAGTCTTGGTTTAAGTTAGATAGGAGAAATAGGTTTGTCAAATCTCATCCTAGCTCCCATTTGTGCAAATCACAAAATCACTGCACATGCTGGCACAGTTCTGAGCTACTGGTACTCTCTTCTCAACAGAAGCAGGATTGGGTTAGCAAGGGGAGTTATTGCGAGTTAGGATGGAGTGTGGTGTCCTGGGAACACTATGTTGGGAACGTGGCATAGCACCTGCCCATACTATGCTTGCCTGAAGCCAGTGCTATTAATGACCCTATGCAACCATTTGCCAATGTAAAAGAAAGTAACATGTTTTCTCACCCAAATACCAGCAAAAAGTTTCTATGTTTCTGACTGCATTTCACAGCTGCAGTAAGGTACTATTCTCCTTGTACTCTTGGGCTGGTGATCGAAAGGCATTCTATTTCCTGAGTTTGGCATTCCTAGGGAAACAGCTGAGTCCATAACATCTGACAGTGCTTTTAAAAGGTTTAACTTCAGCCATGTCATGATATCTCCAAAGAAACTTTGCAACTTAGATAAGACTTGGCATGACTTGAGTGGATGCCAACAAATGCTATACAACTTGTCCTATAGTGAGCAGCCAATTAGTTTCCTGGAACTCCATTAAGCAGAATAGTGGTGTAGGCAGGCACTATAGTAGAAGATTATACAAAAAGGCAGACTGAGTCCATTTTCTCTTCAGCTTGCTCTGAGTGCTGTCAGTGAAATCAATGGAGACAAGGCAACAGATTTAATTTGTCAACTAGAACTGTTCAATTATCTTGTACATCTGCTGACTGTTATACAAAGAAATGCATGGATACTCAAGGGGTTCCTGCAGTTAGCAGCCTAAAGATCTACACTTTACAATACATATTTTTTTTTATAGATCCCACAGTTTCTATCCATGGTCAATTGTTTGGGAGGGGGAAGAAGAGAGAATAAAATCAGATAATAAATATAAATAAAATGGAAATGAATCTTAAATCAGTCTGTCTCATCACTGGTCCGAGTTTACTGGAGCTATGGATACAAGGTGCACACACTATCTCTCTAGTCTGGGGCCTGGCCACTCAGTGCCACTGTTACTCATCAGTCAGGAGAATTTTAACATATCATTAATTGATGAAGTGAAATATTATTTAGAAGTCACTGAAGAGATTACAATTATTTCTCCCTGGTCACCCAGCTCTAGTCCTGATCCGATGCCCAAGCATGGTGTTAGTAGGCACTGCTAATCATGCCATTTTTTGGATGAGATGTAAAAGTGAGATCCTGATTCCTGACCACTTGTGTTCATTCAGGACTCATGGTCCTTTTAAAAACAGTAGGTGTGTTAACTCCAGGGTTCTGGCAAAATTCCAACTTTGATAATTACATTATGGTCTTCATAAATTCCCTCTGCAGTTTCAGATAACTACGTTGTCTTCTTTACTTCATGCCCTAAAATATTTGTGTGGCATTGTGTGTTGTTCAACAGCTGCAATATTTCATTCCAGGGAGGATGAAATCCAGTGATGGAGGAAATACCCCTCCATTATTGCTTGCATGTCAGTTGTTAACACCTCTAGGAACCTCCTGGATGAAAAGTACTACAATGAATTTTTGTTAAGTAATTGTTACCATGGAGCTGGAGAGACTGATTCCGGAGAAATGTTTAAAAGTACTATTTCTGTGTAACATGGTTAAGTGAAAACAAACTGGAGATACGATAACTGTGTACAAGTATCTGAAGAATGTGAACACTAAGGAAGGAAAAGCATTGTTGGAGTGGTCTACATGGGTATAACTAGGAGCAATAGTATGAAACTAAGCAAAAGAAAACATAGGGTGAATGTCCTCAGCAAAAACTTCCACAGACCTGATTAGGAATAGCCTCCTAAAGGAAGCCTCATTGCTTCAATAATAAAGCAAGCAAACCGGACAAAACATTTGAGAATTTGTTGTAGGGAAGAGTCCTGTGCTGATTGGATTGACTGGATGAAATGGACCAACTTTTTTAACAGGTCTTTTCCTTTTCTGGCTTTTATGACATTGGTAATGAGGGCAAAGGACAAAATTACATGTAAATTATTCCACTGAATTGAACGACAGAAATTGGTCAGAAAGTGGCATTGCTAGGAAGCAGCCATAGAAGAACTCATTGATATGGACTAGCTCTGTATCTATATTCACCGACCAGAAACATTCAAAGAAGAGGGGAATACAAATTGAAAAGGTTATCTTCCCCATTAGCTGCCCTCAGGCTCAGGGCCTGAAGATGTGGCATTGTATACAATTGAAGGTAATAACAATATAAGGATATTCTCATGTGCCTTCCTTTTACGGTTGAATTCTATTGTAATGAATCAAGTGCCGTTTCAATATACTTGCTATGTCCCCTATTGGTGACTATATCCTGCCCTTTCAGGGGTTGGACTTAATGATCTAATAAGTCTTTTCCATCTCTGACTACTACGATCCTATGACTACGGAGACAGAACATAAACTCCATTACAAAATAAAGGTTACGATACATTATTAATTACCCAGTTCCTTCATTATTTAAAGGCTCCCTCTTATGGCATTTATATGTTAACTTGTGTTTTGTTTCTCTTCCCCCAGAGTAAAGAGAAACTTCCATTTTGGGAGAATGGCACAGGGAAAAAGGAGGCCTGGCAGAATGGGTGGCATGGATATGACAATGAGCTCATGAACATGAGGGGATTCTTCCTCGCATATGGGCCAGGTAGGCCAAATGAATGATCAGATAATCACAAACTCCCCACCACACTCCGCCTCGCCTCTACAATAGCTTCAGAGAAAAGGCAGATCCACAGTGCTGCAGTGTTTTGGGTGGAGCGTTGATGTAGAAGTTAATTCTGGACATGGAGCCTTTCCATCACAGCCCATATGAAAGTAGAGCAAGGTTGTTCTCCTTTTAGCCTCTATATCTTATGTGAAACTAGGGGAGAAACCAATGATTACATTTGCTTTGCCCTTCAGACATCATGCACTTTGTATGGCCACCTGATGGTAAGTGTGCAGGAACCTACCACTATGATCACCCAAGCCTCGGATCAGCATTGAGTATCCCTTCCTGTTAATGTACTCCAAGGCTCGCACATGGGCCCATCAATAGGTCCTGTATTGTTTGAGATCCTCAATTGTTTAAATCCTTCAGTGATCTTTGGCACATTGGCACTTCTATTCCAGGCCCTAGCAACTCACGATGTATTGCTATGTACACTTCCATGACATGCACACTATCATAGACTTCCCAATCAACCCGTAATTATCTGGGACGACGTGGAGTCTCAGATCCTGATCTCTGTGTTGCGTATATTATGCTATTTCTATACTACTACTAATATACAGGGTGCACAGGATTTCATCAGCAGATCTGAACACATTCTGTAGGTGTGTACCATTTTCCCCATTTTACAGATGGGGAAACTAAGCACAGAGACATCAAGTGATTTGCCCAGGGCTAAACAGGAAGTCTCCTAATTCCCAAAACAGTTTCCAATCCATTGAACCTTGCTGTTCTCAGCTAGGCTTGAGCTCTTTTAAATCTACATGAAATATAGGTATTCTTTTTTAGTCTTGGCAAAGGGCTCATCAAGACAGAGTAGCTCCTTTGATAACCATGTGGTTATTACTTATATCATACACCTGCTGCATCATTACATAGAGAATTTCTGAGTCCCAGTTTGTCAGACCCTTTAAATATCGACTAGTGCATGCTCTTCACAGATGAGGGAAAAAAATAGATTCAGAATCTTTCACACAATCATTGCAAAGCAAAACTGTCTGCTGAAAAGGCAGCAGAGCAATGTTTAAATGCACAAACATGTAAACATTTAAATAGCTCCTATGTTTAATAGTTCCATTCTCTTTTCTTATTTGCCCAATTAATTTTAACAGATAATTTTGTGTCCTACTCACAAGACTTTCTATTAGTCTCTGGAAAGACATTAGGTCCCCATCCCACCTAATTCCTTGTTTATTGGATGCTCCTGCAATTCAAAACCTCAAGCAAAAGAAATTATCCAACGTTAAATCCTGCCTGCCATTCAGAGACTAAAACATCTCTTTGCATTTCTTTGTTTCAGATTTCAAATCTAACTTCAGGGCGCCTCCAATCAGATCGGTCGATGTTTACAACATCATGTGCAATATTGCAGGAATACAGCCACTATCAAACAATGGATCCTGGTCCAGAGTGGAGTGTATGTTAAAAAATAATGCCAGTTTGGCACAGTTATTCCAGTGGAGCAGCTGTGTGCTTGCATTAATTCTACTTTTATTGTTTGCATAAAGATCTCGTTACTCTGTCCCCAAAACAATATTGGTCAGTGTGACCAGTAACTTGATTTTTTTTTTTTAATTTTAGAATTCTTTATTTGAATAATGGCTTCAGTAACAGAATACTGTCTGGGTAAATTGCACCTATTCACCCAAATTCATCCCTCAAGTTACACAAGGGATAAATCACAGTGGTTATAACAAATGCAAAACCAAATATTGCTTTCATTTACACTGTTGTAAGTATATACAGCAGCGTCAATGAGAGCAGAATGTAGCCCATTGTGAACGTGAGTGAGAAAGTTACTCCAGGAGATAGAGAATGAATTCCCCTTATACTACCATATCTAACTAAGGAGACGCTTTCACCTCTGCATAGTTAGGGGCTCAAGACTGGATATAGGCCTTTGTAATTTTACTGATTGTTTTATTCTGGATTATTTCTTTATCTCTGCTACAGCCCTGCCCTCTCCTCACAAAGCAGTTACATGCATGGTGTACACTGCCCCATTCCTTTAAACAGGAATAAACAGCCTCTCTCCACTCTGCTACAATAAGCACAACCCTAAGAAAAAGTAGGCATGGGAGCATTCAAGAACCATAACATCCTTCTTTCTCCACACTTTGTCTCTCCTTCTCCCTTAAGAACATCACTCCCCTCAGCTCATAGAACCATAGAAACCTAGGGTTAGAAGGGACCACAAGGATCATCTAGTCTAATCCTCTGCCAAGATGCAGGATTTGTTGTTTCTCAACCGTCCAAGACAGAGGCCATTCCTGCACCCATTCAAGTCAGAAGAGTTTTACCATGGACTTGAATGAGTTTGAGAGCAAGCAGAGAGTGAAAGTTCCACAATGAGGCCAAACCTGAACTCAGGTCATCTATGTGGCAGTTTACTAGAAGAGCCCATTGGTGATTTTTAAATTTAACGTACCACCTGCCTATACAGAGGGCGCCATTTATTTCACAATTCTAAGGCCACCAAATTTGCTACCCATATTTTTACCTCGGAACCTAAGATTCATTAAGAAGAAAAAAAAAAAAACAGAATATTTTTAGCCCTTAAGCTTGAGAAAAAACCTTGAAAATGTGACTCGAGTGTCTACTGATTCAGTAGCTTTGGGAGATATGAACTGTTTTGTTCTTCTAAATAGGACAGTGACTCTGAAACCAAAAGATGACAATTTAAATATTAACTGTTTCACTGCTGATCATTTTAGCAGAAAAATCCAGCCAAATATGTTTTAGCCCCAAAAAGCCCCACTGTGGCAAAAGCCCCAAACAAGTTCTGTGATGCTGGCATGCACTGTCAATGCAAAAACCTCCATGATGTTGACAACTGAAAGCAGAGAGAAGGCAGAAAATAAATTGCATTCCATATCAGAATAAACAACACAGGGACTATTGTGCTAATTGCAATCTTCATTTTCTACTTAATTCATTAAAAACCTCCCAGTTACATCTAAATGAAATGGCCACTGAATTTCCAGTCTGCTGCAGAATACAGGGCCTTTCTAATTGAGGCCCAGCTTACTGAGTCTTGTCTATAGATTTTCAAGGTGAAAACTCATTTCCGTTTGCCAAAATTCTTCCAGGTTTCTGTCTATCATAGAAATGTAAGGCTGGAAGGGACCTCAAGAGGTCAGCTAGTCCATCCCTCCCATGCTGAGACACTCAAAATCTGAAATTATTTAATGGCAGTTAGCTCTGATGACGTGTCACTGTCAGAATGGCTAGAATCTTATTCTGCACCCATCAGTGGGGTATCTGAATACCTGTATAACTAACAGGAAGGCCTGGCCCTTCTAACTCTATGGAATAGCATTTGTACTTCTCAATCACATGCACTCAACAAAGAAGGTAGAAGAGAAAAATAGAAACACAATAAATTCGAAGTGCACAAGTGAAGAAATGAGATGTAACCATGCTGCAGAAGGCCTTAGCCATAAATCAAAATATGCCAGTGACAGGTATAATAGAACAGTTTGGAACACAACTGGTTTGTGTCTCTTTCCGGAAGAAGTAGCAAAACAACACCACAAGTTCTCGCTGTTCCAGTACATCAGCTGAACTCTTGAAAGTTTTCAGCATCTATTGCTTTTCTACCAGCAGCATCAGGGAAGAGCATGGTTTTAAGTGATTCCCATTCAAGCAATGGATCATGCAATACATATGGCTCTTTTCCCTTCAGAAGGTGCTTTCTGCAGCAGGGAGACAGGTTTATACTGGTGGACTTTCAAAAGACTTTTTATCCTTTAGCCAGTGCTATAGTAGTGAGAGGAGGAGCTCATAGGAGATATCCAGGTTTGACATTCAAAGCCATCTCTCACACAACAAGGATGACAGGAGGACCACCAAAAATTATACAAAATGAATATTTCATCACAGGGACCTCAAACCCAGTCTTAAGTTGTATTGGTAAAGTTAGATAGGGATAGACTCTTGCGGTGTCATGTCTACACTGGAGCTGAAAGGCGTAAATTCCAGTTTGGGTAGATATGACTGATCGATCTAGCATGCCAAAATAGTCATGGCTAAATGGGCAGTGGAATGGGCTAGCTGAGTGCATACTTAGGGTCTCAGATAGGATTGAATTCAGAACAGATAGCCCATCCTGCTGCCCCTGTAGCCACAGGATGCTACTAGTTTTAGTGCTCTAGGTTGATCAGAGCCAGCAGGATATGTTAACCCCAGCTGGAAATTATACCTTCAGCTCCAGTGCAGACATACACTTGAAGGCAATTCATCTCGGAGGTTAAAGTCCCAAGATATTAAGGTAAACCTGAACAAAAACAGGGAGGCAGAAGTAGCAAATCCCAACTAAGAAGCTGATTGTGCCAATTTTACTTTGACACTATAGTTAGAGTTAGGTTCTAGTCAACATAAAATGGTAGAATCTGGCCCTAAACCAATAGCTACTTTATTTATTTCAGAAGATTAATTTCGCTTAGTTGTTAAAATATTTTGCTGCTGTACTGCTTGACGTTAAATATGGGGGAGCTACATGCATTTCAAAATGTTAGTTACACATCTTTACATAATTTTATTTTTTAAATGTTTTCATTGTAAAAAACCCACCATATCTAGAAAAGAGACATTTAGGGTTTGGTCCTGCAAGGACCCTAAGTACCCTTAACTCCTCATGATGCTGATGGAAGTAGAGGGCAGTCAGCTTTACCTCAAAGGAGGGGCTCAGCACATTGTCAGAATGAACTCCTGTGGAAAGATTAGGGTCCTTCCTGTATAAAATAAACCTCTAAAAATTAATGAGCACACAAACCCAGAGTAAAGCACATTTTGGATTGGTTTGGTATGGTTAATTTAAGGATAAATGATTACAGCATGAAAAAAAATCAAATTAAACTTGACAAAAGACTTCTGTAATAGCTGTAAAGATTTATGTAATGTGTTTTTAAAACTCAAGTGAACCATCAAATCAATTGGGGGCGGGGGGGAGAAAATCAGCCTTCGTTATCAGGCTGTTGAGTATAAAAGGCAATTTAGGGCTTTCTAAGCATTTGCAGCGGCTGTGAAACAAGCATCTATTGTTCAAAGTTCCCCGTTGCTCTTTAATGGGCCAGGCTCAATGAATTCACTGGAGCACATTTTTTTTAAAAAGTGAGAGAATTATCGGTATAAAAGATAACCAAATGACTAAATTACAAAGTTTTGTTTGAAAACCAACAGGATATATAAAACACACACTAATCCCTTGACATTCTGGAGACTTAAATCCTATAATAAAAAGATTTCAATATTCTCTTACAGAGAAAACAAAGAGCATAAAGGCACAGGGCCAGATTCTGATTTCTGTTACACTGGTGTAAATCAGGAATAACTATTCAATTGAGTTATTCCACATTTAGATCAGTAAATGAGATCAACATTGCCCCACTACTGCATGTGTGTTTGTGGGTAACAGTTAGAAAAGTAAGTGTCCATATTCAAAAATTCTGAGTTTTTGCAAATATCACAAAGTACATTTTCAGAATGTATGAGAATCTCATGGGGGTTTAGTGCAAACATCCTATGATAACAGGTTTCAGAGGGGTAGCCGTATTAGTCTGCATCAGCAAAAAGAACGAGGAGTACTTGTGGCACCTTAGAGATAACAAATGTATTTGGGCATAAGCTTTCTTGGGCTAAAACCCAAGCTTATGCCCAAATAAATGTGTTAGTCTCTAAGGTGCCACAAGTACTCCCCATTCTTTATCTTATGATAAAGCACTTCAAAATGTGTTCGATCTGTGAAAGGGAAATTCTGTAATAGATTTACATCAAGTTGGTCATCTCCAAGAGAACTGAGAAATGGATATGTTTTAGAAGTGCATCTTGCTTTTTTGGTATTTTTGTACCACTATACTGACTCATGCTCTGGTTCAAAAATCAGAGCATTTTGCCTGTAGTTTCCTTATCTGTGTAACACATAACTGAGGTGAATGTATTTTTAAAACCATGGTTCTAAGTGATGCTTTCAACAATGATTGATTGTGAATGGGTGAATAATTATAAGAACACTGCATGATTTCGGTAAGAAATGGTATACATTTTTGTAAATAATGTAAGATTTAAAAAAAAAATCCTAGAACACCTTGTCTTTCCTGGTTGATTGTTACATCAAAATGTAGTCACGTTGGTCCACTTCTCACTTACAAAAATAGAGATACCACAGTGTAAACAGTGTTTGAAGCTTATACTGACTAATCATCAGTGGGATGAATGATAACATTGTTTTAAAATGGTAAAGTCCTCAAAATATGCATGTAAATTACATATTAAATAAATTGCACAAGATAATGTGGCTTGCATGTTGGATAATTTTTCCAGGGGTATTATAATAAAGTTAACCTTTTGAATCTGTTTGGGTTTTTTTTCTTCCAACTGCATGTATAAACATAGCTGTATTAAATAACAGCACTGTCCATTGGTATCTCTACATCAACTAGGACATATCTGTAAACACTTCTAATTAAATTTGTAAGCTTCCTGGGGACAGAGATGTCTTTTTGTTTTATATTTGTACAGCACCTAGCACAATGAGGTATAACAGATTTTACTACTCACCGCCGGTGCACCTCCTTGTGGCTTATTTGAGGATTAGCTCATCACTGGTTGGATCCCTCTTCCTGTGGCCATTCAACCCGTCATCTCAATCTCACCTTCCAGAACTCTGAGTAATCTTTGTGACTTGGCTGATCTCTCTTCGTGACTTGGCCCTCTGGACAGTCACTATAGTCCTCCCCTTTTGGAGTCTGTCAAAGTCTCTCTGGACAAGATGCCCCTCTGCTGTTCCAGGAAGTCCTCCATTGTATGTCCAAGGCTGTGCCACTTCCCCAGTGGCTGGTAGGAGAACCCAGGCCCAGCCTCTACTCCGGGGTTCCAGCGCAAGGACCCCATGTGCCGCAACTATGGGCTACTTACTCCCAGACCTGTTTGCTACTTCTCTGGGCTCTGTTCTATTTCCTCCTTCTATCCTCTGACTCCTCTGGGTTTACCAGCTGTCCAAGCTATCTCCACTTCCCAGGGCTACTTCCCCCTATGGCTTCTCGCCAGACCCACTAATCTCCAACACACCTCCTTCCTGTCAGGGACTGAGTGCAGACTACTTCCCCTTGCAGCCCACTTCTGGTATCAGCCTCTTAGCTTTATAGAAACCCTGCCTGTTCCTGTCCAGGTTAGCATCATCCTTAATTAAGAGTTACTGAGCCTATCTCGTTAATTGGCCTGTCTAGACTACCTTAATCCCTTCCGGGCTGGTGTGAGGTAAACACCCTGTCATATGGGGCCCTGGTCCTTGACTGGGGCTCCTAGCTCCTACAGTGACACAAATAATAAATAAAAATAATAATGGATGTAGTGCTGACCGTCATGAGTAGTCCCACTAACTAGCTTGCGAACAATTCTGCTGCAGGCTAAAAGTTGACATGGAAAAATACTGTCAGCCCAGATGAAAGTATATAAAGCTTGTCGTCTCAGGTTCAAATCTAGCATCTGGAGTAGAGACCAGAATTTACTATCACCCTTATGTGGCCCATATGAAGTAAGTTGTTAGGATCCATTTATTAGTGGACAGGTGCGCATAGCACACACACCACCACAACTGGCATTGTATTTATTAGCACCCTTTAGAAAAGAGAGACTGACCCTTTCAACCCTAGAAATGGTCAGAGCAGAGCAAAATTGAGGCCTAGTGGAGAAAGTGGGGCAGTTTGCACTGTTGCCTCTGATCTGTAGATAAATACAGAGCTGCCACCTCTAGGGATACTAGCCTGGTGCCTCCCACAAGCAGTAAATTCACACAAAGATTGTTAAAAATAAATAAAGTGATTTTTAAACTCCACAGAAACAAAAGGAAATGAAGGATTATGCTTTCACTCCATTCAAAGCTACTCTACCTGTCCAAGAACTGCAGCACAGAACGCTCCTAGCACAATGTGCTCTTTCCAGGGTAACAGGAGTAATTGGGGAAAGAAGGTGAGGTCCTCTTTTAACGCCTTGCTTTTCAAGGTACTGAAGCAGTGAACATAGAAACTAAAAGTCAGCAAATGAGATGCAATCATATTGTGCCTGTAGAAACCACTGCCAAGCTTGGGGGAGGCCGAGAGGTACTGCACCAAAGACAACAACTGGAGACATTCCGTCAGCAGAGAACCTATGTGCTTCAGCTACCTCCAGAGCTGCTGGGGAGTACACCAAGCAGCGGCAATAACTGCAGCACACAGTCTCCCTCCCCACAGTGCTGGACCCAGATAAGTAGGCAGTAAGAAAGTGGGGAAAGGACCATGGTGCAGCACCAACCATGCACACTTTTGGGTGGCAGTCAAGGATCATGAGTCAATCATGAGTCATTATTTGTTATGCAGAGCTTAGTCATTAAACACATCAGTCACCTATGCCCCTAAGCTCTACAATCTCCCACTTTGTCTTTGGTCCTTTCTCATGTTTTGGTCTGACATCAGCCAGAGCACCATCATCACCTTATGATACAAGATCTGCTGGTCTGAGCCCTAGGCTGCGAACTCCCACCTCAGACCTCCACACTCATTTTGCCTGTCTTCAGAAGTCAAAGCCTCCTCTCAGGGTGGCTCTCAGCAATTACCACATACAGCCAATGACACCATTCTAGCTTAAATAAACCAAAGTTTACTTTCATGGAAAAGAGAAATAGGATCAATGGAAATAAATCACAACACTTCATACCAAAGTCAAAGACTACCACAAACCTCACTAGGCAGGCAGAAAAAGCTCCCCTGAATTACAAGTAAAGATTACGTAGGAAAAGTCATGACCCCACCTTTCCTTCTAGTTAACTTTCCTCTGGTCTCAACTTCCCGCTCACACGCCTCTCCCCAGTCCTATTCCCTTGAGCGCCCTTTTTCTATCAATCTATTCTGCCTCTGGCCTGCATGGACATTGATTCCGACCTCCCACACATGCTGGTGACTCATCCATCAAATTTGCTTGGCCAGTGGGATTGATTTACTAACTTTCCTACCTCCCACAGTGGCCAATAAGCTCTTCTCCAGCTCCCTTCACTATTTATCACTTGTTGATGATTTTTCCAATGATACTTTCAAGCTATTCTGTAGTTCACTTTGGGAACACCAGCACACATTGCTAACAGCCCCTTGTCTGGCCACATTGGCTATTTACTCTGATACATCACCTAGTACCAGGAAGCTGCACATTATATACAAAAGTTTGAAACAGCATAGCATAGACATAAAAACAGATAATAATGACATAAAAATTGTTTATCCCTCTTAAATAGGATGGTTGGCAGATAGCATTTCAGATGACTGCAATTTCATTTATCAGATTTAGTTTTTGATTGGTGGTTTCAAGTATTCATCTACCACTTGTGAACAGTGTGTTGCCACTCACTCTTGAATGAGTAATTTAAAAAATATAGCTCAAAGTGCATTGATCTGTTTGTGGCAAGTGGGAGCAGGAGAGAGCCTGGATTGGATATATTCGGGACAGAAAGCCTGTGTTGGGTAGGAGCCAGCTGGGGCAGGCCAGAAAGATGCAAGTTGTTCCTCCACCAGACCTGACCCCATTGATTTACCAAATCGAAAGGTAATATGCTCTAGGCAGTGTTATCTTTTACATGCAGTTTCTACACACTGTGGAACCCCTTTAAAGGAAGGCACCAAGGGCAGCCATGACCAGGAGCCATAGTACCATAGAACTGGGATGAGGAGCTTGGAGAAGTAGACGTGGAAGCACAGAGCAGGCACAGAAGCCCAGTACCTTTATCAAGATGTATGAGGGTAGGGACACAGACACTCAGCTCATTCCACTGGGAAACAAGCTCCACTCACTTGACAAAATAACTTGTGGAAAACTGCAAGAACCACCTTGTGAAGCTTTTCTCCTCTTTAGCCTTCTCCCGAAGATTTCATCATTGGTGTTAGTGATCTACTCTTGGTTATTAAAGCAAAGTCTCAAATTCAGTACAAACCATAGACTGGAATAGCCAGGAGCTTCAGTCATTGAAGATAATTGTGTGCACTATACCTGCCTCCACCAAATCTGGCATTGGCTAATGCAATTAGACCCTTACTTTCATGAACACTAAATGTACAAGCAATTTTTAAAAACCTATAGATTCCCCCAGCATTTTAAACACAGAGCTGAGGGCAAGATCTGTGATTTCAATGCTCAGCATTGTTTCGCTATTGATTGGAGTGACACAGTAACTACTGAATGATATGGATAACATGACATCATATGACTATTATTCAAGCCATCTGAATTGCATGTTGCAATCCAAGTATTTCATGTATAGACATATCCAGACATTTTTTTGTCCAGTTCATTATCATCTAGAAAGCTCTACGCAATTAATAACAATACTTTACACTTATCTAACAACTTCCATCTCAGGTTCTCAAAGTGCTTTACAAAACCCAATTAAGCTTTACAATAGCCCTTTCAGATTTGGCACAATTGGGCTGACTGACTCACTTGTTGATTGAAAAGTAGATAGATATGGAGAGGTGACAAAAGCGGGGGAGCAATAAAACAGGGATGTTCTACTTAATTTTTGCCCAGAATCCCAAAGTAGTTGTGTGTTTCTGATATCAGTTTCACTTCTTATAGTTTTAAGATTTTTTATATTTAAATGGTTACACCAAGTTTCCTGTTTAACACTCCACTGCTATGAACCAACCAATTCACATCACTCAGAGCTACTGTTTCTATCTCTGTCCCTCTTGTCAATCTTTATCATACAGCACAGCATTGAGGTTTTTTCTGCAAACATAAGGAAATGTGTTATGCTAGAAATGTATATTTAAAAAACAGATGGTCACATTTTGCAGAAACTGATAAAACCAATAGAGAAGTGCTGGTCCAGCATATGAGTTCGGACAAGTTCTTCAGTGTAGATTTTCTTTTATTCCACCAGATCTCCATCTCTATATTTATAACCCTCCCCTCCTTAAATAAAACATTGATATTTTATAAAAGATAAAACACATCGTTCAGTTGTAGAACTGGCAGAGGATTTATTGACTTTCTTTTCTGTCAATGCAATTTCTCTTGTTTTTCTGAGATGCAATTAACTGAACAGCCAGGGACCAAAGTATAGAAAACCAGCATAGAAAATAAGGGACTACATTAAATAAAAAATAAAGAAGACCGTGCCTGCCATCCGGTCCACAAATGAGATTCCTAAATCAATTGCCAGAACTATTCAGAGTGAATGTTCTACAATACTGTCCATTGTGTGATATCCCTTCTAACCTGGTAACACATCACAAACTCCTCCGACAGGAGATTCAGGACCATGTCCCAAATCCACATAAATCAGGCTGATGGTGAAAAGCCCCATCTACACTAGGATATTGATGAGTGGCTGACTGTGTGCAATCAAGTCTCAGTCATATTTTCTGGAAGCACGTTGAAGATTATTTTATCCCATCTAAGCTAGTAAACAAAGTTTTCAGCATTGGTTCAGTTGCCAACAATAGATTAATTTCCTACTATAGAAGGCATACTGTGTCACAGCCTTCTGGTCTGAACTCCTTATCTTGTCTTGGATGGGACAAGCATTTGACATCATGGACTGACCACAGCACAAAGTAGAATACATCTTTACCCCGATATAACGCTGTCCTTGGGAGCCAAAAAATCTTACTCCGTTATACGTGAAACTGCGTTATATCGAATTTGCTTTGATCTGCCAGAGTGCGCAGCCCCGCCCCCGGGAGCACTGCTTTACCGCGTTATATCCAAATTCATGTTATATCGGGTCGCATTATATTGGGGTAGAGGTGTATTTCCTAGTATGCTCAACTAAAGGGAACAGAAATAGCCACCTACATGGTAGCAGATTCATCCCAACCTATGATCTGTGGACAATGATGATGGAGCACTTTTTAGTGGTCATCGAGGGCTGGCTAGTCATATGGGGCTAACTCTCCACCATGTTTCTCACTGCTAAATTAGATTAAAGAGTTAAAAATACATACTTTCCTAATATTACTTTTCCCTGTAAACAACTGCTGTACTTGCAACAGAGGTGTGACATGACTACAAATGAGAAGAGAGGTGAATGAATGTGTGTGGAAAAGTGTGAAAAACCATGTTTTATGATAACATTCCTTTAATTCCTTATGACACAGTAATTAATTACATGATTCCATAAATATTTTTCATGTGGAAAAAAGGCAAGCTCTTTTAATCTCTCCTTACTCGTCTCATCCATTGGTCAGTCAATCCATCTCACTAGTCTTCCTTCTGAATATTTTTGTTTATCTTTTTAGATCTCTTTCCAATTTGTCAATAGCTATCTTTAATTGGTTGGGGTGGAGAACTGGAAATGAACACAACATTCCAGGCATGGTCACAAAAGAGCCATAAAGAGAGGGACTGTTGTGTTCTGAAATGTGTCCACCTATGCAGGCTAAAATTGCATTAGACTTTTGCTATGCTTACATATTGCAAACTCTTGTCTAATTCACTGCACACTGTCACACTGAGGTCTCTTTCAGCATTATAGCCTCCCAAATTTATCCCCCCATCAATTAGCTGGCGTTTGTATTATTTTTACTCAGATGTATTTTACACCCTGTGACGGGGTGTGTATATCCTGCACTGGATGAGAGAAGGATAACCCCACACTTTGGCCAGCGGAAGTCCCACCCCTCAGACTGTGCTGGGCATGCTCCAACTACTGTCTCAGTATAAAAGGGAGCAGCCCGGCTCATTCTGGGCTGACCACTGGAGGGGAAACACCTTGGGTAGAGGCTCCAGATGAAGAGCCATCACAGCCTTTGCCTCTGGGAACTGGAGACTCTGAGAGCAAGACTGGAGGGTTGCAGCTGACAGAGCAGCAGGGAAACATCCATGTTAAGGAGCCTGGAAACCCTGATGCTTGATGGACTACAGTGCCTGGAAGCGTGGTAGAAAGTGACCAGGGAGGGTGTGCGAGTGGTATCTCCTGCCCAAGTGAGGTTGGCGTGTTTCGGTGGGAGTCCCCGCTGACCCAGTGGCGGTCCACTCCACCACTGCCAGGGCCCTTGCTCGAGGCCTGGTGGAGTCGGGTGGGCCCAGGCCTCCCGACCCGGGCCGTCATCCCCCTGGTGGCAGCCCCTTCCTCCTCCCTGGGTACTGGCCATTAGGCCATACTGCCCTCCAGCTGGGGGCTGCTATCCTGACTTCGGCCATTGGGCCACACTTCCCTGCGTCTAGGGACTGCGATATTTACTTTGGCCATTAAGCTGATCGACCCCATACCAGAGCGCTGTTATATGGACCCTGGCCATTAGGCCATGTTGCCCTGCACCTGAGGGCGGTTATATTGACTCCAGCTGCTAGGCTGTGCTACCCTGAATGCAAGGGCTGCTGTGATCGACTCTGGCTACTAGCCTGTGCTGCCCTGAACACAAGGGCTGCTGGAATTGACTCTGGCCACTGGCCTGAGCTGCCCTGACCCCAAGGGCCACTATAAGGGTCTCCAGCCTCTGGGCCATGCCACTTCTGGCCTAAAGACTGTCAGGAAGACTGTGACGGCGGCAGTATCACAACCCTTCCCTGCCCCAAAAGGGGGATGGGGTGTGTATATCCCGCAACACACTCCTTCCCTATCACACAGTGATGTCGTGAGGCTTAGCTAATATATGTGTAGTACTTCGTAATTCTCAGATGAAAGCCACTATAGAAATGTGAAATATTGGTATATTCTCATACAGAGGTGGTTAAACCAAAACTGGCAAATGTATTAGAAATGTCATGGTTTCCTACTGTCCACATAATTCCATCAGAGACTTAGCACAGGCCATAAACAGCACATTTCAAACTCTTGGTAGTAATGTCTAAAATGCTGGTTAGTCATGCCTTGAGTACAGCGTTGAATACCCAAAAGGCATACAAATACCACAGCTTTTAATAACATTTTTATGGATTTCCTGACAGGACAGGATATTTTGTTGATAATTACCAGCATACAGCTAAAGCCCCCTCCTTAAAGCCTCATAAAACAGAAAAATAAATCAAAACCAGTACAGAAAGAATTATTTTTTTCCCATTAGTTCTGAATTCTTCTGTTGGTTCCAAAAAGAAGAAGAAGAAGAAGAAAAAAGTAACCTGAACAAACAATGCTGCAAGGATATAAAGAATCTGGAAGTAGGAACCTCTCAGTACTTTATGGCATCCCCTTCCTTTTTGTATATTAATAGCTGGGAACATCAAGAGGCTACAAAGAGTACAACCTCGTAAATTACAGAGCCACAGCTGAGAAAACACAGTAGGAAAGGTATATACAAATTGTAAATCAATCACCAGTAAATCTTCAAGAAAAATGAATGGTCTGTTTTAAAGACAAAAGCTAATCAAGCACTGAAGTTCTAGCAGTACGTTATATTAAACCAGTGTCTTCTATGAGATGAAGAAAATTAAGTACGTGATATAAAATAATACAATGAATAAAAATTTGCATGTCAAATAAAAGTGTAGTTGGGCTGGCAGCAATACTAGAGCTTCCTTTCTGCCTAACAGGATTGTGAAGCTTTCATAGGTTTTTATTTGATATGCAAGCAGTGACTTTGTCTTACTCCCCTCTCCCCCATTAAGTGGTCCATTTCCACTTGGAATTTATTTAAAAAGTCTAATTATAAACAAGTCTTCCCGGTTGTTTTCGTGAATTCTATGGCTCTAATGTATCTCCTTGTCTTTTTTCTCTCTCTTTTTTTTTTTTTTTTTTTTTTGAGCTCATATTGTGCTAGTGAAGGATGTCAGCTTGACAGACTTGGAAATTGAAGTCCTCTAATGACAGCTACAGGAGCACTGACATTGTAAGCTTCCCCACATTGATCTGACAATGTGCCTCAAACCAGGGCTAGGGGGAGTGAGAGGGTTTCCATTTTCATCCCACCATTGCCCTCTGGCTGAGTGTGATAATGCCAAATAGTGGCAATTTTGTCATGTGCTATTGGTGATGGGGTCACCTGACCTCAGCAAACTAGACAGAGACCACCAGCTCATTTCTCATAGTCCACTGAACTGCCATCAGCTGGTAACAGCTACTCCTGACCGAGGGTAGATTTGAACTGGTGATCTAGTAGCAGAAGGTGTAACGCTTTACCAACCCCATTCCCTCATTCCTTATTACAGTATTTCTTCTTAGTGCAGACCAGGGTTTTGGTTTGATTTTAATTTTCACCTTATAAGATGAAGAATAATGAGGAAACTCATATGCAGATTTAAAAAAAAAAATTGTGGAGGGGTCACACTGAGGACAAAGGCAAAGGGGAGAGACTTCTGTATTTAATGATACATCACTACATCCTGTTATTACCGGACTCAGAGCTCCCTCTTCTGGCTTCACATAGGGTTGCCCTTCTACTTCAATCTAAACCCAGCAGCACATTAAGAGTTTGCAAAGAAATAGAAAAGAAACATTTAGCACCTTTGCTGAAAAGTAAAGGTAACAGAAAAAATGGCAGAATGCAACAGTCTGACACCTATCCAAGTAGACAAAGCTAGAGGTATTTATAAATTGCCTTCCAAAATGTGCTGCTGACTTGTAGGAGCATGTGGAGAAAGAAGGAAAAGTTGGCTGGTGTGTGTTGTAGTGCATGAAACTGAAAGTACGAAATAATCTAAGAAAGCACACTCTGTAACATATGTGTACTACCATTCAGATCATTAATGCAGCGGTAATGACAAAGTGGGCTGAGGCAGGGGAAGGTACTCAGATGTACACTCTCAAGTTTTGGAATATATTCCTGAGTATTCTAGGAAGACAAAATTCTGATATAGATCCAGACTTGAAACCTTTCATTGCACATTGTTTAATGTGATGTCCAAAGGCTGTTCCCCACACATTCCTAATCAGGAAATTGGAACCACCAGAGATTACCTCCATTTTAGATTTTGCCCAGTCCAGGAACGGCATAAAACATTAGGATTTTGGGGTGTGATCTAAAACCCACTGAAGTCCATGGAAAGACTATCAAGTTTCAATATAGATTCATAGAAGATTAGGGTTGGAAGAGATCTCAGGAGGTTATCTAGTCCAACCCCCTGCTCAAAGCAGGACCAATTCCCAACTAAATCATCCCAGCCAAGGCTTTGTCAAGCTGGCCCTTAAACACCTCTAAGGAAGGAGATTCCTCCACCATTCTAGGTAACCCATTCCAGTGCTTCACCACCCTCCTAGTGAAATAGTTTTTCCTAATATCCAACCTAAACCTCCTCTACTGCAACTTGAGATCATTGCTCCTTGTTCCGTCATCTGCCACCACTTGGAACTGCCCTTCAGGTAGTTGAAGGCGGTTATCAAATCCCCCCTCATTCTTCTCTTCTGCTGACTAGATAAGCCCAGTTCCCTCAGCCTCTCCTCATAAGTCATATGCCCCAGCCCCCAAATAATTTTCATTGCCCTTTGCTGGACTCTCTCCAATTTGTCCACACCCTTTCTGTAGTGGGTGCAATACTCCAGATGTGGCCGCACCAGTGCCAAATAGAGGGGAATAATCACTTCCCTCGATCTGCTGGCAATGCTCCTACTAATGCAGCCCAGTATGTCATTAGCCTTCTTGGCAACAAGGGCACACTGCTGACTCAAATCCAGCTTCTCATCCACTGTAATCCCCAGGTCCTTTTCTGCAGAACTGCTGCTTAGCCAGTTGGTCCCCAGCCTGTAGCAGTGCATGGGATTCTTCCATCCTAAATGCAGGACTCTGCACTTGTCCTTGTTGAACCTTATCAGATTTATTTTAGCCAAATCCTCCAATTTATCTAGGTCACTCTGGACCCTATCCCTACCCTCCATTGTATCTACTTCTCCCCCCAGCTTAGCGTCAGCCACGAACTTGCTGAGGGTGCAATCCATCCCAGCATCCAGATCATTAATTAAGATGTTGAACAAAACCAGCCTAGGACAGACCCCCGGGGGACTCCGCTTGATACCGACTGCCAACTAGACATTGAGTCATTGATCACTATCCATTGAGACCGACGATCTAGCCAGCTTTCTATCCATCTTATAGTTCATTCATCCAATCTATACTGTAACTTGCTGGCAAGAATACTGCGGGAAACCATAACAAAACCTTTGCTAAAATCAAGGTATATCATGTCCACTGCTTTCCCCATATCCACAGAGCCAGTTATATCATAGAAGGCAATCAGGTTGGTCATGCATGACTTGCCCTTGGTGAATACATGTTGACTGTTCCTGATCACCTTCCTCTCCTCCAAGTGCTTCAAAATGGATTCCTTGAGGACCTGCTCCATGATTTCTCCAGGGATAGACTTGTTTTAAGGAGCTGGTAACAAGGGACACAACTTTCAGATCCAGGATTTTGTTTCAGAGAACTTATTTTAGAGAAAGCACATAAGAGTGAAATTTCAATTTGATCTGAATCACTTTCAGATCCACATCCCCCTCTCCCCCGCTCCCAAAATGCAGGATGTTCTCTAATAATTTAGAACCTTCAAAAATACAAAAGATTGGAACATCCAGTACATGATGATAATGAGACTAGACATTAGTAATACACTGTGAGGTATAGTTGAAAAGTTGCTCCTGGTTGTCTAGGAAGCAGTTCCATAACTGTGTATCACCCCCTCCATCTAATTACAAGTGAGGGAGAAGAGATGATTTACTGAATCTCAATTAGAATGGAAGCAGCATACATAATGAATCATAACAAAATCCAAATGCTACTGCAATCAGAGCAGAAAATATGACAATTTTTCAAGAGATGATTTTTGTTGCTTTTATTTTTTATGTTCACCAAAATTTATTTGGTTAGTTCAATATGTAAAGCAATTATTCAGTGTGTCATGTGGACTTTTCCTTCCCAATAGGGAAGTCCTCTTAGACACTCACATAACCCCATGGGTCACATATTTTCCACATTTATTCGGCTCTTGTTGTGGCAAAGCTCTTTCTGGGTGAGGGTTAGAGCTTCCAGCTGTCCATGTAATTTAACTGTTTTTAAAGAGTTGTCTGATAAATAGAGGGTCCAGGCAATATAGATGGAGAGTGAGAGCAGGAGACATCAGAAGTCAAAGAAGAGAGGAATAAAAAAAATAAATGAAAAAAAAAAAGGATAAAAGGAAATATCCCACTCCTCAGTGTGCCTTCTTTCCTCTTCTCTGAGCTGAGCAGAGCTGGGGAAACTATCAGCAGTGAACAATTTATCATACTTAGTGCTTATTAAATTTGTGTGAAAAGATCGCTAATTTGACAAATGCATTTGCTGTTGTTCACGTTAATTCAATTAATATTTCAGGTGCAAACGTACCTCAGCCCATGTCTCACTTGCAAACTGTTCACTGCAAGTATTCCTCCGCTTGTTGAGTTCATGATTTGAGACTGGTGTTATTTTTGACCTGATTGGCTATAAGGGAAATAGTTTGCAAAATACTTTGGAATAAAAGTTGCTATATGTTCTGGGAAAATGGTAATGACTCAGAAAGTCACATTCTTCTTATACTGAACAAGGAACTTTATTCAAGTACATCTTATGCTGTTCTATAGCTTCATCTGTCAACAGCGGCTGATAACCTTCCCTCTTGCTAAATTTACACAGAACCAGAGGTGAAAGTAAGCCAGTCTGGTCCAGTACGGCGTACCAGTAAGAAAGCCGGTAGACAGCCGACCGTATCGTGGGTGTGGTGTGGGTAGGGGGGTGCAAAAGGGGCAGCTGCCCTGGGGCCCAGCAATTTAAAAGGGCCAGGGGCTCCCGACAGCTGCTGGAGCCCCTGGCCCTTTAAATCGCCGCTATCCCAGGGCTCCGGCGGTGATTTAAAGGGCCCGGGGCTCCTGGCCGCCACTGCCACTACCTTCTGCCCAGGGCCCCGCCCCTTCCGGGGGCCCTGAGCCACCCCCCCCAGCTTGCCCAGGACCCTAGCTGCCCTGCATACTAGTAAGTCCCTTAAGTAACTTTCACCCCTGCACAGAACCATATTTAAGTGCTCATGAAGGAGCAGCGGCTTCTAGCTCCCCTCTCTGCCAGAGGCAGGGTTCACACTGGTGTAGGGAATAAAAGCCAATTCTCCTGCCAGTGATTTAAAGGCAGGAAGCGGGTGTGACAGAACCTGATGGTACAAGAAGTTAGTCCCTGTTCTCCTCCCTCTATATGAGAGTTGGGGGGATACCTCCACCTTCCAGCCCCTCATCCTTCTTCAGGTTTATCAGAAAGAGAACATATGAGCTTTGTAGAAAAAATGGAAGTGTTTGGATGGGGAGGAGAGTGGGTTTGGGTAGAAAAGGAGAAGGCATTTCCGTGGCAGAACTGAGGGAGGTAAGGAAGGAATCGGAGATTTCCTTTCTTCTCCTTTGCCACTTTAGTCAGCTTCTCTAGCCAGCTTTCTATCCTCCTTATAGTCCATTCATCCAATCTATACTTTTTTAACTTCCTGGCAAGAATATTATGGGAGACCATATCTAGAGCTTTGCTAAAGTCCAGGTATATCACACCCACTGATTTCCTCATATCCACAGAGCCAGTTATCTCATCATAGAAGGCAATCAGGTTGGTCAGGCATGACTTGCCCTTGTGAATCCATGTTGACTGTTCCTGATCACCTTCCTCTCCTCCAAGTGCTTCAAATGGTTTCCTTGAGGACCTGCTTCATGATTTTTTCAGGGACTGAGGTGAGGCTGATCGGTCTGTAGATCCCTGGGTTCTCCTTCTTCCCTTTTTTATGTACTGTGTACATAAAAAATGTACTTTATGTACTGTGGTGCTGCTGTTAGCTGGCTCTGATCACACATTTGTGTGTCAGTTTTGCCTACTAGCTTTTAAATGTCACCAGCCTCCGCTGGGATTAGGTGGGTGTATCCCACATGACCAATTTTCTGAGATTGCAGGAGTGGGCACTGATGGCTCTTGAGAGGCCTTCTGTTGCTCTTAAGAAAATAATATATTACTCAGCATATATTATATATATAAAGTCACTTTGTGAATATTAATTTGTCCTCACAATGAGCTTGTGAGGTAAATGTTTCTTTCCATTGTACAGATAACAGGAGGAAGAGAGGCTCAGTGGCTTAGCCAAGGCCACACACTTAGGCCACAGAGCCAGAGCAAGACTTAAAACTCAGCAGTCTCTGGTTCCCAGTTTAGAACTCAGAGCTAGCTCTCTCTCCCCACCTCCAGTTCACTGCATGGGCTTTTTGCGGTAATGTCATCTGCTAGATGTAAGTGCATGACTCACTAATGCTAATGGGAGTCATCCACAATAAGTCAGCAAGAACAAATGTCTCAGAATATTCTGTTCTATAATAACCATTCCCAAACAAGAACTGAAACCAAACTAGTTTGTTTTGTATATTAATGGCAAACAGCATTACTGCCGATACACGCGCACACGCACACACACACAAAGAGAATGGATAGCTTGATGAGATGTAGGGGGGGAAGGAGACCAAAGCTCTGAGGTAAGTGGGGAAGTGGGATACCAGGAAGAAGCACGAACAAGAGAGCGCAAGAGGGGAAGACTCCTGCCTCATACTGAAAAACAGGGCCGGCTCCAGGCACCAGCTTAACAAGCAGCTGCTTGGGGCGGCCAAGGGAGAGTGGCGGCACCTGCGGCAATTCGGGGGCAGCAGAACCCTCACTCCCTCTAGGAGTGAAGGACCTGCCGCTGAACTGCTGCCGCCAATCGCGGCTTTTTGTTGTTGTTTTTTTTTTTGCTTGGGGCGGCAGAAATGCTGGAGCCGGCCCTGCTGAGAAAGCAGGACGATCAGCGAGTTATCTTAAGTGCCTATACACAAATGCAAGAAGCCTGGGAAACAAGCAGGGGGAACTGGAAGTCCTGGCACAGTCAAGGAATTATGATGCAACTGGAATAACAAAGTCTTCGTGGGATAACTCACATGACTAGAGTACTGTCATGGATGGATATAAACTGTTCAGGAAGGACAGGTGGGGCAGAAAAGGTGGGGGAGTTGCATTGTATGTAAGAGAGCAGTATGGCTACTCAGAGCTCCAGTATGAAACTGCAGAAAAACTTGAGTCTCTGGATTAAGTTTAGAAGTGTGAGCAACAAGGGTGATGTCATGGTGGGAGTCTGCTATAGACCACCAGACCAAGGGAATAAGGTGGACAAGGCTTTCTTCTGGCAACTAACAGAAGTTACTAGATCACAGGCACTGGTTCTCATGGGAGACTTCAATCACTCCGATATCTGCTGGGAGAGCAATACAGCGGTGCATAGACAATCCAGGAAGTTTTTGGAAAGTGTAGGGGACAATTTCCTGGTGCAAGTGCTGGAGGAACCAACTAGGGGCAGAGCTCTTCTTGACCTGCTGCTCATAAACAGGAAAGAATTATTAGGGGAAGCAAAAGTGGATGGGAACCTGGGAGGCAGTGACATGAGATGGTTGAGTTCAGGATCCTGACACAAGGAAGAAAGGAGAGCAGCAGAATATGGACCCTGGACTTCAGAAAAGCAGACTTTGACTCCCTCAGGGAACTGATGGGCAGGATCCCCTGGGAGAATAACATGAGGGCGAAAGGAGTCCAGGAGAGCCTGCTGTATTTTTAAAGAATCCTTATTGAGGTTGCAGGAACAAACCATCCCGATGTGTAGAAAGAATAGTAAATATGGCAGGCGACCAGCTTGGCTTAACAGTTAAATCCTTGCTGATCTTAAACACAAGCTTACAAGAAGTGGAAGATTAGACAAATGACCAGGGAGGAGTATAAAACTATTGCTCAGGCATGCAGGAGTCAAATCAGGAAGGCCAAATCACACTTGGAGTTGCAGCTAGCAAGAGATGTTAAGAGTAACAAGAAGGGTTTCTTCAGGTATGTTAGCAACAAGAAGAAAGTCAAGGAAAGTGTGGGCCCCATACTGAATGAGGGAGGCAACCTAGTGACAGAGGATGTGGAAAAAGCTAATGTACTCAATGCTTTTTTTGCCTCTGTCTTCATGAACAAGGTCAGTTCCCAGACTGCTGCACTGGGCAGCACAGCATGGGGAGGAGGTGACCAGCCCTCTGTAGAGAAAGAAGTGGTTCAGGACTATTTAGAAAAGCTGGACAAGCACAAGGCCATGGGGCTGGATGCACTGCGTCCGAGGGTGTTAAAGGAGTTGGCGGATGTGATTGCAGAGCCATTGGCCATTATCTTTGAAAACTTATGGTGATCGGGGGAGGTCCCGGATGACTGGAAAAAGGCTAATGTAGTGCCCATCTTTAAAAAAGGGAAGGAGGAGGATCTGGAGAACTACAGGCCAGTCAGCCTCACCTCAGTCCCTGGAAAAATCATGGAGCAAGTCCTCAAGGAATCAATTAGAGGAGAGGAAAGTGATCAGGAAAAGTCAGCATGGATTCATCAAGGGCAAGTCATGCCTGACTAACCTAATTGTCTTCTATGATGAGATAACTGGCTCTATGGATGAGGGGAAAGCAGAGGACCTGTTATTCCTTGACTTTAGCAAAGCTTTTGATACGGTCTCCCACAATATTCTTGCCAGCAAGTTAAAGTAGTATAGGCTGGATGAATGGACTGTAAGGTGGATAGAAAGCTGACTAGATCATCGGGCTCAAAAGGTAGTGATCAATGGCTCCATGTCTAGTTGGCAGCGGCGTGCCCCAAGGGTCGGTCCTGGGGCCGGTTTTGTTAAATATCTTCATTAATGATCTGGAGGATGGCGAGGATTGCACCCTCAGCAAGTTTGCAGATGACACTAAACTGGGAGGAGTGGTAGATATGCTGGAGGGTAGAGATAGGATACAGAGGGACCTAGACAAATTAGAGGACTGAGCCAAAAGAAATCTGATGAGGTTCAACAAGGACAAGTGCAGAGTCCTGCACTTAGGATAGAAGAATCCCATGCACTGCTACAGACTAGGGCCCAAATGGCTAGGCAGCACTTCTGCAGAAAAGAACCTAGGTGTTACAGTGGACAAGAAGCTGGATATGAGTCAACAGTGTGCCCTTGTTGCCAAGAAGGCTAACGGCATTTTGGGCTGTATAAGTAGGGGCACTGCCGCAGATCGAGGGACGTGATCATTCCCCTCTATTCAACATTGGTGAGGCCTCATCTGGAGTATTGTGTCCAGTTTTGGGTCCCACACTACAAGAAGGATGTGGAAAAATTGGAAAGAGTCCAGCGGAGGGCAACAAAAATGATTAGGGGGCTGGAGCACATGACTTATGAGGAGAGGCTGAGGGAACTGGGATTGTTTAGTCTGCAGAAGAGAAGAATGAGGGGGGATTTGATAGCTGCTTTCAACTACCTGAAGGCGGGTTCCAAAGAGGATGGATCTAGACTGTTCTCAGTGGTACCAGATAACAGAACAAGGAATAATGGTCTAAAGTTGCAGTGGGAATGGTTTAGGTTGGATATTAGGAAAAACTTTTTCACAAGGAGGGTGGTGAAGCACTGGAATGGGTTACCTAAGGAGGTGGTGGAATAGGGTGACCAGATGACAAGAACAAAGTATCGGGACACATGGGGGTGGGGGGCACCACCGAAGAAAAAAAAAAAAAAGCTGGAGTGCAAAATATCAGGACAAATGGCGTCCCAACCATACATCGGTCGGGATGCAGGAGAAACAACTAAATATCAGGACAGTCCCGATTTTATCAGGACGTCTGGTCACCCTATGGTGGAATCTGCTTCCTTAGAGGTTTTAAGGTCAGGCTTAACAAAGCCCTGGCTGAGATGATTCAGTTGGGGATTGGTCCTACTTTGAGCAGGGGGATGGACTAGATGACCTCCTGAGGTCTCTTCCAACCCTGGTATTCTATGTAGCATAGACTGTATTCAAATTTATATCTGGATACAGGCTGAGATCGTGCAATGTGCCAGTTTGCAACCACTCAGAACACGTTATAAATCCCTTCAGACACTTCTTCCAGAATATCTATTAGCCTTAGTGTTCCCTTAAATAAATGTTAAAGAGATAGGGGATAGATAATATTAATTCTGTACAAAGCTGCACAAAAACACTGGCATGTCAATTATACTCACTCACCATAGATAGATGCAAACTTCACTGCTCACCCACTTCATTTTCTGTTGCATTGCATCTCATCCCCTACCCTTTATCTAAATGTTGTCTCTTTGAATTATAATTTGAGGGGGGCAGGAACCTTGTCTTCTTATTGTCTGTAGGATGTCCAGACACACTGTGATATTATAGACAACTCAATAATACAACTAAATAAATAACCCCCCAAAATCTGAATTTACAACTATGTGGCAACTGACTCCCAACTACAGTGACACCATGGGTGCTGTATGGTTGGAGCCGGTGTTCCAAGGGAAGCACCCGATTGGCAGTTTTATCACTTTTTGTTTAAATATATCTTCCAAAATCAAAGAAGTCTATTTTGTTCCATCTCATGTGAACACAGGGAGCCCTGAACATCCAATGAAGATAAACCTAAGCTTGTTGCTGGCTGCAAGTTTATTTGATGTGTGAATCTACAGTGCCTTCCAGGACATTGAATATCCCTGGTGAAATGCTGACCCCCTGAAAGACAATGGTGAAACTCCCATTGACTTCCATGGGGCCAGGACTTCACCCCAGATTTTCATTGACATTGTGCCTCAATTGACCCTCATTAATTGACTCTCAATGTGACCTTTGCCGCTATACTGAGAAAGGGAGGTCACATTGAGGGCCTTAGCGAGCTTCTGAGGCCACTGAATCCACTTGGAAGTGCGGGACCCACCAATACAGGCTCGGAGCTTTGTCACACATGTTACACACTGAGGTGCAATCCTGATTGGGCCTCTGGATGCATATACAATAGAAATAATAAACAATAATAGTTGGGGATTTGTCTTTCTGGATACTGATCTAATAGAAATATCTATACAGCACCAAGATCATCAAACAGAATTACATGGAAATAAATGAAAAGAAAACAAGAAAACGTGCTAAGTTCACCCTGAAATATTATGGTTGATGCGCCAGATTCTCAACTGATGTAAATCAGCAGTGCAATGATTCACACCAGCTCAGGATCTAAGCCAGTATTTCTTTCTACAACAGTAACTGCTTCAGACTATATGAAAATCATTTGGCCTGTCATAAAACAGATATAATAATTACTTTGGCATCCAACACTGCAAAAATGCCCAGCACATTGAAGATGTCAGACTGTCTTCTGGTGCTCTCACATTTGCATTAGAAGTACATTAGTACGCCAAGACTGTTACAGTTACGTAACTGAGATCACCTAGACGCAAGTCCAGACAAGAGCAGACTTATTGTTCAAAGCTGGCAGGGAGACTGGAGCCACGCCAAGTGGGAAGTGGGGGGTGGAGGCTGGGGAGGGGCGGGGTCACCCCTGGCTGTTTGGAGAGGTACAGCCTCCCCCAGGCTATGATACTAGCCACCCATGGAAGATGGGGAAACAGGCAGTGATAGGGCCTGCTGCCAGATCAGGTAAAAGTCTTCAGTGGAGGGGGAAGGGGTCAGATCCTAGGACATTCTGCTGTCACACAGGGGGGGTTCCATGAAGGGACCTGTGCAAAGCAAAATTGAGCCTAATGGTGCCTAACTTTTTAGGATCTAGAAAATCACAAGAACAACATTGCCACCCACAAGGCTGAGTTAGGTACCTTGACTCCCTATACAATGACTAGGGAGAGAGAGAGGCGCCCTAGAACGTGATCCCAATAGCCAGCATGCTAGGCAGGGAAATGCATAAGCTAATCAATTGGCTATGCCAACCAGTGGAGTGTGTGCTAAGCCACACCCCTCTTACAGAGTCAGGCGCCTAAGTCTGGGCTGCAGGGAAGGGCCTATCTTTGCTTACCAATCCACAAATGGGAACCAGAGAGCCGTTTGGAGTCAGGTGGCTAAGGCATTCTTTGCATGGATGAGTTAGGCGCCTACCTCACTTTACACTGTGTTTTGGCCAGAGGAGGAGGAGGAGGAGCTGGAGCTGCTGCCACTGCCCACATTGTAAGTGGCAGCCCAGTGGGTAGAGCACTTACCTGGAATGTGGGAGACTGATGTTCAATTCTGCCATCAAGCAGAGGGGGAGTAAAGATTTGAAGAAGGTGTGATGCTTTCTCAAGACGTCCAAGACTGTGAGTCACACTGTTCCGCCCTGCGTATCAGCAAGTGGGATTCTTTCTTGTGATAGCTGGGTGTTATCACCAGCCAGCCCTTGGGCCCCCCCCCCCCCCAGAACTCTCCTCTGGGCTCTGCCAGCCTGTACTTTGCCTTGCAGGTAAACACTTGGTGTACTCCAGTCACCAAACTGCTCAGAAGCGTCTCCCTGTAGTGTCCAGCCCATCACTGGTCACTCACAGTAGTTACCAAGTTTGCTTCTCCCCAGGAAATAGTATACACACTCCAACATGTCTGATTCAACTGAGTATTAGCGCCAATATAACAACGCAGCACTGGAATCTATTTATAGTGAAAGCAAATATAAGTTTAACAACAAAGTTAAAGACTTAAGAGATAGTGAGCAAAGCACAGTAAGAACAGGTTACAAATTAAACAGAACTATAACACGTTTCTACTAGTCTAAGACTTACCTTTAACAGGCTAATCTTGTCTAAACCTTGTCTTTCTTGCAGCGTTTCAACCGAATTTGGTTCAGATCTAATTTTCATGGGTAAAACTACTGTCCAATTACCCCTGCACATGCAGAATAAAAGAAGGGTCCTTGTGCCTTCATCTTATATCTTGAAGTCCACTGTTTTTGTCCCTGGAGTCAGGTTTCCTGTGGTTTCCTGCCTGGGGTTCTGACTCCAAAGTGTCTTCCCATACTCCTGTTTGTTTCACATCTCCCTGTCGACCTGTTACTTTCACAGTTAAATGGGGCTTACTTTGTGTGGACTTTACAATGCTTAATTTATGTCTGAACCAAGGCAGGCAATTCCACATCCCTCTGTTTGGCAAAACCAGCCTGCCTGGGACACAGATTCTAAAACATATTTTCAATACATAAATACAACTTCTTGAATCTCACCCATACATACATCTTGAAATGATTATGAGGATCACTATGGTAAGACACCTAACACAATTCTTTTTGGATAAATAGTCTGAAAACACCATGTTAGATGCAGTGGGTTTCTCAGGCCTGACAGGGCTTGCTGTTACAGAACAGTGAACCATCTGCCAGTTGGTATTGAGGGATTCTTAGGGTCACACAGGGTGTCCTGTCTCTCAGCAGAGTGTTTGACCAACTGTGCTGTGGGATTCTCTGATGTGGTGCTCCCTCAGTCTCTTCTGCGGAAGCTGTTCCACTGTGGATAACAAATGAAAGAATGACTGGAGCAGGGACCCTGGTCTCCCAATTCCAGTTGGGAGTTCTAATCCCCACACCACAGTCACTCTTCTTCTGGCCCAATGACTGTTCTACTGTGGTGAAATACGGAACAGCTCACTCCTGAGAGGTGGCAGATGCTTATTCAAACCCTTTCTCCCCCTCTGATAGAGAGGGGGGGAATTGAACCTGGGTCTCCCGTAGACCATGTGTGTGCTCTAACCACTAGGATTCAAGTTAGAAGGTGGGCAGGAGTAGTACCTCTTCTGCCTGCTCGATTTTGAATGGGACCCAATCCAGTAGGGTTGCTCAGAGGCTGCCTACCAGATCAGGCCCCACATATGATTTAGGTGCCCCAAATGTCTATGTTGCCCCAGTTCATTAATTGCATTGGCAGATACATGTCCAAATGCCTAGAGGCAGGCAGCAGTGTACATTCCCAGAGGCACTCAGAGGACTTTTACCCTGAAAACATAGGCGCCAGGTTCAGCAGGAATTTTGTGGATCACAGTGCAGCCAAAACTGGGATTTAGGTGCCTAAACTCGAGGTTTAGGTATCTAAGTCTGGGGTTTAGGTGCCTAAGTACCTTTGTGGACCTGGGCCTCCTACATTCTGTCCCCCTCCATTTACTTGTCTCATATCATATACATTTAATAGTTTCCCAAGCTATAAAATAGCTAAATAATCACCAAATGCTAATAATGGCAATAAATCCATAACTGTAACAACATCTAATACTCTTCACTCCTCTTAGCTGAAGCTTGTAAATTTCTCCATATCTTACGACTGTATCACCTGGTGTCTCCCAGTCCTCCTTCTATCCCATCATCTGGTTATCCCAACACACTCCACATTATTTTCAGTGCCTTTAGGTCTCCCTTCCATATCAAGCTTCCCCAACAGACTCCACTGGTCTCATGAATTCCTCTCCAATTTGAGTCTAAGAACAAAAAAATATCTGGACACTGAAAGCCTTTTAGAGAGCTCAGCTATCACAAGGGCTTGGGGCCTGCTCCTGCAAATCCTTAAGTCTGTTAGTAGTTCTTACTCTCATAAGTCGTGCCACTGACGTCAAAGGAACTATTCATATGCGCACAGCTGTAGGATGAGATCCTTATTCGTTTGCATTAGTATTAGCTATTTGAAATCCAATTTCTCCCTTATTTTGCCTTATTTTTTTTAAATAAGACCCTCCAGGCCTTCCAAGCCAGGACTTCACTGGCAAAAGCACAATGTGTGAGAATTCACCAGTTAATGTTTGTAGAGCATTTGAAAATACAAACTGCTTTGTACTTTCTAAATATTGATGCTATAGTATTTTTTCCAAAATCCACACATCTCTCTTTGGGGGGTGAGGGAGGATCGTATAGTCCTTTACTCATGTAAGTAGCCTTCTTTTGTAGGAATAGTCCCACTGCCATCAGTGAATGAGGGTTGCAGTACTGGACTTGTGACAACCACCTTTTCTATTTTAGATCCCATGTACATTTATCAGAAGAAACATCTCTCTCTTTTTGTGTATATATATATATATAGAGAGAGAGAGAGAGAGAGAGTGAGTGTGTGTGTGTGTGTAGGAGTAACACTTCTGATACTAGATCATTTCTAACTGCCCCTTCCTTGCCCTCCTATGTATTGCAGATGTGGTCCTAAAAGGTCAGTTTGGGGCTGATTGTAAATATCTGAAGAGGAAAGTGTTTCTGTAAATCTTGTATACCTGCCTGGAAGTTTTCTGTATTTCAGTGTCATCAGGAAACTCACGTGATCCCAAGTTCCCTGTGAAAACCAAAAACTTCCCCAAATGCTGCTGGCTTCTATGATTGATGGTAATGACTGCCACTTAAATGTGAAGCAAAGGTTTCATATATCAACTCAGTAAATAAACTCAACCTCAAAACCTGCTGTACCCTTAAGGAGAAGGGGGAGAGGGGGAAAGAGCTTGCTTTCTTATCATTTGTCTCCCTGATGTAATCTATTATGTCTGGGGATTGCTGCCATGTGCAGACATCTGGAATTCATCACGTATCTTCTGCTGCAGAAGAGAAGTTTTCTGGATACTAAACTAACATGGGGGCACCCTGCAGATTTTAAAAGGGAACAAATAGCATGTTTTTACATGTACTGAAGGAGTTTAGAAAGTTTTCATTCCTGGATGAAATGAGTCCTCAGGGCTTCCAGAAGCTTGATGAATATAAACCCCATATGTTTGCAGGGAAAAAGAGGTTAGAGGGAACAATTTTCACTTGTATTTGTTTCAGGAGAAAGCTGAGATCTCCAAATTTTTTATTGGTTTTGCAAGCTGGGACTAGTTCCAGGCTACAATGTTTAGAATGACAAAACGTTCCAGATCAAGGTTAACCAAAGAAAAAGAGGACTGTCATTCCTTCAAAGTAAAGAGTGGGTGGTGATTTTTATTTTTCCTTTTTATAAATGTTATCCCCACAGTCCAACTAATAATCAGCCTGACATTTTGAACTAACAAACTGAAGAGCTCCACTTAGTCTTGGGTTTACCCTGCTGCTCAGTTGGTACCTGTAGCTATCGGTCTGATCTCAGAGGGCATGCTGCTCATCTCCAACCTCCCAGGAAACAAATATTTAATTTTTAGGAAAACAAACATGCATTAAAATATATGCAAAGATATATTTATGTCTAGTATGTTTGGGGCTTATTTTGTCAATTGTAACGTTGCAAGCTTTTAAACAAAGTTCTATTTCCAAGTTGCAGCTGTTCATCAGAGATCAGTTACCAAAAAGAATCTGATTTTATTATTGCTTTGACCCACGTGGGGTATCTGACCTATTAACCTGTCCCTGCTAAATCAGGACATTCCTTATTTCTAAATTCAGCAATGGTTTAAGCAGTTTTACCTGATACCCTTTTATTACAATTTCTGGTTCAATGAAAATACATTTCACTACAGGGGAACACTTTAAAAACAGGGGAGGAATACTTTTGAAACTATTTATCATTCTACAAAGGTTTAGTTTTCTGTTGGGCTCTTACTTCTACCACAGAAAGTAGAGCCTCTTTTTTTTTTTTTTATAAAGGCATTTTTGAACAATTTGTGATGTGGTGCAGCTGCTATCTGCTGTGTATCACTGATGTATGAGAACTTTTTTTCCTATATACCAGGTTTATTGATAATAGTAAAACAACTGCAGAAGAAAGAGCTGGCAAATATATTAAGCTATATTAGGTCTGAGGGTTCTCAGGTTTCTTCATTACAAACAAATAATAAATCTGAGTCCCCCAGAGCCTAGTTTAAAGGGACACTCAAGCAGTTGAAAGACACTAGTTATTTAAAAATAAATAAATAAGAAAAAAGAGAAGGAAAGTGAATGCTGTGTGTGTTGGGGGAAGGGGTCTTATAAAGCATAGTGGATGTAACTCACTCTGGTGCAGAGCCCACAAGGCCCACTTCCCCAGTTAAGTTCTGCCTTGCAGCTGTGTGAGGAGAGCGGCCAATAGGACAACTTTGGGACAAATCTGTGTATATAGGCTGGTGTGGACTACATGGGAAAGAGAACAGAACCTGTGGCCCCACCAACCTGTACAGGTGACAAGGAAGAGGTAATATCTGTGGGACATGGGATGAAGGTGGGCTACAGCATGGGACACCAGTTTCTTTGCCTTTGTGAGAGTGAAGTGAATTTAATTGAGTACAAACATTATTATTAGCTTTATGTTAGCACCCAAAGACTGAGGTCAGGACTGGGGCTTGACTGGGCTAGATGTTATACAAGCATGCGCACATGCACGCGCACACACAGTTTCTCCCCAGAGACTACAGTCTAAGGACAAATAACATATGGAGGGGTAGGGGAGCGATATGTTCAAAATGTGTTCCCTTTGTATTTTAGGCTGCAGAGGTGGACCTGGCTATTGTTGAAGTTACCTAACACTTTCCATGATAAGACCCTGTTTTCATTTGCTTATAACTTTGCAAACAAACCGTTCGGACTTTACATTTTTAATGCCTGTTGTCTGCTTGAGGATGACATTTTTTTTGGCAAAGTTTCAGCTGAAATGGTTCAGCTCTTTCTGAACATATTAGGGAGAAATACACTGTGTTGCCAATTTAAAAAATTCTTTCAACTGTTTTGATGAGAAGCTCTAGCACCTCCATAAGTTGGAGTAGGAACTTGACATTTGGCGGGGGGAAGGGGAAGTCAGGGAGCAGGGAGGGTCTCCTCAGGGGCTTTTGCCATTCCTGTGAAAATCTAGTCAAGGTAAGAGCACCTGAAAATCTGCACATGCTCAGTAAAGGTTTGTTAGAATTTGGCATTTGAATTCTTAGAAGATTCTGTCTTACAATAAGCATGCTCCAGCCTGAGGTTGCAGGGGCTGAACAGGACTTTCTTGTAATTGTTGTTCCGGTACTGTGCACAGAAATTGAAAGCAGGGGAGACTGTCTCTTCCAAATGCTCTGAACCCAGGCAATGTGAAGGAGGAAGCAGCTCCCTGAATGGAATGTAGAAAGGCGAGGAACAGGGGCCGGGGAAGGGATGCGGGACAGATGCTTAGGAGGGAAAGTGGATAGGAACCTGGGGTTAAGAGCAGAAGGCAAAGAGAAGTAAGAACAAGAGGGAGGGGAGGGATAGGCAGGGCCTGGAGATGGGGGAATTTAGGAGCAGGGAATAGTGCGGGAGGGAGCTGGAGACAGAAGCAGGAGCAGAGGGAGGGGACAGGATGCAGGAGCTAGGCAGGGTGGGGACAAGCAGGAGCTGGGGAGGGTGTATCAGAGCAGAAGGAGACATGAAATTGCTAGGGGATGGCGCAGAACCTGTATTTGTAGCCTTTAGACAAGCCAGATTTGTAACCACTAGAGAACACTCTCCCCACAGAAGCTGGAATTAAACCCACTAGTCCTGAGTCTCAACATATTTTTGCTGTCTGGCAAGCAGCTTTGAAACCCACTGGCAAAGATTATTTCTCCATCTCTGACTAGTGCCTGATCCACATAGCAGTAGGAGATAGTGGAGTAACTGATAGAAGAGAACGAGCTCAAGTGGAACAGGACTGTGCTATGGAGCTGAAGATCCCAACTATGCTGATGAACCATATCAAGAGTCTATATGGTTCCACATGTTGGAAATGTTCTTTTTCCAATTTAATTAAACATCCTTTTTTTCAGCCAGGGCTAACACATGTTTGTAATTAGGAGATTACATTGAAAAAACTAGATTAAAAGAACACCATTAAGGTTGCAAAGTCAAGCTCTCAAAATGTTAGGGAATGACAGAATTAAAATTGCCCATGCAACCTTAAGTCAGTGACATAATTACAAATCTTTTTTTCCACAGGACCCCTGTCTCATTCAAGATGGATTTGCTCAGGAGATGAATCAGGGTTGGGTGGTAAAGGAGGCTGTTGTCTGTAGGGCTGCTGCCTTATTTGTTGCAGAAGCTGGAAGGTGTGCAGTGAATGAGGCAGAGGATTGCTGGAAGGGAAAGGAGGATCTCATGGTTAAGGTAATTGAATGCCATCCTGGAGAAATGGATTCTATCCCTGCCTCTGCCACAGAGTTCATGTATGATGCTAGGCATGTCACTTAAACTGACCTTTTTACAGATGGTCACTGTGTGATCCTCATTTTCTGGGTACCTGATCTGAGATCCTCTGGTCTGATTTGCAAAAGTGCTGAGCACAAATAATGGCAACTGAAGCCAAAAGATAAACATATGAAGTGCTATATATTGCTAAGTACTCTGAAAAATTGGGACCTGGGTATCTCAAATTAGGCAGCCAGAATTAGTGGATACTTTTGTCCTTACTCTCTTTCTGCCTTCATTCCCCACCTGTAAAATGGAAGCCTCACAGGATGTTGTGAAAACAAATTGATGTTTGTGAAGTACTCATACAATATAATGATGGGCACCATAGGAAAGCTTATGAGGAAATTAATAATTCTCTCTTCAGAGCAGAATTTGAGTAGTGTGCAGTAAATAAAGTATCCGAACACAAACTAAACAAGCTGAAAACAAAATATTGAACAGCTGCTCATTACATGAGCACTGTCTATTGTGTGTGCTGAATGAGGAAGGGGTCCTGTGGAAAAACAGTGTGATTATGTCATTAGCGAGACAAGCTGGGTGAGGCAATATCTTTTATTGGACCAATTTTCCCAAACCTGAAGGGCAGCTCTGTGTAAGCTCAAAAGTTTGTCTCTCTCACCAACAGTGAAGTTGGCTCAATAAAAGATATTACCTCATCTACCTTGTCTCTCTAATATCCTGGGGCAGACACAACTACAACAAGCACTGCATGCATGTAATCAAAGACAATCTCATAATGCATATCCACACGGGTTGCTTAGGCAACCTTACTTCTGGCATTTCCAAACTTTTGGGGTCTTGACTTTGCAATTTCAATAATGTTCTTTTAAACAGTGTGTGTGTGTGTGTGTGTGTGTGTGTGTGTGTGTGTGTGTAATACACTACAGACATTGTTGCAATCCACAGCCTAGCAATTAATGATCCCAGGCATTCTGAACAGGGAGCTGCTTCAGATAAAAGATCCTTCTACTCATTGGTAGCCCTGCAGGTTCAGATACACTGGATCATATGTCCCAACAAGCTGGCTAATAGGACCCAGAAGGCACAGAAGGAGCAGGATGCTTAGAAACTGGTTTTATCTGAGTGCCACAGGCTGAGGTGCTGTCTGTGCAGGAGGGAGCCTGAACATAAGTGAGGCTGGGCGGCCAGTTCTCTCCAAGAGCAATTCAGCAGGCACCTGGCAGGCACTAAAGGGCTCCAGCACAAATTAAATGTAAAGTTTGAGGGATATCACTCATTTTGTCCCAAGATTCTCTACATACCACACTAATTTAATGTCCCCTCACATTTATTTAAGAAAATGAAGAAATAAAGAATCATGAAACTGAGTTTATGGAGAGTGATTGACACTTAAGGAATGAACCCCACAGCATTTTAACTTTCTTGCATGAAAAATTTGCGTGCCCTTTGTGGGTTTTTGTCCCACACTGTGCCCCACATTTGGGCCTTAGCAGGCTGACTGGCACTGACACCAGGGAGGACGTTAGGGGCCCTGAGAAGTCTTTATGGTGCTGCAACATTGGAGACCCACAGACACAGCAGCTAAAAGTGAAAGTGGTAGCAGGCTATTGAGATGTAGAGACCTCTGCTATGAAGCGAAACTGATGCAGAAAAAGGCACAAAAGAAAATTGAGGGAAACCTGACACTGAGGAGAAAGCTAGGGAAGGAAGTAATTAGCCCCACCCCACCATTGACAGATGTACAAAAGTTCCTGATGATGAACCCTGAGCCAAGGCAGAAATCTTAAGAGAAACCTGCCTCTGAGAAATGGGGCTGGTGAGAGAAGAACCCCACACAATGACAGCAGATGAAAAGAGGCTCCTGTTGAACAAAAAGGCCTGCACTTGCTGCTTGGTGAGCAGTGTTTTCCCCAGGAATTGAAAGAAGGAGGTGGTGTTAAAAAATACAGACGTGGAGTGAGGAGTGAGACCGTGAGGGCGAAGGTGGGCTGTATGGCACCATAGTAAACACTGAAAAATGTTTCACAACCATTTTATTAGATTTAAATCATCACACAAATTTAAGTTTGCTACAGAAGTCTATTATGAAGCACTCTATCTACATTCTTCTTGGTTTCTTGTTGTAATTTTGCACAACTCTGTTAATGAACTTCTCAAATGCAGTGCATTCATTTTTGGTGGCTTCTCATGTGTCCGGTACTTTGAGTCCTTCATGATATGATCATTATCACGCAGAAGGTGTGTTTCAGAACACAAAATTCTATTCAATGAGGAAAAAACGCTCAACTGTAGCTGTTGTGATTGGGGCCAGAAAGAGATGAATTCCTACTTCTTTCATCTCAGGAAACATAGCACAAAAATTGGGTCGAACCACTACTGATGATAAAGAAGAAGTTGAAGTCAAATCTTCATTTATTCATCATATGATATTCCACTCTGTGTTCAAATTTTCTATTCTGATCACATGGCAGCCCCGTTGCTGGTAATGCCTCATTCCACTCAACTGTCGGTGACAGGCATCTGTAAAAGCTACATAGAGGTTGACAGAATCCAGAAGTTGGTGGTGTAGAGCTGTAAGAATCAAGTCTGTGTACTTTACTTTTTCAGCTAGCTTAACAAAACCTTTTTGTCCTCTTCATTTAAGGAGCCAATATAAGTGCCCTAATTAGTCAACTTCTGAACTGAAGTCTTCCAGTACATTTTCAATGGATCTCTCTCTGATTGATCCAACTGTAGTTTCCACTGCTAGACAGAGATCTACTACTGTTGTAGCAGATGCCTGGATGGCATTGTTTAATGATCCAAGTGGTTTCAACAGTAGACTTACAAGAGAGAATGGTGATTGTCTTCTCTGAACTTAGTAGCAAAAGTAGTCCACCAGCTTCACTACTTAGATCCGTCCCATCTCAGTAGATACTTTCCGAGGCCAGTAATAATGGTTGCAGTAATTTTAAGGCAATAGCCAAGGATCGCTCATGAGAAAGCCAGTGGGTTTTCCCAGGCTGGACTAATTTGAACTTCAGTCCCAGTGTATCTTCTATATTTTCCAAGATGTTCAGTCTTTTTGGACTCTTGCTGGGAAAAAAAAAAAAGTATAATGAAGACATTAAATTTATGGCTTTTAAAATTCCCTTTGAAGATTTTGTAGCTCGTACTAGTGCTAGTTGGAGTAGATGGCATCTGCAGTGTGTATAGGAGAGATTAGAGTTACACTTTTCTCTGTACTCACTATGTCTTCCAGAGAAGTTTTCAGCTTCATCAAATGCACAAGCAGCCATCTCTTTGGAGTTCAATTTACAAGCATTTGACTCTTTTAAGACATGGGTTGTCAGAGATGCAGCCATATGTCTTCTATAACCTGAACATCTTCTAGAAATTCATCTACTGGCCTACCACTGACATCTATAACATACACAGTGACTTAATACTTGACATCTATTTGCATCAGTTCATTCATCAGCCATATATGCACATTTTCTGAATGTGGTGAAAGAGTTCTTCACTTTTTCAACTGCTGAGACTTTCACTGTTCACTACATACTTCTAACCAGTCAGTTGAGTTTCTTGCAGAAAGATAGTGAACATTTGTTGGTCTTAGTCGGAACCAGTGTCCAACTTCAGGATTAACAAATGACAATGCACTTAACATTGGCCTCCAGTTTGTAGTGTGTGGTGTCTCTTGCTTACAGAGAAAGTATGATGGGACAGCCATGTTTGTTTGAATAAACTCTGTCTCCAGCATTTTTAACAGCCTCATTAAGTATTTCTAAAATTGGCTTTGACAATGACTGGCTTATAAGGCTTTCTGCATGTCGATGAAGTCTAGAAGATTGGTGTTTTGCAGCCTTTTCACATAGTTTGTCAGCATTGGCTTTGCGGGTTGGTCTGGCAAACCAAGCTCCTACACTTTTATTATATAAATCCATGGTATGCTCACATCTTGAATACTGCATGCAATTCTCGTTGCCCCATCTCAAAAAAGATATATTGGAGTTGGAAAAGGTACAGAGAAGGGAAACTAAAATGATTAGGGGTATGGAACAGCTTCCATATGAGACAAGATTAAAGAGACTGGGACTTTTCAGCTTGGAAAAGAGAGGACTAGGGGGGGTATGATACAGGTCTATAAAATCTTGACTGGCATGGAGAAAGTGAATAAGCTCCTTCACATAACACAAGAACTAGGGGTCGCCCAGTGAAATTAATAGGCAGCAGGTTTAAAACAAACAAAAGGAAATACTTCTTCAGACAACACACAGTCAACTTGTGGAACTTTTTGCCAGGGGGTGTTGTGAAGGCCAAAACTATAACAGGGTTCATAAAAGAACTAGATAAGTTCGTGGAGGATATGTCTATCAATGGCTATTAGGCAGGATGGGCAGGGATGCATCACTGTGCTCTGAGAGCCTCTGCTTGTCAGAAGTGGATGTTGATGACAGAGGATGGATCACTTGATAATTGCCATGTTCTGTTAATTCCCTTTGAAGCACCTGGCATTGGCCACTGTTGGAAGACAGGGTACTGGGCTAGATGGACCTTTGGTCTGACCCAATATGGCTGTTCTTATGTAAAAATTAATTATAATATAATAAAAATGTTTAGTACAGAAACTCCCCAAGATAACAACTTCTTGAGATAGCAACAATGTAAGATAATGACCATTGAAAAGAATTTGTTTTAAAAATATCTTGGCCTATTAGGAAATGTGTATTTATATAAGTTTCTTAGTCACAAATCTAGCATTCTGGAGCAAAGTCACTAAAACATAGTCCAACAAACAAATGTTCCTTTAACTTGTCCCTTCCTTCTCCCTCTACCCCCTCATAGTTGTTGTCCTTGGTCAGTGAAGACCCAGAGTTCAGAGGTGCTTTCATCTGAGTTCACCTCCCACCCTGGGAAGTGTGGGGGAGAAGCCACCTTGCTCGTTCCTCCAGCTGCTCGCCACTCGCTCCGGCTGCTGACTCTGGTTGCTGCTGTTTGTTTTGCCACCATTCACTCCACCATTCCATTGCCAATGGCCCTGCGCCATCCCCTTCTGCTGCCACCTGCCACTGTGACCTTTGCGAGTCGGTCTCTTGAGGTTCCACCCAGGTCTCAGGGATTTCCACTCTCAGTGGGGGAACTGCACAGCGAGTGCAGGCTGGGCTGTCTTTTCCACAGAAATGCTGTCCTGCAGCAGGTCTAAGTATTTAGACCTCAGTGATTTCAGCTCTAGTGGTCACTTAACAAAACAAAAGACTCTATGGATCATAATAAGCTCTATCTTTAAATAGGGGAGAGGGGCAGGTCCAATAGTGCCTGTGACTCTTAGGCACAGCCCACACCACCAAACAAAACTTCTATCCCTATCCCCCACCCTAATGGTAATGAAATTTGTAATGAAAGAGTTGCAGGGGCTCAAGCAAGTTTTTTACTTTAGTAACTGATGTAGGAAGCCCAGAGGTCCCAGGGCTATGAACTGCCAAGCCTAGAGGTGCCGGGGCTCAGCCCTGGCAAAAATTAAGCATTGAGGGAGACCCCCTCATTCAGTCAGGCTAAGTACAGTTCCACTGCCCTTTACTCATACAATAAAGATAACAACATTTCATGACTTCCACATTCAATACAAAATTATTTGTAACCCACCATCAGCCAAAATTGATCCCTTGGGCAGCACAGCTCTGTCTGCTGGATAACTAGGCAGAGTAGGTGAGTTCATGTAAATACAGTCTGGTCCTGAAGCCTTTCCCCCTCCCCCGGCTCATGACTAGCTGTCAGGGGAGAGCTCATTCAGACCTTGCTTACAAATCAGAATTTGAAATTATATGGTTGGCCAACATTGCCGAAACTAATGCACCAACATTGTCAGAAAAAAGAAGAGCTGTGTGAAGAAGCTTGTCTTTGTTCATACTTTTCAAACCGGTTATACTTTTTTAGGTACAAGTATTTTATCATACACTGTATATGCTTTTAAAGTGTGTAGTAATGTTTCAATTTCAATTCAAATTTCCAACCAATGACTAAATTGGCAACACTGCGTAACTACTAGTTGACCACTGGGGGTGTTGGTGAAATTCGGGGAGAGGGGGGGAGGGTTTACACCCCCACTGTGTGTGTGTGTGTGTGTGTGTAAATCCCTGTTGGTGAGTGAGGGTAACAGAAAAAGGGTCCAGCATGTTTGCAAGAGATAAAGGGAAGACAAGTGTCTGAGCACAGCATTGTAGCCCCTGAAGCACTGAAATCAACTAACATATCCAGCCCCACAGGTGAAAGCTAGGCTACAGCCACAGGTCCAACACTTACATTTTAATCATAGCCCCAACAAAGCCCAGACCAGGGAGTTACAGTCATGGTTATTGGGATATTGGCACAGGCAGATGAGATTGAGCATTGGGAGCCTGCTGAGGGAGTGAAGCGTATACTCAGAGGCCTCTGTGCCGAACCAAGAAAATGTTTCCTGGTTCAGTTTTGTATTGCTGCCTGCCTGAACATATAGCATAAATCAAAGGAGGTTGTAAAGGGGTTGTTAAAGAACTAAGCAGGAGAGGTAAAACAATGACATAAGCCAGGCTTTCAGATACACAGCTTCAAAGGAATTAAGATAAGGATTGGGGCAGAGAAGTTACCTATCTGGAGCTCCATCCAGGCTACCCCCATGGGGGTATTGTTTCCCAAGACTAAGCCTGGCATCAAAGGGGATTCTAACACCTTAAAGACTCTAGGAAAGGGAGGGGGTTTGGGTGAGCTGGGAGAGGCTACCCACAATGTCAGTGAAAAAGCTGACAGGCTGGGGAGACTCACTTAGCAACAGAGGGAGCATGCTGCAAAGCAGTGCAGGCTGTTTTTACCAACTCAGAGATGGGGAATAAGACCTGCCTGAGCGATTAAGTTTAGGTAAGGCAATGTGTGTGTAGAACTCGTTTGATACCTCAGCCCTACATGCTTGGCCAAAGAGGATGGTCTTGCAATAAGTCCTGATGGTGGTCAGACTACGGCTTAGCCAAGCTTCTCTACAAGTTAGTTCCACCAATGAACACCCTCAATTTAAGAATGCTTTATCTTTGGATCTTACGCACTTCACCCTGGGCTTTGTAAACTGTTATGTCCCCAAGGAGCACACTTGCCTGGATGGATTACAAATGGAAATGTGATCACTGATGTAGCTGTGTCTTGATCAAGACCAAGGCTATGACTGAGATCCAGTAGACAGAGCACAGAAGTGATGTGCTCATGGAGGAACAACTCATTCAGGAGATGGGAATGTTGCACAAGTTGGAGCCTCTACATTGCTTCCACACTCTCCTGCAAACCCCCCACCCCCTTTTACACGTCACATAAAGGGCACAGGAGTCATTCTACAACATCAATTGCTTGATACAATCATCAGCTCTGCAATCCACCAGGCTACTGTTGATGGGGGTCTACATATCACAGAAGTATAGATAGGATTAAACTGGAGAACAGAATGGGATCTGTCTACAGAAGACTAGATTAATACTCGATACCTGCTTAACATGAGAAAATGATATTTATCAAGTATTTTTCAGATTTACCATATGTTTTTATGCTGCGTCTTATTTCATCTAGCCTACCCCTCTGCCAGAACAAGAGATTGTTGGCTTCAGGCTTTGTTAACTTTTAAAATGAAAAATTATGAATCTGCTTTAATCTTTTGCTTTTGGTGAATATAAACCTTAAAACTCAAACATGATATTCTCTTTTATTTCTAAATAAACTTGTGTAGTGTTACTGTGCAGTGTTAAACAATCACCATGTTTCACTCACCTGGTATCTTCACTCCAATGTTGGGCAAAGTGATTCATTTATTTTTATATATTTTATATATTTTATATACTATATATATATATATATATTAGGGCTGTCAAGCAATTAAAAAAAAACAATCGCTGTTAAATAACAATACAATACCTTTTAAATATTTTTGGATATTTACTACATTTTCAAATATATTAATTTCAATTACAACACAGAATTCAAAGTGTACAGTGCTCACTTTTTGATTACAAATATTTGCACTGTAAAAAACAAAAAAAATTGTATTTTTCAATTCACCTCATACAAGTACTCTGTCATGAAAGTTGAATTTACAAATGTAGAATTATGTACAAAATACCATTCAAAAATAAAAATGTAAAACTTTAGAACCTACAAGTCCACTCAGTCCTACTTCTTGGTCAGCCAATCACTCAGACAAACAAGGTTGGTTACAATTTGCTGGAGATAATGCTGCCTGCTTCTGGTTTACAATGTCATCTGAAAGACAGAGCAGACGTTCGCATGGCACTGCTATAGCTGGCGTTGCAAGATATTTACGTGCCAGATACGCTAAAGATTCATATGTCCCTTCATGCTTCAACCACCATTCCAGAGGACATGCTTCCATGCTACTGATGGGTTCTGCTTGATAGCAATCCAAAGCAGTGCGGACTGACGCATGTTCATTTTCATCATCTGAGTCAGATGCCACCAGCAGAAGGTTGATTTTCTTTTTTGGTGGTTTGGGTTCTGTAGTTTCCGCATCAGAGTGTTGCTCTTTTAAGACTTCTAAACGCATGCTCCACACCTCATCCTTCTCAGATTTTGGACGGCACTTCAGATTCTTAAACCTTGCATCGAGTGCTGTAGCTATTTTTAAAAATCTCACATTGGTACCTTCTTTGTGTGTTGTCGAAGCTGTTGTGAAAGTGTTCTTAAAACAAACATGTGCTGGGTCATCATCTGAGACTGCTATAACATGAAATATATGCAGAATGCGGGTAAAACAGAGCAGGAGATGTACAGTTCTCCCCCCGAGGAGTACAGTCACAAATTTAATTGATGCATTTTTTTTTTAAACTAGCATCATCAGCATGGAAGCATGTCCTCTGAATGGTGGCCAAATCATAAAGATAAGGTGACCAGACTGTCCCGATATTTCGGTGTCTGTCCTGCATCCTGACTGATCTTCGGCCAGGACGCAATTTGTCCCTATATCCGCTGGCAGCACTGGGTGGTGGTGGTTTTTTTTTGCTCAGCCGGCAGGACTCGGCTTTTTTTCTTTTTCCTCTGCCAGCGGTCACTCCCCTCCCCATGTGTCCTCCCGATATTTTCTTCCCCTCATCTGGTCACCCTATATAAAGAGGCATACACATGTTTACCATATCTGGCATGTAAATACCTTGCAACGGCTACAAAAGTTCCATGCGAATGCCTTTTCTCACTTTCAGGTGACATTGCAAATAAAAAGCAGGCAGCAATATCTTCTGTCAATGTAAACAAACTTGTTTGTCTTAGTGATTGGCAGAATGAGAAGGACTAAGTGGACTTGTAGGCTCTAATGTTTTACACTGTTTTGGTTTTGAGTGCAGTTATGTAACCAAAAAAAAAAAAATCTGCATTTGTAAGTTACACTTTCACAATAAAGAGATTGCACTTCAGTACTTGTATGAGGTGAATTGAAAAATACGGTTTCTTTTGTTTATCATTTTTACAGTGCATATGTTTGTAATAAAAAATAATATAAAGTGAGCACTGTGCACTTTGTATTCTGTGTTGTAATTGAAATCAATATTGAAAAAGTAGAAAAACATCAAAAATATTGAATAAATTTCAATTGGTATTATATTGTTATAAGTGCAATCAATCAAAATTACTTTTTTTAATTGTGATTAATTTTTTTGAGTTAATCGCGTGAGTTAACTGCTATTGACAGCCCTAATTTATAGCCAAACTCTGCTCTCAATTACATCTGTGCAACTCCCTGGAAGACAAGTTGTGTGGTTGTAAATGAAAGCAGGATGTGTCCAATAGACAAGACACACTAAACATTAGAGTAAGATTGCCATCATTAGCATCAATATATCAATTTTTCTTTGGATAAAAACATTTGAGGCCAAAGATAGCTGGAAATAAATGTGACTCTTTCTGGAACTCTTAATTTCATTTCCAAAGCATTTTTTTTAAGCATTGCACTTAGGTATACTTCATCACTATGATAGCCAAGGAAAGTACAGTAGTAATTTTCAAAGAGCAGCAAACAAAAATATAGAATTGAAAGGATATATAGGCAAGAAATAGTCTCTTCAGAACCATATTCAAGTCCCAAAAGAAAATGTATCACTTAAAATAAAGGTGAATCTCACACTGACCTAAAAAATTACTAAGAAACTGGGCACAAACAAGTCATCCCTGGTGACTCCTACTCAGACCAAGCCAGAAAAACTATCGTTACCATAATCCAGCAAGCAAAAAAGAGGACGGGAGGAGCCCCGCCCCATCCTGCCCTAGCCCCGCCCTGCCCTTCCCACTTCCCCCCCCTCAGAACCCCCAACCCTCCCCCCACTCCTTGTCCCCTGACTGCCCCCTCCTGAGACCCTCCCCCCATCCTAACTGGCCCCCTAGAACTCTACCCCCTACCTGTACCCTAACAGCCCCAACCCTTATCCACACCCCCACCCCCAGACAGACCCCTGGGACTCCCACGCCCCATCCAACCACTCCCCACCCCCTGACAGCCCCCCCTGAACTCCCGACCCATCTAAACCCCTCTGCTCCCTATCCCCTGACTGCTCCGATCCCTCTCCCCACTCCTGCCCCCTGACAGCCCCCCCCAGAACTCCCAACCCCCCCCTTGTCCCCTGACTGCCCCCTCCTGGGACCCCTGCTCCTAACTGTCCTCCAGAACCCCACCCCCTACCTAAGCCTCCCTGTTCCTTGTCCCCTAACTGCCCGCTCCTAAGACCCGCCCCCAAATGCCCCCTAGGACCCTACCTGTACCCTGACTGCCCAAAACCTTATCCACACCCCCAGAAAGCCCCCCCCCGAACTCCCGACCCCCCCATCTCTTGACTGCCCCCTCCAGAACCTCCCTGCCCCTTCTCCGACCCCCTGGCCCCCTTGTTGTTGGCCTTTCTTCACCTAATGTCTTGGTGAACTTGCTCAGGAACTGCCTGAGCCGCTGGGCAGCAGCCGGGGAGGCGCTCCAGACTGCTGGAGCCGATCTGCGATGCAGGGAGGGAGGGAGGGAGGAGGACGTGCTCTCTCTGGCTGAGTGTCGGAGCCCCAAGTAAGTGACACCGGGCGGCCGGCAGCACTGTTAGCCGCGCGTGCTCTGCATGGGGGGGAAGTTCGGACATTTACAAATTCCCCCCGGACGCTATTTTTAGCTTAAAAAGCCGAACATGTCCGGGGGAATCTGGACGAATGGTAACCCTAGAAAAACAATATGACCTCCCCCAGTGCATTGTTTCTTTCTGATCTTAATTCTTTAATTTGATTTAACTTTACTTATGGTCTTCAGCACAGTACCAATGAGTTGTTCTGACAATCCTAAACAATTAAGGGCCCATATTTAAGAAAAACAAGTACTTAGGTGAAGTTCCTTGAAATTACTGAGGAAAATGAACTGCCAGGTTTGTAGGTCCAGCAGACTCCACAGAGGAAAGGGTGGTCCCATTGTCAGAAGGAGCTGTTCTGACTACTATACAGTATAAAGCCAAGAGCAGAGTTTTCTTTTATTTCACCAGAGAATTTGGAAGATATGTAGAAAAGAGTGTATACCAACCCAAGCTTATTCACCTTGGCATGAAGGTCCCGATCACCAAAGCTCCTGGGTCATTGAGATTGCTGCAAGACTTTCTATACCTTGATGCTATCAGTTGTACCAAGAAAGTAGGTCTGAATTGTGAGCTCCCCATAACATAGTTCAGGAAATTTGATAAGAGACCAGCATCTGGCTAGCAATTTTTGAAACACAACTGGACTTAAACAAAACCCACTTACTTTCCTGCTAGGTGGCTTTAGCGTGACCAGATGTCCCAATTTTATAAGGACAGTCCCAATTTTTCAGCCTTTTTCTTATATAGGCTCCTATTAACCCCAACCCCACATCCTGATTTTTCACACTTGCTGTCTGGTCACCCTAGCTGGCTTGCCCTATTGCACAGAGGAAGGCGATGTGGTATAAACATCACAAAGCTCTTCAGAGACTGGGATTTTAGTCATCTTCACTCAGCTATAAATATACACATAGAAGTTTGGTAGAAGAACATATTGCAGGAATAAAGGGTAGTGAGGGAAATGAGGGGGAGGATATAAATGGCAGTGCTGATGAAAGGCTGGGGGTATTTAGACACCTTCACATTTTTTAAATCACAAATCCTGAGCAGCATTTCACAAGACACCTAATGGCAGGAGCTCCTCTCCTGAAGCTGTTGTTCAGTTCACCTCAACTGAGCTATTTCAAATTAGCAGGAGGAGTGAAAAAGAGAAAGGGATTGAAGAAAGAGGAAGTTTGTACAAAGAGGATGAGATTTTGAGGGAGGGTAAACAAAAACAAAACAAACAAACAAAAAACAATGTAAAGGGGGAAGTAGGGAACATCTAGAGTCAAGGAAAAGTAATAAATAAGAGAAAATACTAATGGGGAAGATAAGATGCCAAAGAGAAGCAGAATCAGAAGACAATTTGGAAGAGTGAAGAAAATGGACGAGATACATTATAGAAAAATTAGTTTGCAGGAAAACTCAGATACTGAAAAGGGTAAAGAGACTCAGATACAGGGGGACACATGGAGAGAAGGAAGGGCACACTGTACATTTTAAAAAAAAGGTTATTGGGTTGAAACCACTGTGGCCAGGCAAGTTGATTCTGAACCAGCTTAACTGAAACTATGTTTAGACAGAGACCAAGTCTCTTGATGAGATGCCAGCAGAGTCTGCTCTCTTTAGCTGCTGTCCTCATTTAAGCTCCTAGGCAGGAGTAATCTCCTGATATGGAGAGCTAGGGAGACACTCCATGCTAAGGTCCATTCCAGGTAGGAAATCTACGCTTAAGAGTCCAGTGCTCCAATTAAAGAGCAAGAGAACATAGTTTCTCAGCCCACCTCTGGCCATAGGCTTGCAGCTATAGTTAAAGTGACATTGGGCTATCTATGCCTGGCCACATTGTGGGCAGTAACCAGTGGCCAGAACCCTCTTTATCCCCACAACACTCCACTTGCCTCACCCCCTGCCTACCCCTGCTCCAAACAGGCAGGGGCAGCCAAGCAAGGAATAGCCAGAGCTAGGCACCCAGCTTCAGGCTAACCAGAGCATCCCCATCAAATGGCAGGAAGCTGTCAGATGGCTCTTCCAGTCCGGGCCAAGCAGCAGCCAGCACCAGCAGCTAGCAAGACAACTGAACCGCAACCCTCCATCCAGTCCAGCAGGAGCAGCAGTCAGCGGCAGAGCCTCAAGTTGCCACCTGAGTTCTCTCAACACCACTCTAGGGAGATGGCAGAGCATAGCAATCCCTTTGCTTCTAAAGCTCATTCCATGCTGCATCCTTGTCAGGTTTACAGTTCTGGTAATCGGGACATTCGTAAAGCATATTCACATATTCAAATTAAAATATGAAGATATTTGCATGAGGTCTCCAGATTTCTGAACCTTCAGCCTGAATAGGTATGAAGCAAGTTCAAACATGGGTTTCCAAATATAGTTCTAGGGTGTGTGTATAAAGGGCCTGGGAACATAATCTAGGTTTCCTCCTAGACAATGTGCAGGTGAAATCACAGACTAAGAGGTGAAAAGCTACCCTGTGAAGTCCTCCAACACTTCAAAAACTAAACCAAACCAAAGAAAAACCAGGAGAGGTGTATTTGAGGAGAAAAAAAAAAAAACTGAGCCCAAATTACTGCTGCGTAACAGTGATGGGACTACCAGAACTTGACTGTAGGACTGATGATTGGTGGAGTGATTAATGAGGATGCTTTGCCTACAGGCCACTCAGAGCATTTTTCTAAACTTGCTCAATGTAGGGCATATCTACATATCCTTTTTTGGAAAAAGGGTCAGTATTAGATGAAGGTTAATTAAAATGTGTCAGCCAACCCCTACTGAAACATGACCACTTTTCCTAGTTTCAAAATAGTTTTAGGGATGAGATTATGAAAAGCAATAGGGATCAGATGGATGGGTGAAAGGGTGCAGTTTTTCTGGCACTATAGAAAAGAGTATGTGTAGTATTATAGTTGTATGAATCACAGAGAATTGAAAAGTCAAGGAACAATGGCTGCCAGAACCCATTTCAAATAGAAACTCTTACTTGATATCCAAAACATTAATACATAATGCTTTATACCTGACCTTGGGGCATATGTGAACATTAAATCAGGCAAATGGTGGTTGTTTTGGTAGTCAAACCAACACTCCAGAGCCAAGCCAAAACGTTTGGGGTCAGAATCGCTCCATAACCCTTTCTCCTGTTATGGCAGGAAAATGGCATATGTAAATCTTGTTTATGATTTGTCAAGTCTGTTTCCATCCACAGTGTCATTTGCACTTCACCCAAACAATCACCTTGCTAGTGGTTCTTCCTCTCCACTGTCTGTGTACCATGACCTTCTTTGGCCCACAGAGATGGCAAAGGGAAAAAAAGAAAAAGGGAAAACTGAAATTTGTCTCCAATTGATTTTACAATGCGTTAAAGGATTTTGCATTTCACCGAAGTCTGATCCACCTCAACTATATTCTTGTAAATTCAATTATAAATATGTTCATTGTAGTTGCATTAGCCTGTATGTCCAATTCAAATTGGGAGTTTTAAATCCAATACTTATGTTTAGTTTTCACCCTTGCTTCTCTATTACTAGAAATGTTCATAGAGATTTCATTCAGTATGCATGAAAATATCAAGCTGCAATTACCTTTGTTTTTTGAGATGGCAAATTTGTTGTGCACATTTTACTAAATGCGGGCAAGAAACACTGGATGAAACTCAAGAATATATGTGTCCTCCACATCCCTTGAAGGTGCAAAAAAACCCACTGAAAACATATAACCAAATGTTATTTAATATCTTAAAAAGTAACACAATCCAAAATGGATATTTCACACAACACTACGTAAACAACATGTACACAATAGTACCATATGGAGGGACTTTCAAATATATAGACTTACAAAAATCCCTGTCCTTTTCTCCTTTAAATTATTATACTAAGCATGACAAGTAATCATCATTTACAATATGGTACACTGACACAATAAAAACCATGTTACAAATGTGCTGTTATAAATCAGTAACATTAGGGAAGACATTTTATGAACTGTAATTATTTCATATGAAATACTATACAATATAAACAGAACATCCATCTTGGATGACCTTTACAGCAACCAGAGACCAAGTAATTTTTAAAATTTATTTTCAGTGCAAACACATTTATACAAGGCAGTCTTGGCTGCAAAACTCCCTTCTAACATACAGTAAGTCCCACTTGCATTTATTAACTCATTTAAACCTAATGCGACAGTCACATTCAGTCACCCACAGAAAGTTACCTGCAGAATTATGATCCCTTTAAACGTAAGTCTCCTCTATGTATAAAAGTAACATCTGTGCCAATTACTCTAAGAGCCCTGTTCAGACCTTTCATACTTTCACATGGGCATCCTTTGGGTGGCTCTTATCCACTGTACAGCTTGATGAGTGCATTATACTGAACAGAGATTTGACCTTCCACTGTGCAAAACAGATGGTTGTGCATTAGCATCCAGGCGGGGGGGCAGGAGGCTTGCTGACTGTGCATTTCACTACAGATTTCATATATAGTCATGGGAGAAACACCTGTTTATTCAAACAAAGTCATATTTTCAAATCCAAGTGTGAGTGGCCTTCTGCCTCTTCTACATATTTAACCCAGGGAAGGGAAACAAAAACCCTCAGCTTAGAACAAAGCTTCAATGGAGTTAAGGATTGAGTCTGATCTCAGTGTAAATCAGTAAAGTTATTCCAGATATACACCTGTGTAACTGAAGTAAAAATTTGAAATGCTGCTACCAAAAAAAGGTGATAATCCCATTCTCCTTTCACACCAGTGGCACTTCAATAATTCCAGTTGGGCATGTTGTATATAAAAAGGAAATTCTGATGCATTAATAAACTATAGACTAATTAAATTATGTATGTTATTATGGGTAACATTTAAGTATATATGTTTAAAGGAATTAAGTAAAAAATTGCAGCATTTCTCTTTAATACTATATTGTCTTCTTCAGAGGAGCAGAGAGGATTGTAAACTATGGTGTGACTCTAGATTAAAAGAAGACCCTCCACTTACTCAGTATAGCAATTTGAAGCATCACCTTGGGGAAAGCCCTGTAAAATGTATTTGAAAAACAAGTTTTTAGTTAAAATTGACTTTTCTGAAACCACTACTGGCAGCAGCCCTATTGCTGAAATGTGAACATTTTTGGCACTTTCAATATCGAAGTCCAGTGCAGGACTATAAAGTAGTTTCTCTCCTACTTTAATAACTGTAACACCTCAGAAGAATATCGTTATAGTGTAAACATTAAGCACTTTGGTTAAATATTAAAACATTAAACCTATTGTCATGACTCAAATGAAATAAAGAATCTGATAATCACGTTGTTGACTCTGTGTGATCTTGGACATGTCACTTAACCTTTCTGTGTTTCAATAAGTCAGTGAGTAAAATAGGGATAATGAAATTTCCCTACCTCACAAGCTTGTGATGCTTAATTGATGGTTTGCGAAGCGCTTTGAGATCCTCAGGTAAAAGGCATGAAATATAAGTGGAAAATATTATCAGTTTATGATGGGCTCCAAATACTGTTTATGATCTTACTTTTTCAAAAAATAAACTACCATCACCAGCAATAAGGTTGAGGTTTTCATCAAAAACTTTGTTTTCAAATAGATTTTACTGTTCGAATGGGGGTGAGAATGAGGGCAGGTCTTCACTACGGGGGGGGGGGGGGGGGTCGATTTAAGATACGCAAATTCAGCTACGCGAATAGCGTAGATGAATTCAACCTATAGGAGCCGACTTATCCCACTGTGAGGACGGCGGCAAAATCGACCTCCGCAACTCCCCGTCGACAGTGCTTACTCCCACCTCCGCTGGTAGACTAAGAGAGTCGATTTGGGGATCGATTGTCACGTCCCGACGAGATGCGATAATTCGATCCCCGAGAGATCGATTTCTACCCGCCGATTCAGGCGGGTAGTGTAGACCTAGCCTTACTTTCTACCATGTGGGTGTTTACATTGCTCTGTGGAGTCAAATGGGTACTATTCTCTCTCTTTTTTTTAATTAAAATACTTACACAGCAAAATTGGCTTATCTAGTGATTGTATGTTAATTTACATCTGAATAATGGTATTGGTATTCTGTATGCTTGAATAAATTCAGGTTTTGAACATAAATTAGAGCTGCTAAGGGGCATCTTCCACTTATTTTCCTTGGTTTTTGAAAATTTCCTAGTTTTAAAAAAAGGCAACTTGTAATTGGCTATTACTCTACAGCTAACCCCCTTTTTATTGGAAGTCTGCCCAGGTTCTTTGCAGGATGGGCACCTCTGTATACACCTTACTTAGGGACCCTGATACAAATCTCAATAAAGTCAATTAAAGTTTTATAATTAATTTCAATGGAAGCAAGCATCTGAGATGCATGGGATTTAGAAAATGAAGTGCGCATCATTTAAATGAGAGCTGGATAGCACATAGCGCCTGCCATTCCAAGAGAAGTTCTGATTTGATATGTTGGCATAAGTGAAGGCAGAATAGGGCCCAAAGTGTTTGAAGGTTGGCAAAAAAAATACCTGGTGTGTCTTCTGTTAAACTCCAAACTGCCAATCATATTTCATATACTGTAGGTGTTAATGATCTGCTAAATTACAACTATCATTTTCAGAGGGGTAGCCCTGTTAATCTGTATCAGTAAAAGCAATGCAGAGTCCTTGTGGCACCTTAGAGACTAGTCTGCGTTGCTTTAATGATCATTTTGACTTTCTACCAGGTAAAAATTTTAGCAATAATGGCGAGACAATGGAAGGTATTAGGCTTCCGTCCACCATTAACAAAATTATGTGGCCTCGTCAAAATCTCAAATTATTAAACGGAAAGCCCAATTTAATAGAGTAAAAGGAAATCATGGCAATGAAAACATAATGACTTTGTATGCAAGCACTGACACACAAGAGAACACCATGACCTAATGATTCAGAATTTTTTTAACCTTGCTTTTTACAAAACACTTTTTTTAATGTTGCTGCATTTCATCAAATTCATGGAGGTAGTTATATATGTAAAAAAAATTACCATACAAGTAACGTTGTATTATAATAATACATATTAAAGTGTGCAAAATGCCGACAGATTTGTGTTGACCCTTTAAAGTTGACACAACACAGAGATTCAACCTAATTCTGTAAACCTTTAAATTGTAAGAAGAACGACAGATAAGCAACCACGTAATACAAGGCTATAATTTCATTGAAGGACTCAAGCTCCACTCCCGTGGTTTTGTTACCAGAACCTCACGACGGAATTTCTTTATATTCCCCTGTTGATTTTTTTTTAAAAGAATTCTAGATCAGAATGTTTCTATTTGAAACATCTGTTTACATTCCATATTCTGAGAATCACATTAATACAGGTAGTATGCCACGTTAACATTAATATGACATTTTATGTTGTCCGCTGGTCTATGGGAACTTTCAGAAATCACATACCATACAGTTTTTAAGTAGATACTATGATATTTCTCTGCAAAGAGGTCTTCTGTACAGTCAACTACCTGTATAAATTTTAGTAAGTTTATAACAAAGAAAATGTTTTCCCCAAAAAGGTAAAGTTTGTCTTTGCTGTTCACATTTTAATACTGCAATTTGTACTTTCAGATAATCAGCTATAAGTTAAGATATTGTTCAAACATTTTTATTTACTGAATTGATACATACTACTAACATCAGAGCATATCTCAGAAACAAAAATCACAGTCAGCCACTGTATCATATATAATGACGCCTCACAAAAAAGACTCGAGTCTGCATGTAATAAGCAATCCTGAAGTTACATATTTAAGCAATAAGATGGGACAGGCAAAGTATTATTGGGTCATGATAGCATGGCTTGGAAGGCATGATAAGGCAGGAGGCTAAGGGCCAAGTGACTTTAACCAACCAAGAAGCACAATGATTTCCCTTATGTGCACTGAAAGGTCTTATTGCTCTGATGAAATGGAATTTATGCATAAAAATAAGAAAAACAGTTAGATGTGTGCATTATAGAAATAGGTTCTGTATGATATACTGACAGAATCAGAAACCAATTGTGTCCAGAGTTATAAAGCCATTTCATAAGTATGTAAGCTATATCCAACTGTGTAATATACAGCTGTATCTTTACTAAAGAATTCTGATGGCAATACAGAACATGAGTGAAGCTCAAATGGTTTATACAAGTTATACATGTCACCAGAAACTTAAGAAAATGTTGGTTTTTAATATGTACTGTTGGGTGTAACACCTGGGTACCAATAAAAGGCAATGTAAGTATTTACGTTGCTGAACATTCTTCTTAATGTTTTCATTTTTCTTCCAGTTCTGATAAAATAGCAAATGTGGGAACTTTTGGAGACAGTTTGCTGCAGTATATGTTTGCATATGTAACAGAGCAGAATTTGGCCCTTTATACCTAAAAATTACTAGTGGAGTTTGCCTATCTGTAAGAATTACTCTGGAGTAATCAATTTAGCATAAATTACTTTGGAATAACAATTTAAGGGAGTACAAATAAGATACACCACACCTGCAGAATTAGGATTTCTCGACCAACCATATGAACACATTTAATTTCAAATCATATGTAATTTTAAAAGCTATTCATGTCCATAAAATGCTGAATTGTAAATAACGCCCATTGACTAAAAGGCCTGAAGTTTATACTTCTCTAAATGTCTCCTTTGATAACCACTACAATGCACGCTATTTTCAACAGCCTAATTTAGGCACTCTACTTAAAAGCTATATAAAATAGAATTATGTCCTTCCATTAGAAAGAAATCAACTCTTCAGGCCATGCTTGTCATTTGTATCACAAAGAACTTCTCTTTTGTTCAAACAAATTTGTTATTCTGATTCTCACATTAACAGCACGTTGGAATATCAGACGTGCCACACCAATGAGATCACCTTCCTTAAATATTTGATTTATACTAAAAAAACCTGTTACGCCTTTTCTGTCACTATTTGCTTTGCCTCAACCATAGTTAGACTTCCCCTCCTTTCACCTGAATTCAAAGGCCTACAACTCTGTTTGCAATTATGGAAGGTTAACGTAGTAAGTTTTAGACAAGCATCTCATATACTTTTGAAACAAAAAAATAAAATACAGCAATTCCCCTTTACCCACCCCACATACTTAAAACATGACCTCTTTTGACTTGCTTTTATAGATTCTTGCAAAATCGTGTCATGAAAACTCACAGTGAAAATGACTGATATAGAAATAATTCACAGATAGAGCTGAGGTCTTTACTAGTCATGTTTGGCTTTCTTTTCCCTCAAGGTGACCGAGCTGTTTATTTTTAGTGGTGGCTCAATTTCTGAAATAAAAGGATCAACTCTGTGGCCGAGTTTAACCACTCACAGGGGGCATCACACATCTGTGGCATTTTTAAATGGAGTTGGCAACTGCATGGACATTGAAAATGCAGATTACACTTACAGTGTCTAGACTTTCATATATGTGCTCAGTTACAATTAAGTGAAGCAAAGGTGTACATATTATCCCTACTGCTATTCTGTTGCTACAGAGCTGCAAATGTGAAAAGCAATACCTTGAAATAAAGATTTCTTTGTTGTCCCTACATAGCAGCACAGTTTAAGTAAACACCAAAACTGTGGATGAGATGCTCGTTTTTCCAAAGATGTAAACATCAGTCCCAGTGTCGTAAACTTTGCTGTATAGGATGAGACAGAAGAGCTGAGGCAGAATGACTATCAAACACTAGTAACAGAAGCTTGTAGGCAGTTAGCAGGTTTCTGCAGTTTTTCAGCTTCACTTGTTGGAGGGTCTGCACTTGCTCGAAAGTTGAACATTGGACCTGCGCCACCATGTGCAGGACTCAGGGCTGGGTTCTGACGTCTGTTACTTTCAACAATACTTGAAGTGTTGGAAGCCAGGCTCTCGCGAGTACTAAAAAGCAAAATAAATTAAATAAACAAAACAAACAAACACCGCTACCCCCCATATATCTACCGAAGAGGAAAACTGACTGGGGCGTTTTAAAATGGGCTTCCTGTGTTTGCATGCAGTGTCACACCAATGAACCATATCAGTTTGATTATTCACATGCTGCTCCAAAAGAAACTGCAAATGTACTCACTGGTCAACAGGTGATCACACAGGTATAGTACTAAACAGACCTGAAGTTGTCCCAAAGAGTTTGTAAGTCTGAGCCAATATCAAACATCTGGATTTTTCATGAGGGCAAATAACTTCCATGTGAAATAGATCACCTTTCTTTTCAGGCTGGTGCATTGAAACACAGAAGTGTTTCACTTCTTATCAAACTGTCTGTACTGGGCTAGCTTGATTATCACTTCAAAAGTTTTTTTTTTTCTCTCTTACTTAATTGGCCTCTCAGAGTTGGTAAGACAACTCCCACCTGTTCATGCTCTCTGTATGTGTGTATATATACCTCCTCAATATATATTCCACTCTATATGCATGCGAAGAAGTGGGCTGTAGCCCACGAAAGCTTATGCTCTAATAAATTTGTTAGTCTCTAAAGTGCCACAAGTACTCCTGTTCTTTTTTTGAGAAGTGTTTCACTGAATCAGCCAGGTGGCTGAACTGAGCTATGAGAATTCTCCTCTGGGCAGTATTTTTATGCCTTGCCATTAGTGTATATATTTGCACACAGAACATTTCTGGTAGTTCTGACAAAACTGAAGACACTATTTTCCATTAAAGCTGTAATACTTCCAATTATGACATTTCTTGGAATTTTTCTAGCTGCTGGCATCCGAGCCTTGACATTCTGAATGCCCTCCACTATTAGGACTATCACGATGCAGGATTGGGTCCTTAAACAGCATTAGTGTCGTAATTTCACTTTATCTAATGTAGAAAGTTCTTTTAATGCAAGTAAATTGTTCATCTGTGGGAGTGGCTGTGCACTTAGCCCTTCTGAAAATTAGGCCATTTAATGAGGTATCTAAATAAGGACACAGAAGCCTAAATTTGAGCCACCAATTTTTGAAAATCTTGGCTATTGTATTTAAAGTCAGTTCTATCCCTCCTCCTCCTCCTCTTATATTATACCTCCTCTTTTATGTTCTACCCGTGAGGATATTTGCATGAAGACAGACTTTATTTTTAACGAATCATTTGCTCCTGCTATTTATTCTCCACCTATAGCCATAATTCTTTGTTAACGATAATTATTTCTGTGGAGATGAATACAAAACCATACCCAGAAGAATGAATTCAGGTGTGGAATAAACAGAAACAGAATTACTAAGAATCACTGATACCCAGTGGAAAACTTTGAGATAGGTTATAATAGGTACACTTCTGCTTACCATTGGCCCTCTTCTGCCTTGAGTATTACTCATTTGCTTCAATGGACAATTTGCATACCACTCACTGTGCGTGTGACAGGCAAAACACCCCCTCTCTCATTTTCTGACTTCTCTTCCTAAACTTTTAGCTGGGGATGGACAGATGACGGAAAAACAGCCTTTGTTTTTACAATTTATGAGTTCCCATTCTTTATTTCTCACATGAAGTCATATTATTCAATTTGTAACCATCATTTCCAGATTTTCAATCATTTTCAATTTTGATGTCACAAAATTGACCGTGACAACACGTATATCCTGAGATTGCCGTCATCCTGCAATGCAAGCTGTGTGTGCAGATTGATGGCAGGGTTAGGTATGACTCCAGAGGAGGGAAAAGCAGCAGGATTGCATGACCTTCTCTCTCTTTTTTTTTTTTTTTTATTAAAGGCACCTGGAGCCAACTTGAATAGCTGTATCAGCAAAATGTAATGTGAGTCTGATAGAAGTTTTTCCAATACGGATATGTTCAAGAATTTTACAGATAAAATACCTTCAGTGTCTTTTGACTTTAGAAGGAATTCTTTCATTATCAAGATCCTGTTAAAGTGTGTTTTTTCCAATTTGTCATCCTTTTAAAATATATATTTTCCTTTTATGGTGCTGAAATGGTAATTTTGGTGTATTTAGTACACTCAGGTGTACTAAATACGCCTGCTTCCTAGAAAGAAGCTCCAAAACCAATTTTTTTTATTGTAAAGTGGGAAGGTAATAATGGTACAGTATTTTAATTATAATTAAAAGGCCAAATTTACTCTTAACTCCATTTACTTTAATGGAGTTACACTGGTTTTGAAATTGACCAGAAGTACCCATTTTAGTTATCTCACAATAAAACTCATTCCTTGGGTACATGAAACCCCTTGAAATATCCAGAGTACATCCAGACTTAAAAAATAGCTTCTTGACTGTTGTATGTTACTCTTGATTAATTTTAATGGCTCTTGCCAAAAAGAGATGTTAAAAAGTGGGTAGTAAAGGCAGACAAAGAGAGGGATTATACAATAAACCTAATTTTAAAAACTGCCATTTCTATTTCCCATTTGACTTTATATAAAGCTAGTACAGCAGTCCAATACACTGAACTTATTTGTTCCATTATTAAGCTAGTTAAACTTTAAACTTTAAAAAGCTGGACAGAAATAGAGCTTTCAGCTTCAGTGCAAAGAATGAAGGCAGATAGAATATCTCCTTGAACTAACTGAACGGCAAATTTGAGGTACACAATCACATATGTGAATCCTGTCAGCTAGCCAAACAGTAGTATAAGAACTGACTCATATGCAAGCAACCCGGAGAAAGAAAAAGCTCTGTATGCCAAATAAGATCAAATTGTTTGGGTGGGAGGTGCAGAGTGCTATATGGGCAACAGTAAGAATAAGTGGAAGTGTACTTCCATTTAAAAAAATAAAAGATTAATTTGTAAGTATACCCATACTGCTGTCATAGTGGAAAGATGCTAAACATCTGCATAACATGTGATCAATAAAATGGATCCATTCCTAAACCTTCTAAGGTTATATGGCCTTTTTTTGCTGCAAGAACAGGTAAAAGAAATGGATACTCACTGTAACTATGGTTCTTTGAGATGTGAGGCAGATATGCATTCCACTTAGGTGTGTGCGCCTCAGCATGTCAGAGCTGGAGCATTTTGCCTAGCAGTACATATAGAGTTCAGCGCTTGCACCTCGTGGCGTAGCTCTTTCCCTTTCAGTTCCTTCGCAGCAAACACCCAGAGACTAGACTCCAGTGCAGAGGGGAAGGAGGGTGGGCCATGGAAAATACTTTGGCATCACATCTCAAAGAACCACAGTTTCTCAAAGAAACCACATCTCAAAGAACCACAGCCATTTCTTCTTCTTCAAGTAGATGCAGCTGTGTATTCCACTTAGGTGACTCACAATCAGTACCCACCCCAGGAGGAGGGGCTCAGAGTCTGCCTATACAAGGATTGCAGGACCACCCTACCAAAACTTGCATCTGCTCTGGAAGATGCTATAATGGCATAATGATTAGTAAACGTATGTGTGGACGACCATGTAGCAGCCCTGCAAGTGTCCAATATTGAGACATCATTGAGGAAAGCTATTGATATTGCTTGCACTCTTGTAGAATGAGCTCGCCGCTGCTGAGGAGGTTGAGCCGAAGTTATCGCATATGCAGTCTTGATACAGGATGTTATCCATTTAGAGTGTCTGTGAAGAGACTGCTTGACCCTTCAAACTATCTGCACATGACACAAATAAAGTGAAGCATGAAACAGTTTAGTCCTGTCTAGATAGATGGCTAGGCATCACTTGACATCTAATGAATGGAGACTCTGCTTCTCTGGAAATGAATGTGGCTTAGAAAGAACACAGGTAAATATACTGCGTGGTTCAAATGGAACGGAGAAACTGCTTTAGACAAAAATTTTGAGCGTGTTAGTAAAGTCACTTTGTCCTTAGAGACCTATATGTAAGGGGGCTTTGCCATCAGAGCCAACAACTCACAGACTCTCCTTGTGGATGTTACTGCTACTAGGAACCAGTGGCTCTAGAATCGGGGTGGGATGGGCAGCAGGGCCATAGCCCTCCCACTTTTTGAAAGTGGACAGGCCTGGCCTGTCCACTTTTCGCCGGGGCACCCTTCCCCCCAAGGCTCCACCCCCTGGCCAGGCCAACATGGAGCCTGGCCAGGGAGCCCAGGTGCTAACGGTGTGGGGGAATTGAGGGCAGCCCCGGCCTGTGTTCCCTCCCCACATGCTCTCCGGCCGGCCCAGGGCAGGTGGACGTGAAGGGTTCGCTCTCCCTGAACCAGCTCCTGCCGTCGGGGGGCGGGGGGGGTAAGTGTAGGGGGGCACATGCGTGGGAGCTGCCACCCATCCATGGTAAGAACCGCACGGGCAGATGTAGGGAGCTGCAGACCCTCCACCTGTCCTGGGCAGGGACATGGGTGGGGGTCTACTCTTAATAGGCCCCTGACATCACGGGCAGATGGAGGGTCTGCTGCAGTTCCCCACAGCTGCCCACGTGGCTCTCATCATGGCTGGGTTATGACTCCGAGGCCCTGCACCCTGGCCAGAGCCACACGGGCAGCTGTGGGGAGCCTGGGTCCCTGCACCTGCCCTTGGTGGAGGAGGAAGGGATGCAGGCAGGGGACTGCTTTTGCTCCCCTTCCCCCCAGGCAAGGGCGGGGCCTTGGGAGGGCAGAGCCTCCCCCCCACTCTTTTGAGAAGGCTCTGACACCCTTGCTAGGAACACAGTTTCATGACACAAAAGTGGAAGGGACAAGATGCGAGGGGTTCAAGTGGAGGGCCCACTAAAGCCACTAGGACTGTATTAAGGTCCCACAAAGGAACCGGCTCTCGGACCGGAGGATGGAGACAAAGAAGCCATTTTAAGAATCTTGCTACCATGGCATTGGATAAGACTGATCTTTTCTGAACGAGGCGGGGATGAAATGCCGATATCTCTGCCAGATCCCCTTCCAATGAACTAAGCACAAGTCCAACGACTGAAGATGCAGCAAGTACTCCAAGATGTCCTGGATAGAGGCCAGCACTGGTTGAATTCTGCAAGCCAAGGACCACACCAAAAACCATTTTCATTTCATTGCATGGGCTATTCTGGTAGAGGGCTTTCTACTGTTTGGTGGCTGTATAACAGATCCTACTCAACACTGCTATCCCTCCTCATTTGGCCACGAAGCAACCAGTCTGTGAGATGCAGGGAACTGAGTGCGGGATGCAATGTGTGACCACGATTCTAAGAGAGTTGGTCAGGATGGAGAGGAAGGGGTATGGCAGGCTGAACTGGTAGCGCAAGAAGGTTTGAAAACCAGCACGGTCTCAGATGGGCTGGGGCAATGAGAATGAGCTTGGCTCAATCCACTTTCAGATTGAGGCTGACCTCTGGGATGATCTGGGGAAGAGCATACAGGACAGCCAACTGCTAGCTGAGAAGGAAAGCGTCAGACAGGAAGCCCCATCTGAGGCCCCCTTGAGAGCATAACAGGTGACATTTCCTGTTGTGTCTCGTAGCAAATAGGTAGATTGTCAGAATGCCCCAAGTTGCAAAGGTGACCTGGAGGATGTTTGTCTTCAGAGACCACTTGTGACACAGGGAAAAATTCCTGCAGAGATGGTTTGCAAGATGATATTGGACCCCAGGCACATAGCCAGCTATCTGAGTAATGCTTTCCTCAGAGCAGAACTGCCACAAACTGATTGCCTCTTGACAGAGCCTCCTGTAGTGTGTTCCTATTTGCTTATTCACAGAATACATTGTGGTGGTATTGTCGGTAAGTATGTGAACTACCGAGCACCTGATATGGTCCAGAAAAGTGTGACATGCATTGTAGATAGCTCAAAGCTCCAGCATGTTGATATACAATGAGGGCTCCTGCTCTGATCATAGACCTTGAACTTTCAGCAACCCTCGATGTACTCCCAAACCCATCACGGAGGGATCGGAGACCACAGACCTGGTTGGCAAAGGCCAGATGAAGGGAATGCCCTGGCAAACGTTCTCTGGAGGCGTCTACCATTTCAAGGAGTCCAAGACCAGGTGAAGAAGACAGACTAATCTGTCCAGTGTGTGAAGAGTCAGACGGTAAACCGTCCTGAGCCGCATTTGGAGGGGGCAAAGGCAGGTGCAAACTGGACCATCTGGGTGTAAGAAGACACGTGGCCCAAGAATCCCAGGCACATCCAAACTGTAGTGGAAGGCTGACACCGCAGACTGAGGCAAAGGTAGCAAATCACCTGAAAACAGTCAATCGGCAGACATGCTCTCGAACCCATAGAGTAGGGCCCCAATGAACTCGAAGTGGGAACCAAAGTTGACTTCACGGTGTTTAGGATGAGACCCAGGTGGTCAAGCAAGCACAGTGTAGTGTCGATGTGAGGAAGAACGTCCCCTCTGGACTTGCTGCTCTCTAACCAGTTGCCCAGACCCGGAAAGACGTGGATTCCTTTCTTCCTGAGAAATGCCGTCACGACAACCATGCATTTAGTATAAACCCAAGGGGCAGAAGAGAGGCTGCATGGAAGCACAATATACTGAAAATGGCATTCCACTATGACAAACCGAAGGAATTTTCTGTGGCCCAGCAAAATTGCCACATGAAAGTAGGAGTCCTGAAGATCCAGAGTAGCAAGTCATTCATTTTGAGACAACACGGGAGGAGAGTTGACGAGTGATCATTTGGAACCTCATGTATCTGATATATTGGTTGATGTCATAAAGGTCGAGATTTAATCTTACCCCTGCAAGTATCGAAGCCAATGTGCTCCAGAGGACCTTAGCAGGTCCAAGTAGCTCATCATTAATGGGGAAGGCGACTCTCTGAGGGGCAGATGACTTTGGGATATCCACTAACTTGTGAGTGTTCTCCTGCAGAAACTCCACATGGATATCTAGGGAAGCAGCCACATGCTACAAAAGGTCCTAGTACACCTTGAAATCCTCTGGTACCGAAGGGGAGAAAGAGACCAGCACTGTGGAATTGTCCAGGGACAAAGATGGAGTGGTTAACTGTGCCAGACCTGGATCCTGCTCCAGAACTGATGGGCGTGGGCGGAATGACTCTGGAGGCTCTGCAAGGGGAAGGCTCACTGATACCTGGGCCTGTAGAGGAACGATGGTCCCTGTCACAGAGCTGGTCGGCGAGATGAGGGGTGGGACCTATGTGACTGAGGAGCATCCCATGGATTCCACGGAGACCCACGGGTAGGGCATTGGTGACAGTAGGCACTGGGCCAGAGGCCCCCACCCCGACTGCAAAACAAGTGACAATCTTGGTACCCAGAGAGCTCCATGAACGGCCACTGATGTTAGTCAGATGGTGGGACAGTCAGAGGATGAAGATCCTGACCTGGATTCCAAAGACTCCCAGACTTCAGGGGATAAAGGAGGAGCCAGACCTGAGGGTGAGAGCAACTGGTCCGACTCGCCCATAGCCTAGAATGATGAGGGAGCTGGGGCCGACGGTTGAAACAGTACAGGTTGTTTCTGGGGCTGGAAGCGGTGTCGACCCTGAAGTCAGCTGCAATACCAAAGTAACTGACAATGCCGAAATGGAGGGCAGTGAGTGCCAGTCACAATTAACAGGGCTGGAGAGGTCCATTGCGCACAGTCTGGTACTGATCCCACTTCTACTGATCATTACTGAAAGGGAAACCTCAGGATATAGTGCCAACAGATTCCCAGGTTCAGTGGCCCACCCAGCCTACGCAGCTATAAAAGATGCAGCCTTAGCAAAGTCCTGGACCAAGGATGAGGTCAGGACAGAAAGGCAGAAGAGGTCCATTGCAGCCTGATATGCTGCTAGTGCAGGAACAGCTAGTGCAGGAACAGCCAGTGCTGGCATCCCCCTCATTGGTACCAGACTCAATGGATGCTCCAGGGCCCCAGAGTCAATGGTATGGGGTCTCTGACCTCCTTGCATGGTACTGGGAAGCGGTTAATGGACTTGCTCCATCCCACACATCGGCCAATTCACCCTGTGCCGATCCACACTCCTTCTGGAGGAGGGACTGGGACCTGGAGCAGGCTCGGTTGGTCTTATGCTATCTTTTCCTCGGCACACTCGATGGGAAAACAACTCCTTCAGCTCTTCAGAGAGGCGCCAGCTCCAGGAAGTGAAGAGGCAGCACTCTCAGAACCAGTGGGTGAATTCTGATCTGACGAGGGCCTCAGTGCTGAAGCCGGCCTCGTGGCCTGTTTGAGCAGACGCTGCTTCAGACAAAGATCCCTTGCCACTTTAGTCCATTTGGTGAAAAATCTGCAAATAGAACACTGTTCCCTGATGTGACTTCGCCTAGGCACAGCAAGTACTGCATGTGGCGATCGTTGTTTGGGAATCACTCCCGCACACTATGGACAATGTTTAAATCCCGGTGAGGGCATCACCAGGGAAATACTTAAACTACCGCTAACTAACACTAAGTATTAAGGGTACTAATTAACTATATACAATTAGAAATGTCAGTAAAAATAAAAAGTGACAAAGAGTCCTGTGGCACCTTATAGACTAACAGACGTATTGGAGCATAAGCTTTCGTGGCATGCGTCTGACGAAGTGGGTATTCACTCACGAAAGCTTATGCCCCAATACGTCTGTTAGTCTATAAGGTGACACAGGACTCTCTGTTGCTTTTTACAGATCCAGACCTACACGGCTACCCCCCCTCTGATACACAGAACTCTGCCTCCAGCCACAGGTGGTAAGACGGAACCAAGTGGGGAATAGGGCAGCGCAGTCTCATAGCCAGGGAAGAAGCTACGGCCACAAGAGGCTGCCCCCTTCAGGTTCTGCTTGGGAAAATACTCTGGCTCCAGAGTGCAGGGCTGCACACACCCAAATGAAATACATGGCTGCATCTACTTACAGAAAAACCTTAATTACTCCTCCTTCCTTTAAAATTATATTTTTAAATTTACTGCTAGAAATAATTATCCCCATTAATGTGTCTTTTTAAAAAATAAATTACCCCAGTGATTTGGTGGATAGTGCAGCATGTAGCTGATTGGAGGCAAAGCAGTAGCTCTAAAAATCCTTGAACCAGGGAGGGATAAAAGTGCCAGAGAAGAGTTACCCTCAGCCATGGAGCAGCAGGGGAGATGTGAAACAAAACTGCATTTCATTCCTGCAGTAAGGCAGCTTTCCCTGACAGGCTGTGCTGTGAAACACTTGCTACTGTTTAGTAAGAGGAGGGACAACGATATGCTGAGGGATCAAGAGGCAGCACAGCACAAAGAGTTAGGTAGAAGCCTAAAAGTCAACCTACATGACTCTCATTCTGAGCCATTGAGTCAAACTCTGCTCTTAATTACACCATCATCATTCTGGATTAACTATCAAAGCCATTGGAGTTTTCTCTAGACTGACACCATTTTAACTGAAAGGAGAATCTGGCCGTGTGTGTAGAGATGAAGACTACTTTGCATACGTTCTGAGGCCCCCACTACAAACATTCATTTTTTTTTTTTTTATAAATTAACAATTTTGAGAAACTAAATCAATTTAAAACAGAAAAAAATATAATTTCCTTTTACCTAACAAGATTCAGATTTTATTTGTTGTAAAAGTGAAGGTGATAAATAACTTAGGTTTACAATAGGATACTGCAAAAGAACTATAGTACCACCTGTAAATTGTTACTTTGTCTTAAAAATCATTGGTCTGGATTAATTGGTTGGTTTCTAGGATACACAATGAGACTTGAGACCCAGTATACCAGGGCCATGGCTTCCTCTTAGATCAGAGAGGAGAAGCCTCAATGAAGGATTATTAAACTGGAGATGACACTGTAAAGCCTTCAGGGTGGGCATATATCAGCAACTGTCTCTTCCCATATGTTTCTAAAACTTCTAACACCATATAGAATCCTTGCACTCTCTTCCTAGACATTACATGCTAGACACCTCTGTTGATGCACTGTTTGGACATCTTCAGAGACCAAACTTCCTTAATACTTTCAGGGCTGTGGTACCTTCCTGAACCTCCCTCCACTCTTCTTCTAGGTAGAAGAGATTGCTCTTCAAATCCTACCAGTTTGGACTGCTGAGAGACATGGCTTCAGAAAGAGGATTTAAAAAATACCAGAGAAAAGCGTAAGTGGTATCTCTACGTTCCCTAATCAGCTATCTGTAATGTCTCAGCCAAAGACACTGCCACTACACTGTATCCATTCTTCCAGTTCATCTTGTTGAGGTTTCCCCCCGTCCTATTCTAAATACAACATAAATTAATCAGAAAAAGTAATACAGGAAAGTTTGGGGTGGAGGTACAATGAGCCTATGGCAAAAAGGCAGTGGTAAAATTTGTTGCTTTTGCCTATGTGAGGGAAAGAAACCAAGCCATCGGTCTGGATAGAGGCTTTCTGAGGCTGCCTAAAAATTTTGTCTAAAAGAATATCTGAAATAGTTTAACATATTCCCACAATCGCTCAACCATATGAAACACAGTAATAACTGAAAACAGAGCATTCTAGAGTGGTCTTTATAATTAATTTTACAGTCCTACCGTGGCGAATTGAACCCGCTGTCTACAGTAATGCTGCTGCTGTCCATGCTGTCCAGTCGAGCTGAATGGGTGGCTCTCTGGTTGCTGCTGTTTTCAGTTTCCTTGGGGGTGAGAAGAGTGAGATTCTTCTCAAACTTTCTTTGCAGATCCCTTTCTTTTTCCCGCTCAAGCAGCCACTGCATAGTGCCCACATCATCCCTGCTTTTTTCTTCCTCAGCATTTTTGTTTGTTCCTTCCTCTGAGTCATCGTCATCAGAAACATTGTAATAATCAAAGGTGGCTTCCTGGTTCCCAACCGGCTCTTGCTGTCTCTGTGAAGCAGGTAAAACTTGTGTAACTGGGGTTACTATAGCTTGTTCAAGTTTCTCACATCTGACTGGCAATGTGTCAGAGGGTGTCTTTTGATGGGGTTTTAGTAGGGGCACACTGGACTTGTGATAGCTATTCACAGAGAGTGTATTGTGCAGAGGTTTAAAAAGTGTATCTTTGCTAAATATTTCTTTCCTTTTGTCCAGGCTGCTTGATTCAGTGTTATGGTGCTGAACTAGTCGCCCATTTGCGATCACCTCAGGGGGCTGGCCAGCAACTGGACCACTACATGGCCCTTTAGGGGATTCCTCTTTGTGTACCCCAGGTTCTCTGGCTATGTGTTGGGACTGTCTTTCTGAGGGAGAAAGTTTTTTTATTCCATCTGTTAAAGTCACTGAGTCATGGTCCTCTTTGTTTTTTCCCAGTGGTGATGGAGCAGTAAGTACAGTCTCACTTGAAGTGTTGCATTGAAAATAATCATCAATTGCCGATTTTGTTGTGCAGGAGTTGAGCTCACTATAAGATGGTAAATTCTCTGTAGGCTTGATTTGTTCCAATAAGCCGCAGGAATTGGGGGTTTCTACATTGCCACTAACTATTTCGGGTACACACACATCTTTATAATTTGCAGATGAAATCAGACCCCTTTGATGGCTGAGTGACTGCGAAGGCCTTAAGGTACTGTCATCAATATATGCTTGGCTTGTTGTTTGGTCATCTGGGCTACATCCTTCAGCTACGTCTTCAGGTGTACCTAAAGTAGCAGAACCCAGAGGTCCTTTAGAGTTGTCCATTGATCTAGACCTTTCCTTGGCTTTGTTAGACCTCTCGTTCCTTGACCTTCTATCTTGTGTATGGCTGTGGCTTCTATGGACCTTGGAGTGGGAGCTTCCCCTTGAAGGTTCAGGAAAAGGCATCTCAGTTCTTCTTTTGGCCAGTTCACCAGATACATCCCATTCTGGTGTCATGGGAAAGTGAGACTCAATCACATTAGGATTGCTGTGCATGATAAAATTGTCTCCTTTGTGTTCTATTATGAAACAGCCTTCCCGTGGGGACCTAGTAAGGGGATCATAGAACTCATACTCTCTTTCACCTGGTATATCCAAATGGGAACCATCTGAAGGGTCTCCTTTGGACACCCGGGTCTTGCTGTGTGACCGAGATTTTCCATGAGACTTTCTGTGATTCCTACTCTTTTTGCTTCGCCCACTATGGTGAACTGAAGATCCAGCTTTGCTTCTTTGAGTTTTTTCTTCTTCAAGTTTCTTCATTAGTGCAGTATGCCTCATTACATTTTCCACAGTCAAGTCTGGGTTAATGCGCCTAATAATCTCCATTTCTACCTCCCTAGGTATAGTGGTAGGGGTGTCTTCATCCCTCAAGGGCCATTCCTCAGGAGGAAACTGGGCAGAGAAATTGGACAGCTGTTTTGCCTTGTCCTTTTTAAAGCTTAGCCGAAACAATTTTAGTCCAAATTTTTTAGACTGCTTTTCTACATCTTTAGGCTTTGAGAGTGTCTCTGCTTTATAAGAAAAATTTACAGTACTTTTACTTTTTTCAGTGGGTGGTACCTGACACAGAGAAGGAGGGCAATATGAATCTTTACAGTCTTTTGCTGATTTCCTCTGTAGGGTGGACGCATGCATGCTGTGCATGTCTTCTCTGCAACAATGGCAAGAGTCGCAGTGGTTTTTGGGTAAAGTTCGGTCCCTGACACAGCCTGAGGTGGAGGGAGTTACAGTTCCTTGTTGTGGAGAGGTACACTGAGACCTGTCAGGTATCCTCTCATCCAAATGGTACCATTTACTGTTAGTTCTTATGAGGGATGGGGTTATAAAATAAGTCTGTGGGGTCACGATGAAATAGCCATCTGGAGTTGGATATATTTTCCTCTCTCGTACAAGCATGTTCAAGGTATGTCGAAGAATTTCAGGACTGGGAGTTGGCACGCCTAAAACAACAGTAAATACATATGAGCTACTGTATAATCATGGAAAGTTTTTAGGCTCCCCTCCCACCATCACAAACAGAGTTTTGCCAACACAAAAGTTATAGTATGCTGAGCAAACAATTCAAACTGAGCACATTGATAGGCATTCTGTATTTCCACTTCTCTCCTACATTTCAGTCACATGAATTATTAACTAAACAAAAAGAGGACATTAATAGAGTGTAAAAAATAACACTTTAGTTACTTCCATTGTGTAGGTGACCTTAAACTACAAAATGGAAAGAATACAAAGAAAAGAGAATCAAGGGAAAAGATCTAATTTTTATTATTCTAGTCAAATATTTACATCCCAATGCATCAATATTTATGTATTAATTATGATTTACAGCAATGTATAAATAGGTGCAAATAACATTTTTTTTTTCAGATAAAAATGCAATAGAAACAAAGCACACAGGAGAACCATACCTCCAACACAATCCAACTGGCAGGACTTTCCCACCAAACCATTCCCACATAAACAAATGTCCCCATAAGGCTCTTACCTCCTCAGCCTCTCCAAGAAAAAGACTATTTGAATTACATAGATCTATTTTATTCAAAGAAACGTGTTGATTATGGTGAATGCTGTTATTTATTTGTCTTCTAAAAACTTCCCCAAAAGAGTTGCCTGGCCTTTAAGTGGAGTCTGATGGACCACATGCTTGAGTGTAGATATCAAATACATGCAGAAGGAATACCTTATTATTGACTACATAAATCCACATAGGTCATTTTGTGGACTGGGCCTTGGGACCTGATCCTGCATAAAAATTTCCATTGACTTCAGTGGTGCAGGATCAAGTCCTTAATACTTCATTCAGCACCAAATAAGGCCCCAGCTAATGTGTAGGAGAAGCTAATGGCTGGGCTGCTCTCTTCTGTGTCTCCTCCTGTATATGTATATGTCGGAGACACAGAAGAGAGCAGCCCAGCCATTACGTACACCCATTCTGAAATGTATACCCACGTTTCAGAGGTTAGAGTTTGCAGTTACACTTTGCTACTTGTATTTGAGTACAGCAGGACGACGACATGGGACCAGCACAGTGAACAACATGCTGTCCAAGAGCTAGCGTGCCGTTGTGGCAATTACAAACTGACTTCAAACACTGGCTCTTGGTGTTACCATGTAACTGTGAGGGGAAGGGACAACAAAAATGTCCACATTTTGGAGCTTCATGTGCTAAAATGAAGAAAAGTATTTCTGATTCCTAAATGACTAAATTAATCTATAGTTTAGGAGGATGATCAAAAATAAATAAATAAAATAAATGGCATGGAACCAGTCCCTATTCTTCACCACTGCTTTCTTTCAAGGCAAAAACTCTAACACACAACCCACACATGAAATACAATAGTTGAAACAGATGTTTATACAACCACCAAAAAAGAAGAGAAAAAGCTTTCATGCTTAATATTGAAGGAAACCTTTGTGACATGGGAATTAGTCACTTTTGCTCAATGAATTGGAGACTGCTCAAGAACAGTTCATTGGTGCAAGTTAGTCAACTCATTTAGTACTAACAGGATGGGATCAGATCCTGCAGTAAATTTCTGGTTTCACCAGCTTACTCTTCAGGGAGACTTACAAAAGGGAGTCTTTTTCCACTGCTGAACAGATTACAGGATAAGAAACACCAAGGTTTAGGACAGTTCTGAAGTTCTTGTTGCATGTACACCTTAGGAAAGAGAGGGTTTTCCATCCATTTGTTCCCAGGACTCCGAATAATCTCATCCTTGCTCTCATAAATGGGGAGAACAGAACCCTCCTGATCTCTAACCTTGAAAATCTTTATTTTATTTTGTTTTTTAAAGGGTGTTGAAACACTGGCTTCTGCTAACCCAGAAGAGACCAGTTGGATTAAGCTCCTAACTGGAATTTACCTGGGAAATATGAAGTAGGGGAAAGGTCCAGTTGAGGTCCATTCCCCTTATTCTTTGATGAACTCAGTGGAACCCTAGCCCATAATCTCACAGAAGAGCAACCTACTGGGGAGATCTCTCTTGTATAACTCGAGAGGAAACCTGCCTGTATCTGCCTTGCTGTGGCTCATGTGGGGGTGGATTCTTCTCTACTTCCTCTGCCGGCATCTTCTAAAAGGCCTTTTTAGTAGCCTGGCCAAGAAAGTGTTAATGCAAGTAGGTTCCAAGCCTTCATTATATGTGTGACTTGCTGGTAGTAGGCTTTAACCTTCCAAAGGCCAAAAATCTCCCCCACTCTCCACGTTGGGAAGGTGAACCCAGATGCTGCTCTCTCAATTGGCAGAAGGGTTCATGCATCGGAGACACAGATAGCTCTTGATGCTGAGAGCATTATAACTATGCAGTCTGGGCAGTATCTCCCTCTTTGCTTCCTCGGACAGCAGCCACCATGCTGACCAAAGATGTGGGTGTCTGTCTGGAGACAGAATTCGGGCTGTGGAAAATGAGGAGGGATGCTAAGAAATGAGTGCCAACATTTCTTTATTCCTCATTAGTTTTGTCTGTGTTAAAAGGACGTGTGGAGCAGTCACCACTCCTGAATTGGGAGTCCAGAGCAGAACAAAATCTTTTGCATTCAACTACTAAAGGTTATTTTTTTTAAAAAATTAATATGGAAAGAGATGCAGTGTTTCTTTTTCAAGGTTTGACTGCTTAAAAACAAAAAGCAACAAAAAACTCTAGTTCCACCTGCACCATATCAAACCCTTTTGAGTTGTATTTTTCTTGCGGCCTTTTCAGTCAACATTTTAGCAAAAGGCAATTTTAAAATTTCTTTGTGAAGTAAGTCATTATCCCCTTTTTTCTTTACAGTCAAAAGCTCTCTTACATAATACACATGTTCTTAATAGGAGCGTCTAGAGTGCATTTTACAGAAAAGAGGAATACAAAGTAAAGTGTTTTTCTCTCTTCCATACGTGAAGAACATTTCAATGAGAAAGCTAAGCTATTACTGTCCAAATTTCATTAGAGTGGATTCTAATATATGCCAGTGTTTCACTAGTTTAGCAATTGTAGTTGTATGTTTTTGCACACACACAGCCCTAAGCCCTCCTGAAGTTTTGACATAAACCAACAATAGCCAAGATATAGAGAACTCATGCTAACCATTATCCCTAACTCATCCCATTAGAGGGTACACTGTATTGCAGTATGTATAGTAACTACTTTCTTATCTGGCTTTGGATGATATTTGTATTTAGAGGTGTTTTTACTGGGTCAATTACCAGGAATATTTGTCAGGAAAGGTTTATAATGGAGCTGTTCAGAAGCTGAATAGGAACAATATGGACACAAGAGTGAGAGCAACAGGAAAAAAGAAGCGGCTGAAGAGGAGTACTCAGGGCTTGTTTACACTACCGCTTAAGACATTCAGGATTGTGAAAAAGCCACCCCCCTCACTAACGTAAGTTAGATTGACTTAAAGCGGTATCTACACCACTCTATGTTGGTGGGAGATGCTCTTCTGCAGACATAGCTTCCGCTTCTTGTTGAGGTGGAGTATTTATGCTGACAGGAGAGAGCTCTCCTGTCAGCGTAGCATGTCTTCACCAGAGGTGCTACATCGACGCATCTGCGCTGACATACTGCGGTAGTGAAGACAAGCCTTTAAGATTCCAAGCTGTCTTCCCCCACCCCAAATTATGGGTCACATACATTTCATGAAATAGTCATCAAGGTAAGGCAAGAGAACTCAGATTTCCCCTTCTCCCTTTCCAGTGGGTGTACCCTTGCTACAGGAGATCATTCTGGAAGTAGTAGCAGAGACACACACCATCTTGAATGAGCAGGGCACACCAGCAGTAGCAACGAATGGGAATGTCTAAAAAAAAATAGGCAACTGTGTACTGGCAGGTGGACAACAAGAGCTTAGCACACACACACACAGTGCTCAAAGGCTTGTGTTATCTCCCTCAGCAAACACAAAATAATAATATGCACCCCCCCCCCAAACCTCAAGCATCTACAATTAAAGAACTTGAAAACTATACTCTCAGCTTGAGCAGGCTCTTAGCATAGGGCAGAAGTGCCAAGAATGAATACAGTGCACACAGAGCCGGATATGTATTATCTGTTGATGTTTGGTTCATACTATCAAAGTGCATCTAGGTGCTTGCTTTGCGAATGCTGTCCCTTCCTCCTCTACCCTTAGTTTTACCAGTGGCAGTGAACCAGAAAGCCAAACTCTCTCAGCTTTTCTTTGTGTCTGTGTACAAGATTCACTGCACGATTCAGTGTTACTCCCGCTGAAGTTCAAGGGTAGTGGTGCAGAAGTCCCTTTTCATGCTCCCCTTTTCATTCTAGAGATACAGTTCCTCATGGAGACACAATGTCTCCAGGCAGGACACCTCACCATTCCCTACAAAGGACTCCCCTGCACGGGAATAATGTAGGCCTCAATCTTTAATTTTACTTGTTTTTTCAATACTCGTTTAAAAAATAGGAAGAAAAAGAAAAGAAAAAAGCTTTCTCCCGGGAGCTTTATGAAAGAGTTATTAAAAGAGATTGAAATGGATCTTTTGACACTGTTATGGTTGTTATGTAAAAAGCATTGCAAATGCATTTAAAAAAAATATGTATAATTCACCCAACAGACCAGAATGACTATAAAGTGTTGTGTAAAAGACTCTTGAAACATTAGTTTAGCTGATGCTCTGTAGTTTCACTGGGAGACTAACTCTTATAGACACAGAGTGTGAGCAAAAATCGTACGAAAATATAATTACCTGGGCAGTAAGCAATTTTCCAAGTTAAATATGTCAGCCTTCTCTCTTCCCTTCTACTTGGGGGAAGTTAGCTCCTTTGCATCTCTCATGTAGTCTGAAGATATCCCTTTATCACATCCACCATACAATCCCCCATTTCTGCATCTCAGCAGCACTACACACTAAAATTCGCTAGTGGTTTTATTATGGTCACCACTTCTCAGGTCCATTGGAACGAATAAGTCCATATAAAGGGAAAGAGATCCAGAATTGAATGTGGCTTGCCTGCCTGGCAGCAGAACGCACTGACACTAGGCTGGCTCCCACTACTGTTTTTTAAAATATTTTTGCATATGGTACAGTTTAAATGGTCCCATGATAGCTGGAGGGTGCTTCCTGTAGCCCATATTCTGGACTGAATAAAAACAAAGTGTGAAGTCCAAAGGGTTTATTTACACCAGGAAGCACTTTGCACCAAGTTAACAAGCAGCTGCCATGAGATAGCACTTCTACTGATTTGTTTAATTTAATATACAAATGTAAAGGATAGAAGGAAAAAATGCAAAGAACAAAACCGTCTGCCAAAAGGTAATTTTTTTCCCTTTTAAGTTAACACTTTTCCGGTCCTTCTTTCCCATTCCTATTATTTCCTCTTCTTTCTCATCATTTTCCCTACCTATCCATTTCCTTTCCACACTCCTTTTACTTCCCTCCTGGTTGGCCATGTTCTTTCCCCCAAAATAGTTGCAATACATTTCTGTTAGCATTTGGTTTCACATCTGAAGTGGGGAGAGTGGGTGAGATTGTCCCAGTGTATTATAAACAATGTCAGCAAAAATATATGACCCTGAGTGGTTAAAGAGAGCCCTCCATCTACACTAGGACTTTTCACACTGTCTAACTCTACTGCTAGCACCAGATGATGTGCAGGTGGAAACAATATTTGACAACTGTAGATCAAAAAAATGTTTCTAGTCTACACTAATACTTCCAAAGTTCCTAGCAGTGACAGAACTGAATAGGGCTAGAGAAACAGTGCAAGAAGCCCTGGGATAGACAAGACTATTAGGTAGAAATAGGATCCATCTATTTAGGTTATCATAATGTGCTCATCACGGTCGTACTTGGTACCTTCCAGAATTAAAAAGATAAACAAAGTGATAAAAACCTGTAAAGTGGGGATGAGAAGGGCTCAGTCCTGCTCCCACTGAGTCACTGGCAAAGCACCCATTGACTTTAATGGGAACAAGACAGGACCTGAAGGAGGAAGATAAGTCAAAGCTCTAAAAACCCCCATTTGTTCATGTTCCCCTCCATTAACCATTTGATAGCTCTATTCACTTTGCCTTTTGCAAGTTTTGAAGCTTCTGCTGAAGAGAATAAGAAGCCAAGTTGGTCTTTTTGCTGCTGCAAACAGCTTGGTTATTCTGCATGCAGAAGTCCAAGTAGATGGATTTGCATATTCACTGTATGATTACTGAAAAATAATGGTACAGTGATTATACAAATATCTCTGTTCTAATAATAGTTGTCCAGCAAGAAGAGTACAGATATTTGCACATTAGTTTGAGATTAGATATAGACTGATGATGCAAATTGGATACCCAGAACCAATCAAGGTGCAGAGCTGTTGGTATTGGAAAAATATTACTGTTATGCTTTCATATCTGTACAGCATCCTGCCATTCTGACTGGTGAAAACAGTTCCATTTCAGTAAGACATATAATTGCCAAAATTCATTTTTTGAAGTCAAGCCCTTTCTGAGTTAGATCTATATCCTCACACCATTTCAGTAATGGGATTCCCAGTTTCTTTGGGTAGTTACATGTGTGAATGGATGGGATACCATAGCACTTTACAAAAATTAATGAACTGAGCCTCATAACTCAAATAGTGAAGAGGACAAAGGCACTGATACACAGCAATAAGGACTGCTTGGTAAGCTGGGCACAAGCAGTATATGTTTCAACACAGCTAACTGTAAAGTCATATATCTAGTAGATTCTATACGCCTGATGGAATTTTGCACACAATATTTTAAAATTCTGCCTATTTTATTTGTCAAAATAACGCAATATAACCATGCTGGTTTCAATTATTTTGGTAATTTATTTAAACTACAATACATTGGATGGAGAATCGGAGTGGAGAGTATTGGAGGAAATCCCCAACCCCCCTCTGTCTAATAGTAATGTAGCTAGTATTGACCCTTTACTTCTAGTTATTAGTCAACAAATATATGCAGCCATATGCTCAGTGTTACATCATAGGCAACTGAGGAGCAAGTGAGGGCTGGGGACTCAAACTCACAATTTATATTGGCTGCTGACCATCTCCAGAAAGGTCAGTAGCAAACAGTTCATGGAGCACATTCTGATAGGAAAAAATATTCAGTTCAAAAATGTAAAAGTAGTTCTAATCCCTAAAGCTCCATAAGCATTTATAAGGTCACACTGTCCTTTACAATAAGGCTCTTTTACGCCACTCTGGCAATGTAAAGGAACCTTAAAATTTTTACAACTGTTTTATATTTCTGGGGGAATTCACTAAGAACAATGGGAACACTTCATTAAGCAGGCAGGATGCTACATTCTGCTCTGCCTGAGGGGACAGAGTCTGCCCCACGCCTACCTCCTCAGAAACACCCCAAAGCCCTACTCCTCCACACCAAACGTTCTGCAATAGTGAGCGAGAGGGACAGTGTCTCTCACTCACACAACTGCCTAGCCCCAACCCTTAAGGGTGATTTACATCTCTACCAGCAGCTCTGGGTATCCAAACCGACCTGCCTGCACTACCAGAGAGGAACACGTGACCGCTCTTGCAGCTTCCCTTTGCTTCCCCATCAGAGGTCATTTTTTCTGCAGGGAAGCAAAGAAATCTGCGGGGGCCATGAATTCTGCACACATGCAGTGACACAGAATTCCCCTACGAGTGTAGAATCTAGGAACACACAATGTAGGCTGAACTTACAGAATAGGGGACTCTATCCTAATAAGCAGTGCCTCTGAAAAAGATTTGGGGGTCTTGGTGGATCATCAGTTGAACATGAACTCCCAGGCAACACTGTGGCCAAAAGGCTACTGTGATCCTTGGATGTATAAAAAAGGAAATCTCAAGTAGGAATAGAGAGGCTATTTTACCTCTGTATTTGGCCTTGCTGCGATCGCTGCTGAAATACTGTGTCCAGTCCTAGTTTGAGAAGGATGTTGATAAATTGGAGAGGGTTCAGAGAAGAGCCATGAGAATTGTTAAAGGAGTAGAAAACATGCCTTTAGAGTAAAAGATTCAAGGAGTTCAATCTACTTATCTTAACAAAGAGAAGGTTAATGGGTGACTTGATCAGTCTAAATACCTACATGGGGAACAAATATATGAAAATAGGCTCTTCAGTCTAATAGACGACAGTATAACACAATCCAATGTCTAGAAGTTGAAGCAAGACAAATTCAGCCTGGAACTGGGTGTAATCTTTTTAACAGTGATGGTACTAACCATTGGAAGAATTTACCAAGGGTCACGGTGGATTCGCCGCCACCATCAACAATTTCTAAATCAAGATTGGATGTAGTGTTTTTTAAAAAAAGATTTGCTCTAGTTCAAACGGAATTATTTTGGGGAAGTTCTATGGTCTGTTATACAGGAGGTCGGATTAGGAGATTACAATGGTCCCTTCTATCCTTGGAATCGATCAATAACCTTATTTTGCAAGTGGAGAAACTGAGGTAGAGAGGTTAAGTGACTTGCCAAAGGTGTCAGCAATAGACACTAGAGTCAGAAATAGAAACCAGATCTATTGGTTTCCACAAGATTATCCTTGCAGTGTAGACATTTGGGCTCAGATTGGAGCCTGGGCTCTGAGACCCTCTCCTCTCACTGGGTCTCAAAGCCTGGGCCTGAACATCTACACTGCAATTTTATAGCTCTGCCGCCTGAGACCCACAAGCCCAAGTCAGCAGACCCAGGCCAACCATAGCTACATCGCGGGTCTTTTATCGCAGTGTAGCCATATCTTGTATGTTTGGGACCTGGAAGAAGCCTGAAGGCAAGAGGGCAGCAAGAGGGGTTTGCTGGCTAGTGTCCACCCAACCAGAGAGCTAGGGCCAGAGGGCTCAAGGAAGGAGGAACAGCAGAGGGATTTCTTGCTGACTCTAGGCCAAAGAAACCGAGCTACGGTCCAGAGAGGGCTGAAGGCAGGGAAGCAGCAGAGGAACTGACTTGCTGACTTCTCCAAGGCTGCAGAGCTGGATCCAGAAGAACCATGAGGGCCAGGGGGAGTGATGGATGCTCCCAGCAGAGAGGTGGTGGGCGTGTGGGGGAACCTGCTGGAAAGAGCAGGGTTGCACTCCAGCTCGGGGGGCTGGCATTGCTGTCCTGGTACATGGATCGGAGTGGGCTGTGCTGAGCTGGGGCATGGTGAGGGATGCCAGGGCTATATGTTGCATATACTGTTTGGACTATGCTGGGGGAAATCTGGACTATGATTGTGGGACTTTTATTATGATAAATGTACACAGAACATTTGCAATAACTGAACCCCACAAGGGCTATATTTATACTTGGGAAGACTCTGGAGACTAATTCTGGGATTCTGAAGGAGGGAAACTGAGGCAGGCATGCCTGTCATGACGTGGCCTGCCGCAGAAGGATGCTCCTGTTGGGGCTGCCAGTGACACCCTGACAATATCCTGTTTATATGTAAACTCCCTCACCATCTCCAGAGGCTGGTCGTCTTTCTTTCTTGTTCTACTCCCCCACTAAAGAGAAGCACCAGTAAAAAAATAATATATATATATTAGAGATTCTGGCATTTAAAATACTGTATGACAGCAGCGGAGTTATTTAAGATTATGTAGTGCTTTAATAATTCAAAAGCAGAAACTGTCTGGACATTGAATCATCAGACATGTACATTTGCTGCATCTCAAGAGAGTCTACTGTGCCTTCCACAGAGCTTCCAGACAGAAGATTATGTCTTGTTTGTTGCTCACAAAGAACACTGACCTAAGGTGAACTCACTTAATGTAAAGTACATCTTTTCACTGCTGCATATACATTGGGCATTCAATGTAAAAATGAATGTACAGCAATTATATATTTTTGAGGTGGACTTTACCTCAGTGCAGCAGCCATCTGAATATCACTTCTTTACTTCACAAGTGAATATTAACACAGGGGCACGTATTCTGTTACAGAAATTTTCAACACTGTAAGCTGATTTGGTTAACAACATTACAAAAAAATCTGTAAAAACTATTAAAAACAGCAAAGTCATTATATACCCATAAACTTTAGCTATAAGCTTTGTTAAAGCCAGGTTCATAGTCACTAGAGGGTAGATGCCAAATGCAGGAAAAGAGGTTAAATTCTTAGCTGTTATCCTGGATTTAATAGATTTACATTTAGTATATGAGATTTTAAATCTGGTCAATAAACATAATGCAGGATTTCATAAACATCTTCTTGCACGATTCTAAATTAGAATATTACAATATTCACAGTAGTAGTGCTCTCTCTTTAAAAAGAAAGACTGACAAAACACAATACACATAAATAAGATGTTTATTATTATTACAAACATTTTTTTCCCCAATACGAGTGTATAAGTTTATGAAAAATACATTTTAAATAGTGTTTAACTGGTGTTAAATCTTCTAAAATGATTTTCTCCTGAGCTGGCACTATGGCTTAACAAGGGATAAAAGAAACATTCTGATTGGCTCATGAAATACTAGTTTAAGATGTAGAGTGGTTGCTATGTGATGTTATAAATAATTAGCATACCTTATTTCAGATATAGCTGTGGCCCAGATTTATGTCTGCACATTGGCTCAGCAATCTACAGGGCTAGTATGCAACTGTAAGATCCTGCACTGAGGAAAGAGGTTTATTTTTCCTCAGTCTGAGAATGGCAACTGTGGTTACGAAGTTTACACATGCCATAAAACCCAGGGAAGTACCTGTCTTTACAGCACAAGTGACCTTGTGACAAGTGGCTACTGTGAAGACCCTACCTATGCCAACTGGAAGGGTTCTCCCCTTGGTTTAGGTCAGTGGCTCTCAACCTTTCCAGACTACTGTACCCCTTCCAGGAGTCTGATTTGTCTTGCGTATCCCCAAGTTTCGTCTCACTTAAAAACTACTTGCTTACAAAATCAGACAAACATACAAAAGTGTCACAGCCACACTATTACTGAAATATTGCTTACTTTCTCATTTTTACCATATAATTATGAAATAAATCGATTGGAATAGAAATATTGTACTTACATTTCAGTGCATAGCATATAGAGCAATATAAACAAGTCATTGTCTGGATGAAATTTTAATTTGTATGGACTTCGCTAGTGCTTTTTATGTAGCCTGTTATAAAACTAGGCAAATATCTAGATGAGTTGATGCACCCCCGGAAGACCTCTACATATCCCCAGGGTACACGTATCCCTGGTTGAGAACCACTGGTGTAGAACCACTCTGAGGAGAAGTAGCTAAGCCTACAGAAGAATTCCGTCGACCTAATCTTGTTTACACCAGGAGTTAGTTGGCTTAGCTATGTCGCTCAAGGGGGTAGATTTTTCACACCCTGAGGTATGTAGCTGGGTTGACCTAACTTGTTAGTGTAGGCCCTAGACATGCAAATGTTCCTACATGGTGAGAGAAAGACAAATTATTTGACAGTATAGAATTTAGAATTACGTACTCAGTAATGCTCTCCTCTTAGTTATTCACAATCCAACTGGGGAAGAGAAACTATTAATATATAAAAGGATATGGGATATTTTAAAACACCTATTGAGAAAATACTTATTCTCAAAAAGCTGGGACTCGTTAATTTCTATAAGGGATGGGGAGACAAATGGAAAGACCAGCCAGCACCAAGAATGGTCCCCTTCACTGGATGATGTGGCTCTCCTGAAGAGAGCTAATACAGTGATATTCAATATTTTAATTATGTTATGACTGCAAGGGTGGAAGGGAAAGGAGTTCCTTTTTAACAGCAAAGTAGAAGAACAGTGATGGGGAAAAAACAAAGCAAAAAAATAGTTTAGGACTTTTTAAATTTGTTTTTGGGAGGGGTGAGTGGGGGGGGGGATGGGAAATGCAAGATAGGCTTTTTATTAATCTCAGACTTTAGAAAGACCACGTACTCCTTGCTGGAAAAAAGGGGGAGGCGGCAAGAGACTGTGCCAACTTGCCTGGGGATACTTGCAAGCATAGACTATAAAATATTCCAGCCTGCTGAATTATTTTTGTGTGTGTTTTTGTCTGATAGGGAGCAGCAGAAATACCAAACCAACCAATACTCACATTCATAAGAAACTCAAGGGATGTATCTAATAATTTAGAATTTCAAGTACCTAATCAGGTTTTTGATAAATGATATGGATTACAAGCTTCCTCCCAATGTTTCACTCTTTGGAACCTTCCCTATACTTACTAAAGGAGTGTTACTGAAGTAAGCCTGACTTGGAGAAAATAACTGAGACAAACTACACTAGAACTAGAAGTGTGAACTTTGATTGCCCTCTCCACCTTATGCCCCACATAATGGATCATTAACTTTGCAGTATGCAGAGATCACTGGAGAAACTTTATAAATAAAACCACAGGCTGAGACAAAAAACTAGTGTTTACAAAATATACGGTACTTACTGTACTTTCTCCAGATATATCAGAGGGCAGAATTGAGCTTCCTTAAAGAACCCCAAACACTGTAATTATTTGAATGGCAGACAAAAATCTTTATTTTAGACATAGTTCCAAATCCAGAATTTTTTTCTCTTTTCAAAATCTCAAGACTTACTATCAGCCATAGGGAAAGTCCTACACACTATAAGGCTGCACAACTCCATATGCTCTGTTATCCTACAGTTTAAAAAAAAAAAAAAAAACAACCCCAAAACCAAAAACAGAGACATATATATCTAGCTATAACAGGAGTTCCAAGGCAGAGTAAGATATATATTTTTTTGAATATAGAAATTTAAGTAATTAATCTTTACACCAGCGATGGGAGGTAGGTTAGTAATAGCAACCTGTTTAAAGGTGGGGAAACTGAGGCACATAGCGGCTAAACAACTTGCCCAAGGTCACCGAGCAAGCAAGCAGTAGAGCTGGGATTAGAACTCAGGAGTTCCTGATGGCCACCCCTGTGCCCATTCCTTTTATATTACACTGTCTAGAGATGCCTACACAGGGTGCCTTTTGCATCATTCACCAACCCCAGATATAGGCTGTTGGTATGGAGACGACATGCACCCGCACATTATTTTTAATATTTTTCCTTTTTTAAGTGTTACCGTGTCTGGGATATTTCCATGTCACCATTTTATAAAGAATTATTAGCATATACTGACATAAAAACCACCTGAATTTAACAGAAGAAAAATGCATTTTTATGAAACGCCATCAGCAAGACTGGTTATGATAAAGTGGCCAAATCTATAGCTGCTAAAGACTTTTGGTCATAGTGGGGAGAGGTGTCAGCTCCAAGAGCAGGCCTCCCAGCTTTTTAAAGCTATGGAGAGTGGAGAAGGTAGAAGGCAAGACCAGCATCGGAAGTCTGAAGGTCTATGAAAAAAAAACAAAAACTACTGACCTCCTTTAGATTTAAACATAACCCCACTGAGGCAGACACTAATATTCTTTATTATTTGTACCATGCCACAGCAGTTTTGCCAGCCTGTCCAAAGTGGCTGGGAGGGCCACTAATTCAGTAGATGGGAATCCTGTTCTTGGAGACGGAATGATTTTACACGTGTACATGAAGGACTCTATCAGAAATGATTGCATGAGGAATGGACAGTTCCTTTTGGTCTGTGATTAAGTAAATAAAACTCTAAATGACCTAGTAAAAACCAACATGGAATCTACCATGTGGAGTAAGTGTACTTAGTTCCTGACACACACTTTCTATCCCAGCATGCTCCCTTTCCAATTTTAGGGATTAAAAAGGCACAGTGCAATCCAGTGCCACATGTACATTGCTGATTAGCTTGTTTGGGCACATTTAAGTGCTATGGTAAGCAGGCTATTCAGGGGATATTTAAGGAGTAGCTATACCTACCTCACACTGGTCCCTAAGTGCTTTAAACACAACTAAATACAACACTGGTCCCTAAGTGCTTTAAACTATGATCCTGCAGAAGTTTCAGATATTTCGCAAGAAATATTGGACAAGCATATTCAATTAAAAAACAGAAAAGAAAAAATAGGCCAGAATATTATACTGATTTGTAAATGTTCAATATAACCTCTGTAAATTTCTTCATATCGTTCACTGAATTAGGAATCAACCCTATAAAGTTTAAATCATGTGAGCAACCCTCTTGAAGTGAACATGATTGCCAGTGAGAGTAAGAATAACTCATGGCTGTAAGGGTTGCAGAATCAGGTCTTAGCGTTTCTGTCAATTTTGCTTCAAATCTCAGGATTAATTGGAGCTGCCATCTACAACAGTGGCTCTGGACAAAATTTGGGGGTCGTCGTGGATAACTAGCTGAACATGGGCTCTCAGTGTGATGGCATGGCCAAAAAAAGCAACCTGGGGATGCATAAACAGGGGAATCCTGAGTAGGAATAGAGAGGGTATTTTACCTCTGTATTTGGCATTGGTACAACCACTACTGGAATACCGTGTCCAGTTCAGTTGTCCACAATTCAAGAAGGATGTTGATAAACTGGAGAGGGTTCAAAGAAGAGTCCCTAGAATGATTAAAGAATTAGAAAATATGCCTTATAAAGACACACTCAGAGTTTGATCTATTTAGCTTAACAAAGAGAGGGTTGGGGCTGACTTGATCACAGTCTAAGTACCTACCTGGGGAACAAATATATGATAATAGACGCTTCAATCTAGCAGACAACAATATAACACAAGCGAACATGTGGAAGTTTAAGCTAGACAAATTCAGACCGGAAATAGAGTATAATTTTTTTAGACGTGTGGATATTAACCACTGAAAGAATTTACCAAGGGTCACAGTGGAGTCTCCATCCTGACAGTTTTTAAATAAAGATTGGATATTTTTCTAAAAAAGATATGTTCTAGAAATGATTTTGGGGAAGTTCTATGGCTTATATTTTACAGGAGGTCAGACTGGATAATCACAATGATCCCTTCTGGCTTTGGAATCCATGAATAAGCAAAGCAGGTTATCTACGAAGCTTCCTTTTCTAAAGTAACAAAAATTTTAATCAACACTTTAGGAGGAAATCTTTGACTGCACTTAAAAAAATCCAGGTTCATATGATTAGTGTTTCATTAGTGTATGGTTACCTGGGAAGCAGGTTGTTAGGTGTTCCATTAGTGCTTCTTGCGTGACTTGTTTTCGTGCAGAGTTCATTGCTGAGATGGCCAAGCAAAGGATTTCCCCAAGTGGGATAAACTGTGACTGACTGATGGGAGACATATTGATTGGTGATACATCACCTGTAGAAAGACAGTAGATATTCAATGAAGGGTTTCATTTAAACGTTGCTCAAGAACAAGTATACAGAGATGTGTCCATTACAATGTACACAATTTTGTATAGTTTATATCGCTTTTGCGATAAAACCTTCAAAATAAGAACCACAACTTAGAGAAATCAAGAACAATACATTTTTGACATTGAGGGTGCACTAAAATGTTCAGGGAATATTTTCAAAGAATGATCCAATACTTGAACCCACAAAAATTCATGCTCACCCACTGCAGCTGCAGAATCCCAAGTTTGCATGTGCAAAGCAACAACCGTGCACACAAGCATGAACTTGTGAATGCAATGGGTTCATACACATTTTTGTAGGCATAGCTCTCTCTTTTCAAATCCTGGTTGTATGGGTCATCTACAGTTTGTACTAGAGAGAATTTTGAATTTTTTTTTAAATTGCAACAAAAATTAGAAAAAAAAATTCTGGAAATTCTGATGAGCCATATTTTTAGTTTGCTGGCCAGCTGTATTATGCCCTCTGCTCAGTGGCACAAAAGCATCAAATACCTAAAGAGTTATGTTCAGAAGAGCTCCTTCCTTGGTCTACAGATGTAATGACTTTGCATGACTGTAGATTAAAAAGGAATTTTTAAGTTTTGTTGATGAAATATGAACAAGTACAGACTGTTGTGTTATCTGCTTTAGGTGAACTTTATTTTAACTTGCCAGGTTACTTATCCAATTAATTTTTCCCATGAAGTCTTGAAAATATATTTTATTAGCCAATACTTTAAGAGCACAGAAAAACTTTTAAACTTAAAAGGTTACAGGATGAGAAACAATTTGATGAGATAAGTATACAGTACATACACATTTAAAGTCTGCTCTTTATCTCCTGTTTCAGTGGTAATAGTTCCCAGATGGTCCCAAAAGTACGGCAATGCTTCCTACGTAGCCAGTGAAAAAGCAGAAGGATTGGAGGTTTCCTTAACCATAACAGAATACTAGATAGTAACAATGGGCTGAAGAGTTGGTGTTAGGATTCCAATCAGGTTTGGACTACAGTTCAGGTCACAGACTGATCAACCACTGGGTTGCAGGTTTAGATTAAATGGCTTTGAAACTTCATGAGCTGTTCTCATGAGATTTCAGCAAATCTGAACAACAACTAGAATGCAGTTTTGGATAAGATCAGAAACCAAATATATGGAAGTGGGTTCAAATCTAGGAATTCAGATCCAACCCACTCCTGAAATTCAAAGGGATTATTAGAAGTTCTGAGTGTGGCCCCATTAATTTTAATTGTCTTGTTTTTTACTAAGCAGATACAGTGTGCTCACACAGGGCTCACAAATGGAAAATCAAATGCATCTAACCTTAAACAATACTCAGAATTGTTGCACTGAGTATTTTGTAAAAAAGTTTTCATAATTGCTTTAGGTTAACCCTATGTGTAATATTTATTTTTCAAATATATGCCAGTTGCATATTCTGTTGGACAGTAGGGACACATGTGAACAGAGATGCATTAAGGATTTAAAAAAACATACATAAAAATATGGAAGTGGATTTAAAATAAGTTTATTTGTTCTGTATCTCTCTGGAATACTATTGCCTACCACCTAAATAGGTCTTCATTCTGCAATTGGATATATGTTGGCAGAGCTTAGAACCTATACAGAGCTCCATTGCCTTCAGTTGGAGTCCTTGTGAGTGCAAAGATCTGCCCCATGTATATTTGACTTCAGGACTGGAGCCTTGAATTAGAAGCTCTTTGGGACATTTTTATTTTACCTGTCTGCAAAGTGATTGGAACGTTACTAGATTACTATAGAAAATAATAACCAACAACAATCTGGAAAATGGTGGACATCTGATTAGGAAGAATAGTAGACAGGGTTACACATGACAGAAGGCAAAAGCAGGTAGGCACAGCATTCCTAATCTTTTAAGAGGGGAAAAAACCTGAAGAGTTAATTATACTATTGTTAAGACAAACAAATATTTTATCTGTCAACAGTATTTGGTCCTGCCATGCGGGCAGGGGACTGGACTCGATGACCTCTCGAGGTCCCTTCCAGTCCTATAATCTATGAATCTATGAACAGGAAAAATTATTTATATAAACATATGAAGATAAAATCTTTAAAAATCAACGAGACATAAATATAAGAAAGTCAGTGTTCAAATGTATGTAGAGAATACTTAGTCCTGCCATGAGTGCAGGGGACTGGACTAGATGACCTCTCAAGATCCCTTCCAGTCCTATGATTCTATCTACAAAAATGACATTGTATTGGAGAGAAGATGACATTGCCCTAATAATTGGTCTCATACCTGAAAAGCATCAGAATTAGTGAGTACACACACAAACAAAGGATTACAACTGGAATATGAGATCTTCCTTTTTAAATAGGCCACTTAACCCGAGGAATCATTACGATTTAATAAATGATCCTTTACAATTTTTTATTAGTCTTCTGAAGGAAGAGATTGGATTCAGAATGTTGTGAATTGTTAGTTTCAGATGGCTGCATACTAGTCATCAAGTAGTAAAGTTCTTTTTATTTTAGAAACACTTGGTGCTTCCTTTTTATGTAGAAATATCTGTGTACACCGTGTATAAGAAACTGTTTTGTAAAGTATGCAAAGTGCAGACAAGGCCCTGTAAGCCCCAATTTTCAAACAGCAAGTCTGCAAATATTGTTCTAAAATTGTGAGCTTAATTTGCATAATTAGTTACCACTAAAGCATCTGGAAATTGGGTTTTTTATGTAAGCAAATCAGGTAAAATATTCAACAGGAATCCATACACATTTTAAATTCAAAAGGAATGGCTGACATATATTAGTCTTGTAAAAGGCTATCATAATTCACTCCTTGCTAATTCCTTTGAGAGTTGGTTAACTTTGACAAGGCAACCCTCATTCATCTTCACTGCTGTCAGAATTAATTCTATAGTTAAACCTACAGATGCCAATAAACCATCTCCTCGAGATAATTTGTGATTCTTCAAAGAGGAACAGAACATCTGTAAAACTTACAATAGACCTAGTGAGAGAGAGCCTCAGAGACCCACACTTACAGAGGTACTAATTTGCCAAGTTTTATCTTAAACACCCTTGGGCTCTGGGAAGTTCCAAGTACTCTGTGGTTGTAGTTAAGTGAAGACATTCTTTGATGCACAGCAACAGAAAGTATCTTGTGTTTACAATTTAATTTAATATATTAACACCAATTATATGTATAAATAGCATTTAGCCTTTCGAATACAAGATTTACAACAAATATTTTAAGGAAAGATCTGTTAAAAAAAATCAAATATTCTTTTCCTAAAACTTTTTTTTTTGGTAGACCTCAACACTTTATAAAGGATTCAGCATATGGCTCCCATTAGCTCAGACTGATGCTTGTTTCAAGCAGCTTTCCTTTGAAATCAAATTACTAGACTTGACTTTCAAATGTTTATGTTCAAAATTAAAAGGAAAACGGTGGAGCCCAGAAAGCAGCTTTCACCAGCTGACTGTATGTTTTATTAAAATACCATCAACAGCTAGAAGTACATGGTTTCAACTCCATTTCAGCTTCCAGTGGAAAGAAACAACAGTCAAACTTCTTTTTTTTTTTTTTTTTTTTTTTTTTAAAGAATTATAATAAAATCAAGTTTCCTGGTATTTTCTTATGTACTTCATAGGCATTTTGAAAATGTCTAAGCACATAACAAGTAATTAATGGGATCTGGCCTCTCCTTGATGACAATGGGATTTACATAGATAATTACCCTTTTTAATGGAAGCTATTATTTAAAAATTAAAAGAGTCAGTTATAAGTAAAATAACCACATGCTTAAATAGCATTTTTCTTCCATGGATCTCAAAGCACTTTACAGAGATGGGTAAACAGTATTATTCCTATTTTACAGATGAGACACCACGGCACAAAGAGGTTAAGTGATTACCCCAGGTTACACACAATCAGTAACATAGCTGGAAATAAGAACCCATGCTTCAGTGTCCTATTCACCAGATTTGCTATACACCATTTAATTCAGTATGTCTGAATCTCAGCTGCTTACTTTACTGACAAAAAATATTTTTAGTACAGATCGCACTAATGACAAAACGTTATGAAAGACAAACCTAGACTGCATTCTGCTCTATGCATTAACAACAAAACTGTCAGCTAAGTTCTGACAATAGAATCTTTATTACTGATTAAGCGGTTAGAAAGAACAGAGTTTGAATTCCAGCTCTCTGTCTCAGTTTGCAGGGACAGCAGTTAGAAAAATCATCTTTGACTTATAAATGGAGCCAATTCAATGCATACATTGAGAAAGAAAAATATGAAAATACTATGTTTTTACAGAGTCACTTTTCAGAGTACAACCACACTTTATTAGAATTTATACACTTATTTCCTCACATATGGGGAAGAAACCCCCTAAGTACACTTCTGCAGTGCAGTGAAATGTAAGAAGCCCAAATGTAACCAATTCCTCCCCTTCTCTCCGTCACTCAAAGCTCTTTAACCTTTTGTGGTACAACAGTTTTCTACAGATAAACTTTAAACATACGATTTTATTAAAAAGGAAATTTCAAGTTATGACATTACAGCCCTTTCATGGTATCTAAATACCACGGGGAGGGTTTGCATTAGAAATGCCTTAGATAGATTTCCATGCCAACAGACTGATATCTTCAGCAGATGATTGTGACTTCACTGTAGGATCAAGCAAAAAGAGAAGCTTGTTTGTGATAATGGAGAAAGCTCTTCTTCGAACAAAAGATAGCTAACAGCAGCAGCTGGGGACAGAGAAAATTACAGAGAGAAGAACAAGCTCCTCATATAAATATTCTCTTTTCGAGCTTACCTGAAATCCCATTTTGAAGGGACACATTTCCAAAATTACTTCTTGTGAGCCTAACTGGTTAATACTGGTGGATAAACTGAACAAGTTATACATTTGACAGGGGTTGCATCCTCATCCCTAAATTTCAAGGTGAGTTTAATCATATTATTTCCAGAATAGCCCACATCATAGGCTAGCAAACAAACATTTAAAAAAGGCCAATTCAAAACAACAATGTACAAGCACATATCAAATTGCCACTTGAGGCTATATGGCACCTTTTATCCAGATTAAACAATAGTAAGAACTGGAAGAACATGCAGTTTCTGATAGCATTAAAAATGCTAGAAACATTAGATCGATAATGTATTAATATATAAATGAACATATGAGTCAACAGTGTAACGCTGTTGCAAAAAAAGCAAACATCATTCTGGGATGTATTAGCAGGAGTATTATAAGTAAGACACGAGAAGTAATTCTTCTGCTCTACTCTGCACTGATTAGGCCTCAGCTGGAGTATTGTGTGGCCACATTTCAGGAAAGATGTGGACAAATTGGAGAAAATCCAGAGAAGAGCAACAAAACTGATTAAAGGTCTAGAAAACATGACCTATGAGGGAAGATTGAAAAATTTGGGTTTGTTTAATCTGGAGAAGAGAAGACTGAGAGGGGACATGGTAATAGTTTTCAAGTACATAAAAGGTTGTTACAAGGAGGAGGGTGAAAAATTGTTCTTCATAACCTCTGAGGATAGGACAAGAAGCAATGGGCTTAAATTGCAGCAAGGGCAATTTAGGTTGGACATTACAAAAAACTTCCTAACTCTGAGAGTGGTTAAGCACTGGAATAAATTGCCTAGGGAGGTGGTGGAATCTCCATCATTGGGGATTTTTAAGAGCAGTTTGACAAAGACCTGTCAGGGATGGTCTAGATAATACTTAGTCCTGCCCCGAGTGCAGGGGACTGGACTAGATGACCTCTCGAGGTCCTTTCCAGTTCTATGATTCTTTATTTTACTGCCCACGACTAAAATTTTAAAAAAATGTAATTTGCCGAGTCCCAATTAAACACCATGATTGAGCCTTCTTTGTAAGTTGATTTATCATTTTTTTAAATCACATTTTCAGACTTACTTTACTGATATACACATAACATTAAAATGTAGTATCAAGAGAAGACTGTAACTGGATAGAAAAAAATATTTTAGAAAACAACCAAGCTATTTACCCTGGTTTAAGAGAAGGCTAAACCTTATTTATTTATGTTTTAAAAGAGCAACTTAATGGTTGGTAAAAATTCCACTGACTACAAAATAAAAAGATATCCCTATGCCTCTAATCAGTTTCACAAACAATGATGGTATATGCTACTATATGCTTACTAGCACAATGGAATCCTGGTCAATGACTGGGGCTCTTAGGGTCTATGATAATAAAATAATAATAATAATAATTATTATTATTATAAACAGAATCTTGCATGTATATTTGCTCACCAGCTAGCCAATTTCACACCACCGAAAATGTATGCACACCAAAACATACCTTCTTCTTACCAACATAAGACACTTTCATATTTCAACTAATATTGCAAGAATGCAACTATATGATATGACCATTCAAACTATTTTTGGCCTTGGGAATTACACAGAAATCCCAATGCTGACCTACAGTATGACAAATATTTGCTTCATGTGTTAACGTTCTTAGGGTAGCTTTTGAATGCTGGTAGTGATTAACTCTGTTTCAAGCATGTAAAATGACCTATTCATCCTTTGGACCAGGTTAAAAATGATCCTACAGATGTAACATACCAAATTTCAGTTACTTTGTCAATACTGAAGTGCCCACAGTTGTCAGATTGGCGCGCGCACCCACGCACGCACACACTCACTCAACACATTATGATCTAAATATTTCAATGTATTTTGCTTCATTCATTTACCACGGCCAGCTGACTCCTGACTCCCCAGCCTATGCAATGCTATGATCACAAAGCTCCTATGAAAATCTATGGGACTGTCCCAGAGAATATCAGGAAATTCCTTTTTAATAAAATATATATATAGTGTGCTTTAAAAAAAAAAAAAGCTACCCGAACAATTTTTTCAGTTTCTTTTTTCTGAATTACTATTTTATACTTTCAGTACACAATATGTTAAAAAGGGGATTTACCTGAACCCCTATGCTCCATTACAGTTCTATAGTAGCTGTGATGTCACAACATTGCCAGGGCATTACATCATAGTGGAATCTGGCTGGCTGCAGCAGAGATCAATGCCATAAGACCTGAATAAAAATAAAGCATGCTTCTAAATAATAATATGTTGAATGCTCACCTCTTACCAAAACTATTGGGAGCCTCCAGACCATAAATGCTAATGCATTACCTGTGCGGGTCATCTTTAAGGAATTCTAGAATACTTGAATCTTCCCATAATTTTGTACGAGAGAGAGATATATAAACATAGATAAGAATTAGGGGGTAAAAAAAAATCTCTAAAGAGCTCTGCAAATATACCTCCTACTCAGTGTTATGAAAACTCATCTTCAAAAATATCTCTTCTTTCACCCTATATTCATGGAACAGTTGGTATCACACTCTACCACCACCCCCTGTTTTGAAGGCACTCACAGTCTTAGTAAAGCAACTCTCCTCTGCAATGCCTCAGGATTCTGCAGTGTCACTCCTTTTCTGCCCGGTTCTCTGCAAAGTGAAGTCATAGGAATGGATCAGCCAACCTGCCTTTGCACTACCCTGCCCAGAATCCTTTGTGAACTGAAATGAGTCATCGTTCTGAGAAAAGCTACAGTACGATGTTCCAAGGTTTCTCCGTATGTCTGTGCATGCTTCTTTGTCTTTGCAACGGAATGTCGCTGCTTTTGTAACAGTGCACCGCTGCACTGTACAAGAGTAACAAACCAGTATCCTTACCAAGTGGGCAAAAAAGCCACTTACATGCATTAGCAGAGACGAGTTAAAGCTTTAACTCCTAGACAAGCTACAAAATTTACATCTAGCAGCATCATACAGACACATATATACACACAACATTTATTTCTAAAATCATTTGCAATTTAGCTTACACACTTACCCGTGTTTACTATAATCACAAAAAATATTTGCTTTCCTTTTCCATGTCTGGAGAAAGCTGCAGACCTATGTGTAATACAGATGGTTCTATTGTACACTGGATCAAAGTTGTGCAGCTGTGAACAATTCGTCAAAAATTCACATTGGGGAACAAGTCCTTTCAAGCTTATGTCTTGTCATCCCATTCACCAGCTAGGTTCACAATAAAGCGAGCCCTGAAATCATGCCAACGAGCCAGCAGAAATCGTCAAACTGCTCCAAGTGCCGAGAGCCAGCGGAGCTGCTGCTGCTTCTGCTGACAAAGAAGGTAACGTTCAGAATGAGGTCACTGTGTCAACATCTCACTCTCAATGTGAGGCTTCTGTTTGCTCAATAAGTGCAGGCTAACTTAGGCTGTTTGGGGTGGAGAAGGGTGCATTTATTAGCTTTGAAAAAATGTTTCAATTGTTTTAATTTGGGGGAAATTTTATATCCAACTGTGATTTGTCAAAGAGACAGAAACAATGCATAGGAAGCAGGAAAAACAAAACAAAGGCATTTTGATATGGGTTTTTCTTCAAAGGCGTATTTTATTCTGCATAGAATACAGTGCCCTCGCTTTAAAAATACTTAGACTCACAGGTCCATAAAATCCTGTAACCCTACTCCTTGATAGTCATCAGACCCCATCTACACTGCAGTTACAACTATGAAAGGTAACAGTATAAGACCAAAGTTAAGGTCTTATCAAGGCCTTATCTCAACTAGGAAAACAGGTGTTTGGATATTGTTTGAGTTAGCCACGTAAAGGTAGCTTATCCCATTGAAGATTCAGTTGAACACCTTTAAAATCATATTAGCTGATTTGGCTTAATGATGCTAGGGAAAGCCTAGGGCCTACCCTGACCAACTAACAATTTTAAAGGCGTTAAACTAAATCTGCAGTAGATGCCTACTGGTTTTCCTAATGGGATTAGCTACCTAGAAGTAGATAATTTGATTAAACAACCAACCAAACCAAATATTCTTTTCCTAGTCTTGACAAGGGTCTATACTGCAAATTGTTGTAACCACTGTACCAGGTCATGTGACAACAGTGGTGTAAACTGGGTGTCTTGACACAACTGTAATTATAATGAAGTAGGGGCATCAGAAGGTATTTGAAGCTTGAAGAAATGTATTTTTGCCATACTTACACCCAGTTATTTTATACAAAAAAAAATCATATCCTGTGGTACTTAGCCAGGAAAACATTCATTGATTTTAAGAGACTTTTGCCTACTCAAGGGCTGCGGAATCAAGCTCAAAGTTTCTAAAAGACAAATGAATCCACCCTGGCAAATTGAATTAAACACGTCTCCCAGAATCTTCCTGAAGAAATCTCTGCAGTTAATCCATCAGATCCACATCTATTTTCTAATAAATTCTCTTTATGTTTCTGAAAAAAAAAGCTTACTGTGGGCACTCTTAGAATGGAATTACAGCAGGACATACTGTAACAAAAACAACCAGAGCTTTTTCCTCTAGTTTTCTTTATTTTTTTTTAAACACATAAATTACTATTTCAATAGTTGAAAGGTACTGAAGTTGAAGAACAAGCCAGGATTTTCACCATCACAAGCCAGTGATGATATTGCAGCATGAGCTAAGAAAAGGAAAGTCCACAGAAAATAGTATCAACTGAAGTCCAAATTAGTGAAGTGGTTCAATTATCATGCTCCTCCCTCTCCAACACACACATAGGACAAAGTGATAAGCATTCGGTAATAGCAGCAACAGCTGACAGTATGTATTAAATTGCCATTGTATGGCTGTCTGCCCTATCCGACAATGACATCTCATGTTTTCTATTATGGCTGTATAGTCAGATCTGTAAGGAGCAACGGTTGTGAACAGATGTCACAAAGGAATGTGTAGGCTCCCACTGAAGATTCGTCATGACACTTAGCCCTTTTTTCAATCAGTTTTTCTTGTCTATCATTCTTAAAGAGTTTACAACTTTTATTGATAGTTGCTCTCCATTTAGATCTGTCCTTGGTAACGTCTTCAAAGTTTTCATGAGTTCAGATTCTGTTTAAGGGTATCTTTGAAACATTTATGTTGACCAACCTTCCTGCACATTCTGAGTTTCAGCTCACCATAGAGGGCTTTTTTCAGGAGTGTATCATCATCCATTCCGGTAACGTGACCTGTCCATCTAAGCTGAGCTTTGATAATCATTGCCTCAATGCTGGTTGGTGGTGTTTTTTCAAGGATGTTAATGTTTGACAAATTGTCTTGCCAGAGGAACTTCAGAATAGAACGAAGACAGCACACGCAAAATTTTTCAAACTGCTTGATGTGTCTGAAGTAAATGGTTTACAGTTCACATCTGCATAAAAGGGATGCTATCGCTGCTGCACTGTATATCATCCATTTTGTTGACACTGCGATGATATGCTGGTTGCGTATCTTGTGGCGAAGGCTTCCAAAAGCCTGGCTTGCCTTTTGTATTCTGTTTGACATTTCCTGATCTCACTTGAAACAGTACTGCCAAGGTATGTAAAGCAACTGACATTGTTTAGTTTTGTAATATCAGTGCTGATATTTGGCTCAGTGGTGGTGGTGGTGATGATGCGACTGTTTGGAAGAAGACTTCAGTTTTTTGCCAGGCTGGTGGTGAGTTCAAACTGTTTAATTGCCTCTGGGACCATGTGAAGAATAAACTTTAGGTCACTTTTACTATGACTAGGTGGAGCACAATCATCCCTAAAAAGGCCTTCACACACGAGTTCCTCACGGATTTTTGTCTTTGCAGTAAGCCTTCAGAAACTAAAGAAACTTCCATCAGTTCAATCCCTTATGTACATGCACTTTTGAAGGTTGTCAGTTGCATAATTCAGAATGGCTGCAAAGAAGAGTCTAAAGAAGATTGATTCCAGCACACAGCCTTGTTTCACCCCATTGTACATGGGGAATGGGTTAGAGAGGCCACCATCTGAGAATACTTGACCAGTCCTGTCTTCATGGAATTGATGTATGATGCTAACAAATCTATTTTGAGTTGTCTCCTCCCTGATGGTAATCACCTACCCACATAAGATGGACTAAAGAAAAGAGCCCTTTGTTGATCTTTACCCTAACTTGTACAACACACCCTCCCAGCCAGGGCTCTGAGATTTTATGGCCTTTATCACTGCCCTTCTATCACTAGAGGAAACACAGAGAAGAAAAGGAATATGTTGGACTGCACAAAGAGGAAAAAAATTAAAAATTAAAAAACATCAGTGAAATATGATGGGGAGGTTACCATTATGGATGAGACAATTAAAAATATATTTGTATCACTTCTACTGCATTCCTACATTTTGAATGCTTAATTCAGCTATTACCACCTAGCATTGGAGTGAGGTGCTGGAGAAATTGCAGCTCTTTTCTTACAACTTCTTTTTGGTTCCAGAGGGATGCTACCTGCTACATCATAACCCCTACATGCCCCCTCTTCCTTCCAGCATAAACCCCAGTCTCTCCCACCCACAGCCTCCTTATCTCCAGTTTGTTCCTTGACCCTGAGTTTCATTACTTCCTGCTAAGCTCTCCCACTGAAGGCAGCTATCAGTAGCTGATATTAATATCCGATATGCTCTGATAGCTACTATTTCATATCCAATAAGTCTGGAAAAACATCCTTACTTATCACATATCTAAAATGTGCCACGCAAACAAAGGAAAAATAATCACCAATCCTACCGAACACAAGGCAAAAAAAACAACCAATGCCTCACTCACTAACGCTAACAACCTGGAACCATATGAAATGCTGAGGCACTAAGTTGTTAGCCTTAAAAATAGCGGAGTCTGACAAAGAAAGGGGGCACTTCTAGAAATGATTATCATCTCTCCTATGTTTCTTTGACCTCTAAGGGTCTGTCCTCACAGCAAAGAAAAACCCACAGCTGGCCTAGGATTGCCAACCCTCTGGGATTGTTCTGGAGTCTCCAGGAATTAAAGATTAACCTTTAATTAAAGATTGCCATGTGATGAAACCTCCAGGAATATGTACAACCAAAACTGGCAACCCTAGGGTGGCCATGCCAGCTGACTTGGGGTTGCGCCAACTGACTCGGGCTCACAGGGCTCGGGCTGCGGGGCTGTTTCATTGCAGGGTAGATGTCCGAGTTTGGGCTGGAGCCCAGGCTCTAGGACCCTGCAGGACAGGAGGGTCCTAGAGCTCAGGCTCCATCTAGTCCAAGCCCAGAAGTCTACACAGCAATGAAACAACCCCAGCTGCAGCCCAAGCCCGAACTGGCTGGCATGGGCCAGTTGCGGGTTTTTCTTTGTTGTGTAGACATATCCTAATAGCTACTTCTCCAAACTGTAGATCATTGACCAGAACTAAGGAAGAGCTATTACAAAATACCCAAGGAATCCTCAACTTTGATGGTAGAGAAAAGGGGTGATCTGCATTGCTCAACAATGACCTCTAAGGAGCGCTAAGCAACAGTGCTGTTGATCTCCAAAAAGAATTCTCTCCATTTCTTTCAGTTGACAAAAAATGCAAGGGAAGAGGGTCAGGGGAATCATCTGAATTCCAGAGAAGGTAAAGTGGGAGAGGGAGTGAAAGCAACACCAATAGAAAACAACCACTAATCTATACTATGCCAGGCTGTTTTTGAGAAGTTTTATAAAGTACAACAAAAATATCCTTTTGCGAAAAATTTTGGAAACAAAATTAAACTAAACCATTGGAATAAAATGTATGGGCTGGCTTAGCCACACACTGTTCAGTGTCTAATGTATTTCCACTTTGGTTTAGCCAGAACAGATTTTCAGTGCAGCTGGGAATGTTGTAACTAACAGAAAAGCAAGCCTGATAGTGATTAAAACTCCTAAAGGTGAGTGATGCCCCTGAATTATCAGGGAGAGGGTCCAAATGAAAGACCAGTGCACTTCCATTTCTAATGACAGTGATAAATGGGAGAATTTTCAGCCAAAAGATGGGGCTGCAGTAGCTATAGCTTTAAAAACAAATAATGATGACTGGTGAATAACTTCAATTCAAAAGGAGAGTCTACTACACACAGTGAAAAGGATCCCCTTAATGTGCATCCCATGGCACCACAGCAGCCTTTAACAGCCTAGTCTTTCCTACATCGGAGAGAACTGATGAAAAAGCCAGGCATGGAATCAACTAAAATAGAGCCAAAGTGGTTTTAAAAAAATAAAAAAGGTTAGATACTCCAAAGACTTAGCAGTCAAGAGTTTATTAGGTCTTTTTTCCCCTCTGGGTGGAAGGAATAATTTTCATTTTATCTGGAACTGATGCAAGAAGGAAGAGAGAGAGGAGCACTATAACAGTTAGGGAAGCAATTCTGATAAATTATACTAAGGATTAGCTAATCTAGCATATTCTGCATGTATGGTCTACTGTTAGAGTAGGCAGGTCCACTGCTCATGTTATCTTGTACACATTACAATTCCTCCATTTAAGATACCCAGAGGCTTGAATCAATGACTGGACCGTGAACACAAGAAATGCTGTACTAGAACGGATCAATGGCCCACCTACCCCGGCAGGCCTTCCCTGATGGTGGCCAAGCTGTCACACAGGAAAATGAAAAAAAAAAAATGCACCTGGCCGACTGCAATAATGTACCATCAGAGGAAATGCCTTCCTGACCCCAACTAGGGATAAGTTCATTCCCTGAAGATCCTCAAGGATAGGGAGCCCTTGTAATTTTTATCCCAAGTAATGAGTATATAAAAATGGCATAGTATTATAAATACAAACGCCAATGTGGGAACCTTCGAAGCAAAAAATGTGTGCATTAGAATGCCTGGCATTAGGTGGAGAGCAACATAAAGACATTTCTCCTGGGAAGATTCAACAGCATACAGTAAGTCCTGCCTACCAGCTACACAGAAAAGATAGGTTATTCATACTGAGTTCAGAGACTATTTCTGGGGGGAGAACACCATCACACAGAGCCTGTATGATACAAATACCAGCTCATGAGAGAAAAAATGAACTCATGAGGGTTATATTTTTGGCCCCCTGGATCAGTAAGATCCTAGTGAAGTCAGAATGTTAAGAAGGATCAGAGAACACATACAGCAAATTTATATTAGAACAATAATAATAGGTACCTCCAGCTAATATAAAGTGGTTGTATGCCACAGCAGAACATGGCTGGAAGAACAATCTCTTGATCTAAAAAAAAAATTCTTGAACATCTTATTCTCGAGCATAAAATATGAAAGGCTACTGTTGATTTATACCTAAGTAACACATAAAAATTGGTTCAGGAAGTAGTGTGTGGAACCACTAAGAGATAGTAACCATAACAGTAACCATATAATTAACATGATCAACATTCTCACAATGGAACATAATCAGTGGCAGTGTTAATCCCCTAGACTTGATTGTACCTTTAAAACTCACAACCTGCACAGTGCCTTTCAGCAGCTCAGTATAGCATTGATTATAACAATTTTCTTTGAGGGTGCAGTAGATGTACCTGGACAGCCCTTTTGGAAGATTAGAAATGCTGTGGGTGCTAGCTTTCTGAAAGTCCTGGAACTGGGTCTAGCTCTGATGCTGGGGCAAAATGGCCTGGTGAAATTTCCTTGTGCCATCTATCCCCTTACCAGTGCAGTACCCAGTAATAATCTGGCATGTAGAATTAAACTGGAGGTTCCTTAAAAGGAATTATTCGTAATCCAGAACATACAAATGAAATAAAAGAAAGAAAACGGGAAAAATATATGGTATGACTAAACAGTAAAGCAGAAGGGCTTATTTGGGCCAAATGAATTCCTTTTAAAAATGGGAAATCCAGCAAAAGTCATGCTACTAGAATGGAAGATATACAGGTAAGAACAACAGTTAAGAAGGCTAAGCCCTGGTCTACACTGGGAGGTGGGGGCAGGGGGAAGAGGGAAGAGGAGAGGATCGATCTAAGTTACGCAATTTCAGCTATGTGAACAACATAGCTGAAGTCGACGTACGTAGATCGACTTACCGTGGTGTCTTCACCGCGGTGAGTCGACTGCTGCCGCTCCCCCGTCGACTCTGTCTGCACCTCTTGGTGGAGTACAAGAGTTGACGGGAGAGCGCTCGGGGGTCGATTTATCGCGTCTAGACTAGACGTGATAAAATCGATCCCCGCTGGATCGATCGCTGCCCACCGATCCGGCGGGTAGGGTAGACGTACTCTAAGAGGGAATTTGAAGAATAACCAAATAAGAAGACAACATCATTTTAGTAGCTCAGAAGTAGGAAAGCTGTGAAAGGCTGGGAGTCCACTAGATCACTGGGTTTTGGTGAAGCAGAAGGAAGGCAGGTTTGAGTAGCTGAGTGGAGTAAAAAGCTACTTTGTGGGGGCAGAAAGTTAATCTACATGCACTGTCTGTGCATGTGGTGGGTGCTTTTGTTTAGTTTTCTTTTTGCCCTTATGCACTAGTCTGACCTTCACTCTCCAAATAGCTTATGGCAGCATCGCTGCCATATAAAAGATTAAAGAAAAGCCTCAGTTAAAAGCCTGACAGAACAAATGTGCCTTGTACTGTATCCTGAAGCTCAAACTCTAGTGCTAACGAACGGCCAGAGGGAGCATTTTCTATAGGCAAGTCATTCTCATGAAAATGCCCAGCTGCTGCTCCTAGCAAGTATTCATTCTTCACTGACTTTCAATGAGTTTTTATATGCTATGGAGGAGCATGAAGGAAGGGTGTTTCAAAAGAAAATATCCAAACTGCTCCCCCCAGTGACTTATTCCAAAGCGTTCACAACGCAAGATCAAAACTAGTTCAGGAGAATTTTCTAGGAAAACTAAAGAAACAAACAGCATGCATATTAATTCAATGCCATTACATTTAGACAGAATGCAAAGGGTTCATCAGTTTGTATAAACATCCAGACAGCAAAGGAACAAACACTCAAGATAGTCTGTTGTAACAAGACATCACCAAGACTGCCTTTAAAAGTCGACTGATTCATTTTTATTAAAAACTCTTCCACAGAATTAAGGCGTACTCCAAAACAATCTGAAAGGGTTGGAGAAACACGACAAGAGGTCTTTGCACAATTATTTTATTACTAGTATTAAGCCAAGTATCTCAGTAAAGCAATATCCTCAGGAAAATTAGCTGTAAATCTTTATAACAACTGTTTTAATAATAGACAACTCCACAAAGGTGTAGACCAACTAGTTAAGAATCCATGGTGCTGCTTTCTTGTGGGGCAAATGGAAAGTTTGAAGATCTGAGAATTCCAGCCACAGAAACTATGAAAGGTCCCTATGCATTACCATCCAAAACAGAAAACAAAGTACTAGTTTCCGGCTATGACACCTGTAACTGAGCACTGAAAATTCATTGGGCTTGTTCTTAACAAGTCAACACTTGGCTTAAAAGTTTCCCTGCACGTGTACTATCGCTACCTTTCATTTAGGCCTCATTACTAAAGGAAAAGTGCATGAGAATTTCCCCCGAGATTGTCAACCACTACTAATTGATCAGCACAGTCATGATTTCAATTTGGAAGGGACTGAACAACATGCATACAATTATTTTACAATGTATATTTCCTAAAATATAAAAAAAATCTTCAGAAATCCAGTCAGTTCTCCTAAATATCAGAGACAAGTATGTTCATAATAGAACTCTCACTTTTTGGAAATTATAAGCTGTCAATCAGCCTTAGCAGCACATTTTGGCTAAGCAACACCATCCACCAATTTACTAGTTTCATTTGAGGCTATTGGGGATTAAAGCAAAAAACATTAGCATACCTGTCACTGTCGCCTCATGACAATGATCTACCAAAAAAAGCATAAGACACTAACATCAATCATAAGAATTGATCCACCCTGAAGCAGTACTTTAGCTTACTGTTGTGACATGTACGCAATCAAGCTAGTTGAAACACATGCTCATTACTTTAGAACTATGTTTGAGGAAAATTTTTCATACTGCTGAAAACTTTTAACTGTAATACATTTCTTAACCTTTCTTGCCGTATTTTCGAACTTTTTGTGATGTGGGATTTAAGAATGTCGTCTCCCTCTCTTTTGTTAATAAATAATTTTCTTTATCATTGATTGGCTACAGAGGGCTTTAAGTTGGACCAAGTTTGTACTGTACAGAAAGACTGTCGACTTGGGGCATATTTCTGAAGGGTATACTTTATGATCATATTGAATTTGTGTTTGCACAGTCACTGCAAATCTGGAATTTCTGTACCAAGATGCCTGATTTGCACATGCAATCATCCATGGTAAATGCACATGCAAATGGACATGTTAATGAAAAAAGATGTTTTTAAGAATGCACCTCATGTAGAAATACATATAGAATAACAATTTAAGTTAGCATGAAGTATTTTAATGTCCACGTGCAGTAAAAAATGTAACATTTTAATGAGGTACAAAGGAGTTTTACTCAGGAAGAAGAGGGAAAGAGAGAAGGGAGATAAGTACTGGAAGATGTGATGGATAGGAAGCAGGAGGGGAAAAGGAGAGGAGATGGGGAAGAGAGATTCCACGTCAGAAAAATCAGTATTTTTAGGCAGATTGATTCTATTATTTGATATATCTTTGCAAACCATGAGTATGCCAACTAGACATGGCTCTACTGTTCTTTAGGAAGAGTCTGCTGATGGCTGTATGGCCTATAGCAGAACATCAGAAATACACAATTTCTCCTCCATACAGAGAGCAGCTTGTCTCCCTCAGCCCATTGCTCCAGCCTACAGTGAAGTCACAATACTAGCTCTGTGATATCACTCTATTTTCCATAGCAACAGACTCTGAGGTCACAAATAAAGGATTATGACTTTACTGAAGGATTAAGGAAAATGAGAAGCTGGTCTGTCAGGGAGATGGGTCTTATTCAAAATAACAGGAGCTAAGGGAATGCTGAAAATAAATGGCTTAGTAAACTGTCTCTGCTTGAAACGTCCCCCCTTTTCAAGGGCACTATAGATATAAAGTCCTGCTTTCTTCTAAGGCTTCCTAGGGACCCACTGAATTGGCAGCTATCTCCAGAGCTACCACAAGAGAAACTGATTCTGGAACAACTTGCAGAATTTTTGCTCCCTCTATCATTTGGTTTCATAAAATGTTTCACAGGTGTCAGTCATACTTGCTCTCTTAGAATCCTTTGCTGGCCGGTTTGTGCACAGGCTTCAATGGCATTTCAGAGTAAGCGCCTAATCTGACGAAGTGGCCCAAGATTAGAAAAGGAATGGGAAATTTGCAAGAACTCTGCCTCAACACATCTTTATGTGAGGGAGCGGCTTTGTGAGGGGAATTCCAGGTTAGGAGACAGTACTCCCTAAAAAGTTTATATATAAGCATATAATATATATTATATGCTTGCATCACGGATAAAGAATTCACAGTGGATTTAAAATGCAAGAAACACCAACAATTAGAAGGAAATTGGAGAATGCACTGCACTTTTCCTGCAGTAACAGGAAGCCATATAATAAGAATTGTTGCTAACGAAATATAAGAATCACTTCACTATATGCCAAATGAATTGATTTACTTTTCAACGATAAATGATTTGCTGCTCAATAAATACTATTATGTATACATGTTTTCTAAATAAATTATTTATTCAGTTTTTAGTTTTAAATTTTTCCAACCCCCCAACTCTTTCCATCTAAAAACCCCCTCCATCCTGGAGCAGATATAGAGCGGGTGAGTAAAAGCCGACAAGCCAAATTTAGCACTGACTGGTACTCTGTGGAAACCTACTCAAGTCAGTTTATTAATAGTGACTTAGCCATAGGCCAATGTGACAAAACCAAAATATATTACAATAAAACGAACTAAACCCAGAAATTTAAAATAATGAAAATACATATAAAACCAAATTAAAAAGAACATAAACCAATTAAAACACACAATCATTGTGCCACTCGCCTTCTCCTTATTTTAGCAGCTGACTATGCAAATAAGGCAACCGATCAGATTACAGATACTTTGTCAGTTCCTAACAAATATTCTCTTTTCTGAAAGGTTATAGGAAAAGGCATCCAGGACAAAACTATAAAAAGCTATCTTGACCTCAAGTGGCAATACAAATCACAATATTATAAATAATGGAATAGGTCTTCCACCTGCCCAGGTCCACATAGACAAAAGCGATTACATTTCCTGTGGAAACCTGAAGGCTTCCATGAAATTGCACTGAGGGCAGAGGCAGTGAATTTGGTCTTGAGCTTTTAAAAGCACCTAGACTTCAACTGGGCTTTTGATTCTGAGGCACGGTGAAAAGAAAATGGAGGACAAGGAGACTAGAAAGACTGGTTTATGAGCAGTGCCCTACGCTGTGATGCATTCTTAGTGGAGTTTCATGGTGTGAAAATATCTTGCAACTTCCCCAGGATTGGGAGAAAAAGGTCTCTCCGTAGCTTATTCCTCCTCAAAGGAGTGATTTTTCACCATTACAAGTGCACGTGCTAGTGCCAATTTCAATTCCACAACTGCGAGAGGTTGTGGGACTCTGTAGTGTCTAATCAAGACTTCAATGGGAATTCTGTGTGTGAAGGGTTAGTAGACTTGGTGCACTAGGTAGTAACTGGTTGATCACCAAACCTCTTCTCTTTACTTCATTATTTTTAGCAAATTTATTTCATGATTCTAAGTACGTTCTGCATTTTTGCAACATGTATCAAAGAACATATTTTGTGCTTTGATCACTGGCAGTGCATCCAAAGCTCCAGAGCGCTTCTAACAAGAAGTCCCTGAACCGCATCAGAGTTGCTTATTTCACCACGGAGGCCATGTCTACACTACCCACCGGATTGGCAGGTAGTAATCGATCTATCGGGGATCGATTTATCACGTCTTGTCTAGAGGTGATAAATTGATCCTCGAATTGACGCCCGTACTCCACCTCGGCAGGAGGAGTAGGCAGAGTCAACGGGGGAGCTGCAGCGGTTGACTTGCCGCCATGAGGACGGCCAGGTAAGTCGAACTAAGATACTTTGACCTCAGCATAGCAGAAATTGCGCATCTTAGATCGATTCCTCCCCCCCCCCAGTGTAGACCAGCCCTGAGACCTAAAACTTTCTAAGCCTGCAGACATGCAGACAAAAGGTTAAATTCAGCCCTACTGTAAAGTGGCAAAGCTATGTTGTCTTCAACTATGGATATGTTTTCACAGCAAAAGCTGTGCATGAACTACCTTGAATCCAACTAGCACAGGTAACAAAAGCAGTGAAGACAACATAGCACATGCACTCAGCTTATTAACCTGTTCTGGAGCCAATGCTGCACTATCTTTACTGGTGTTGTTACCCAGGCTAGTGAGACTCAAGCTGGCCCATGCACAACTTTTGCTGTGTAGACGTACCCTGAGTTGTGGCTGCTTACTCTAGAGCTGAATTTGGCCCAGATCATCTACATTAAACCAGCTTTTTACCAAAGAGACTAATAAATACATTGTTCAACTAATGGACAACAATTAGGAAACCTAGTGTGCCAGCCTGCACACAAAAGCAATAGGGCTATTTAAACTTCCCAGTAGCAAAGAACAAAAAATCGGCCTGCTCAGTAGTGTGTCTGATGCCAATGCAACCTCAGAAAACTTCATCCTATGGAGTGCTGTGAACCTCTTCAAATCAGCCAACGTGCAAGAATTAAATGAGTAAATTGTGTGAATGCAATTCCAAATTCTCCCCCCCCCCATAACAATCACTCAGGGGCCAGCCTTTTATTATGGGTTAAAAAAGGATTCAGCACCTTAACTTCACTCTCAGTATTACACGATTATGCTAAAAACAGCTCATACAACATCATAGCAGTCATTCTGCCTGCAGATACAAGTTAAAATGCTCACCTCCAATTCCTAGCTCCTACCATATAAATAGAGACTGTATAAAGCCAGTTATTATTACAAAACTTCTTAAATATGATATAGTGGGTAATTAGTTCAAAAGGGAATGAAAACACTCTACGCTACAACCTTTCAGAGATCCAGTTCATAATCCCAAAAGATTCAGAAGCATTACCTCACTGCAGCCTTGAGACAAATTGAGCAATCACTCTGGGTCTTACCCAGCATACCCTAGTCTACACAAAGACAAAGAGGCGTGACCAATCACATTGTGGCTAGCAGGCAGGGTTTGAAAGCTCCCTCCCTGCATTGCCCATTGACATGCTAGCTGGCAGCCTACTGAACTTGTTGTCATGGCAACACATCCCAGCTGCTCTCTGTGGAGGCTTGTTACATTACTTTTTTTCTTTTCACCACTTGCTCTAGCTAATTAAAAATTTAGACCTATGTTTTGCATGTTGGATGCAAACAGCAAAAACACAGTCTCCTTGTCTCGGCAGAGCAGAGCTAAAGACGCTCTGAAAAAAAACAACACCTCAGTCCTATGAAGTCTCATTACAGCCAATCAACAGAGAGACAGCTGGGTAGATGTGGCCAGATGGAACTTGTCGCTAAAGCTAGTCTGCTACAAAACAAAAGCATGCATGTAGCAATAGAGACTCCTCCCCGTTTCTAACATACAAACCTACTCATGCAACATGCTATAATATTTGCATTCTTCCAAGTCAACCTGTTATTTAAATATTCTTCCCGATACACTACTACACGACTGATTTAAAGACACTTCACCCATAATTCCATAATGTAAAACACAATAAAGATGCCAACACTTCTAGCAAAACAAAAGCTACCTAATCCCACATCCCTAATACAAAAGTTGAACACAACACATTAGATCTTTACAATTCACAGCTCCATTGTTAGCAACAGTGGGCTAGAGTCATCCAGGGTATAACTTTTAAGAAAGTGATTTTCTTTGCTAGTATTAGGGTGGGTTTCTTCATCAGTACTCTACACTCATTGAAACATGCCATTCTCCCTGCTTGTGGCAAAGGGTTATGCAGATTCTTGACACTTCAAAATGCAATAAAGACATGGAACGTTTCTCCCTGTCTGTATTACTAAACTTAGCAGTGAGATGGAACATTCACTGGAAATCCAGCTGATGCCAACTAGTTTCAATCATAAATCTAAATGATTACAGAAATAAAATCCATCCCCTCTACCCATTACCTAAACATAAAATATTGTAATTAAAAATACATCTTTTTATTCAAATGACTTCTGAATTATTTGGCCTATTTTAAAAAAATTAAATAAAAAAAGTCACAAAATACTCTCCCTAGTTGCAGTTAAGGTGGGGTCAGTACTTACATTAACACTGCCTGATTTTCCCTCTTGTATACACTAATGTTTAAATAGGCAAATAGAAAAATAAATACAAATATTTTTACATAAGAAAGGTTGAAACACAAACCTTTGAAAACCCAGTATACCAAAAAGTTACAACTAAACTTTTATCTTCAACTGATATTACTCTGTCCTTAACACACATGGTAAAAATAGTGGTAAGTAAACGCACAGTCATCCACTGAAAAGCGTGATGGTCTGGCAGGACAAACTAGCATGTCAGGACTGTCAAGATTCTGTCTGCCATGCTGGAGTCACTTTTCTGCTCAAGCATGCTTTTACTTGAGGCTGAAAACTGCTTCAAAAGTGGACATAAGAATTATCCCACTTGTAAATCCAAAATGGTCCCCCAGAGCTGAGGGTTTGTGACTTCACAGCCCACACGATGCAGGTATTCATAGCTGTCCTGGGGGGTCTGCTAGGCTAGATCTACACTTAAAACTCTGTAGCAGCACAGCTGCACTACTGTAGCGCTTCAGCGTAGACACTCACTACAATGACGGGTGGGGTTCTCCATCACTGTAGTCAATCCACCTCCCCAAGAGGCAGCAGTTAGGTTAATGGGTCTACCCTGTGGGTTAGGTCAGCATAGATATGTCTCCCTGAGAGATGTAACTATCCAGATGTAAATTTTCAGAATAGACCAGTCCTTAGACAATATCACACTGACTTCATACTCCTCCAGTACCCAGACACAACAAGGGAAATTAAGAATGGATTAGCAGTCAATTAATGACAAATTCAGCCTGAACTTGAATACCATTTCACTTCATGGGTTCACTTACCCTTTGCATGACTTAAACGGAAGCTGTGTAAACGTTATTAGGGCCATAATTTGATGCATTTAAGTTCACTAGGAAAGTTTTGAGAATCTATCTTTAGAAAAAAAGAAAAGAAATATCTTTCACTTGAGTGAGAAGAAGTCAAGGTAATGCAACACACACAATGGGCTTTTTATTTGGTTGATTTTTAAAGGCTTTCTTTTAATTTCAGAACCATTCAAAACAATGGTTCTGAAGAAAAAGATGACTGATAGCCAAAGGGAAGCAAAATCAATGGAGGAAGTCTCCAAAAACACACCATGAAGAGGGCGAGATCCTTGCCCCTGCTCCAGACTCCTTATTCCAAGTAGAAGGCCTTGAGTGGCATAAAGGGGCCCTAAAAGAGGAGATTATTTACCTGTAATTGGAGGTTCTTCGAGATGTGTGGTCCCTATTTGGATTCCAAACATGGGTGTGCATGCGCACCAGGCACCGGAACAGTTCTGTACCAGTGTTTGTTGACCCACATGTGCGTCGCCCTCGTGTACAGGCCACTACGCAGCCAAGGACACAGACCTGATAATGGGAGTGTCCAACCATAAAACAGAGGAACTTTCGGTGAGCTAGGTGAATGTCTACGTGGAAATAGGCATCTTTCATGGCGGGAGCCACGAACCAGGCTCCCTTGAAAAGGGGAGGGACAATCAAGGGAAGCATCACCATCCAGAATGTGAATTGATTTATAAACCTGTTGAGCACTCAGGAGTCCAGAAGGGGGAAGGGGCCCCTGCTCTTCGGAATGAGGAAGTATGGGGAATAAAAGCCACAGCCCCAGTAACGGAAGGGAACCGGTTCTATGGTGCTGTTTCGGAGAAGGAAGTCTGCTTCCTGTCTGAGGAGATCATGATGGAAGGGATCTCCCTGGTCACCTCAGGGAGGGCAATGAGGGGGGGAAAAAAAGAGGAATTTGATGGAGTACCCGTATTAGCCAATGTCTAGCACCCAATGGTTCGTGATGACCTTACCCCAATTGCTGGGCAAGATGGCCTCCCGAAGATAACATGGGTCACCATGGAGGGGAGAGGAGGAAGTTTATGGGTTTTGACTTGGAAGTCAAAACTGTTTAGACTGGCAGTGAGGGCGGGTTGAAGCAGTGGGGGCAGTAGTGGAAGAGTAGCGTGGCTGCTGGGAGGCTCCTGCTGGCATTGAAAGTAGGGCAGACAGGGGCCGCAGGGACGGGGACAGAAGGACATTTGTTGCTGACAGCTCAGGGCGTAAATGCCAAGCGATCTGAAGGTGGCGCAAGAGTCCTTGTGAGAATGAAGGGATTCGTTGGTCCTGTCACTGAAGAGTTTGTGGGTGCCAAAGGAGAGGTCCTCAAGAGCGATCTGGACCTCTTTAGGAAATCTTGACACTTGCAGCCGGGAGTCCCGGTGGAGCATGATGCCATTCGCCAAGGAGTGGGAAGTGGTATCGGTGGCATCTACAGCTGCCTGAAGGCACACGTTGGCCATGAACTGGCCCTTGTCTACCAGGATCTGAAATTATTGCTGCTTCTCCAGTGGCAGAAGTTTCTTTAAACTCCGTAAACTGGGAGTAAGTATGAAAATTGTATTTCGCCATAAGTGCCTGGTAGTTGGCAATACGAAACTGGACTCCCATGAACCTTCCTGCCCAAGAGGTCCATTTTCTTCACCGACCGGTCTGGAGGAATAGACTGAAGATGATGTTGGTGAGCAGTTCCAACTCTGTGTGGACCACCAGCAAGTGAGGGGGTGGGAGGGCAAACAGTAAGTCTGCTCCCTTTGACAGGACAAAGTATTGCCTCTCTGCCCATTTGGGGGAAGGAGCACAGGAGGCTGGCATGTGCCAGTCCATCTGCACTGGCTGCAGGATGGCCTCGTGGATGGGAAGTGCAGTGCAAGAGGATTCTTGTGGTTGGAGGATATCCAGAAGCTGGTGGTGCGGGTCTTGGACCTCCTCCATCGGGAGTCCAAGATCCACTGCCATGCACTAAAGCAGTTTGTGGTACTGCTTCTGGACATCAGGAGGAGAGAGAGAGAGAGAGAGGGAGGGTGGAATGAGCGCTTCATCCTGTGAGAAGGAGGTGGGGACCAGAGGAACTAGTTGTGCTACTCTGTCCTCTCCTCCTTCAGAAACCAAGGAGGGTGCGGGTTGGACTGGGGATGGCCTGTAAGATGTCACTGACGGTGCGCCATGGTCCTGGTATGGGTCCCCTGGGGGCCAGTAGCGCCAAGCGTAGGGGGTCTCTGGGCAGCGGTGGACCCCACAGGTACTGGTAGCATGGGTCAGTGATAGGGTTGTAAACTGGGGGATGATGTGGTCTGCGCCTGGGATCCAGACTGCAAGCCTGGGCAGGAGAGAAGGAAGGGTCCAGCTCCAAGAAACCCGCAGACTTGGAGAATGGATCCGGGAACAGCAGAGCTGACGATGCCGGTGGTCCATGGCGGGTGGAAGGCACATGCCTCTCTGGGAGGAAGAGTAAAGATTCATCCACTGGAGAAGTGCCAGGGGGACCCAAATGTAGCAGTGAACCTGGGTATTGCAGCAGTAACTTCCGCAATGGGCAGCAGCGGTTCCAGGCAGCTGGGCATATAGAGGACTGCTTGTGGCAGATCGAAGGGCCCTGTGGTGTGGATGGTGCCAGCAGCTGACCAAAGTCAACGTGGATGTTTTTACTGAAGTGCAGACATACCCACTGAAGGCAAGGCTGGGATGGATGTGCTGGGACAGTGTGGAGATTCTTTAAAATGTGTATCAATGCATCATGTCCATGGTACTTATATTCACTCCAGAAGGACTGTGTAATTTCCAGAGTAACACTGTTTTGGATTGTTTACATTTTTATGAGGTCCCTGAGTGCTGGCAATCAACTCTGCCTCTCTAATATCATTGAATCACACCACTCTCCCAGCCAGGTGCAAAGAATGATGCTTTATTGAGTGTCATCAGGGTGCATTGCTTGGCACTTTACAAGACTACAAAGAAAATTGTACACTGCTTGGGGCAGGGATTATCTAGTTCAGACACAGCCAAAGCATTTCAGACACAATATGCAATGGGGTGTGAGTGTGATAGCACTTCTTTCTTGTCAACTACAATTTTACACACATTTTTTTTTAAATTGCTTTTAAAAAGACTCACAATATTGGCTTTGGGTTCAACAATCTAATAATTTCCATTATTAAACATTCATGCTTCCCACCCCCCGCCCTCAGGTGCGTGTGGAGGAACCTGGCAAACAACAACAAGAACACAAAATGATTGACAACAGCTTACAGCTAAACAAACAACTGCTCAACCAAATTGCGTAAGTCCTTGAAGAAGAGCCACAATGGTTAGGTTAAAGCTAATGAGCCTACAGTCTGAAAATATGGTTTCTACTTGGCATCACTTATTGTATTTAAAGAGATTATAAGGAGGGAATTGTTGCACACATATTTATGCAATATTTGAACACAATGCATCTTTTTTGTCTTTTCACTTTATGGACTTTTAAGGTACTCATTGTAGCTGGAAACCTAAGAGAATCTAACTACTTCTACATAAAGGTCTTGCCCAAAACAAGAGTTACTGAAATTTTGGTTCATTTCTGGAGGATCGCACATTTTTTGTTTGTTTCATATTTTCTTCTTTCCCATGTAAAAAGACTATTACCTTGACACTGGCAACAGTTCAGTCAAGTACTTCATTTATTCTCTCCTCCTACTGGATCCAGGTTCAGAGATCACACAAGATAGCTCTGATTATCAAGCAACTTATCAAGCGGTGGCACGTATTACAAATGAAGCTTTGATCCTCCCAGCAATGAACAGCAGTAAAGCCCTCAGAAAAGTTTGCCTGGCAAGGGGGACAATTAAGTGGTGTATTTCTATTAAGACACCCTTTCTCCAAGCACAGAGAGCATGGCTACAGAAAAGTTGTGCACCCAAAAATCCGTAGCTCCCAGGACGGTACTTCAGGGCAACCGGTGCAAATTAAAGCAAGCTTCACTCTGATCTAATCTGCACCAGGAGAACAGCCTGACACCAAGATCGAGGAGTAGAAAGAATGTGGTGCCAGCCGCTTCTGGGAGTGATGCGGGACCAGGGCAGGCAGGGAGCCTGCCTTAGCCCCACTGCAAAACGGGGATGGCAATCTCGTGGGCTGGACTGAAAGCACTGATGGGCCGGATCCGGCCCGTGGACTGTAGTTTGCCCTCCCTTGCCATAGTCACACACTTGCTCATTTGGACCATTCATACTTATTGTCAAGAAAATTTGAAATTGTAATACTCATCCTATGGAAAATTTTAGAGATTAGCCCATACCCAAAAATAAATAAATAAATAAATAAGTTAAATGATGTGCCATATCCTCCATTTATAATAGGGAGGCTAGGGTTAAATAGACAATTTGTATCTGTCTATCAAAATGTTATTACTGTTCTCACAACGTGTTACCTAAGAGTTTGTAAGGAAATACATACTCACATGGAGAGAAATATGCTAGAAATTATATATTCTATATCTACACCTAAATTTTGTCTACACTAAGAAATCTGACCCATTGTCAAGACCACATCGGGTGCCTATAATGGATGCTGCTGAACCAGTGCTGAAAACTGTTTAACTACAAGTGTAGACAGGACCAAACCATTTAGCTCCACTTCAGAAAGCATGGCTGAGTCCTGCTCAGGAGACAGTTCAAACCATTCAGCACTAGTTCAGCCACATACATAGCTGATATCCACTGTCAGCAACAGGTAGATTTCTGAGTGCTGACAAGGCTCCAGACACCAAACCACTCCAGCCTGCCCAACTGTTTGAAACAGAGCCATTGCTAACAATTATTTTCAGCAACAGGCTTTCCCTCAATTAATATTGAAAGTAGGTTAAGCACTATTGTAGACAAGACAAAAGCAATTTTCTATTCAGAGGGTGTGTTTAGCATTATCTATACTAGAAACATTTTGCAAAAATTCCCCTTTGTTGCTAACACAGTTTTAGTTCCATCAGTGTTAGCAGCATTGGGAGTCCTAGTATAGACATGCCACTAGCTGTCACTGACGTTTTAAGCCCAGTGTCATCTAATGTAGCTGCTCACAGCAAGTTTAATCAACATAATGTTTAATACCCTGAGGGCTCACCTATCCTACAGGTGCGATTTTCAAAGGGGCCTAATAGAGTTTAGTACCTAAATTCCATTGACTTTAAAACTTAAATCCCTTTGAAAAGACCCAGCCTAGATCTTCTAGCATTTGTCTTAGCAATGGTGAGTAACTTTTGCAAAATATCCCTAGAGTGGATAAGGCTAATCATGCTCTCTAAAATGGTATTGAAACTGTTTTACCCGGTTTACCAGGCCATTGAGAACGAATGAATGATGCTTAAGTTGCTCAAATGTATAAGCATGTCAATGGAGAGCATGCTCTCTGTAAATATGTTTGAACACTTTTTTCCTGACTGCACTAGGACATAACCAGTTTCAGCAGTAGTTCAAGGGGATTTGGTGAAAACCATGCCCAGAAATGACCAAATTCCCCAGATATACAGCATTTTTGACATGCAATATTAATTACACCTCTAACCCGATAGAACGCTGTCCTCGGGAGCCAAAAAATCTTATCGCGTTATAGGTGAAACCGCATTATATCGAACTTGCTTTGATCCGCCTGAGCACTCAGACCCGCCCCCCCGGAGCGCTGTTTTACCGCGGTATATCCGAATTCGTGTTATATCGGGTCGCGTTATATCGGGGTAGAGGTGTATTATAATGGAGACCAATAGCAATTAACAAAAAATTAAGATCCTGCATTTTTGTTCTATGAGAACTTCCACCAACTTCAGTGCAAGGAATGTAGGATCACACTCCTAAATATACAAGACTATGGCTGGTTGGAAAACTTTGACAGAACCATTTTCCAGAGGAAATAAAGTTCAGTTTAACTCAAAATGCTTCGTAAAATTGTGCTGAGTTCACTGACATTTTTATTTTGGAGGAAAAATAGGGAAAGTTTGGACAAGGTCAAAAAATCCCATTTTGGCATTTTCAGAACAAAATGTTTCAACTTTTTCCTTTCAAAATGACTTTCTGTTTAGAAATTTTTAAAATTTTGTATTATATATCACAAAATTTTAAAAGACAAATTCAAAGCAAAATGTTTTGATTTTGTTTAAATGTTGTGAGTGATCCAAAATTAATTTTTCTTTGGAATTTTCTTTCACGGATAGTTTAGGTTTTGTTCTGAATTAGAACAAAATCAAATTTTGAAATCTTGAAATCCTCTGCAAAACAGAATTTCTGTTCTCAGCCCTATTCCACACCATCCACTGATTTTTATGAGACATAACTTTCAATACATATCTTAAGAAGATAATCTAACATCGCACTATTTCTTGGAGGGGGGGAGAAACGGTCTTAACATTTTAATTCTAAACTTCCAGTCTACGTACATAAGTTTTGTGGTTTGCCAGTTGTTGCCGTATTTCATATCCACATCATTTGAAAGTTCCTGTCCCATTAACTTCCTTTGTGAACTGAATATTCTATACATTTGTATATGTTTAAAAACATGTAGGCAAGTAATAGAATAGCAAGCCTATGATAATATCAGATCAACCTAAATAGCTTTCTATTGTTTCCCTCCTCATTAATTTCCAAATTCCTAGTTTTATAAGCTTCATTTATTTCTCTACCAATAGCAGAAGTTACTCTCAATATGTTTGACAAATATATTTCTCCCATAGCTGCAGCTACAGATCTTTAATAAAAACAGTGGAAATAGCTAACAAATATTCTTTTAATTTTTGTAAAGCCATTTACCCTGCATGCGCATTTGTGTGGAAAACGTTTAAACTGCTCCATTAAAAAAAACCTACAGTCCTAAGGGAGCTTTTAGAGTTAAATACAAAACAGTTTCACAGAGATCGAGGGCATTAAGTACTTCATGCATACAAGGGGAAAGAAAAAAAAAGGCTTGCAGAAACATTCCAAAAAGAAAGCAGGAATATTTTAAGAACTCATACAACAATCACACTGAAAACAAACGGAGAAGAAATTAAAGGCAACAGCAGATAAACTACAGAACAGATTATTTCTAAAGCCTTAGTCAATATCTAATATATATGATCAGAAAATAAATTCCTTTGACAATCTAAAACAACACTAACCTTAAAAAAGTAACAAACCACACCACTCTTGCAGATCTGCATTGAACAGGTTTGTCCAACCTTCAGAAAAGTTGATAATATCATTAAACTGGGCATTTCACAAAAGTTGTCCAACACTTGATTTGAAAATACTCTTTCTACAGGCCAGCAAAATATGAAAAGTGTGAAACTAGTAAAAGTAAACCCTTAACAAGCCGAACATTTCGGTCATGAAAGAGAAAGGGTTGCCCATTAAAAGTCAGTGAGGTAGTAAACTCAGGACAAAACTCTTGGTAAAAAAAAGAGTGAATGCCATTCAGATAACCACATGAATGTCGTTAGGGCACTGCAACCGAGCACTGGGCCTTCAGGTGTAAGTATGTGTCCCAGTGCTCCTGTTATGGCCCTCGGGCCATTTAAAACTGGGTGCTGTAGTTGTTGGTCACATGCCTGCTTACAGTCATGTGTATAGGAACTTCCTGCCTCTTAGGCAGGGATGCAGACAGCAGAGATGCAGGGTCACACAGACTAGGGGAAGGGGTGGGTGGGGGGTCTCCACATCTGCCACCTGAAAGGGATGCAATTTCAGGGAGAAGGAGCCAGCTGGGAAAGAAGCCTCAACTGGGGAAAACTGTGAAGTCCTGGAAAAAGGGCTGTGAGAATGGTGAAACCCAGGAGACAAAGGCTAAGACAAGACTTTTGGGGTCTTGAAACTATTTTCGGTTGCTTTGTTTTGAATCATGGCTTTAAATTACTCAAGAAAAGCCTTAAGCAAAGGAACTGGGCCATGCAATTGGAGCATGATTTCATCTCTCCTGGATGATGCATCAGCTGAGCAGTTTACATGGGTATTGTGAGGCTAATGGCCCAGACCCACCTCAGGAAGACCGATAGCCCCAGTGGAAGACTGTAGAGTGAACAGGGTTTTCCTGGTTTCAAACGCAGTGGCTAGGATTGGAAGAGGGCTCTGTGTTAAACACAGTGAGTGAGCAGAAAGAGTCTCTGTGGGTCCCTGGAGAGAAGGAGAGGCAAAAAGATAGCTGGTTCTTGGGACAAAGGTTGGCATGCCTTATCTGGGATTTCCACTGAAGAGGGCTGCCTATACACTGTTCTTGCTGTTGTTCATGGAATCAGGAAAGGTGTAAATTTCTGCAAAGAAACAAGTTGTGCTAAGAAACATCCTAATTGTGTCACCCATTTCTCATCCAAATGAAAAACACCCTGCAAAGACCTGAATTTTGGCTACCCTGGGCCAAAGGGACAATAGAGTCATAGATTCAAAAGCCAGAAGGGACCATTGTGATCATCTAGTCTGAACTCCTGTATAAGACAGGCCATAAACTTACCCAAAAATAATTCCTAGAGCATATATTTTAGAAAAACATCCAATCTTGAATTTTAAAATGGTCAGTGATGAAGCATCCACCAAGACCCTTGGTAAATTGTTCCAATGGTTAATTACTCTCACCATTAAAAATTTACATTTTATTTCCAGTCTGAATTTGTCTAGCTTCAACTTCCAACCATTGGATTGTGTTATACCTTTTTCTACTGCACTGAAGATCCCATTATTAAATATTTCTTTCCCATGTAGGTACTTATAGACAGTAATCAAGTCATCCCTTAATCTTCTCTTTGTTAAGCTAAATAGATTGAGTCTCATTACAAGGCATGTTTTCTAATCCTTTAACCATTCTCACGGTTCTTCTCTGAACCTCTCCAATGCATAAACATCCTTCTTGAATTGTGGACAGCAGAACTGGACACAGTATTCCAGGAGAGGCCGCACCTCTCCCGAATACACAGATAATCTCTCTGCTTCTATTCGAGAGTTCCCTGTTTATGCATCCCAGGATCACTTTAGCTCTTTTGGACGTAGCATCACACTAGGAGCTCATGTTCTGTTGATTATCCATCATAACCCCAACATCTTTTTCAGAGTCACTGCTTCCCAGGATAGAGTCCCTCATCCTTTAAATATGGCCTACATTTTTTGTTCCCAAATGTATATACATTTACATTTAGCTGTTTAAAACACAGATTGTTTTCTTGGACTCAGTTTGCCAAGCAATTTAGTATGCTCTGAGTCAGTGACCTGTCCTCTTCGTTATTTACCATCCCCCAATTTGTGTGTCATCTTTAAACTTTATCAGTGATGATATTATGGTTTCTTCTTGGTTATTGATAAAGATGTTAAATTAGTGTAGGGCCAAGAACCAGTGTCTGTGTGATCCCCACTGGAAATGCACCTGCTCAATGATGATTCCCTGTCTAAAGTTACATTTTGGGACCTAACAGTTCATCAGTTTTTAATCTATTGAATGTGTGCCATGTTCATTTTATATTCGTCTAGGGTTTTTTTAAATCAAAATGTCATGCGGCACGAAGTCAAACAGCTTACAGAGGTCTATTACATCAACACTATTACCTTTATCAACCAAACCTGTGTTCTGATTTAAAAAAAAAAAAAGACATCAACTTAGTTTGACAGACTCTACTTGCCATTAATCCATCTTGATTTGCATTCATTACACTTCCCTCCTTTAATTTTTTATTAATCAAGTCCTGTATCAGCAACTCCATTATTTCCCCCAGGATCAATGTGAGGCTGATAGGCTTATAATTACCCGGATTGTCCTATTTACCCTTTTAAAAAATTTGGCACAACATTAGCTTTCTTCCAGTCTTCTAGAACGTACGTAATGTGCCTAGACTTATTGAAAAATGAACATTTATGGTCAAGCTATTTCCTCAGCCAGCTCTTTTAAAACCCTTGGCTGCAAAGTTATCTGGACCTACTGATTTAAAAATGTCTATTTTTAGTAGCATCTGTATAACAACTTCCATATATATAAGTGGAAAAGTAAAGAGTGTTGTCACCATATGATGAGACTGCATCATCTGTTTTTTCCCCAAATACAGAACAGAAATATTTATTGAACACTTCTTCCTTTTTCTGCATTATTTATAATTCTACCATTTTCATCTAGCAATGGCCCAACACCATTGTCAGGATTCTTTATGTTCCTAACTTATTTTTAAACACTCCTTCTTATTGTCCTGACCTCTGCTGGCCATAGATTTCTCCTTGTGTCCCTTGGCTTCCCTTATCAATTATCTACAGTGATCCTAACTTCTGAGTTATATTAATTACTATCAACTTTCCCTTTTTTCTTTTTTTAATAGCTGCCTTCATTTCCCCTCTAAACCAGGTTGGTTTTTTAAACAAAGCACAGCCTTCCTTTGTGGGATTGTGGATTTTGGGGTATGTAGTAAAGTGTTCTTAAATTATCCCAATTATTATTCACACATTCTTCCCATTAAATTCTTCCTCCCAGCTGATTTGGCTCAGAATTGTTTTTAGCATTGTGAAATGGGCCCTATTAAAGCACCAAGTATATATAGTACTAGGGTGGACTTTATTCCACCTGCACATTATATATGTGATCAAGTCATGATCACTTGTACCTAAGTTACCATTAACTTTTAGTTGTGTAATCAGTTCCTCTTTATCTGTTAGGACAAGGAAGGTCTAATTTAGAATTCCCCTCGGTTGGCTGGAACACTTGTTGAGTTAGGAAATTGTAATCTATAATGTTTAGAATGTTACTTTAAAATCTGGCATACCAATTGGAACTGAAAGAATCTATGGAGAGGCTCAACCCAATTAGATCTTTATGAACTCAAGAAATTGATGTTTTTGGTGTAAATGCATGCATAAAATAAGCACCAGGAAAGGCGGGATCTGCTTCGCTGACAAATTCTTGATTCTTGGATGTTATATTTTGTGTAAATTTTGGTGCACCTCTCTCACCCTTCATCCATCTTTGTCATTTATGACATAGTTCTTCTGGTCAAGGACTTGGCCTACCTTGCACATCTGCCCCCAACATGGTACATTCAGATGCTACTAATGTACAAGAAAGAAAGAAAGAAATTCTGCAGGACGCTTCCCACCTACCAGGAGGTGCTGGGTGTACTCCACTCCTGCTGATTTCCCTAAGAGTTAACGGTGAATGACAATTCATAAGGTGTAGTCAACACACTGCAGGATCAGGTCCAAAGGCTGCCTTTGTGCATGTATCTAGTAACAATACAGGTCAAGACTCATGAGGCAACTACACTAAAAACTTCTCGGGTGGCAAAACACACAGGGCCTTTTGGCCTGAAGCCTCAATCTATGTGGGTATCTAATTAAACCTCACCTCATATAATGTATTGCTGCTTCTGCAGTTACCACAGAACTACAGCAATCCACGAGGTTTCTATGGATTTAAAAAGACATCATATAATGAGACACAATTTCTCCAAAAATTCATCTGAAGACCTTTCCAAATAGCATCTAGTGCCACAAGCAACTGTCCTCAGGAATGCTCTCTCTAGTCCTGGGATCAAATTTTGTGCTCATTTACTCATACAATTCCACTACATTTCATAGGACTGCAGGGGTACAAGTCAGCACTGAATGTGGCCCTGAGTTTTGCCAAAATAAACTGCCAACTGTTTAGATACATTGGCTTCCTCCATTTGCTGATGTTACTAGTCTGGTTCTCTGACAAGAGGCAAAATTTTGACCAAAAACAACAATGTGACTCACGCCAGATATCAAAAAAACAGAGTTAAATATGTTTGAATAATGCATTTAATACCCACATCCTATTTGCTTTCCTATTCAACTACACGTCACAAACAAGTTCAAAATGTAAGTAGGTGAAACTTACAAAGGTGGCGAGAGCTTGCCTGTTCTCATGAGCTAATGAATCAAAAAGTTAACTTTGCTTTCAAGAGGATTCTGGATTGTTGCTTCAGTGAGTCTGCTTTCAGTCTCACTCTGTCCCAATCCTGGCACATACTGCCAAAGAACACACACGGAGATCAGAAAGCCTTCACTTAAGATTCAGAAAAAGAGATGAAAAGTAAGGATGATTAGCAGTGTTTTCTATCATGAAAAAATGGGGGAGGGGGAACAGGCATGAGAAGAGGCCAAGAATACAAAACAGGGAAAAAAGAAGAGATGATATAATGAGAAAGGGAAAATATTGTTCCTAAATGAGAAGGGAAGATGAAGAGAAGAGAGATCTAAAGGGTTATGAAAAAAAGGAAGGCAAAAGTGGCAGCTTTTGAATTTCTAAGAGAAAAGCAGCTAAGAGTATTAGGAAAATAGAAAAGGTAAAAACAGAAAACAAAATTAAGCTAGAGGAAGAAAAGGGAAAGGAAGAATTAAAGAAGGAAGTAAGGGATTCATGCATTGTTTTCTTTTAAAAAATACTTAACAGCTGCTCAATTGACCCCCTATGCTTTTCTTTGTGGTTTCAGGTAGAGGCCCTGCAGTAGGAGGGAGTGGAAATGTCTCTCCCATGGGAAGTTGGAACAGCTGGGAAATAGGGGGAACCTAACAACAAAACAAAAACAAGAACTGTCCATTTACTTACATGGATCTTCACATTTAGAAAAGTAAAATAATTGTTTTAGATCTGCACTTGAATGCCCCCCTGGAGCAGTGGCAGGATTGCACTCACCGGAAGTTCCTGTAGGACTTCTCCCTGCCTTCCAGGGCTTGCCAGTGTGCAGCAGGACCTGAGCCATGGTCTCACCTGCCCACACCCATCTTACCTGGGGGTATGGAACACTAATGGCTGCACTAGCCAGCTCTCATTGTGCTTAGGTGGTGCAAATAGCCAAATTATAGCTGCTCCCTGCCTGGGAGCACCTGAAGGAAGGGGGAGAAAGAGAATCTTCTTGTACTCTCAGGGTACATCTACACTACAGGGGGGAGTCGATTTAAGATACGCAAATTCAGCTACATGAATAGCGTAGCTGAATTCGACGTATCGCAGCCGACTTACCCCGTTGTGAGGACGGCGACAAAATCGACTTCTGCGGCTTTCTGTCGGCGGCGCTTACTACCACCTCCGCTGGTGGAGTAAGAGCGCCGATTCGGGGATCGATTGTCGCGTCCCGATGGGACGCGATAAATCGATCCCCGAGAGGTCGATTTCTACCCGCCGATTCAGGCGGGTAGTATAGACCTAGCCTCAGTGTAACTCCTGTTCAGAAATACTCTGTGTGTGCGTGTGCAGGACTTCCTCCTGGATAATGCAGTCTATGCTTGGTCAGCCATTATTTGTCCATATTCTTTTAGGACAGAATCCTGTTTAGTGTGGGTAGCGGGTAGATTAATACTAAGCCATTAGAGAGGGGGAAGTTGACCTAATGCTAAAAACATGCAGAGAGTTCTCGCTACCAATAGGACAATACATTCCAGATTTTTTTTTTTTAACTGTTTCTCCATTTCTCTCTTAGTCAGGACAAAGATTTAATACTGAGACATAAGAATCTTTCCTTGCATATTTTTTCTTTTAATATTTCTTTTTCTTGGAGAATAAAATGGTTTGAATTGTATCTGAGTCTGTGGGTCTGTCTACACTGCAATCAGAGATCTCACTGCAGAATACCTGAGCTGGCTTTTATCCGACTAGTATGTGAGCATCACGCATAGAGAAGCCATGGCAGTACAGACTTCAGCAAGGACTAGCAGCCCAGCTAGGGTCTTAGGCAGGTTTGTACAGCCCATGCTGCTATGGTTTCACTGCTATCAATACCCCCACTAGTTAGCTTAAAGCTAGTGCAGGTATGTCTACAGGTGCCACAATGACACCTCTGACAGCAGTGCAGATGTAAAGGTGGTGGGGGGGAGTGGGGGAGGTTGAGGAATTTTAGTTACAGCCCAGAGAAGTGTCTCACAAGAAAGGGTTTGTAACAGCCCTTTTGCAAACAAGGGAGAGAAGTTTCAAGGTCTCAATCCTCCATTCCTGTGAACTCAAAATTCCAAGTGAAGGTCTCTCATTTAAATTTTATTCAATGTTCTGGGTCTCCTTTGCTGTATTATTTCACTAACAAAATGTATAAGCATTACAAATGGAAAACTGACGGGAGACCCCCCCAACATCAACATCTACATGCCAATCACAAGAAACAAGACTTTTAAAAAAAAGTGACTGGTGCACAAAAATAGGACTTTTTGTGCCTACCACAGGACTGCAATTCCAGTTACTCCAGAGTCAGAATAAGCAAATTCTCTTAAAGAAATCATGGAAAATTTTAAAAATGAGGAGATAAATTAAAAAAAAATACTCTAACTTCACTGAACAGCGAAATCAAATTGCTATCTACTATAGTGACTAACATGGGCCAAAAGGTTAATGGAATGGAAGGGTACCTAGGAAACACCAGAGAGATGACAAAGTAAGTAATTTTGTTAAAAGAAACCAGTAACAGTCTTCACCGTCCATGGACTAGACATGTTCTAGGCTTTCCCCACTTGGAGCACTAGGACTCATGTAGCATTCCCCCCTATGACCCCTCTCCACACCCCCCAAACTCTCTGAGCCATGTGGGCTTGGGGAAGAAAGAAATTCCAGGGAGGAGCCAACCCCAGAGAAATTCTAGCTAACAGAAGCAATAGCAAGGAGCAGCCTCAGCAGTACCTCCGCAAAGACCATCAGATGCTGATAATGTCAAAACTATTCACTACAGTTCTCTCTCAGAACTTTGTCTCAAGGGACTGTTTGCGCCAACCTTCACCTACACCCTCTTACAGTCTCTCCACCTCAGCCTCACTCCACCTGCCTCCTTATTCTCCCTTCTCCTATTGTCCTTTCCTTTGCCTTTCCAATTAGATAATCCCATCCTAATAAAACCCACCCAAGGAATTTTTAAAAAGAAATCATGTCAACCCTCACCTATTTGCTCTGCTTGTATGTTGGATCCCTTTCCCCTGTCCTTTGTCTATCTTGTCTATTGAGACTGCAAGCTCTTCAGTGCAGGGATCGTCTATTATTTTATTACCTAGCACAATGGCATGCTGATCTAGGCACTATTAAAATATAATCAATCAATCTCTGCTCCACACCAGGCCTGCTAAACTCAAGTGGCACCCTTCAGCTTACGGAGCCAAGGTTTGAACTCCTGTTCATGGCCAGGTCCATAGCTATGGAACTCACTCCACCAGAGGTGAGGCTGAGTTCACATTTCACCATCTCTAGATAAAAATCGCAAGATTGACTTGTTTTGGCATTTTTTCCCTAGTCACTCAAAATGGCTCTCCTGGAAATTAACCACCATCTGATCACTTTAAGCAAGTGTTATAAGAATAAGAAGATAGTTTTTCCCTTTAAAGCATAAAATGAAGTATCTTTAAATTCTGCAGAGCATCCGGATGCTATGATACAGGCTCATTATATATTTAATGCAATAAAGATCCTAGTTCCAAGGTCCTTATTCGATGAACTCCCATTGGAGATCTTTGTTTGCAGAGGAGCCGTGGCCGGTGCCGGGAGCCAGAGTGGAGGCTGCTTTGGCCTTGCAAGCAGTGAGCAGCTCCAGGGGTAGCATGGGCCTGAGACATGGGCTGGGTGGACAGACTCCTGCTGGGAGGAGCAGGGGCCTGTCTTGACTGGTTTGTCCTCTGCCCCAGCTCCATGAACTTCTATCCCGGGGCCAGGGAGGGGGCTGCCCGGGACAGTAGGGGGAAGGGACAGGTGAGGGTCACAGACTCTGCCAAGAAGAGCAACCCCTGCTGCAGGGTCGGTGTGACTCAGCCAGGGAGAGGCCAGGCTCAGGGAGCTGCAGACAGGTGCTAGAGCCCAGCTCTGCTACAGAGCTTGGAGCCCAAGCTGAGCCTGAGGAGTGAGTGGATGGGTGCAGCTGGGGCTGGGTGTGTATCTAGCAGGGTTCAGAGCAAAGGCTCTGGTGTGAGAGGAACAGCTGGAGCTGGGATTATGGGGCTGTTTGTGTTTGGAGGCAGGTGGGGGCAACTGACAGCTGGGACTTTGGAGCGTGTGTGGGGATTCAGAGCTGGGGTTTTGGGTGGACATTTGGTTTGGGAGATCCATGTTCAGATCCAACATCTTGGGTATGTTTGGCATTGGAGCTGGGGAAGTTGAAGGAAGCTGAAGGAATGTCTGAAGTAGGTTGTTTGGGATGCGAGTAGTATGTTTGGATCGGGGGGGAGGGGGTTGGATCTGGACTGCACCCATCACTTCTCCCTGGGGTCCTGTTTTCTCTGGAAGATCTGGTCCCCCTTTCACCATGTAGCGGTATTTGGCACTGGTGCAATCGCTACTGGAATACTGTGTCCAGTTCTAGTGCCCATAATTCAGGAAGGATGTTGATACATTGGAGAGAGTTCACAGAAGAGCCATGAGAACAATTAAAGGATTAAAAATATGCCTTATAGTGATAGACTCAAAAAGATCAATCCATTTAGATTTACAAAGAGAAAGTTTAGGCATGACATGATTACAGTCTACAAGTGCCCACATGGGGAACAAATATTTAATAATGGGCTCTTCAGTCTGCCACAGAAAGGTATAACACGATGCCTATAATGGCTGGATATTGAAGATAAACAAATTCAGACTGGAAATAAGGCATAAATTCTTAACGGAGAGAGTAATTAAATATTGGAGCAGTTCACCAAGGGTTGTGGTGAATTCTCCATCACTGACTATTTTTAAATCAAGATTGGATGTTTTTCCTAAAAGATCCGCTCTAGGGATTATTTTGGGGAAAATTCCAAGGCGTATGTTATTTGGGAGGTCAGACTAGATGATCACAATGGTCCCTCTTGGCCTTGGCATTTATGAATATATTACTTGAAAAGAAATAATTCATGAAAACAATAAATAAGAGGGATTTTTTTAAACAACAGAATGATAGTTACTAGAGAACTGAGCTGCTTCAGGCCTGTGTCAGCTTGTGGGGATGCCTGCTGGACCGGAGGATCCAGACCCAATATGTTTCATAGTAAAGTTGACAACAGAAATACGGAGACTATATATAGTACCAATACCATAATTGCAGTATATTTACAGGAACACCAGAAGGTTTTTTCTATGGTGTGCAACAAGAAGATAGAGATAACCTAGCTTCAAAGAACACAACGTACTTATTTTCCTGATTTTGAGCACCCTCACAGAGGTTCAAAGCAAGGAAGTGACACAAAGAAAAGGTTTACACATTTTGGTTGGTAAAATCTATTTACATACCCACCCCAAGTTCAGGTTGTTTAGAAAATTAGCTCATATGTTTTCTGGGACACTGCCTCAGCCAGACACCTATTAAAAAAAGTGTGAGAGAAAAATGAAGTGGCTGACTCAGTCTTTGAAAAATTCAATACTAGCACGGGGGAAAATACTGTGAAAGTATTTGCAGGCATTCATGCGAATAAAAAGGCAAATTTTCTTCTATAATATTCACATCACACTTTATTAGATTTCTGAGAAAATAAGTGACTAGATTTGTTCTCAAAAATGTTTGCAGAAAGAGAAAATGTGGTGAATGCTTGTGAAAATATGCATTTGCATAAGTATTCATAATTGAAGTGCTCCAGGGTAGATTGGCAGAGGCCCTGGAGGTTTTTCGCCTTCCTCCAGCATGGGAGGGGTCGCTTGCTGGAGGATTCTCAGCGATTTGAAGTCTTTAAATCATGATTTGGGGACTTCAACAGCTGAGTCAAGGGAGAGAATTCTTCCAGGAGTGGGTGGGTCAGCTTTTGTGGCCCGCATCATGCGGGAGGTCAGACTAGATGATCATAATGGTCCCTTCTGACCTTAGAGTCTATGAGTCTATGAAAGGTTTCATGTGTTTGGGAGTAGGGTTGCCAACCCTCCCAGTTTTGCTGGGAGTCTCCTGATTTCGTCGGGTGTCTCCCAGAATCATGCCACATCTCCCAGAGGCTACTGAAGCCAAACCGGGAGATTTTAGGTGCTGGAAGTCTGGCAGCACAGCTGAGCTAGGGCAGGCTCCGTGCCACTCTAGAAAGCGGTTGGCACGTCCCTGAGGTCTCAGGGGAGGTGGGGGGGGGAAGGAGGTGGCTCCGCACACTGCCCACACCCCCAGCACTGACTCTGCAGCTCCTATTGGCTGGGAACTGCAGGGGTGACATTTGCATCCCTTCCTGCACCCCAATCCCCTGTCCCAGCCCTGAGCCCCCTTCAGCACCCAAACTCCCTCCCAGAGCTTGCATCCTGCACCCCCACCTGCACCCTAACCCCATGCCCCAGGCTCAGCCCGGAGCCCCCCACACTCTGAACCCCTCAGCCCCACCTCCCAGCCCAGAGCCCACACCCGCTCCCGCACTCCAAGCCTCTGCCCCAACCCAGTGAAAATGAGTGAGGGTAGGGGAGAGCGAGCAACAGAGGGAGGGGTGATGGAGTGAGCCGGGCGGGGCCTCTGGGCACGAGCAGGGAAGGGGACAGGGTAAGGGTGTTTGTGTGATTAGACAGTTGGCAACCCTATTTGGGAATCACTGGCTAGGAAGCCAAAACATTTATGGCACATAGGTGGCCAAACACAGCACAAAACACAAAATAAGAGTTGTGAATGTTCAAAGCAAGTCATGGAGAAAATTAATGAGCAAGTTAAAGGCTGAAATATGTCTGCAGAAGCAATTCATATTTATTTACATTCATATTCATAAAGAAGTGCCTAACCAGGATCCCAGCACTTCACATAAAACTGTGAAATCCATATGAAACCTAACAATCTAGTCCACATCTAGCAGCTTCACCATACCACAAGGATCAAAAGAAAGACACCTAACCAACCACAATGCTAAAATAAATGAAATTATTTAGAATAAACAATTCATAAAAATCACAAGTCTGTGAGTGGTTAATGTACTAACACAAAAAAAGAATTACGTTTGTTGGATAAGTGTTCAATGTTGAGATCTGGTTCGGCTATCTCCAATGACTAGAGCTGTTTTCTGTGACAGACAGAAGGACACCACACAGATATTTTGTTCTGTACCACTTCTGACAATGGATAACAATATCTTGCCTGAAGATCATGTTAATTATGTAGCTCCAAGTAATTTACAGCTTTGGGTGTGATCAAGCTATATGGTGCTAAGCAATGGCATATGTGACAATACTGCTAACATGACAGCTTAGCAATACATTTCACTGTGATATACATTATAATCAGTATAATCATTATACAGTAGTTACCTTAGTTATGCAATGAAGCGAATTGCCTTGGCTTTTTTATATGAAGGTTACAAGTCCAACATGGTATCTACATTCTTGCCCTTTTTGCTTTAATGTCTAAAGAGTTTCCCATAGGAGCAGTGACATCTGGCATCTTGGGAGATGCTCCTTTTTCTTCTCCCTGCCTGCAAATGGAGAATGGTTAATATTTATACTGGGTGAGATTCTGTGCTGAGCTTTGAAGAGGCCGCACACAACTCACAACCCAGGAGGAGGTGGGTGAAGGTGGGCTTTAAGCCCTTCAGCCACCTTTGCACACTCCCAACCTCAGGCTGCTCTGCGGCCCCCAACACAACTTAGTTACAGCAGCCTTCCAAGGCTGCCCTATGGGCTACATCAGTTCTTGGAATCTCTGCAGTGCAGCACACTGAAGCCTCACTTCTACACACCCCTTCTGTCCTTGGTACGATGGCTTATGAAGCATTCTTGGAAGGCAGCCTTAGAGCTGTTCTTCATGGTTTCTGCACTGACGGGATCCTCCCTCAGGCAGATCTGGGGCTTTTAATGCCCCTTGACACCACTCTGATCCCCTTTGCTCAGTGTAAAGGGGCAGAGTGGGGATGAGGACCTCCCCCTGTATTTAAAGGATAATTAGGCATGTCTTAAGTATTAGTGGTCTTAACGGCCACACTTTGATATTTTCTATCAATGTAGTTATTTGACTGGAGATTGCTTTGAAGTGTTGACTGTGTGGATTGGTGATCTATCAAAAAAAAATAGTAGTATTGACTTCAAGGACAAATTATAAAATGATAAGAATGGAAACAGTCAAAGGTCCAGAACTATGGCTGCACTATTAAATGCTCCTATAATAAATAAATTAAGCATCACATTCACTAAAATGGACTATGGCCTTCAGGCCTTGGGGAGGAAAGACTACCTACGAGTTACATGTAAAAGATGTTGTTCAAGTGTTACATTTAATTCCCCCACAACCCCATCCCACATTTTTTAACATGCAATCCTTCCTTCAGATGTGGAAATGTCCTTATGTAAAGCCTTAGAGATCCAAATAGGTTTCCAGTCACAAGTTGCATTTATGTAGCAGCCATTTGCAGCAGTGACAGTGTAAGGGATGGTAATACCAAGAACAAAATATGTGGTGGACTGAGTGGTAAAAGCACAACTGTTTCCCTCCCAACACGTCTCTGCAAAGCAAGCAAGAAGGCAGTAAGGTGCCTGAAAAGACCATGTGCAGTCTCTCTTGTGATTTGAAAACATTCTATTAAAACTTGAAGCGAAGTTGATAGGGAAACACATAAAAGACAAGATACCAAAATGAGAGAGACATCACACCCCTCCCGTAGACACATCCCATTCTGCCAGGGAACGAACAGACAATTTTGCTCCTGTCTGGTATGTCAGCCGCCCTTGTTCCATCTCATAGCTGGTGATTAATTACTCTTCAGTAGAGCAACTCATCCAAGACCGGTCTTGAAAACAGAAAAACAATGAGGGAATCTTACACCTCACTGGGAAGTTCTTTGCATTACCCCTGAAACTGAAGATAATACAACAAATCAAGTGGAAACGTAAGGCAACGTTTTTGATTACTGAAAGTTTGTGCAGGTATCTAAGGACTTGCAGCATGGATAAGAAAAAAACAATTATGCTGGTTATATTAACTATTTAAACAGCACTGAGTACACTTTTTGCACCATGTAAATAATACAATAAAAGTAATTCTGATGGAAATAAAACTTCTTTTGAAATCAAATACACAAACCTATTCTATGAGCAACATGATATTCTGTGACACAGTGTTTTACTATCCACACTTAGTCTGGACTTTGCTTCAATATACGAACTGGCCCCTCCACTGTTCTATTACAGCAGAAACTAACACCTCACGAATAGAGGTTGTTCGTAATTCTGAAATGTTCATAACTCTGAACAAAACGTTATGATTGTTCTTTCAAAAGTTTACAACTGAACATTGACTTAATGCAGCTTTGAAACTTTACTATGCAGAAGAAAAATGCTGCTTTTAACCATCTTAATTTAAATGAAACAAGCAAAGAAACAGTTTCCTTACCTTGTCAAAAAAAATTTAAGCTTTCCCTTTATTTTTTTAGTAGTTTACATTTCACACAGTACTGTGTTCTCTCTCTGTGTGTGTGTGTGTGTGTGTGTGTGTGTGTGTGTGTATATGTGTTGCTGCCTGATTGCACACTTCCGGTTCCAGATAAGGTGAGTGGTTGACCAGTCAGTTTCCAACTCTGGTGTTCATAACTCTGATGTTATACTGCAGTTTGTTAAGTTGACAGAACCTGTAATTCATGAATTGCTGCCATCTCTATGTTGTTTTCTTACTTCACACTATTTGTTACAGCTCTGAATAAAAACTAGACTTGCTGTAATTCTAATTTAGAAGACTAAATTATCCAGGTAACGCCATATATGAATGCAAACACCAAGCATCCCTCAGTAAGCTAAATAAAATGTATGGTAGTAATAAAATAATGAAGCATTCTTTCAGGCATATGCAAAGTCTGGTAATAGTTAGGATGTATGGAAAAATTTAATACTATTTAGTAACAGTTATGGATGTATGCATAAATTCAGTATTATTTCACTTCTAGAGATAAAAAATAGGATTTGGGAGATGTTTTTCAAAAAAGCAAAATTTCCTTCTGCTTCCCTTATTCTTGATAATCAAGATATTTCTTTTCTTTGTATATTTTATTGGACACAGAACTGCATACAAATAGGAGTAATAGTATTAAAGAATAAAACAACAACATCATAATAAGAGCCATTATTAAAATACTGAATGGTTCAGAGGGCTGCTAATGAGATATATTTCCAGATGACCTAGTCAAATCTGGCCAAAGTCAGTAGTGACTGAAAGATAGGTGGGCTCTATGAAGTAAGTTGACAGTTCACACCAATAAGGGGCTCTGCCTTACTCATGGCAATACATAATTTGCACCCTATAGCCCTTAATATGTATCAAGATTAATGCAAAAATAAAATAAAATAGAGCATGTGTGTGTACACAACATAAAAAAAAAAAACTTTACAAGTCACAACATGTCCCCAAACTAGAGGAATGGTTTGTGTTCACATTTTGACTCTCCAATATTTGTTAGCAAGCCTGTGAACATAAGCACATGATAGTTCGTGCAAGCTAACTAAGATCAGTGAAGACAGAGCTTGGCATCCAAGTCTGGGAAATTCTGATTGTAAATATATGCAAGTTTTCAATCTACATCACCAGCCTAAACTTAGAGACATTTCGTACAACAAATCAAGTACCGATTTAGGTCATGATCCTGCGAACACTAAGATACTTGCTTAACTTTACTCATGTGAGGAGTACTATTAACTTCAATGAGTTATTCACAGGAGTAAAATGAAGCATGCGTACAAGCGTGTGTTGGATCCGGGCCTAAGTGTGATCAGCTTTGTTTATTTTTTGAATATATTTAAAATTAAAATATAACAATAAAACCAGTTTGGCCATTTGTTGTCTTTTCCAATGGATTTTTAGAGGGGGTTTGGAGGTACCAGATGAGTATACAACACATAGTATTTCTCAAAGTGGAGGATGTGAAGGACTAGGTAGGAGGGGCATGGATGTGTGTGGAATAGGGTTACCATACGTCCGGTTTTTCCCGGACATGTCCGGCTCTTTGGTAATCAAACCCCCATCTGGGGGGCAATTTCCAAAAAGCCAAACAGGTCTGGGAAAAATACTCCCTGGCTTACCTTAGAGCGGGCGCCAGGAGCTGCTGTGCCCCCTGACTCCTGGGCTCTGTAAGAGCCGAGCTGCCTGAGCGCTACCGGCTTCGGGCAGCCCCCATGCCTTCGGACCCTGCGCCGCCAGCCGGGCACTTCCCCTCCCAGGCTCCGGGGGCGCAGGGTCCAGAGGCATGGGGGCTGCCCGAAGCCGGTAGCGCTCGGGCAGCTCAGCGCTTACAGAGCCCAGGAGTTCAGGGAGCACAGCAGCCGCCGGAACCCGGGAGGGGAAGTGCCCGGCTGGGGGCGCAGGGTGCGGAGGCATGGGGGTTGCCCGAAGCCGGTAGCGCTCGGGCAGCTCAGTGCTTACAGAGCCCAGGAGTTCAGGGAGCACAGCAGCCGCCGGAGCCCGGGAGGGGAAGTGCCCGGCTGGGGGCGCAGGGTCCGGAGGCATGGGGGTTGCCCGAAGCCCGAGCACTACTGGCTTCACGGTTTGCCGGGCAGCCTCCAGACCCTGCACCCCCGGCTGGGTGCTTCCCCTCCCAGGCTCCAGCGGCACTGGGGAAGTGCTGGCAGGGGGCGCAGGGTCTGGGGGCTGCCCGGCAAACCGTGAAGCCGGTAGCGCTTAGGCAGCCCTTTTCGCGTGGCTGGGAGGCAGGAGGGGGAATGCGGGGTGCTCATGGGAGGGGGCGGAGTTAGGGTGGGGACTTTGGGGAAGGGGCGGGAAGGGGCAGAGTTGGGGAGGGGCCAGGGCCCCGTGGAGTGTCCTCTTTTTTAATTTTTTAAATATGATAACTCTAGTGTGGAAGATGTATCATTTAAGATGGGTTGGTCTTTAATACCACATGGCAGCATATAATTTTCATGAAGGGAGCTGAACTTTCAAAAATACAGAAAATGCTGCAGCAGACCTGGATTTTACATACTTAACAGAACCCCTTTAACCAGCTGTTTCTGAAAATCAGGAAGCTCTGGGTTATGAGTGACTATATGCTTATCCTCTGTCCTAAATCTGTGGCCAGTTGACCCCTTTTTCACATTTAGACCAAGAATAAGTGATCTGATTTAAAAAAAAAAGTGTTGAAAAGCTGTTCCCATTGTATTTAGAAGCCTAAATATGGCTTTAGAAGCCTGATTTTATAGTCCTATTTTTGAAAATCTTGGTTTGAATAGTTTTTTTTGCTACAGTAGATAGTGATTTTCTATTCACTGTATGCCTGTATATTTTAATTCAAATATTAAAAGTCTGACCACTCTCCCTAAAAAAACTGAGGATACTCAGAATTAAAGCAAAACTATGAGCTCTGTTTCTCAAAGTTGGACCTACATTTTGCAGCATAAGTGGCACACAATATAAATAAAAAAATCCAGATGAACAAACAGAACATCCAACAAACTTGTATCTTGGCATGGAAGATCAGTTACCAGAGAAAGTTTCAGCCTTAACTATGAACTTCCTTTTTTCCAGTTGACAATCTGAACCACAACTTATTTATTTATTTTAACTCCCTCTGCTCCATGACTGCCCACTGGAAAAAGTTCCCAGGATATCTGCCTCCAACTGCCCCACCAAACTACCTGCCCCTTGCACCCTCTAATTCCAATATCGAGAAGTTAGGAGCTCTGCCTGCACAATTGTGAAGGGGAGGAAAGGTGTAGTGTAACACTCTGACTATTCAGATGCAGTCCATACAATGAAAAAGTTTAAGAATCTCTGCCCTGCTAAGCCATACAGAGGTTGCGCCAACCATGACCTTCTTTATAGCTACATGGAGTCTACAGGAAAAAAAAAAAAAAACCCATACTTTACTGTTGTGTCTTTTGCTCTTCACACAACAAAATAATACCAAGAACCTATATGGGCACAGCTGGGTCCAAATAACGGTGGTCATTAATGATAGACAAGCATGCCAGGCCTCACTACATACCTGTTGCTACTCTGGTTTCAGGCGGGTTCTACAACATAGAACACAGCAAGTATGAGAGTACTCAAATTAGCGGCCCTACGTTTACGAATTCCTGATGAGGCAGTAGCCCAGTCCCAACCACCTTGCTATGGCAGAGCAGAAGACGTCACTGAAGATCTGGGCTTAGTGATACATGAGGAGCATACCCTCCCTATGCCAAATTCAATGTGGATGTACAGATGTTGGAGATAAAAATATACATAAACTACAAACTTCAACACTTTGGAAACTAAATCCAACAGGCTTTGGCCTTTTCCAGTTCTTTTGACTATCTATTTGTGTGTGTTGTCTCTTCAAAAGTAAAAGTAATCAGAACAAAAAAATCCCTATAATTCTAGGAGCTGACTCTTCAGAACCTCTTGCACAGAAAAACCACGTGCTTAAGATATTTCACTCCAACTCTAACGTCCTAAAATGCAAAGCAATTTAAATGTGTAAGCCTCTTAGCTTTAGCTGAAGATATGTGCATGCGATAAGACAGGTATAATTGTTCACAGTAATATCTTAGTGAAATCATTTAACGTAAACATTTGCTAACACTGCACTTTAAATACTCCATTTCAGAATTATGTAATTTCTACTGAAAGTTCCAACATTTAGACATTTGCTTTCTTTGTGGTACATTCTTTGAATATTTACACACTCAGGATTATCACTGGTCCTGAATTAAACAAGTTATCCTAACACCCAAAGTATTGATTAGGCAGTTGCACTTCTCCACAGAGATCACTTCCAAGGGGTTGTTATGGGTTACACAAGTTATCCCCTTTTACCACTGAGGAAGTGGGGGGGAAATCTTAAAGAAATGTTCACACACAGTTTTTCTATTGGGATTAATACAACAAACTTTTAATTTGTAATTCTGAGGCTTTGCTTACAATAGTACAGTACTTTTACCACAATCTAATTGCTTAATAAGTTAAATACCCTAAAGTTAAGTCTTCTAGAAACCTACTTGTGACTTCTTCTTAACTTTAATAGCTTAATGGGAATAATTATTAGGGAACAAATCCTGCTCAGAACAAACTCCCACTGAACACTGGATTTAGCCCTTGATTGTCTCCAAAACTATACAGTTACTCTCATTTTACTCATACATTAATTTCTGGTTCAACCTGCCACTGCAAAAAAATCCCTATAGAAAACAGGGAGTTTTGTGTACAAAATCAATGGCAGGATATGGCTCATTCATAAGAGGGAAGGGTTATCACTTTATGGTACCATCTACTTATTTAAGGCCAGATTCTGATTAAGTAGTGCCCTATCCTGAGAGCAGTACCATTCATTTTAGTCTGGCACTGCTCAATGTGAGAAATGATATCAGAATCTGGCCCTTAAAATTAAGATAAAAATGAGGAATGATCCTACACATATCCAGCATTAAAAGTCTGCCAATTTAATTGTTTGCAGTTGATCTTTGATCTTTCGTGGCCTTTTGACCAGGATCAAGTGAACTGTGAATTTGTTCTCCGGTACTTTGTCTGGGGGGAAAATATCCTGCATTTGCAAGGGTATGGACTCAATGGACTCATTTGCAAGAGTATGGACTGATTCTCCTATCACACTGGTATAAACTGGGAGTTACTTCATTGTAATCAATGGCATTAAATTGGTCTGTGAGTACAAGTCCTCTAATCTTAGTGCCATGATAGAAAAGCCAATATATGGAAAGAAAACATGAAAAATAATATTCACCCATGTATTGCCACTTCTAAGGTCAGCTGCTGAATTTATGACTCACTTCACTATCTAAGATTACAGAAACTTTAAAAAAAAATCAGTAAAACATATATAGGTAAGTTTATGGGTATTTGATATATTCTTAATAAGAACCAGAGCAGCAAACATATTAAAAAAACTTCCAATATATAGCAAAATGATGCAGACTATTGAATCAGAATACATACATAGAGTCATTCTGTGTATTTAATTAAGTACACACTATGAAGTCAGAGTTTTAAAAGTAGACAGACCAGAAACAGCAATAGGAACAGGAATCAGCCTCTGTGATTAATCTAAATTTTATCATGGTGGTTAACAGCATTTCTACAGGTCAAAGAAACAGCAGCTGGTTTTCAGATGTTTGGGTTTGAATTCTTGTGTTTTCCAGTTACGCTTACTTTTATATAAATCGCCTTTTTTGCTGTAATTTTTTTTGTACTTTGTTTTGTACCCTGCGTATGTCATACTACTTTCACTATTTTTCTAAACATTCATGTTTTTCTTTTGCTAAGAAAATATTGCTACAACACTGTAATTACTGACATCAATAATGTCTAAATTAAACACCTGTGCCTGTGCACAATCCATATATCAACAGAACATATTCATGTCAATTTCTTTTCCGCATACAGTATTTGATACACAGATGCTCAGATACTATGGTGATGAACATGATATAAAAAACTAGTCAACGTAAAGGTGCAAGTTAAAGAGAGGCAGCCTGCACTTTTAACCTTTAAAAGGATAAAATTATAATTATATGAGTCATATATTGCATCTTTACCTCTGTTATGCACTTGCATTCAGTAACACTATTTACTTCACATCACTGTTGTATATTTTGTATTTCTGCATCATCGTTTATAATCATACAGGGAAAGTCGGTTTCCATTTGACATATGATTGTGCAACACTAGCAAAATTCAGTCTCCTCAGTTGCCATCAAACCAAAAATGGCAAGTTCAGTTCATGTATCCCATGCAGAGTTTGAGTTTCTAGGTTCATGTTTACCAAGGAGCAGTGCTGGAAAATTCTGGCCTATGGCAATTGAGGTGAACAGTTACATCTCTCTAGGAACCCAATCCTGTTAAGTACTCAGCACCTTCAGCATGATGAAAATGGTTCCTTCGGGGGAAGATAGAGAACAAGGCCCTCCAATGCTGCAGTCTTTTCACAGGAAATTTCCTAAGATATCAAAGGAAGTTTTGCATGAGGATGGATGAAGAACTGGAGGAGGTAGAACCTGATGGCATCCGGACACCAAACCCAATGCCCAGTATGAATCAGGAGTTGACATTATACTTAACTAGGAAACAAATTTATTCCAAGCCTTCCCTCCAAGATGAAACCTAGGATTCAGAAGGTTTTCTTCCCCCGCCCCCAAGGGGGGGGGGGGAGAGAGAAGGGAAAAAGGTGAGGGGAAGAAAATTGTCTGGAGAAGGGGATAGGTGGGAAATGAAATTGGTGATTGAAATAATACAAATGAAAATAAAACATTCCTTTGGGAACGTCACAACCTGCTATGCAAATCGCGAATGCGTGATCTCCATGCTATTAATATGTATGATTAGAAGATTCTGGAATGTTATATGAAGCATTTGGGGAGAGGGCTGATAGCAGGCTAGGAGTTTAAAGTGTGTAAAACCTCTGATCTTCTTCAGCTCTGCATATTTTCCACATTTGTGATAAATGATCTTCAAAAGAGGTGTGGGATGGCACCCAAAACAAGCAGATTCAACAAAAAGTAACACAGAGTTGCCACTCTGATTTTCACAGGATTGTGACATACCATATAAGGTTAGTCCTTGCACTCCCTCCTCACGCACATGAGTGCCACAATTTATTTCTTGTAAGAGGAAAAGTCCCTTCTTTAAAGCGATCATCATCATCACCATCATGACAGAATTCCCTATCTTGGGGTCATGTGCTTCCACAAAGAACTCTCCTAGCTCTCAAAAGTATGGCCTTCCAAAGGACTAGTAGGTATATCCCTCCCCATTTCCATCCATTTAACTTGCCAGCAATTCAGTCCTACTTTGAATCAAAACATATAATGTCATGTAATGATAAACTGTCACAACATTAACTTTCAGGGGGAATAAAAACCATTTTTTACTTTAAATTAAATATATTTAATAATACATTAAATAAACCTATTTAAAATTAAATATGAAATGATGATGACCTATGTTAAGGCCAAAACTTACTATATTCTATGAAAATCATTTAAATTAAAAATGTATATATTAAACCAGTACACGTTTGCTGCCAAGTTTTAAAGAAAGTCAATCCCCCAAACTGATGGAAGTTACTGGCTAAGCACCTGGACCCAGAATTTATTGGAAGTGCTTAACCAGCTTTGGACAGAAGCAGACTCTTCTGTAGACGGAGAGAGAATATTTTCTTCATTTCAGTTTATTCAACTAGTTCAGTTTAATGGATAGCTTATTCAAAGTTGAGAAACCGCCCGGGAGTTGAAAAGGCAGGCAGTTTGTTTTCCCCTTTCAATCTATTAATAAAAATGGTGTGAGGATGATATTCACTAGTTTTCAAATCTTGAAGGACACGGTGACCAGAAACAATTAGTTGAATTTACTAACTTCAGATAATACTTCCTTTGTTTAATAAATCAGTTTATTTTAAACAAAAAAACGTTTTGATGAACTAAACTTTGTTTTCTTATGTATCCAGCATATTTAAGGTATTTCTATTTAAGTAATAAAAACCATTTTAAGCGGATAATTTATGTATTTATAATTAATTTCTAATTTCCAACCAAATGCAGCTGGACACAACTAAGTAAAAAAAATTAACCATCCAGTATTAAGAAATGCATTATTCACATTTCTTTTAACAGACGTGCAAAAATTAAGAATCTGAATAAATGTATGTTAAGCTCTATAAATGCTTAAATAAATGTATACATATATAATGTATCCCTCTTGGTTAGCAAAAAGTACCACCAAATTATACCGGCAAATGAGAACCAATCTTTCTTCAGAAAAATAACTAAATATTACAAATGAAAAACAAGATTAAAATCAATGATTTAAAAAATAAGATTTTCTGCTTGCCTGATTTAAATTTGGATCACCTGTTAATTTCGATCCTCATGACAAAATAGCAACCCTAATGTTACCAACCCTTACATTAATAGAATACCCATGTTTAATGCTTCTGATCTGAAATGGGCAGATTTGAAGCCAGTATGCTGAGCATAAATTAAAACTGAATTTAAGTGGAACATGTTCTTGAGATTCCTCAGGTATGTTGCCAATAGGGAGCAGTCTGACGATATTCAGCTGTATACAACTTTGGTTTAACACCAAGCCAAATGTAAAGACCAGCAGCCAAGGTCACGAGGAATTTGTGGCATTCCTTGAAAGGCATGGCTCCTCCACCCCATGAACCAATGAATGAATTAGGATGATCCATAAAAGTGAAGTGCTTTTTTTCTTGACTTAACTAATTAATCTTCATTTGAATATTAAATCTTACTTTAAAAAATTATCCCAATATAATTGAATACAAGTTACTAAATTGAAGCATTTTTCATTTTACTCTAGTGCATTTCTTGAACATAAAAATGAAAATTGTTTAGGTAAAATGGTATAATTCTTAATGATTGGATATATTGTATTGTTGGGCTATATGTTACTCTGACTGTAATAATCAACATTAGAATAAAATTGCTACCCTTTCGGTATATTAGATTGAAGCATTATTTTACTTCCCAAACTTTGTAAAGTGTTCAGAAATCCTCAGATGAAAGGAGTTGTGGCCTTGATGCAGATATGCCAAGTTGTCTTGGCTAAATCACTTAGGCTGAAATCTACAGGTGAGTTAGGGAGGCAAAATTTCCTGGGGCCAGGATGCAAGGCTACAACACTGCTCCCACAGCATCAGTAATTCTGCCCAGGACTCTTCCCTGACCCACTCACATTACAATCCTCCATGCCAGCCTTGTGCCGGCCCTCTCCACTAAGGGTGAATGTGCTTGCCTCAGTTTCCTTATCTGTCCGCTGAATGACCCTCCTCCAAAAGCAAGCCTTCTGGATTTGAATGGAAAGCTACTCAGGTGTTCTATTCCAACTGCATGAACACCCCCCAGTAGCTTTTATTACCATCAGGAAGGACACAAGGTGCATGTGTAAAAGAGAAGGCTAAGGTGTCCGGGAGGGTCAACAGCAGGGATGCAGGATACTTCCTAGGCCTTGTCTACATTGCCACTTTACAGTGCTGCAACTTTCTTGCTCAAGGGTGTGAAAAAAGTTTCAGCGTTGTGATGTGCGAGCTGGTAGCGCCCAGCGCTGGTAGTTACTCCTTTCATGGGGGTGGGTTTTTTACAGCGCTAGTGCTGCGACTACACAGCCATGTTAAAGTGCTGCTTTGGCAGCGCTTTAGAATCATAGAATCACAGAATATTAGGGTTGGAAGGGACCTCAGGTCATTTAGTCCAACCCCCTGCTCAAAGCAGGACCAATTCCCAACTAAATCATCCCAGACAGGGCTTTGTCAAGCTGGGCCTTAAAAACCTCCAAGGAAGGAGGCTCCACCACCTCCCTAGGTAATGCATTCCAGTGCTTCACCACCCTCCTAGTGAAACAGTGTTTCCTAATATCCAACCTGGACCTCCCCCACTGCAACTTGAGACCATTGCTCCTTGTTCTGTCATCTGCCACCACTGAGAACAGCCAAGCTCCATCCTCTTTGGAACCCCCCTTCAGGTAGTTGAAGGCTGCTATCAAATCCCCCCTCATTCTTCTCTTCTGGAGACTAAACAATCCCAGTTCCCTCAGCCTCTCCTCATAAGTCACGTGCTCCAGACCCCTAATCATTTTTGTTGCCCTCCGCTGGACTCTTTCCAATTTTTCCAGATCCTTCTTGTAGTGTGGGGCCCAAAACTGGACACAGTACTCCAGATGAGGCCTCACCAATGTCGAATAAAGGGGAACGATCACATTCCTCGATCTGCTGGCAATGCCCCTACTTATACAGCCCGAAATGCCGTTAGCCTTCTTGGCAACAAGAGCACACTGTTGACTCATATCCAGCTTCTCATCCACTGTGATCCCTAGGTCCTTTTCTGCAGAACTGCTTCCTAGCAGTTTAATGTTGGTAGTGAAGACATACCCTTAGTTACAAGTCAGCCATAATTTTACTTGTTTGCTTTTCTTATCAAAGAGAAAAAAACTAGTCCTAAGGGGTCCCCTCACACATTATTATTGAAAATGAAACCAAACACATCCAGATTTTGCAATGTATGTGATTTAATACATTTTCTTAAAATGTATTTTTAAAATGATAAATAGGCCAATATGGCAAATTATACATCTGATTAACAGCTACTGCATATGGTTTTAAAATGAGCATTATTTACATAGTTGTTTCAGTCTCTTGTGTAAACAGATATTTAAGGACATGTTTAAAAATATAATTTCCAAAAGATGCTTGAATTTTATATTAGGGGTTATCGGATCACATTTATTAGACTAATTTAATTCCTTAGATTGAAGCTAGGTTTGAATTAAATAAAGGAAAAAAATTCTAAAGAAAATGTGTTAGACATTTAGTAGAGCCGGTTGGAAAACAGAGAAAAACTATTCATGAAAACATTTGCTTTTGTTTTTTGTCAAAATTTTCTAACCAGACTTACTTTTTATGATGAGCTCCTCTATGGGAACCAACTCCAGTCCTGCAATTTGATCCAAGAAAGAGACCTCTACATTTGTGGAGAGCTACAGTGGCTCCATGGGACCCCACATCAGCATGAGGGTCCCTCTGCAACAATCAGGGCCCAAGTCTTAGGCCCTTCTTAGAATTTGTCACCATTTCCATTGTAATAAATATAATACATAAAATATTTATTTGTAATGGAAATAAATATATATTACAGGCAGGCCTGGTAGCACTGCCCATTATTAAGGCTATCTGACACTTGCCATTATAAGACCCTGTTTTCAGTTGCTTATAACTTTTCCAAACTTTAACCACTTGTGCTGAAATTTTCCATGTTCAGTGTTTGCTTCAGGCTGAACTACCTTTTTTTATTATTATTATTATTTAATTTCAGCCAAAATTGTTCATATGTTTCTGAGAACAAAGTTAGGGTAAAATATTTTGCTTTGGGCCTGTTAAAATTTTTTGGTGATTTTCTCTTTGAAAAGTTCTAACTTCTTACCCATGCAGGGACTTAAAACTTGGCAGGGGACGACGGCCTTTGTTCAGGGAAGGGACTTTTGCATTCCCAACTCCAAGGCTCAAGTTGATCTGCAGTGTTCCGAGGCCTGTAGCGTCATACAGGCTACTGCACTCGAGCCACTGAGCACAGACCTTCTTGCTGATCCATCCCTCATCAGTACAGAAGGTGGGTTGATGCCAAATCCATGGGAGGGGGCCTTTCTGCTTAAGCCCCAGCATATTAAGGGTTACAATGAGGCAGGGAACCTGATTCTATCTCCTACTTAGTTCTTGGTTTGAATCTTTGTGTTAATAAAATCAAAATTGAGAATAGGGCCTTGGGCTGAGCTGTAATTTAGGACTTTATTGTACCTTTACTAACTGGTGTATCTACCCACGAACTTCCAAAGGGTAGTGCAGAAGCATTGGATTTGAAGCTGGTGTTGCACCTATTTCAGACTCGATGTTTAGGCCACTAAACTATTCTCTGAAGCTTTAATTTTCCCCCTATAGTTATGCAGCTCTCACTCCTAAAAACACTGATCATAGGGACATCTTTTAAAAATACTTCAGTTTTGCCCCAGACGAAAATATTATTTATACATAGGCTTATGGATGGTAGAGCAAGGTCATCACAATATCCAAGAATACAAATTCCCAGTTAGTAACCACGGGAACAGAATTTAGTAACTATAGACTTGGAAGGATTAGATATTTATCTGTAAATGTTGATAAACGTTGATTTCGCTGTACACACACAAACCAACAAAAAATATTTCCATTGATGATAATCAAAATTTACAGATAGGCAAAATAAGAAAAATGCTGCTTGAGAACTTATTTGATTTAAGGATATTTACTTTGTCAACATCACATGTCACATTTGTGTATTTAACAGTTATAAAGCTTTAACTTTTTGAATCTCAACATCTAGTGCCATTAGATAATTACTGTCCGACACCCTCGATTATCTGACCCCCCCGACAAATTCCTGCAACTGTGAAACTTTAAATAAATGCTTAAACATAATCTATATCTGTCAAAAATTATAAAAAATAAAAATCAAATTCTGCCAAACCTTACTATAATAACGAGATTGATATTTCACTCTAAAATGCTGGGGAGGGTTTGGCAGGCAAAATGAGCATCACAACAAAGTTTTGTACATCACTTTTATAAGACAAAGTGAAGCAATCCAATTTATGGTATTTGGAATGTTCTCTCATGTGGTCAGAAGTTCATTTTTCTGAAACTAGGTTACAGGCCATCAGCCGGAAAATGGGGGTGGGGAAGGAATGAAAACAACATACGTGGGCATGCAAATTAGTTTAGATAATGGTTGTGATGAACTCAGATCTTTCGTATAGATCTTTGCCTTTTCCAGGCCAGCATTAAATCAATACTTTTAAATTGTCTATTAAAGTCTTTAATGTCTGTCTCAAATTTTAGAGACCAAACTTTTCCACAAAGGTCAATTTATTTTTAACTGATCCTGCTGGGGAAGGAAATGAAAAGAGAAAAAACAAAATGAAAATGTTTAGAGATCACCAAAAGTTTCCCCTTCGTGGCTCTTGCAATGGGTGGGATTTACCCAGCACCCTAAAGTGTACTAGGTGCTTCACAACCAAGCTAAGAGGACCACATCTCTTCCCTGAGGAACATACTCTCTTCTTGATATAACCTGCAGGAAGGTCTCAAATTGTTCCACCCTGAGCATCTCAAGCAAATCAGGAACTGCCCTTGTGAGGCTTGAACATGGTAAGTGATGGGAAGGAGGTCAGCTTCAAAAGAACTTTGCTTCACTGATATAGTCACACTGGTGCCCTCTTGACATAATATTCAAGGTAATTAACAGTTGATTAGAGCTAATTAGGAATAAATAGGGTGACCAGATGTCCCATTTTTAAAGGGACAGTCCTGTTTTTGGGGACTTTTTCTTATAAAGGCACCTATTATCCCCCACCCTGTGCCGTTTTTCCACAGTTGCTATCTGGTCACCCTAGGAATAAAGCACTTTTATTCCAGAATAAGAGTGTCCACATGGAGTAAATTAGGCCGTGGCTACACTGGCACTTTATCTTGCTCGAGGGTGTGAAAAAACACCCCCCCGAGTGCAGCAAGTTACAGCGCTGTAAAGCGCCAGTGTAAACAGTGCCCCAGCGCTGTAAACGAATCCCCACGTGAAGGTGGAGTACCTGCAGCGCTGGGAAAGCTCTCTCCCAGTGCTGGCGCGTGACCACACTCGCACTTCAAAGCACTGCTGCAGGAGCGCTCCCGCGGCAGCGCTTTGAAGTTTTGAGTGTAGCCACAGCCTCAGGAATAGTTAATCCGCTATAAATGCGCATGCTACTTTATTCCAGATTAATTTTCACGTATAGCCAAGCCCTAAAAAACACCAGATAAAAACAGAATTTTCCTGTCTCTGCTCTCCAAACTTTATTTCTGTTCTGCAGAATCCTGCTTCTTTCTATTCCATTGGGGGGGGAGATAAAATAAATATGAACAATTCTCACATACAGGGCCTGATCCTGATCTATTTTGGTTCAAAGGGCCTGATTTTACTGGGAAATGCAGGTGCTAAGTATCCCCCAGAATTTGGCCCTTTGACTGCTATAAAGAAAAAAGAACTCCATATAAATAAGAAATTATAGTTGGTTTTCTATTCAAATACATTCTCTTTTATTTTCAACTTTCAAATCCTATATCATCCAGCTATTAAACTATCAAGATCTATTTGTTTGGTACTCCTGGAAAATCATAACTGCAGATGAAATTTAAAATAAGTTATGAATTTGCAACTATTCCCAGGAGTTAATGTTTCCTGCTGAATTAATAGGAGCCCCTCCCCAACTTTTTCAAATTACCAGAATCACATCTTCTACAATTTGATGAAAAATAGAGCTATTTTTGGTTTGTGAAGAGTTGGTTGACATGGTAAAAGTGATAACTGTCCTTAACAGTCATTCCACATCATTTACTGCTGGTATTATGAACAAGTAGGATTGGTTTTCAAACGAACGGGCTAATAAACGAGTATATATGGTACTTTAAATGGACAAAGAAGGGGGTGGGAAGAGAAACAGACACAAATAGGTAAAAAAAAAATTTGCCCCAGGTAACAAAGCCAGCCAGTGGAACAGATGGGAATAGAACCTGCCCATAAACAGTCTCCTGACTTCCAATCCCATACCCTATCCACTGGACCATGGTACCTCTCATACATGAGGCCCTCAGAGTCAGGGGAAGAGGATAGGCACAGTGAGCCTTCTTTTCCCACTCTCCCAATGTCCCTTTGCAGGGGCAGCAAAATCCTAGCGTTTATGCACAGACTATTAGGTGCGGCAAAGTTTTAGTATTCCTAACTGACTAGACACCCCAAAGTGGGTATGGTAGAGAGTTGGCCAAGGCCTCATCCCTACCAACTGGTGGCTATTGATAGCCCCCAAGAAGAGCATGCGCTAAATCTTTTTAAAGGGTAGTTGTAGTTGCCATCTCGGAGCATTCTCCCTCAGAGCCCCAGGACTGCCTTTGTCCTCAGACAACAGAATGCCACCAAAAACTTCTGCAAGAGTATGTATGGAGGTACACAGTGTTGCTGTAACTTTAAAAAGCCACAACATAACCCTGTTTTTCCACCCATGTTTCATCTCTTTGAATAAAAACCACCCACTATTACAGGAGTTCAGGGTGAGATTGTGGAGATTTAGTTTTCAGTGTCAAATGTGCAATTTTTTAGGAAATTAAACCCAAATTACTTCATGTAATATTGTTAATCTCTCAACTATTTCTTACAACAAAAGGGCATCCTTCATTTCTATATGCAAATTTACCTCCACTCCACCCAAACTAGATGTTATCCAACTCTGATTATTTAAAAATGATTGTAATTAGTAACACCCCATCCCCAGATTTATGTATAATGTTCTTTAGGCGAGAAGTTAATCCCAAATTATTTTAAATTCCAGGCACACTTTATTTTTCTGGTATGCCTTCACTTTAGGTCTTTGTCCCACACAAGCCCTAAACTAGACCACAGTTTCTCAACATGCTTTTACCATTGCTTGGCCTCTTCCAACTAGCCATACCACGTTAGATAAGAGTTCAGAGGAAGTTAGGTTTGAACTATTTTTAAACATTCCGAATCCGATCAAAAATGGCTTCCTTTAAACATGGACTGGGCCACTGTATCCCAGATTTTGGTATCAGGAGATTACGATACCTGGAGTGTTATCAGTAGAGGTAAATTGCAAATTTTTACAGACTGAGGAAACCTGCAACACACTTGTGCCAGTCTACAGAAACCTCCCAGAACACTGCAAAAAAAAAAAAAAAAAAAAACCCACAACCCTTTGGATTTGGAAGAATGCCACAATATTCTTAGCAAAGTTCCAGGTTTTTTTTTTTGTTTTGTTTTTTTTAAACCTGGTGCCCCAGTATTACAACTGTACACAGAATTTTACAGGAGAAGGTAGTTTAATCCTCCCTCTGATCCTCTGTGCTTTTTAAATGAGTGCATACATGAATTAATTCTCATTGTGGTGGCAACTAATCAGGACATTGGGCTGGACCTAGACTAAGGGTGAGTCCTCAAGCCTCAGCTTCCTCCATCTCCCTTCACCATGCAACGCATTTTGCAAAGATGTGGTTTATATTCAGTTCCAGACTGGCAAGATGTTCCACCTTTTTCAGGTTTATCAAATCAACTTCAGAGATTTAGTGGGCATTAAAAGAGAAAAATCTTTACAAGAAGGCAGAGTGTAGCTTCTACCTGTGATTTATTTGGAGCGGCCTGTAATAATTTAGGAATACTTTGTGTTCTATATTTTTGTTTGATTCTCGGGGTAGGGGAAGGTCTGTATACTGATTGGGTTATTGCAATATTTACTGTATGCATATATTGAGTTAATTTAATAGCAGGATTGAGAGGAAATGCACTTTGGAGTGGTGTAGAAACAGATATACACTTCCCTGGGAACACTTCAAAGACAATACAAAAGCCATTAATTTGGATGCCCTGGCTTTGGGCCCCGCCTACAGGCTCCGACCCCCTGCAGCACTCATTAAAGAGGTTTTGGGGAATGTGAGCTGGGAGAATGAGAACTTTGGCTGGATTTAAAGAAAGGCCATTAAGGATAGGGGCAGAGGGCGTTAAGGACAACAGACTAAGACCTAGACCCCCAGAGGTTATGGGTCTGAGCTAGACAGATCTGTCTAGGACTCTAAGTAAGATAGGCATGCATGTAGTCCATTTGTTGTTTTAAAATCCATTAATCAACAGTAAAAACAAAGTATAATTTAAAACAACACTTCGGTTTAAGGCGGCTGTTTTGGTCACTGTATTCACAAATGGTCACAAGCTTCTGAAGGGAAGAGCCACGGCTATCAAAATCCAGTCAGACCTGTTGCACAGGCATGCTCGATACACAGGGTACTATAGACTAGGGTCTGGTCTAAGAGTGGGAGAATTCACCCTACCAGAGAGGAAGGCATGAAGCCTGAGAGAGTGCACTCAGAGAGACCAGAGAAGGGTCGGAGATACACGATTAGGGTGACCAAATAGCAAGTGTGAAAGATCGGGACGGGGGTGGGGGGCAATAGGTGCCCATATAAGACAAAGCCCTAAATATCAGGACTGTCCCTATAAAATCGGGACATCTGTTCACTCTATACACCAGGGGTCGGCAACCTTTCAGAAGTGGTGTGCCTAATCTTCATTTATTCACTCTAATTTAAGGTTTCGCGTACCAGTAATACATTTTAACGTTTTTAGAAGGTCTCTTTCTACAAGTCTATAATATATAAATAAAATATTGTTGTATGTAAAGTAAGTAAGGTTTTTAAAATATTTAAGAAGCTTCATTTAAAATTAAATTAAAATGCAGAGCCTCCTGGACCGGTGGCCAGGACCCAGGCAGTGCGAGTGCCACTGAAAATCAGTGTGCTTGCCGCCTTTGGCACATGTGCCATAGGTTGCCTACCTCTGCTATACACAATATAACAGTGAATAGTGGTATCAGTGTTGTAGGATGGTGACAATAGAGAATTTCCAATAAGTGAGCACAGTAGTAAAAACAAGAATTGTAGAAGGAAAAAATCTAGAGAAAAAATGTCGTGTTCTTTTCAGGAAGAAACTAGGAAAAGATAGATAAGAAAAATGAGCTACAAGCAGCTCAAGAAAGATTAGCTAGCAGAGTTATACGAAGAAAGGAATCTTCTCTAAAGAACTGAAAAAGTCAGAGCTGGTGACTTTGCTTTTTGAAGCTGACCAGAGGCAGAATGGGTACCAGACCAGTACACAGTAGAGGGTCCCAGTTCCCTTGCAAGGCAGGTGGGTTCTCCAGAGGACAAAACGGATGGGTAGGGCCAGGGGTGCTGGAACCATTTGTACAGTGGGGGTGCTGAGAGCCATTATATACCCTATATATAATGGAAACCATTTCAAACCAGGGGGTACAACAGCACCCCCAGTACCTCTAATTCCAGCACCTCTGGGTAGGGCCAGGAGCTTCAACGACAACTTTCAGAGGGAAATGAGGAAGAGGGTGTCAGGAGTGTAGGCAGTGAACAAAGGAGCAATCGGGCCCCATCCAGACTGGGTTCACCGATTCAGCAGCAGAGGAGGAAAAACTAGTTTGAGAGAGAAAAGCTGCACTTGTTGGCCATGCAGCTTGCTGTTTGGAAGCCAGAGAGACCAGAGATGAGGTCAGAGGTGCAGCTGGCCCTGCAACCATATCATTAACAGGTTCAAGATTTTTACTGATCCATTAATGGGCTCAACCTAGATCATTTCAGAATCCACAAAGATTGGTATAGTGCATCACTATAAAGCAGCTGGGTTGGAGAATGTCTTAGTTTCGAGCTTAGACAAAGTAGGTGATGTAATGCTGTTTATTTCACTAACAATTACAGTACAGTAACTTTCAGGCCAGTATATGTACCTTCAAATAATCAACTGAAGGAAGGGAGAGACATAAGCGGGCCCCAAAGTGTTCTCTATTGCGAAGTCCCTCAGCTACAGTAACTTGTGTATTCTTTTGACCACCAAGCCTCTATGGACATTTCCCATTTGTTATTAATTTGGAAGGGACAAGCTTAAGAAAAGATCTAGGATTCTCCGATTCTCTCAAATAACTCCCAGGCTCCCTCTGTTAAATGAAGCTGAAGAGCCAGTACTATGCTTTGTGTCAAAATTTAATCCTTCAAAAGATGTAGAGAGAGGAGCCAGCTTTTTCCTTCTGAAGTGAAGTTCGCACTGGGCAAAAACTGTTTGAATTTTTTGTCCAAAAAATTTTTTTTTTTTGGCTAACGAACTTTTTGTAAAGATAGTGGCTCATAATGGAACGCTGACTGGCTTTAACCGGAGCTAAATTTCATCCACTATGCCATTATTGTTAAATTCTGAGCTCAGAACTAACTGCAGACTTCTCAGAAAGTAACCTCTCTGTAGTTCCAGAAAGTACTCATTTAAAGTCCTTCAGACATGCTCTCATGCTGTTTACATTAGACTGTTTCTTTATGATGAAATGGGATAGGTTTTTTCCAACCTCAAATTAGAAAATTACCTGGAACCCCAACAAGCTTTAATTAAAATAGCACAAAGAGAGAGTTGGAATGGTATTCATATATAACAATATAAAAGCCAACCCAATACAATTTTGGTAGCCCAATATAATAGCTGTGTAATCCACAACACATGGATCATCTCTCCTGATTAAACAAAAACCAAACAAACTTTCTTTAAAAAAAAAAAAATGCTTCTGACACTTGACGAAGTATATATATTACCTTGTGTGGTTTTTCAGAGTCCCCCCTTCCTGAGTCTAAGTAACTTTCAGTCTGCTTGGGATTTTTTAGGACTTTATTTTCCCTTTGATTAAGTAATAATCAATAAAAAATATAAAAAGTGAAATCTCTTTTTTTGGTGATGTGTGCAAAATTTATTGCACCCATTTGTTCAAAATCTCTCTCTCATGCAAGGGCAAACATCTTTATTGTTATAATTTTCTTTTCAGCAATAGAAAAGCTTTTTTCCTTAGTCAGTCTTCCACTGGCAAATTAATATTCAGTATAAACAATGAACACATTGCATGGCCTTTGAACCCAGTGGTTGCTAGGAAGCCTGAAGAAACTCTGGATTACAGCAGATTAGATAGCCAGCACTAAGAGATTATTCATCGTAAAAATGTGAGATTTTTCTAGATTTATATAATTTTAAATTCATTCTTCATTGATCTGCCAATCTCTTTGTGGGCTTCCCCACATAAATTTCATCCATATTTGCAATAACTGCCACAGTTTATGGGCAGTTTGCCTTAAGGTATTGAAAATGCTAATACTAAATATCAATGTTTCTTACTATAAATCAAATTGCAAAACTGGTTCTTATTCATTATTAATGAAAAGACTTTTTAAAAATGGTGCACCGTCACTTCTCTAGTAAGGAGCCTGCATTTTCCCAAAACTTTACTTGTAGCACACAATTCTTCATAGCACCACCTAGTATTTTTGACTGTTTAAAGGAATAATGTGTGTATACCAGATTTTCAACAAACCAATTCAGAGTTATATTTAGTGTTTATTTGTTTAAAATTTTTAGTGCCATAGTAAAGAGTCATTTGCTCATTTGCCTATCCCTATCTTATATCCCTGAAATAAAGCAATCAAGCAAGAAAACAAGCTTTCCCTCTCCTTACCCCACTCTCAAACAATGCAGCATTTAATTAAAAAGGACCACAACAATACTAATGGTGATTAGGTTAAATGACTGGACAAATAGAATGCAGAAGTCTGAAAAGCCTATGTGTTTCAGGCACTTTCTCCTGTACAACATTTTGGGTGACAAAGCATGTATTTGTAGTCACAGTCACAACTTTTATGCAAGAAGACTTCCTATGGATTTCCTGTGAGGAAGAGATTACTTTAAATAATTAGACGTGCTTAGATATAGTACCCATTCCTCCCAAACCAACTATTTGGAAGGGCAATGAACAGGGGTCATTTAAAAAAAAAACCAAACAAACAAAAGCAAGCCACTCACCAAAAGGCCACAATTACATTTCCAGCTAAAATTCTACCTAATTTAAAAAAAATTAAAAAATTCTGGTTTTCATTTCCATTTTGTTATGCCTGTAATAACTTTAGTAGATTACTCATACTAGATGCGACACTTGGTTTCCTTCCTCCAGTGTTGTGCTATAACATTAGAAATCAGTCTTGTGTATATTCATAGCTGTAACATGCCTTTTGGGGATCATTTTATAACACATTTATAATGGATGTTACCCTTCCACCCCCATCTCACACACACAGACACCTACTCTAAAATACAGATCACTACACATTTGATCCTAAGGAGAACTCAAATTTGATCATACAGCCCCTGTCAGGATAATGCTTTTGTGAATTCAGACTGTTTCCAGGAAGAATGTAGCTGAGTTGTACTCGTGCGTTTATAAATAAATAAATAAACCCACCAACTGTCAGAAACACTACTGAAAGATTCTTCTGCTTCAGAACTGATTTCCATACTAAAAGAAAAGCTTAAAAGTATTGTTTGAGATAAAATTGACAAGGTGCATCTCAAACTAAGAATATCAGAAAAGTCAAAGAATAACCGTTTAGATTTTAGAAGTACATGCTGGAGTCAGATCTGGCTTGCAGATTCTTTTCTAAATCTACTGCACCATCACAACCCAAACAATATACAGTACTAACCATTATAGCTTTCTTCAGCTGCTTACGTATAAGTTATACTTGTCATTTTCCTTAAATATGAACCGTCCCACGACAGAGAAAATCAAAAAGACTATTGCCAAAACAGCACAATATCCTTATGAAGGCAAATTTGCAACATAATGCACATTATTTCCTTTAGGTTTGGGGGTTAATTACAGAAAAGTCATGAGACATTTTTAAAACATGAAAAACCACTCCTGGTTAAGAGACATGTTTATTAGGAAGAACAATAATGAAGTAAGAATGTAACTGAAAACCACAAGCTTTGATTCAACCTTTCCAGCATAGATGGGATTGGAACGGTTTTCAACTATGCATGGTAAAATACCTTCATTTTCTCTCTCCCTCCTCTTTTTTCCCTTTTAAAGGAATCTGCCTACTCAACCTAAATTAAGCCTTAGAGGAAAAATGTGCCTTCATGATAAATTGGTATTTGACATCATAGTAATGAAATGTTCTGTCTGATCACACAATAATCAAGCAGTAGAACAACAAAGAAGATTTCCAGGATTCTCCCCCCCTCCACAGCATTCTCTCAAGTATTCTTCCTGTGTTTATCGAATTTCTGAATTACATGGCTGATCAGATACATTTCAAAATGAACAGGCTTTCATTTAGAAATACAGAGGCTTTTTTATTTACATAAGACACTAATTGGAAGAGTAAACCCTTCCTTATTTTCGCACCTCTCTGTTTTTACATTTTTGTGCTTCTTTTCTGCCAAGCACAAACATTTTGATGCAGGGTCCATTATTTCCATGCAACCGCCGTTTAAAACAATGAATCGATGAATAAACACATGTATACATGAGCATGCACACACACACACACACACACACAAATACAGCATTTATATTCATTTTCACTACGGATACACTTCTCTGTATGGAAATATGCTTCTGAAACCTGACTAGCTCGGAACAGGGCAAGAGCATTCAGAATTACAGGTGACACTTCTTTAGAAAATGCAATATAGATATGCCCCCATTGAGATAATTGTACTTGACCAGTTGGAAAAGGAATGTTTGGTTTGGTAGTAAATATTCAGCACATACTTATTCATAAGCACAAGAGCAAAGGAGCTGCTCTGATCATGACACCCAGGTCATTTTTATCTATACTGAGCTGAAAATATAGATACGAAAATTACTTCCTTTCATTTATTTTATTTTTTACTAATAAATTTAAACACCATATTGAGAGGGCCCTGCTGTGAATCTTGCTGAGGTACAAAATGGTGGATGTCTGCCTTTTTTTTTTTTTTTTTTGCATTATTCACAACTTATGCTATCAGTCATATTATATCCTTTTACCTATCAACACAGTATTAGCAAGCCAAATAAACACCCAACATTGAGCCTTGCAATAAGCACAAAAATGCTATTACAAACCTGATGTCATGTAGCCCCGTGATGCCTGGGCAATAAAAGCTGGTGGGAAGTGTTTGTGCAGTCGGTAGTCCTTTTCACTGCGGGACCTCATGCGGTCTGAGGCCCGGTCGGAGAAATCTGAACTAGGCCAGGCTCGCCGTAAGGTTGTACTCCGTGTCTTCTTCATTTTGAGGCTACCTGCAGTCTAATCCTCCAGCAGCAGTGGCATGAGTCAGGCCTCACGGCGTGCTTGCGACGCTTCGTTTCATTAGTCTACTACAGGCACAGCTTGGGTAGAATCTGCAAACATTTTGCCACTACCTCTTCTATGAAGCAAACTGCAGGTCTGTTCCTCCCCCCCCCCCCCCCCTCGAATGATCCAATTTTTACACACGTCCCACAATGCATTACACTTCATTTGCAATCAGTCCAGCTTATAGCTTCCAGATTCATGTGGAGGAAAGGCACATTATGTGGCTTCTCAGGCAAGGGGGGTGAGGGGGTAGGGGATTGCAGCGTGAAAAGCTCTGGGATCCCAAACAATAGCTCAATTCAGCATAGGAGTGCTTAGTCAAGTGTGAGCCAGAACACAAAAAGACCCAAACAAATTAGGAAAGCCCCACTGCCTTTGGTTTTGACCCGAAACAGAGAGCGCCCAGAAACTGTAGGAAGCACTGTCAGATCTCCAACTGCACAGGATTAGAATGACGCTTTGATAACAGTAAAAGTCATTTTTCTTCACCTATCAGAATCCAAGACAAGAATCCATGGGAGCATCCTAAACCACTGCTGCAGTAATCATTTGATCAATCTTCCTGTTAGCAGCACCCACAGCTTATCCATACATATTGGATGTACATGTGTCTCATTCACACATCTAGCACATATGACCTACAAGCAGCAGTAACTGTATTCTTGTAGAATCCAGGAAACACAGATGGTCATAATGGCTGAGGCGTCTGCCTTTTGCCCTCCTTCAGCAGTTTGTCAGTTGTTTCTTTTGTGTGTGTGGTGATGTGTTTTAAGGGATAGATGTATATTCCTCTCTAATGCACTAGCTCCTGCCGGCTTGGGAGGCTAGGCTGCAAATTAATCCAAACATTTGCTTTCTGTGAGTCCACCGTGTATAGTCTGCTCAAGTTGCCACAGCTCCTCCGCTGAACAGTTCCCCGCCTTGAAAACAGTGAATAGCTATTGAAGGGCAGGAAACAAGGCAGCCACCCAGTCTCATGCTAATCAAGAAGCTGTCTTAAGTTAGACGCACTGATCCTGTCAGGCTTCACATTTTAATGTGAAACACCCTTGGGCTCACTCAAACCTTGGCTTGTGCCCCAGCCTATAATCAGCTTGCATATATTTACATACAAAGCTGCGTGTTTTTAGGATAGTCCATCCCCCCTGAGAAGGAAGGAAAGAAAATCTTTTGTTTGGAAAGAATATTTGCTGCAGCACTTCTTCCTCTGCACAAACCCAATGGATTGCAAGTCAAAATGAGGATAGCAGGAATCGGTTCATCTGACAGCTGCAAACACATTCCAACGCAGAGGAATCAAGTTGTCTTGAAACTATAATGGAAACAGCTACTTCGCTCTCTCTTCTCTAGTCGTTAACCACTACCAACTGACTAAACAGCAGGAAGGCCTGCAACCTCTTTAAAAATCAAGGCTCAATACAGCTGTTTCTAGTCCCACAGCCAATCATTATAGGACAACAATGCATGCAGTGGGGGTAGGGAGCAGAAAGACAAAAACAGATACATTTCAGCTTGGGCTACAAGTCTGGAAACACCCAAGCTGCTGCTACGTGAGAGTTAAAACCCAGTTTAGTGAGAGTTGTGATCTTTTGAACAGCACACTTTTTAGCTATTATTCTCAGTATTAGGAGTTTAACTAAACTTCACTCTGATTACAAAAGATTTTAAGGGTATTATAAAATTTAATAATACTTAGCCTTTCCATAGTGCTTCACTTCTTCAAAGTCCTCACACACAATTATGACCCTTCCTAGATTGCAAGGCCAGCAGGGACTACTGTGATCATCTAGTTTGACCTTCCCCCAAATAATTCCCAGGGCATGTCTTAAGAAAAAAATATCCAATCTTGATTTAAAGCCTGGCAGTGATGGAGAATCTACCACAACGCTTGGTAAATTGTTCCAGTGGTTAATTACCTTCATTGTTAAAAAAATACGACTCATTTCTAGTCTGAATTTGTTTAGTTTCAACTTCCAGCCATTGGATCATGTTATAACTCTCCTCTCTGCTAGACTGAAGAGCCCATTTTCAAATATATGTTTATCTACTGTTGGATTGCTACACATCTATTTTATAATACCACCAGTTCAAGTAAACTGAATTCAGTTGTTTCTTTTTTTGCATGGAACCAAAAGGGTTAACTCTCACCACCACTCAAACACACACCCCACAGACACCTACAGACTAATCAATCTTTCAAGTTTTTTTTCTTTGCTGTGCTTGCAGGTCATGAGGAAGCTGCTTCTCAGTCCTGATGAAGAACTACCCTGTGACACATGAATGCCAAATGATCCACCTCTCCCCTCCGCCCCCCCCCAGTGCTGTTTCCTGTAATTTAACAAAATGATATACATTAACAATTAAAACCATATATCAAAGAAGCAGGAAATGCTCCAATAGTTAATATTCACCCTAACACAGAAATTCCAGGTTTCAGAGTGGTAGCCGTATTAGTCTGTATCAGCAAAAAGAATGAGGAGTACTTGTGGTACCTTAGAGACTAACAAATTTATTTGGGCATAAGCTTTCGTGGGCTAAAAACAGCCCGCGAAAACTTATGCCCAAATAAATTTGTTAATCTCTAAGGTGCCACAAGTACTCCTCGTTTTTTTTTTACAGAAATTCTAGTTACTGTATCTGCATTCCAGATGCCATCTTGAAGAAATATTTAGGCTCTGATTTTCACTGAAATATGAATTTAGAGACTTCTAAAAATATATTAAACACAGAATTTCTCCGTAGTGAGGCTTTTATAGTGGACATATTTGTAATGGGATAATGTGAAGAATCTACACTGTCATCTGAAGTTTACTATAATGCAGCGTTTTAAAATGTTACTTAAATTAAAACTCAAATTAAATTTATTATTTCAGCTTTAATTTACTTCTTTAATATAAGTTACTCTTTCCTGCTAAAGAGTATTTCATATTTTCAACGGGTAGATACTTATAGTTCTGTAACTTTGACAGCAACTCCAACTGTTTTAATAGTATTAAAACTCTGAGGGCTGGAATAATAAGCTGAGCATTGGGAGTCAGTAAATATGCAGTTAAAATCTCACAGCTGACTTGTGTTGCTTTGGGCAAGCCACTGCCTCAGTTTCCCTGCCTAGGCAATGAAAATAAGAATTATTTGTAGTTTATATGCTCCTCTCCTCTTGATACCAGTAGACGTTACATGACTAAAACTCCACATATAGCTTTGAAAATGAAACATTGAGGGATTGTTTCCCATTCACCCTTATTTCCCAACAAATATGTTTAAAAATTTAAAGGACGACATTCAAGTCATTTTTCTGTAGTGCTACAAAGATGCATGTTTCCTTTGACACTTCTCCTTCATGAATTGAAGGCAACGTGAAAATGAAGAGCAGCAAAGAATCATAGAATATCAGGGTTGGAAGGGACCTCAGGAGGTCGTCTAGTCCAACCCCCCTGCTCAAAGCAGGACCAATTCCCAACTAAATCATCCCAGACAGGGCTTTGAAAACCCTGACCTTAAAAACCTCTAAGGAAGGAGATTCCACCACCTCCCTAGGTAACCCATTCCAGTGCTTCACCACTCTCCTAGTGAAAAAGTTTTCCCTAATATCCAACCTAAACCTCCCCCCCAACTTGAGACCATTACTCCTTGTTCTCAGTGGTAGCAGATAACAGAACAGTCTAGATCCATCCTCTTTGGAACCCCCTTTCAGGTAGTTGAAAGCAGCTATCAAATTCCCCCTCATTCTTCTCTTCTGCAGACTAAATAATCCCAGTTCCCTCAGCCTATCCTCATAAATCATGTGCTCCAGCTCCAGATGCAGGATGTTTTCCTGATAATATGTAATTTATATGTTTAATATAAGATCACATCTTTTCTTCTGAATATGTGTGTTTTCATGGTTACTGCTTTGAGACAGAGTATGACATGAGCTGCATTTTTGTCCTGGTACAATTTAGAGCAAATTAATACATTTGTCCCAGGTGAAAAAAAAAAAAAAAAAAAAAAAGGTCAAAAGTCAGATTTCTGTTAAAATAAATAAATAAACCATCACAACCACCAAAATTCTCCTCTCCCCCTCCCCCAGTGTTTTAGATGTCTGTCTGAAGCATGTTTTAGACGCCATCTCTCACTTGCAGGACCCTTATTAGAGTGGCCATCTATGCCTCCCTCCTCCTTGTATTCAATATCGCAGTCTCTTTCTAGGCCCAAGCTGAAAAGAGTTTTCTGACATATCTGAAAGATTTCCTCCTTTTGAAGAGAGGAATCCAGAGCAAGTTTCCTCCTGCTATTGTATCTGTTTGAAGCCAAAGGGTGTCAGCTAGAGTGAATCAAATGTATAACTTGAACACCTAGTTTAAGTTTTGGCTGTTTTGTTTGGGGGCGGGGAGGGGGGCGAGGAAGAGCTTCAACCAAACTCGTCATGACCCAATTCAGCTAAGAATAGGGGATGGGGGGAGAAAGCCCCCTGCATATGGGCATTAAAAAGGTAACGGGATTTTGCTATTCGCTCTAATAGATTTAGAGGAGAAAGGGTCTGGTTCTGATTCATGACTCTAGGCCCTTTCATTACTTTTAAAAAGAAAAAACAAAGAGAGAGAGAAGGCCTTGACCAGGTTCAAGTGAAGTTGTTGTTCTTTATGGTTACTGTTCTGGTGGAGCCCCTTACAATGGCTCAGCTGGTCGGATCTCCCACACACATCATTAAAGAAAGAGGCAGAATCAGGAGTGCACTGGCCACAAAGATCCTGAAGTATTTTGAGTTGAATCAGAAGAAACCTACAGCCTTAACATCCATTCCCCCACTTAATTTGTGAAATTACCAGAAGCAGACTGCCTACAAATGGCCACTTCAAAGATGCTGGCTTGGCATTACACATTTAAAGAGAATGACTTAGAATACCCTTGATATATACTAAAGCAATTTTTTTATTAAGTAAAAAGTGTGCTAAACACCTCAAACTCCCAGTGAGTTTACTGGGAGTTAAGGAAGCTCGGTAACTTACAATAATTGCATAAAAGTTTCAGATGCTTTCATGAGTTATCTGTTTTGGTCCTCCTTCACATTTAAACAAAATGAGCAAACAAGTATTCCTAAGCATTTCTATTGCATTTTTGATCATCAGAGTCCTTCAAAAAAAAATAATCAATCAATCCTCCTTGACAGAATTAATTATTACTATCCCTGTTTTACAGATAGGGAAACTGAGACAGAATGAAAAGTGACTTGCCAAAAAATCACATAGCAAGTCAATGTCAAAGCTGTGGTTAGAAATCAAGAGTCCCTTGAAAAGTCAGTTCACAGACCACACTTTCCCTGATTTATGAAACATGTGATTGCTCCCATATGGCATGGTGTGTCCAGTGTTAGCAAGATGAGGATTATGAAGTAACATTATGATCCTCTTTTAAATTAAAAAAGTAAAACCAATTTTCAAATAGAAAAAGGACAGACCTTTAAAATAGCAAGGCTGGTGGGTGCTGCCATTTTAGCTTTCGAGGCCTAAGGTTCAACTGGCTCAGATTCTAAATGAAATGAGAGTTTAAACTGACAAGACTCCATCTTGACAGTAAAATCAAAATGGGGGAAATAATCAAGAGACACATGAACAACAGCTTTACCCCTCATTTTAGGGAAAAAATTAACTTCAATCCTAAAATCAAAGTTTGTATATCTGTATGCTCAAGAATTCATTACTACCTTGCCTTGCTCATTGCATATAGTGAATCATATGTCTCACAAGGAGGAAATTAAAGCAGCTTTGCTTTATTACCATTGGCTGAGTTTGATAGTTGACAAGCTTCCAACATAATCAAAGAAATCAGTTTTGGTGTGGTGCTTAATTCCCTGCAAAAAATGCCGAAATTTCAGTCTCTATACTGTTAGCATGTAATGAGAATCCTTTCAAAGCCTGTAGAAATAAGCAAGGAAGAATATGAGAGTTTGTGTTTGTATTGCAGAGGAGATGGCAGTCTCTACCAAACAGGCAATATAGAAGTAGGGTGACCATGTGTCCTGGAAAACTACAAATAGCTCCAATTTTCAGGGGCAGTCCTGGCCTCCTGGTTGTATTTATAAAACTAGGGATTTCCTAAGTATTTCAAGCTGGGATGTGGCCTAGGTTTGTCCTAAAGTTACTGTGCAGCTGGGAAAAAAAACGGTTACTCACCTTTCGTAACTGTTGTTCTTCAAGACCAGGGAGGAGTATAAAAATATTGCTCAGGCATGCAGGAATGAAATCAGGAAGGCCAAATCACACTTGGAGTTACAGCTAGTAAGAGATGTTAAGAGTAACAAGAAGGGTTTCTTCAGGTATGTTAGCAACAAGAAGAAAGTCAAGGAAAGTGTGGGCCGCTTACTGAATGAGGGAGGCAACCTAGTAACAGAGGATGTGGAAAAAGCTAACGTACTCAATGATTTTTTTGCCTCTGTCTTCACAAACAAGATCAGCTCCCAGACTGGTCAGCTCCCGCTGGGCAGCACAGTATGGGGAGAAGGTGACCAGCCCTCTGTGGAGAAAGAAGTGGTTCGGGACTATTTAGAAAAAGTCATGGGGCCGGATGCACTGCATCCGAGGGTGCTAAAGGAGTTGGTGGATGTGATTGCAGAGCCATTGGCCATTATCTTTGAAAACTCATGGCAATCGGGGGAGGTCCTGGATGACTGGAAAAAGGCTAATGTAGTGCCCATCTTTAAAAAAGGGAAGGAGGAGGATCCGGGGAACTACATGCCAGTCAGCCTCACCTCAGTCCCTGGAAATATCATGAAGCAGGTCCTCAAGGAATCAATTCTGAAGCACTTAGAGGAAAGGAAAGTGATCAGGAACAGTCAGCATGGATTCACCAAGGGCAAGTCATGCCTGACTAACCTAATTGCCTTCTATAAGGAGATAACTGACTCTGTGGATGAGGGGAAAGCAGTGGATGTGTTGTTCCTTGACTTTAGCAAAGCTTTTGATACGGTCTCCCATAGTATTCTTGCCACCACGTTAAAGAAGTATGGGCTGGATGAATGGACTATAAGGTGGATAGAAAGCTGGCTAGATTGTCGGGCTCAATGGGTAGTGATCAACGGCTCCATGTCTAGCTGGCAGCCGGTTTCAAGTGGAGTGCCCCAGGGGTCGGTCCTGGGGCCGGTTTTGTTCAATATCTTCATTAATGATCTGGAGGATGGCGTGGACTGCACTCTCAGCAAGTTTGCAGATGACACTAAACTGGGAGGAGTGGTAGATATGTTGGAGGGTAAGGATAGGATACAGAGGGACGTAGGCAAGTTAGAGGATTGGGCCAAAAGAAACCTGATGAGGTTCAACAAGGACAAGTGCAGAGTCCTGCACTTAGGACGGAAGAATCCCATGCACTGTTACAGACTAGGGACCGAATGGCTAGGAAGCAGTTCTGCAGAAAAGGACCTAGGGGGGTTACAGTGGATGAGAAGCTGGATATGAGTCAACAGTGTGCCCTTGTTGCCAAGAAGGCTAACGGCATTTTGGGCTGTATAAGTAGGGGCATTGCCAGCAGATCGAGGGATGTGATCATTCCCCTCCATTCGACATTGGTGAGGCCTCATCTGGACTACTATGTCCAGTTTTGGGCCCCACACTACAAGAAGGATGTGGAAAAATTGGAAAGAGTCCAGCGGAGGGCAACAAAAATGATTAGAGGGCTGGAGTGTGGGGTCCCATGCGGAGCGGATAAAGCACACGACCAATATGGTTGCAAGCTGAATCAAATCCTGTTTATTACAAGCTTTCTTTTATATTTTTTTCTCAACATTACATAACACAATTAGGCTATAATAACACATCTATGGATTGGACAAGAAGGAGAATCATGTGTTTATCACATGTATAGCCCCACACCGATTGGTTCAACCGTTCCTTACATAAGGCCATGATTTGTTTACCTCATCTTATATAATCCTAGACCACCAGGGGGCCTTACATAAGGCCATGATTTGTTTACCTGGCAAGTGTCCCATCGTGACCCTTACCTCCTCATGGAACTTTTCATTAGGTTGGTGTAGGGATGATACATCCCCACACCTCCCCCCTTTTTCTTAAATAAGGCCTATAGGAGGGTCCAACTAACATTAGGACAATTACTAGCCACCTGACTACTTTTTTTGAACCTATAAAACTGACGACAGGTGACATTCAACAACTGGGAAATATATGGAGAACTATTAAAAAACATAACATTACATAAATTCCCACGAAAACCATTGGGGTGTAAATAAGGATAGCCAATAAGACATGTTCTAAAGGGATTCGATGGGGTGGCCATGGACAAGCAAAAAGGGCTTCTTGGCTAGTCTGGTTCGCCCAGGTGACCCAAACATTTTGTCGTGGGTTAACAAAAGGTACAGAGTTTGGACATACAAAGACCCCTGCTCCTATAATAAGGAGTCCGAACAAATACAAGTACCACATTATCAGGTGTCTAGGCTGTGACAAACAATAAGTGCAGGTCCAGTGCTGCGGGGCCGTCGTCCGGCTCCTGCGTGGCGGCGTCGGGCTCCTCAGCAATTCATGTCTTGAGCCACGGCCGGACCCACTTCGCTGGAACCCACCGGGGACCCGCATTGGTGGAAACACATGCATATCCCCGTCCCCAGGTTAGTAAATCCACAGGGCCCTTCCATTTCTGCTGTGTATAATCAAACCATCTGACTGGGGGGCTTACCGCAGGTAACTGGTCGTGTTTCATAATGCCCGAGATGTGTCGGACAACTGGTGGAGTGTCGTGTGCCCCTACCTGTAACCAGTTGAGGACATAGAGCGCCTTAAAGAGACGGGCATGTGGTGTGCGCATGAGCGGGTCGACGGCAGCTCCCCCTTTTTGTTTAAGCAAGAGCGTTTTCAGGGTAGCGTGAGAGCGCTCAACGATTGCCTGGCTGGTGGAGTTACCAGGGACGCCAGTGAGGTGGGAAATACCCCAGAGGGACAAAAACTGTGCCGTACGGTGAGAGACGTACCCAGCACCATTATCGGTTTTAATAGAGGCTGGGACGCCCATAACTGCAAAGCATGCCTGCCAATGCTTGACAACGTCCCGGGAGCCAGTACTGGGCAACGCTGTGGCCCATAAAAACCCAGAAAAGGTATCGACTGTAACATGAAGGTGTTTAAGGGAGCCAAATTCAGAAAAAAAGGTGATATCGGTTTGCCGAATTTGGAGGGAAGACAGACCGCGAGGGTTCACCCCTAACGAGAGGGATGGTGGGAGGACATGCCGTTGACAACTGGGGCAGGATGCCACAACAGCACGGGTGATGGCTAACGGGAGCCGGAATTGACGGGATAGGGTACTGGCAGATTGGTGGAAGAAGTCATGGGAGATACGAGCCTGGGCAAAAGAGTCGGGGACGTGGACCGAGCCAACCAACTGATCAACAAGCGTATTACCTTCAGCAAGGCCGTCGGTGATACCGGAATGGCTACGGATATGCATTATAAAATAAGGACAGGAACGAGCATCGAGAAGATGCCAAAGCTGAAGGAGGGCTTGCCAAAGCTCAGGGTTAGACACATGTTTAAGAACTGACCGTTCCAGACGGCGAGTCACCCCTACCGCATAAAGGGAATCACTTATAATATTAAGAGGCACATTAGGCCATTTGACAAAGGCACGGATGATGGCACGAAATTCCAATACCTGGAGAGACCCGTTAGCCACAACCATCTCATGACGCCAGGTACCAGCATCGCGCCATAAAAGACCGGCACGAGCCGCTCTACCACTAGCATCAGTGAAGACAGTAAGGCCCTCAACCGGGGAGGAACGTTGCATGAGTACCTTCTCTAATGGGATTGTGACAGAGAGGAGACGATGAGAAGGGTAATGATGAGTGACTTGACCTGTATAACCAGATAATGCTGCAGCAAAAACAAAATCATTAGCAAGAACATGAGCATACAACGTAACATTAAACGGTATATAAAGAACATCAGGTTCTGAACCAGTGATAGCAATCACACGGGCGCGGGCTATGACAATGAGGGATGCGATGGCTTCTACACGAGTAGTAACGGTTTTGGTGGGTTGAGAGGACGGGAAGATCCATTCAAGCCCAATTAACGGATCCGGTAATTGAGGGATCCACTGAAACAGCAACGCCTCCAGAGACGCATTCCTTGAGAGAATTGCTAGTGAAATAGGAGAATCGGGATGAACACGGCCAGAATACTGATGCGCGAGCTTATCCGCGATCACTTGCAGGGTGGCATGGTGTTCGGGTAGCAATACGCAGGGCTCATCCGGACTACGGCCACCTTTTAATAAACGCAGTAGCGGAGCGAGATCAGCATTAGAAATGCCGCAGAGGCCACGGACCCACTGCAGGTCACCGACAAGCCGCTGGATGTCATGTAAGTTACGCACGGTAAGGTCAATAGTTAGTTAGTTTCTGTGGCCGTACAATAGAGTCAGTGATATGCATACCCAGATAAAAATATGGCACTTGCCGTTGTACTTTATCAGGGGCGATAACAAGACCAGCAGAGCACAAAGCGGTAGTGATCTCAAGGATAGCCGTATCACAATTGAGAGCGGCCCCAGCGAAAAGAAGGTCATCCATATAGTGATAGATTACCCATTGAGGATGTGCAACACGGAGTGGTTTGATCGCCCAGGCAAAATATAGTTGACAGATGGTGGGTGAGTTTTTCATCCCTTGTGGTAACACAGTCCATTGATAGCGCTGAGTAGGCTCAGCTTTATTGATAGAAGGAACGGAGAAGGCAAACTTTTCCCTGTCTGCAACATGAAGCGGAATTGTAAAGAAGCAGTCTTTTAGATCTATGACAAGTAAGGGCCAGTTATGCGGGAGCATTGTAGGGGTAGGCAGTCCCGGTTGGAGAGCTCCCATGTCCTTCATAACGGCGTTTACCGCACGAAGATCATGGAGTAAGCGCCACTTCCCCGATTTTTTGGGAATAGTAAAGATGGGGGTATTCCAAGGGCTCACGGAGGGTTCAAGGTGGCCCTTGCTCAACTGTTCCTGGACCAATTCTCGTACATGGGCGAGCTTATGGGCTGGAAGCGGCCACTGAGCAACCCATACCGGAGTAGAGGTCAACCACTCCAGCTGCAGGATCGGCCGCCCCTCAATGGCCGCTAAGCAAAAGGAGAAGTCTGTAGTACAATCCCCCACTGGCTTAAACAATCACGTCCCAGCAGCCAGACGGGGGCAGGGAGAACATATGGTCGTACTTTTGCTTTCACCACGGGCTCTCCCTCATCAAAGATAGTGATAAAGTATGTGCTGATACGGGTCAGTTGGGTACCTCCAATGCCGCGGACCGACGACGTGGCGGTTTGTAAGGGCCAAGACTCGGGCCAGTGCTGAGCGGGCACGATGGTCACATCAGCCCCAGTATCTATAAGGGCTTCATGTTGGAGTTGGCGCCCGTCTGGACCGATGAAGCACACCTTCCGTAGTGGCTTTCGTTGCGTAACTGTCATGGCGAGGTTTATTTGCGGCGAGTCGGTGGATCCAAAACCACGGGGGACGCGTTCTACCGCAGCGGTAGAGGGCATCGCACCCTGGAAAGGGATCAATTGTGCAATACGAGAACCCGCCACAATGTTAACCGGCGGGAAGAGGGCGCGGACCATGATTCCGATATTCCCGGTATAGTCGGCATCAATAAGGCCGGGTAGCACAAAAACACCTTGTTTGGATGTAGAGGACCGGCCGATTAAAAGAGCGCTAAGTCCATAGCCCAAGGGGCCAAACACAGTGGAGGAAATAACATGTACCTTGTCATCTTCCAGTGTTACATCTGCTGCAGTGGCCAGGTCCACTCCAGCACTTCCTCGGGTGGCTCCGGAGAGGTATTCCAAACAACCGGCCTGCCGTTGGGGAAGGTTTGTGTCGTCACGCCCCCCCCCCACCGGGCGCTCCGCGTCCCGTTTCCCGGTAACGGTGTACCATCCTTTTTGAAACGGGACCGGCATTCCGAAGCTCGATGGCCGAATTTACTACAGCGGTTACAAATGCCGGGAAAGGGGACATGCTTGTGTTCTTGCACAGAGTCCATCCCCTTCTTCTTGTCCCGCTTAGGGCAGTTACGTTTAAAGTGTCCCACCTGTCCGCAGGTGAAACAAGTTCCTGAGGGGCGCGGGCTGCCGCGGTGATTGTTCGCCCCTATTAGTGGCCGGAGGGCGACCGCCAAGGCCGATGCCTGTGCCTTGGCGTGGACCTCTGCCTTTTCAGACTCCTCATATACGGAGGTGCGGTTGCAGGCTTCAATCATCTCCCTCAGGGAGGCTGTTTTAGGGAACGTTGCCAAAATGCAGCAACAGACAGGGTTCGCATTCTGTGTGGCGAGATCAAGCCCAACAGCCGCCTTTGCTTCGGCCGTTAAGTTGGGAGAGCGATCTATCGCCTCTTGTAGTCGATCCAGGAAGGTGGAATACGGTTCCAAAAGCGCTTGAGCGATCTTAGCATACGGCGGCGGCGGTCTACCCATCTGTGGGACCTCCTTGAACGCGGCTAAGGCCAGCTCCTGCGAGTGCTGCAAAATGCGGGGGTCGAGTCGTGCCTGCACTTGCGGGTCTGCGTAGAGCCCCCGCCCCATAAGCACGTCCAGGCAGGCGAACTTAAGGGGATTGTCATCTGGTAGATCCAGGTTGCGGACAATGGCCATTTCCACTCGTTTGGTCCAGTCATCTTTCCACAATAGGCGTTGTGTCGGCGTCAGGAGCATGTCCGCAAATTTAACAGAATCATAGGGACACATGGCCTGTCCCACAAAGATCTGCTCAATCAGGGATTGCACATAGGGATTGTGCAGGCCGTATGACATAATGGATTTCTGCGCCTCTCTAACGAGCTTCCAATCCAATGGAGCCCAGTGCCGTCAGTCCGGATGATGCGGGTCCGTCACGACCGGGAAGGTGCTGGGGAGGAACTGACCTTCTATGTGGGCTTCTTTAATTAAACCAAACCATCTACGTGCCGGATCCGGTGGGCCAGGTCCGCCGCCCGTACCCGGATCACTGTCTGGCACTATGGGCGAGGGGGCACCCGAGGAGTACGCAGGAGGGGCTATCGGGTTCATTGTAACGAAAGGATTTGAGGACGGGGCCACCAACGGACGGCCAGGTAGCGTGCGGCGAGGCGGCTTTGGCGGCGGCATGCCAGGGTGTAGCGGATGACCTGCGCATCCTGTCAAGCAGTCCCACATGCCGCAAGCACAAGCTTTAGCCTGGCCGGGGGGATGGGGGGGGCACCCGGATACGTTCGTTCGATAGTCCAATGTAGGCGGGCCCCCTTTCAAGGCTCAGAGCAGGTGAGACTGCGGGGGTGCCTCTTCGGCAATGCGTGACACGCGACTCAAAAGTTCCTGTAGTGTAAGGCCTTGCTTGTACATTTCAGCTCTAAACTCCTGGTCCGAATTTAAAACCTCCATAGGAGATTCGGTGTCGGGGGGTAACGGAATATCACAAGGGTCAAGTTCCGGCGCGAGCAGAATAAAGGTGTTCTCACCTCCTAAAAATTCTCGCGCTCCTACGGGCAGGACAGTTGGTGGCTCCGTCGGTACAGGTGACTCAGGCTGAGAGGTCACCCTTTTTTGAAAAAGGTCATCTATCGCCGACTGCACCTCAGCTTCGGCTGTGAGGGTCTCAATCAGTTTTTTAGATTTCCACCAAACTTGGCTCAAGGAGACAGCCTCTTTGTTGCCGTGGGCAACCGATTCCCATAGATCAGAGCCGAGGCTTTCCCAGACTGCTTTATCAAAGACAGTATCAGGAGTAACAAAAAACCCGCGTCTCTCCCCCCATTCCAACAAACGGGACAACGCGTCAGAGGGAAGCTTCTCTCCCCGCTTTTCAGCGATGCGTAATAAAAAATCATGCACCGTCTCCTCCTCTGCAGACAAAGCAGAGCCCATTTCATCAAATGCAGCCGCTCACCTGTGAGCTCACGAACATCTCTCTCGGACGACCAGGAGCCGGTATCTCCTGCCGCGGCTGCCACCTCTGCCTTTTCTCACCGAACGCTTCAGTCGGCTGCCTCGATGTCCAAGCCGAATCACGTCTGGGTCACCATTTGTGGGGTCCCATGCGGAGCGGATAAAGCACACGACCAATATGGTTGCAAGCTGAATCAAATCCTGTGTATTACAAGCTTTCTTTTATAGTTTTTTCTCAACATTACATAACACAATTAAGCTATAACAACACATCTATGGATTGGACAAGAAGGAGAATCATGTGTTTATCACATGTATAGCCCCACACCGATTGGTTCAACCGTTCCTTACATAAGGCCATGATTTGTTTACCTCATCTTATATAATCCTAGACCACCAGGGGGCCGTACATAAGGCCATGATCATCTTATATAATCCTAGACCACCAGGGGGCCTTACATAAGGCCATGATTTGTTTACCTGGCAAGTGTCCCATCGTGACCCTTACCTCCTCATGGAACTTTTCATTAGGTTGGTGTAGGGATGATACATCCCCACACTGGAGCACATGACTTATGAGGATAGGCTGAGGGAACTGGGATTGTTTAGTCTGCAGAAGAGAAGAATGAGGGGGGATCTGATAGCTGCTTTCAACTACCTGAAAGGGGGTTCCAAAGAGGAGGGATCTAGACTGTTCTTAGTGGTACCTGATGACAGAACAAGGAGTAATGGTCTCAAGTTGCAGTTGGGGAGGTTTAAGTTGGATATTAGGAAAAACTTTTTCACTAGGAGGGTGGTGAAGCACTGGAATGGGTTACCTAGGGAGGTGGTGGAATCTCCTTCCTTAGAAGTTTTTAAAGTCAGGCTTGACAAAGCCCTGGCTGGGATGATTCAGTTGGGAATTGGTCCTGGTTTGAGCAGGGGGTTGGACTAGATGACCTCCTGAGGTCCCTTCCAACCCTGATAGTCTATGATTCTCAGATGTGTTGCTTATGTCCATTTGATTGAAGGTATCCATAGGGGACCGGCTCTGGCCTGGCATGTGTAAGTGCCAGTATAAGGGGCACTGCCGGCCCCCTCCCTCTCTCAGTTCCTTCTTGCCAGAACTACGACAGAGGGGTCATGGATTGGACTTGAGCAACACATCTGAAGAACAGTTACGAAAGGTGAGTAACCATTTTTTCTTCGAGTGCTTGCTCATGTCCATTCCATTGTAGGTGATTCCCAAGCAGTATCTCCGGAGGCAGGGTAGGAGTTTATGGACATGTCGATTGCAACACAGCTCTGCCAAATCCAGCGTCATCCCTGGCTTGCTGGGTGATGGTGTAATGCGTTGTGAAGGTGTGTATTGACGACCACATTGGAGCTCTGCAGATATCCTGGATGGGGATATGAGCCAGTAAAGCGGCCAACAATGCCTGAGCTCTCGTGGAGTGAGCAGTTACTATTGGTGGGGGCGTCACCCACGCCAATTCGTAGCAGGTACGGATGCAGTTGGTGATCCAGGACGAAATCCTCTAGGACGCCCTTCATTCTGTCAGCCACCGCAATGAAGAGTTGAGTCGATCTGTAGAAAGGCTTAGTATGCTCTAGGTAGAAAGCCAGGGCGTGCCTAATGGGTAGGGTGTGCCAGAGCCTGTCCTCGTTAGACACGCGTGGCTTTGGACAGAACACCAGGAGGAAGATGTCCTGGTTGACATGGAAATGAGACACCACCTTTCGCAGGAAGGCAGGATGGGGACGCAACTGGACTTTATCCTTGTAGAACACCATGTACGGGGGCTCTGATGTAAGAGCTTTAATCTCAGAGACTCACCTTGCTGATGTAATACCTACAAGGAATGTGACCTTCCATGACCGATAGGAGAGAGAGCAAGAGGCTTGAAAGGAGGATTGGTAAACCTGAAAAGGACTAGATTGAGATCCCATTGGGGGAATCGGATCACGGACTGGAGGAAACAGGTCTCTTGAGGCCCATGAGGAACCTGATAGTCATTTATGTTAGAATACTGATCTACCCTGGACGTGCAATTGGAATGCTGATATGGCTGCCAAGAGCACCTTAGTCGATGAAAAGAAAGCAACAGGGCCTTGTAAATGCAGAAGGTAGTCCAGGATGGATTGTAAAGAGGCACTGGCAGGGGAGATATTCCCCTCTGAAGCCCAGCAGGAAAAGCATTTCCACTTTGCAAGGTAGATAGCTCTAGCGGAGGGCTTTCTGCTTTCCAGAAGTACTTGCTGGACCTGCATGGAGCAAGCCTTCTCCTCAGGGCTCAGCCACACAGCATCCATACCGTGAGGTGGAGAGAGGTGAGATTTGGGTGCAGCGACCCTCCATGATCCTGAGAAAGCAGGTCTGGATGGCCAGGGGAATCCCATGGGGCTGTCATTGCCACATCCATGAATGCACCGAACCAGTGCTGGTGAGGCCAGGCCAGGGCGAACATAATGACTCGTGCCTTGTCCTTGATCTTGTAAGGGCCCTGCTGATCAGTGGGATTGGCAGAAAGACATACATGAGACCCTCTGACCACGACAGACAGAAGGCATCCAATAGTGAGCCACAGCCGAGGCCTTGTCACGAGCAGAACTGGTGGCATTTTCTGTTCTGTCTGGTTGCGAAAAGGTACACTTGGGGAACTCCCCACTTTTGGAAGAGCATCTGGGCAACCTCCAAGTTGAGGGACCACTCGTGGTGAGAGAAGAAGGACCTGATGAGGCAATCCGCCAGCATGTTCCAATCACTGCAGAGGTGGGAGACTTTTAGGCAGATAGCATGCTGGATGCAGAAGTCCCACAGGCAAAGGGCTTCCTAACACAGGACTGACGATCGCGCTCCCCCTTGTCTGTTGATGTAGAACATGGAGGCCATATTGTCTGTCAGTACTTGCACCACTCGACCAGATAGATGGGGAAGGATTACCTCGCACGCCAGGCAGATGGCCCTGAGCTCTCTGTTTATGTCAAATGACAGCTCCTCCCACGACCAGAGTCTTGAGTTTTGAGGGCACCAAAGTGCGCTATCCAGCTGAGGTCAAACACATCCGACACCAGGGATTCTGTGGGCCATGGAGTGACAAACGAAACCCCTTTCATCACCGGATTTGGATTGCACCACCACTGGAGGGAGTTGAGTACCTGGGGCAGAATTGTGAGGAGCCTGTCCAGGGGGTGTCTGAGAAATAGACAAACAGCAGCCATATTTGAAGGGGCCTCAACCACAGCTTGTGTGCTGGACTACGTAGGTGCACGCAGCCATGTGCCCTAGGAGTCCAAGACAGACCTGAGCTGTGCTGAGCAGGTGTGGTGACTTGGGCAATCAGATCTGACATTGCCCTGAACCAATGCTCTGGTTGGGTAGAGTAGAGGACTGCTCCAACTAACTCTATCCTCTGAACAGGGACCAATGCTGATTTTTGTTCGCTTGGCCCAGGGCGTGACAAGTGGCTCGCAAAACCTCAATACTAAATTGCGCCTGCCCTTTTGAGCAGCCCTTAATGAGCCAGTCATCCAGATAGGGATAGGTGTGGACCCCGACAGTAAGCTGCGACTACTGCCGTGCACTTTGTAAACACACTTGGCGCTGTCGCTAGGTTGGACGGGAGCACTATGAACTGGTAATGTGTCTGACTGACCAAAAACCGTAGAAATCTCCTGTGGCTGGGAAATATCGAGATGTGACAGTAAGCGTCTTTCAGGTCGAGGGCAGCATATCAGTCTCCGGGATCCAGAGAGGGGATGATGGAGGCCAGGGAGACCAAAGTGGAACTTCAACTTCTTTAGATATTTGTTGAGGTATCGTAGGTCTAAGATGGGCGTAAGCCCCCTATGGGCTTCGGAATGAGAAAGTACCAGGAGTAAAAATCCCTTCCCTATTTGTTCTGTGGGAACTTCCTCCACGGCCCCGAGCCACAAGAGGGCTTGTACCTCCTGGGCAAACAATTGCTCGTGAGAAGGGTCCCTGAAGAGGGATGGGGAATGGGAATGAAAGGGAGGATAGAAAGAAATTGGAGGGTATACCCCACTGCCACCGTATTGAGGACCCAGTGGTTAGGGTGACCAGACAGCAAGTGTGAAAAATCGGGACGGGGGTGGGGTGGTAATAGGAGCCTATATAAGAAAAAGGCCCAAAAATCAGGACTGTCCCTATAAAATCAGGACATCTGGTCACCCTACCAGTGGTCCATAGTTACGGCAGTCCAAGTGGGGAGGAAAGGTAACAAACGGTGGGAAAATAAAGGGTAAGAGAGCCTGGTTGTAGGCTGGGAAGTCGCCCTTGAGTGTCCCCTCAAAATGATTGCCTGTTCTTGGGAGGGGCGTGGCTCGAGCCCAAATGAGCCCCTGCTGCAGACGGCTGGCTTTGGCGCTGCCTATATCCCCTGCTCTTTCTGCAGGATGGTTCCACTCTGGTCTGGCCCGTGAACCTCTGCATTTGCTGAGGTTTAAATCTCTTCCTAGCGTGGGCCCGGGTGTACAGATCCAGTGAGCGAAGAGTGGCCCTTGAATCTTTTAGGCCGTGTAATCTGCTGTTTGTTCAGCAAATAAATAGGGCCGAGCCATCGAACAAGAGGTCCTGGATGGACTATTGGACTTCCACTGACAGGCTAGACGAGTGAAGCCATGACGCCCTTTTCATGGCCATCATGGAAGTCATCGCCGTGGCTGAGGAATCTGCCCCATCTGAAGTGGCCTGGAGGGAGGCTCTCGTGATTGCCCTACCCTCATGTAGTATGGCACTGAACTCCTGCTTAGCCTCCTGTGGGTGCAAGTCAGCAAACTTGGCCGTGGACTGCCATATGTTAAAATGATACCTGCCAAACAAGGTCTGGTGGTTTGCGATACGAAGCTGTAGGCTGGCTGTAGAACACATTTTCCTGCCGAAAAGATCAAGTCGCTTCGTGTCTTTATTTTTCGGGATCAAGATGGGCTGCCCCCACCTCTTGTGCTCGTTGACAGCCGTGACCACCAGTGACCCGAGGGAGAGGTGTGTATGTAAGTACTCAAATCCCTTTCCAGAAACGTAGTATTTGCGTTTTGCCCTCTTAGAAATGGGGCTGGGGTGCCGGGCACAGGTAGACCCACCTTTGCTGTGGCCGTTGCCACCAAGTGATCAAATAGGGAGTCTGCAGGTTCGGACATCTCCTCCACCTCCAATCCCAGGTTGGCCGCCACCCATTTAAGCAGCTCCTGGTGGCCTCTGACATCATCTTGAGGCACAATCTGCCATAGGCCTGCTACTGCCTCATCAGGCAATGATGAGGGGGAGGCCGCCCCAGGATGAGGGGCGGGTTCCATGTCCCCTGCCTGGGAAACCACATCCACCGGAGGAAGTGGCCCTTGGGCCCCTTGGACGGACGCGACATCTGAGCCTGGGAACAGTTGAGACACCAAGGCCGAAGGTCTTTCTGATGCCCCGGAGACTGAGCGCTGGGCCTGAGGTCCCCCAGCTTGGGGAATTGCCCATGAAATATAGATTTGCTAGGGCCCAGGCCACTGATCCTGTGGCCACATACTTGCAGGTTGGCTCTGGGAAGAACCTGCTGGCTGTGCAGGTGGCAGTTGATCCCTGGGGACCATTGACTCCTCACTCTCAGAGCCCAAGGAGGAATGGTCTTCCTCTGGTGACCATGGTGTCGCCACAATAGAGTAGACTTCCCCCTATGTCTGTCAGTCTTATGCCTGCCAATCAAAGAGTGGTATCAGGAGCCCACTGAGCCATGCCATTTATCTGGCAACTGGCAGCGCTGCTCAAAGACCTGGTAATAATCCGGAGAATGATGCCACCCATTTCAGGGACAGTGTGCAGGCTCCGGTGATCGGGATTGGGAGCGTGGGGATCGTCTATGACACTCCGGTGACCAACGTCTGGGCTCCGGCGACCAGCGATGGGCCGGTGACCGGCATCAGCCTTCCAATGACCGGCATTGGGGCTCTGGAGATCAGTGTTGCTCTGAGGAGCAGTTCCAGAACTCCGGAGAGCACAGAGGCGGCTCTGGTAAGCAGCGCCTGGGAACTGGGGAGCAGCATCTTTTGGGTGACCACTGCCGGAGTTCCGGGGACCAGCAGCGTGCCTCTGTGGCCCGGTACCATGGATCTGGTGACTGATGTCTGAATCCCAGAGATCAGTGCCTGGAGCTTAGTGACTGGTGCCAGGAACCCACTGAGTGGCCGTGAGTCTGTGATTCGAGACACGGCTCTGGAGATCAATGGCATGGTCCTGGTGAGTGGGACGCAGTATGTTGCTGCGGGAGTGACTTCTTCAGGGGTGCCATTGAGGGCTTTCCCCTAGAAACAGATGGGCGGGAGGGGGTTGTTAGGCCTCTCTTCCCGAGAAGTGGGTGGCAGTGGGCGGGAGAAGATGTCTTTTGCTGCTTGGAAGACTTCTGTGGTGGACTGGACCATGAGCTACCACGTACTTCTACCACTCCCTGGGGTAGAAGACAGATTGCAGGACAGACTAGGCCCAATAGGTGAAGCTGCCCTTGGTTACGCTGTGGTGATGGTGAGATGGTCCGACTTGGTCTAGGCTCCTCTTCTCCCATATCTTTACCCTTACGGGACCCCAGGGAACGCCCTCTCCCAGCTTTTTGTGTCTTTTGGCTGATACTGGTGACAAGGATCGGCATCGAGAGGCAGCCAGTGCTGGGGGTGCACTTTTTGATCAATGTCAAAGTACTCGGCACCAAGTCCGAATGTGCCGGCTCTCAGGCCAGTGCAAGAACAGACTCCATGAGGAGCGGGTGGAGCCAAATATCTCTCTACTTTCTGGTCTGAGGTTTGAATCCCTTGCAAATACAGCACTTTTCACAAGTGTGGGCCTCACTCAGACACTTCAAACAACTAAGATGTGGATCACTGATTGGCATGGGCTTCTTAAAGCAATCACAAGGCTTGAAGCCTGGAGAGCCTGGGCTAAGTCCCTCAGGGACTATGAATAACTAAGTATATAAAGACTATTAGGAACTGTTAACTACCTCTAACTGCCACTATTTGCACAAGGAAGGTTCGTAGAACCACTGAAAGAGAAACCCCTTGCTAGAACAAGGGGAGCATTCCAGCACTGACACTAGCAGTAAGAAGGAACTGAGGGACGGAGGGGGCCGACAATGCCCCTTATACCAGCGCATATGCACGCCACTTCAGAGGGCGCCAGAACTGGTCTCCTACGGATACCACTGAGGAAAATCTTCCGGCACCGGTGCATGTGGCGAGCGCACACACCTACAATAGAATGGACATGACCAAGCACTCGAAGAACACCACCAGAGCTAACCAGGAATCTATTGCTGGCACGACCTCTCATATATCTTGGTGGAAATGGAAAAGGCGTCAGACACACACAATTCAGAGTTACCAAGCAGCACAAGTACTGTGGAATGCTCCTTGGGCTGCGGTGCAATGTATCCTCTTTAGGCCACTTCTCCCACAAGGTCCCCAGAAGAGAACAGGCTGTGGGAGGGGTGTGTGAAGCAAACATACCATTATGGACAGAAGAGAGAGAAGCAAGGGTATGGATGAGACAAAGGAGAATACAGGGTGGAAAGTAGAAGACTGAAGGATGGGAAAATACGACAAGAGAGTCGAGCAGAGGGCAAAAGGAGAAAACATGAGAGAAATTAGTACAGGCAGCTGAAAGCAGAAAAAAGCAGGAAGGAGAAGGGTATAGTTTAACAACAGAAAAAAAGAAAAAAGAAAATAAGATAGGACTAAGAACAGGGGAGAGAAACTAGTAGAAGAAAAATACCACAGATATCCGCGATGCTACAGCAGGGGTCGGCAACGTTCGGCAAGCAGCTCGCCAAAGTAAGCACCCTGGCAGGCCGGGCCAGTTTTATTTACCTGCTGATGCAGCAGGTTTGGCCGATCGCGGCCCCCACTGGCCCCGGTTTGCCATCTCAGGCCAATGGGGGCGGCGAGAAGTGGCGCGGGTGAGGGATGTGCTGGCCGCGGCTTCTTGTCGCCCCCATTGGCCCGGGACAGCGAACCGCGGCCAGTGGGGGCCGCGATCAGCCGAACCTGCCGTGTCAGCAGGTAAATAAAACTGGCCCGGCCTGCCAGGGTGCTTACCCTGACGAACCGCGTGTCGAACATTGTCGACCCTTGTGCTACAGTCTACTAGCTCTCCAGTTGTACAGTCTACCAGTGAAAACAGGTAAACAAGACCTGAATTTCTAATATAAACAAACATACAGAAAAAATTAAAAACAAAAAAGCTTTTCAGACTTTTACACACACAATCCAGGAGTTATGGATGTGCCACTACTGTCAGATAAAGCAAAAAAGGGCACTAACCCAGGTAACCTTTAAAGAAAGGTTTGTGCAATCCCTTATTGCATAAGAAAGTCTGCTAACAGGTTACAACTGTCCTTTGATTTTAGGAAGTAACAGGGTTTCTCCTTCCATACGTTAGCACTCAGGTGCACTAACAAAAGTAAACCAGACAACGTACACTGTAGCATATCTCCTTTTCAGATCACTAAGACTTTCAGGTTATTAATTTGTCACCTATTACAAGCACTCATCATCCATACCATATGTGAGGAGGGGGGGAGGGACGAAGAGAAGCCACGCTATTTGGTTGCCCATGCTTGTAACCCATATTACAAAATAAGGCAGTTTCTGCTGATGGATTTAACAGCTACAAAGGAGTTTTAAAGCTGTGTTCATTCAAAAGATTCTTTCTTCTTGGGCAAACTATTTGAGAAGCTCTGTGTGTGTGAGAGAGAGCGAGCGAGCGAGAGAGAGAAATAATCCAGAAGTTGAACATGTGAGAGAAGAAACGTTCAAATAGAAGAGGGGAAAATATTTCAAGCTTATCACAAGGCAACCCTACAGCCTAACTCCAGAATGATATCAGGTTATATTATGATATGGTAATAATTCTGGCTTAATTACACCACCTCTTAAGCTAGTTTCAGATCATATTTCTCTCACTGTTATGTTTTGGGAACATGTGATGACAGGAATGCAGTGCTGTTGCACAAATGCTGTATTTCACTGATTAATTTTTCTATGTGTTGGCTTATACAGTCCAGTATTTATTTTAGCTAGCACCGCTTTTAGAAAAATCCTGCCTTCTTCATACCCCTTCTAAGGGAAAAAAGGCCCTCCTGTATGTGTTTCCACTCCAGCCTTTTTGATTGCATTCATGGCTTCCCCTGTACAGAAGACAATTGATAAGGGAGTGTTAATCTGGATAGCCCAAGCTACTCAAAAACACAGCTTGGCACCAAGGGAATACATTTTACAAGTTATAGTCTTCTCTTGACATAAATTGTTAGCTCCCATTATCATTGAGTTGTGAAGCATGTGAATCAAGAGGGAAAGGAGGTGGGATTATGCCTCTAAATACAAACTGGGCAAGAAAAAACCTGAATACTGCACAGACTTTTAAACAGCCAAACCAAGCTGAGTCATTAAACCTCTCATATACAATAAAATCAAAACCCTGGAAAACTGGAGTTATAAAACAATTCAGTTCATTCATTGGCTGCTTGCACAAAAGAAATAATAGTAAAGGATGTGCCAAAAATGTTGACCTCAATTTACTTGTTTTCTACTAGTGTCAAATATCTTCAGTACACTGATATTTAAGTAACAAATTGATATGCAGAAGCCAGCTGTATTATAAATTAGACATAACCTAACCGTCTGGTATGGGATGTTTAAAAAAAATAAATAAATAAATAAAAAATAAATATCTAATAAATCTTTACTAGTAGTAAAACCCATGACAGATTATCTCTGTTTTTCAAAGACTATTGTACATATACCTCTTTGCCTTTTTTCCCCATTCCCCACAAAAGAAATTAATTGGCATTCAGAGTTTGTTCTTCCATGCCCTTTTTTAAAAAAATACATTCCAAAATAAAAGGAAGCATGTAGCTATACCCATAACAAGTGGGCAATTTCTGTATTTTTCAGCAGTTACCATTCACTGGCACATTTATTTTTAAATTCCAAGCTCCTATACACAGGAGGAAAGTATTCCCCTTCCACACACAGAAACCTGAACAAAAACACCAGAGGCACATTTGCAAATGAACTGACAAATATGTTTGATGGATAGTTTAAAACTTAAACATACCAAGGGAACTAAATCTTGACAGCTGCTAAAATTCCACGGAGCATTTGTTGAACTATGAAGCACTAAATTCACCTTAAAAATCCTTGCTTATAAGTATATACACAATATAGTATGTATATAGCATATACATTATATATAGCATGTATAAAAGAAAAGGGACTTGAAAATCTTTAAAATGGTGGGGAAGCCTGCAAGTTTGAAAAAAGTCTCAACACCTTCAAGCATGAATACTCCCATGTATACTTGAGGCTCTTCACAGAGTTTGTTTCACACAGGTAAACACCTCTGTGTAACACTGAAAATACTTGATTACCACATAACATTCTGGAGGAAGGGAGCAGAGTACACCCCAGACATAAAGAGTCTCAAAAACACCTTCTGTCATCATTTCATGGTGGGTCAGTTAATCCTGGAATATTTTGACAAAGGTTCAGACAAAACCTAATTCTTTTTAGCATCTCATGCCATTCCTATGTTGGAGACTAATGATGGGCTGTTGAACAAAAGCAAAGCCAAGATCTTTCTATCAGATCAATAATCTCTCACTACACAGCAGAAGGGGCTATGGACAAAACTTCTCCAATATTGATTAAAGTTGTGGCTTTGCCTCACTTAAGCAACCCCAAGATATTCTCAATAAAGCTTTATCCTAGTGGAGCTTTATCCTTCCAATTACTCTGCTATCACACAGATGAGAGAAAATGATGAAACTGTACCAAGTAAAGGGGGAAATAAAGAGAAAGCTACATGCTGATCCCAGCATTTATCTGCATCCGAAGAAGTGGGCTGTAGTCCACGAAAGCTTATGCTCTAATAAATTTGTTAGTCTCTAAGGTGCCACAAGTACTCCTGTTCTTCTTTTTGCGGATACAGACTAACACGGCTGTTACTCTGAAACCAGCATTTATGCTACACACTAATCCTAGCACTTTTATTATGGTGGCAGTGTATAGCTTCAGAATGCTGCCTATATACACCAAACATCTGGGGTGAACCAGGAAATGGCCAGACGCCCAATTGTAAAAACTGTTTCCCTGCTACAGTGGAGATGTTAGAAGTTAAGGCTTCAAGAGTCTGCTTTAACGCACATATCTAGGACGACAGAAATGAACACTCACTACTGTTAATCACAGTCCCAGAGATTGTGCATTTGGATCTACTCCCACATAAATATGGGTATTGCTTGAAAGCAGTACAAAAGACAGGACCCATGAGCAGGGACAGCAAGCAGACCACTTACCATGGGCCGGATCCAAAGCCCATTGAAATCAATGGAAAGATTCCTACTGATTTCAATAGTCTTTGGCTCTGGTGCCAGGGTTTCACATTTACTACACTCCCACACTGGCAGATTGTCATTATGTGGCTGTTGTTAAGTGGGGCACTGTGATTTCTTTATTACTTTTTGATGCCCCAATGGCATTGATGAGGGGGAAGAGGGAGGACACCTGAGTATCACTGGAATGCTTACCATGTGTATTCTCCATTACCATGGTTTGTTGCAATCCTCAACTGTGTTCCAATTCGCTTTTGTAACACACACATTACTCACCCATACACCCAGAGATGAGGGGAGGGATAGCTCAGTGGTTTGAGCATTGGCCTGCTAAACCCAGGGTTGTGAGTTCAATCCTTGAGGGGACCATTTAAGGATCGGGGGCAAAAATCTGTCTGGGGATTGGTCCTGCTTTGAGCAGGGGAGTGGACTAGATGACCTCCTGAGGTCCCTTCCAGCCCTGATATGATTCCACTGCCGTGTTTATGGGCTGTGCAGGAGATGATGGGCAAAACTTGTGCTTGCATACCTGAGCACATTTTTCTGAGTACTTCTCAGTGTCTATGTTTCACATTCAAGAAGAGGACAAGGGAGGGGCATTTACCAAGGGCACAATGGGGTATATGCCAAACCTACATCTCCTCCTCACAACATTTTTAAGTTCCTCATTTTAAAAATATTTATGCAAAAGATTTTTTTTTTAATTTTACATAATAATGCAAACTGTGAAAGCAAGTTCGCCAGCCCTAGGGAACTTTGCAATACACAATATTCAGTTTCTTTTCTTTCTTTAAATGCCAAGAAAAAGTGTTATCTAGTATAGAAGGGTTATCCCCTAGCTTGTCTGAAGCCTGCTATGGGATTGTTAACCCCTTCCTGGAGTTGCGCAGAAGAAGCCTAGATATGAGATGAGAATGCCTCATCTGAAGCATTACACTCCTAACAGAAAGCACTGAAGTGTCACACTGGGTATGAGAACAAACCCTGGTGTGAATTTTTCAAGTTACAAATCTTCCAACCAAAGTCACGAGCGAGAACAACAGAAACTTGACAACACTATGAAGTGCGAGTCAATTATTACATGGGAATATCATTGCAATAGCCATGGAGAAACGGTGACATTAAAGTATAAAATTAAAAGGCATTCTTGTGCTGTAAAATAAAATCCTCAATGCTGCCGGGTAAAAGAATACTTACTTAACCAATTATAGAACAAAGCACGTGAATAGGAACAGCAAAGGATCACGTTTCTCCCAGAGTAAATGCTTTTCACATTACTGTACATTTGTATGAAGCCCAGGAAACTACTTGTACTTAATAGTTCAAGAAATCTAAAAAGATCCTTTAAATAAACAAAACTTAAATTAGGTGATTTTAGAAGAAAGTTCATAGCCCACATTTCTTTGCATTAAACATTTTTCACTCAAAAGAACTACACAGATACTGAGGAACTTACCACTTTTGAACTGGAATCAATACCTTTATAGTCAATTGAGGTAAATGCCATTAGTCATGCTGATCATCCTATAACCTCTTGAAGGAATGTCAAACCCAGCTAGCTACACAAACTTAAAATGCTCTTTTTCTCCGGTTACTCTAAGATTTATCACACTCAACCTAAACCTGTCTTGGGCTCTGTGAAAGAGTAAAGGAAACTCCACCTCCATGCGCTCTCACTTTTTTTCTTGATGCCACTACCACTTTCCTCTCCCTCCTGCCACACCTATAAAACAGGTCAGGAGATTGGCCCCTAAAACCCGTGGATCCAAAGTCCCCAAAGTCTATTTTCAAGAACAGTCCCCAGCACTGTGTGGAATGCAGTACGAAAAACCCAGAGAGACCTTGTGTTCAGGAATGAAACAAAGGTAGCGTCATCAGGGAGATGCTTAAGCGTCTTTGCTTCAACTGCCTGTGGAGTAAGGAGCTGTGAGCACAAGCACCTGTATTTTTAGTGTTCTGATCCCCTAATCATTTCAGCAGTACTTAAACGCCACAGATTTCCACTCACTGAAATCAAAAACAATAGGGGGAAAAAAAGTATTTCCAAAGGCTGATGCTATTATTGAACTGCCAATGAAAAAATGTCAGCTAACGCCCCTTAAATATATTCCCCGGTGTTCCTAATCTGAACACAAAAGGTTGGGATTAAAAATGCTTAGATTAAAACTGCAGCTTCTGTGCCCATTGATGACAATAGTTTAAATCCTCGGCTATTGCCTCTTGAAGGCACAGCCTACACAAGGTCTCCAAAGTTCTTTGAAATGTTAAATACTAAGCTGGAAGAGGTCATAAAGGAAATATTCTTTATAAAAGAAACAGATACAACGTACAGCTTTTGAAAATTCATTCCTCAGTTGCTTTGCTTTCAACAACCAGCATGTTCTCAATTTGTTATTGTCTACAGTTCTAACTTCTTTTGAAATGAAACTGAGGAATGGAATAGCTGAATTAGAGCTGGAAACAGCTGCCCAAATATGCATGTTTTACTTCTTAGTGCTCACCAGTCTCCAATAAAAAAGATATCCTGTTTCTTAGCTGGAAAGACTAATTTCATATCTAATCAACTGTCTTAGTCTGACTATCCATTAAAAAAAGTTCTATTGTATTCTGGATTCCAGAACCAGACTGCCTGCACCAATACAGACCTATATTATTGCTCTCCGTTTCACTGCAAATCCAGATGGTGAATTATCTTTCCACAAATAATTTCTTGATTTCTAAAAATAGAAATCTAGAATTATAGGACACTAGTTTATCACCTCCCTTCTTCCCATAAATTATCAACCCCTTTATCATATTTGTTGTTGATTAATATGAATAATGATGTACAAAAAAAGTATGAGGATAGCCAATCAATCATCAATCAGGGCCTGGAGAAATCACCACTATGACATATCAGCTTTTTCCCCAAAATATAGCATCAGCTACTGCCTGTCTCCTTAGCAGTCAGGTAAAAAACAATATATAGATATATTGCAGTGCTAGTGATGAAGTGACATGGGGCCAAGCTGGATGTGATGAGCCAGGCTACACAATCTAAAACCCTCCAAAGAACGCTTCATCATCAAGAACAATTCCTCCAGATCAAACCGTATTCCATCTATTTAGGTTCTTCTACCAGTTCCCACCACAGTAAGAGTATCTGAGCAGATCCTAGGAGTTAATAACCAAAATCACAGTAGACTGGTGGTCAAATTTCCCCCTGCATTTCCATCATCCCCAACACACTGGGATTTGGGGGAGGGGGAATTCTTCCTCCTGACTCTCCCATTTCAGACTTTTCCATTCTTTCTTGTTGCCTTCACCTATTTTTCTTCCTCACTTCTTTGCAGTTTTAAGCAAAATCTGGTAAAACTAAGTTGAAAAATTAAGTTTTATACTCATTCTGATACCTGAGAGATTTGTGGTCACTCTTATCCTCTCCGATAATGACTTTCAAAGCCATGGCCCTATTACCAGGAAAGCCCCATCTCATGTTACCAGGGACTTCAGGTTTCAGGTTGTCAGTTGCATAGTTCATGAGGAATGCAACCACTGGTGGAGGCCACTGTTCCACAGATACACACACTGTTGGGGGTATTGTTGGCCAAGTCCATGAAGGGCTTTGAAGATTCATAGAGATCTTGAATTTGATCAGTTCTAGAAGGAGCCAGTGCAACAAACAAAGCACCGGAATATGTGCTGGGTGGTACAACTAGAAACATGAATTTTGCTTTGTTTTATCCATTTTTCAAAACACTGCTCACCCAACCCAGGAACGAATAGATATAATTTAACCCCTCATTTCTGACAGAACACAAAATAATTTTTTTAAAAATATGAATAATCTAAAGGGAGTTTACATATTGAGAGAAATTCTAGCAGTCAAACTAATAGGTCCATATTGAAAGGACAACAGGTTAAATACACCTCAGACATTCTGGCACTCTCAAAACACAGAGGCCACACCATAAGCCCTTCATTACAGGAGCTGCAGAGAGAACATCAGGAAATAAAACTGCATGTTTGTACACGGATACAGCAATGGAAACTATCCAGATACCCAAATGCATTTATTATAAAAACCCAGAGTATGAATAATTTCCTGGATAATAGTTAGGGTCAGTGTAGGAGGCAGCCAGCTTGTCATGGTAAAGATCTGCTTTTGTAGCAGGACAGCGTATCCAGAGTTGAGCCTGCTATCTAACAGGCCAGAATTTAACCCATAAAGCAAAGGGTTAAGATTCCCTTTAAATTCAAAGTACTAATACACATATATTCAATTTGCCACCTCAGGAATTTGTGTATTAAATACACACACAAAAAGCAGGGAGAATAATGATGTTTGGGGGACAACAAAACAGATGGCCAATTAGTTATCACTCCTGGTCTGATGATTTACGTGGGCTAAATTTGTTTATTTACTCTCTTATTTGCAAAAAGGAGCATGCTTTATCTTAGCAACAGCCATGTAACATGGTCCTTAGGATACCTTAGTTACAAAGTGAATATTACTACCCCCAAAATTAAACATCCATATACATACCCACAAACCATTGTATGCCTACCTATGATGAATGGAAAACATGCTACTCCAAGTACACCACTTATTTTTCCTTTCTTCTCCAGGCATGCTTTTTATTATAAAAAGTTTCTTAAAATTCTGCTTAAAAGATTGGAATTTTGTGTGCTCACATGCCAGGATACTAATCTTTGATCTCATTACCAGTCTTTCTACAATAGTTCTAAAACAAGAGATGGCTTCCTTGGTTAACTTGATTTATCTGCTGAACTCTTCCTACATTTAAACCTAACTACTACATGGTGAAACTGACTCATCAGATTTTCACAAGTAGAATTTACAATCTGTGTCACTGGCAGTAAGATTCATAATAAGAATCATGTTTAAAAACACAGATTGTCTCGTGGACATTCTCCCCCTCATGTACTACTACATGGACCACCTCCTTTCCCATTTAAAGTTGTGTGTGACACATCCTCCCATTTCTGAGCACACCAATCGTATTTACTATGTTAGTGCCTAAGGCTCAACCAAGTCCTTTTTTGGCCAATTTTATATTTTTTTCCAGAAGAAAAGGTTGTTCTCAAACACTGCAATATTCCTGTACTGAAACTGAAGATTTAAAGTAATTAGTAGTATAATTTTACTTACTGGCAAGAGCACAGAAAGTAGATCAAGACATTTTTAATGGTTCAATAACTTTTTCAAATTAGCAGGATTTAAATGTAAGTCAGGAAGTGCTTATCAGAGGCATTACAAACAGAATCATGCTCTGAAGAGAGGCCAGCAAGGGAAGACAGAATCCACTTGCTTGGAGTTTTACCGACCTCAGTATTGTAATAACAGACAAGTCCTCAGGGTAGATCTAGTGCTGGGGGAAGCCATTTTGGATAAGTTATTGAACTACAGCACTCCAAACACTAAACCCATTTGAATCAACTTCTCTTCACATCTCTCAGGACCTATGCATTCCCACTCCTGGGGATAGTTCTCACTACTCTAAGTAGGCCCATTGACTTCAGTGGGACTGCTTGCAACTGGGAGTACTACATCTAGAAACAGATGTTTATAAGTTCATGCCCTAAAGAAGTAAGTAGTTAGGATGGGAGGGAGAAAGGCCTCCATGAAGAAAGATCTCCAGTTTGATGCAATAGCATCTGTTGCTAGAGCCACCATTTCTGTATCTCTACTGCAGAACTTTTCAGTTCTTGTTTGTCAACATAAAGAAGTCTACCCCCATCTCTCCACCCACTTACTGGTGTAGGAAGTGTTATACAGAGAGACTCATGAACACCATCTGCTTGCCTGTACAGTTTGATTTTTTTCTGGCAGATAAGCAATTACAACAGTACAGAGAGCACAAACAGAAATATACAATTCTCTATGTAGTGAAAGAACATCAAAGTCAAATATAGTATTTCGTTTCCTAGCTTAATTTACCTGCATTATTTCTTTCAAAAAGGAATTTTTACAGGCACATGAAGTTTAAAAACATGACTTTTGTCCCAATAAAAATAAATGGATGCATGGACATTATTGATAGGTGTCATTTCCAGACTCAAAGTGGAGACCTACTGTAGGGAACAACTTTTTAAATGTCATCTTTATTCATTCCACATACAAAAAGGAACATAACACATTTCATAGATCAATGCACACTATAGCACCATGTCTGTTTCAATAAAAATTCAATCCAACAAGAAAAATATCCCTCCTTTTTTCATGAAAAATGTGAAATGGAAGATGTTACAGCTGGGGAAACTGAGGCAAAGAATAACCCTATTTTTCTAAACTGTCCAGTGATTTTGGATATCTCCATTTTTATGGCATCCAAGCTGAGATACCTTCTGCTCAGGTCTTAGAGATACTGGGCACCCACAACTCCAGCTGAAATCCATGAGAGCTAACTGTGCTTAGCACCTCTGAAAAATTAGGTACAAGCGAACTCAAGTAAAGAATCCAGAAATGGAGACCTCCACAATTACTGTACATTTTTGAAAATGCTAGTATAAGAGGCTTGCTTAAGGTCACACAGAAAATAGGATGGATAAAAACAATGTTTTAAAATAAATTTAAAACATCAGATTTTTGTTTATCTAAATCAAACTTCTTTTATTTAAATTTTTTATTTTGTTATTTAAATTAGAAGTTTTTCCTTTTTAAAATAAACATGTTTAAAATATCCGAGTTTAATACAAATATGTTAATATATTATAATATCTTAAAACATGTAAATAAAAAATAAATATGCTGAATCCATGAACGTCTTCAAAAACTTTGAGTTTAAGGCTGATTTTCTATATAAAGAAAGAATTGGGGGGGTGGGGAAATCTAACTTTTGATGAATATAGATATAAATATGGCACAGTAGGTCAAATACTTAGGGCCCTACCAAATTCATGGTCCATTCTGTCAATTTCACAGCCACAGGATTTTAAAATTACTCAGTTCATGTTTTCAGACATTTACCTCTCAAATGTCATGGCGTTGTAACCGTGAGGGTCCTGACCCAAAAGAGAGTCGTGGGGGGAGGGGGGGAAATCACAAAGCTGTTGTATATCACCCTCATTTCTGTGCTCCACCACCAGCAACCTCCCAGCCCTGATGCTTCCTGCAGCCAGGGGAGGCACCTGGAGGTGGGTCTGATCTCCCCCTGAGAGCAGCTGTGCAGGGGAAGAGTAGTTCCTGACCCTCCCTAGCCCAGAACCCGGGCTCCAGTCTGACATCCAGAGCCCAGATATCTATACTGCTCTTTTATAGCCCCACAGATAGATAGCTGACACAGGCCAGCCACAGGTGTTTTACTGCAGTGTAGACATACCATCATCTCCATGTGCAAAGTTGTACATAAGCCACTGTGCTGAATCTTGTCTGTACCTGTGGCATGTTAAATTCCCCCCCGCAATAAGCCTCTTCAGGGCAGACTTAAGAGGTTTACTCACATTTCTCAGCATGCCATGAAAGCTTCACTTCACAGGTACTGAGCATTCAGAGCTTATACTTTGCTTCACCAAAACCATTTCATACACACTCTGCAGCCTCAAGGATTAAGCCATAATACATACAGCTTGTCATTACCTATTGAATTTGGTTACCTTTCTATAACAACAGGACACTGGACTTATTACTGTGGTCACACTGCATCCTAAAATAAATATAAATTAAACTGATCTTGAATTCTACATCTTAAATTATTATTTGAATGACCGACAATATATTGTAATGCATTAAAACAACTTGAATCTTAAAATGATGCTGAAAACTTTATGTAAAGTGATTGTTTAGCTTACAGGTTTATCATCCTGTAGATCTGTTTTTCTTCTTTAAAGGCTACCTGTAGAGGTGGCCAAATATCAGAAAAAAAAATTCATTGCATCTTAGTCAACAAATATTGCCGTTATTCACTGAATAACTTCTTTACTAAACAATATTCAACCAGCGATAGAGCAAGTTGAACACTGAAGAACCTTGTTAGTCAAATTATTAAATGAAGATGGAAAAATTGTATGAATTATTCAATGGATAGGTATCAGTATTTAAGACACATGTATACATGGTTCTGATATCCATGTGATAAATACAGTTTTGTCACACACCTTTGACCACTTCACTTGTATGATGTCACAGATACATAGTCCTTATAGCATTCCCATCACTGTAGTGCCTAAACACTTACTATGAGTCATAACAACAATGCCAGGCAACAGTACAGGTGAAGGGAAAAAAATTTGTATCATAGTAATTTTTTTTTTAAATACAACTTTGATGGTTTACACCACCATATATTTTGTCAATCTCACGAAGAAATGGCTGGAGAGAACCTGGCTACCAAAGCAAAACTGTAAACAATATTTCAGATGGCAACTGAAATGGGAAAAAGCACTTTGAAAGGCAGTTTTATAACTAATGAAGAAAAAAGAAAATCAGTTGTTTTAACTTGATGCCACACAGTGCCCTCTACTGCATAAACAGGCAATAAGCAAGAATGCTGCTTAACGGAGGCATTGTTTTATATCAAATAGGAGAATGTTGTGTGTGTATCAAGCATTTTTCCCTTAATTATTAGCATTTTTAGAAATCAGAGTAATTTCTGCACACATATGCAGTATTGGCTTAAAACAGACTTTTGTTAACCTCCCTTTTCTAACCCAACACTCTATCTGGAGGCAATTGTCAATTTACCACTCACATCTAAAATAGTAGTCCCTTAATGCCGAAAGCAAGTTTGAGATACCAAGCAGATCAGATCTAACCATTGGAGGGAAGGGGGGGGAGGGGGAAGAACGGAGAAACTATTCCATGCAGTTGTAATAAAACGTAATCACAAAACAGCCATTATGGGCAAAAAGAATTGAATTAATCAATCCACACATTGCCCTCAACACTCAACCAATAAACCCAGATATTAAGAAACAATTAGGAATCAATTAATACTGGAGATGCACATTTGCATGTTCTCAACTAAAAAGAACATAATACATCTATATTAGAGAGTCAGCTACTTAACATTTTTACTTGCAAATATATGTGCACTAACAGTCTACAAAAACACTCATACTCACAACTTAAAAGACCTAAATGGAGACTGAAGGAATAATGAACCAGAAAGAATTTACTGATTGTCAGGCAGAACCAGGGAGGTCTGCTAACATGGAACACAAATATTTAATCTGATTCTGAAACCTTATCTGCTGCCTTTAAGAAGATTAACATATATTCTCTTATAACAGACGATGAATTCTGATTGTCTAATGAACTCGGAATATTTTCAAGATGTAGAACTTGTGTATTTCACCTAGTAATAAAATTCTTACTCAAAACAACTGCGATAATGCATTCAAGAGTCAAGTCTGTTCAAGAAAGTTATGCCACGAAAACATGACATGTTATGATGTGCCGGTATGTACATAAATAACTTATATGCATACACACACATGAAAACCTATAAACATTTGTGCACAGTCAGCATCCTGTTCTCAAATAAAAATACTGTGTACAAATTACACATGCAGTAATCTCTATAAACCACCACAGAGTTTTTCCACAATTGGCAGATTCTGCTCTGAGCTGCAATGAGAGGAAGAGATGATACAAGGTGGGAGGGGTGGGAGGGGAGTAGGAATTCTCTTTTTTGCATAGCTTGAAATGGAGACAGATTGTAGATATCAGTTAAGATAACAGAAACTTTTTAGCTAATGAAGCGAGTTTAACCTGAAAATGAAGGTCACAGAGAGTACTGCATACACTAAAGGCCAAATTCTTGTGTCACATGCGAAGCATGAGTAAGTGTGATTTAGGCCTGGTCTACGCTTAAAACTTAGGTCAAGATAGCTACAGTGCTCATGGGTGTGAAAAATCCACATCCGACTTCCATAGCCTAACTCCAAAGTACAGCAGCTAGATTGACAGAAGTGTACTTCCGTCAATCTAACTACCATCACCTGGGTAGAAGTTCCTACAGTGATGGAAAAACCCCTTCCGTAACTGTAGTCTATGTCTGCCCTATTAAGTCACTGCAACATATCTACAGCACCAAAGCTATGCCACTACAGCACCCATAGTGTGACCATTCTTTCTCCCATGCAGTAGAATGACCACTTCTCTCCACTCACCCAGGATTTGCAGCCATATTCTGAGTTGGAAAGATGGGTTTGGATTTGCCTCTAAAGCCTTGTCTATACTGAAGAAAACGTGTTTTAAAAAAACAGTGTTGACTAACCACATTTGAATCATAATTTGGGGACCACTGTTGATCAGAGAGAGCAGAAAGACAAATACTGCTGGCAGTCTGCTCCATAGGTGCATGCCTCTTGGGGCTATGAGCTGCAATTGCAAGCGACTTCTGTAGCCCAGCTGAATGCAGAACATCTGAGCTGGTCTGCAGGAATGCATGGCAGGCCTGCCAAATGTGTGAATTTAAAGCAGGGCTACTAAGTGTCGCATATTTCACATGACACCCACACATTTGGTATCCTGCTTTAAATCCAGATAAGCTGGCTGGGGTTGACCCTATAGGGGTTTTAGAGATGCTGGACTACATTTTAACATTACGTGCTAAGTGGTGTTTCAACTACGGGTAGCTAACATGATTAACAGCAATGGAAGAAGAGATGCATCACATATTTTCTCAATTTAGACAAGGCCTAATATCAAGGACAAATAATATAACCCCATAACTCAATAAACACTCAAATACAGAGTTATTTTTAGTACTGATTACTACGTTAGAAAGTAATGGCACCTCTGGCACCACAGGATGGATCTGGTGGGTTGTTGGGGGAGCCGCCCCGGCTCTCTTTCTTCTCAGCAGGGAGGTGGGGAGTTCCTGTCCTATATGGTAACCCAGAGCAGGGAATGAAACGCTGGAACCATGTACTGGGTCCGGGGGAGTTACAATTGCTCTGGCAGCTACCAGGCATTCTCAGTGCTGATGCTTTGATTACTGCATGAGCCAGGCTTAGAACAGTCAATGTTATTTTGACAGAACGACAACATTTTCCTCAGGAACATAAGCCACAGGAAGGAAATGGCAATTTGAAAACAGTTTATCTATCACTAAACCCTGAATAGAATTTCATGAGACAAAGAAAAAACATTTCTCTAACCCAAGGGCCTTCCCCTCCTGACTGTCAGAGTCCTGCTGCAAACAATGCAGGTGTTAAGAACTTCTCAGAAAAAGAATCTTTTATAATGGAAAGAATTTGCTGAACTATATAAAGGGGTTAATAGCTGCCCTAGAATGGTTATCATTATAATTTAAGAATAAGAGAAAATTATTTGATTTTCGTAATAAAGATCAGCCTGCAACAATTAATATGTTAATAGCACTAACACAACCTTTTATACTATTAATTGCCAGACACAAGTTTCTAATGGGAAAAGTTTAGCAGCTCAGGACTAGTGAAAGTAAGTTCTCTCATTTACACCTGATGAAATTTATTTGGGAATTAGGGCTGTCAAGCGATTAAAAAAATTAATCGCTCTGTTAAACAATAATAGAATACAATTTATTAAACTTTTTTTGGATGTTTTCCACATTTTCAAATATGTTGATTTCAATTTCAACACAGAATACAAAGTGTACAGTGCTCACTTTATATTTATTTTTATTACAAATGTTTGCACTGAAAAAATAAAAAATAGTATTTTTCAATTAACTTAATACAAGTACTGTAGTGAAATCTCTATCATGAAGTTGAACTTACACATGTAGAATTATGCACCAAAAAAACTGCATTCAAAAATAAAACAAATGTCAAACTTTAGAGCCTGCAAGTCCACTCAGTCCTACTTCTTGTTCAGCCAATCACTCAGACAAACAAGTTTGTTTACATGTGCTGGAGACAATGCTGCCCACTTCTTGTTTACAATGTCACCTAAAAATGAGAACAGGCGTTCACATGGCACTGTTGTCGATGGCATTGCAAGATATTTACATGCCAGATGCGCTAAAGCAGGAGTCAGCAACCTTTCAGAAGTGGTGTGCCGAGTCTTCATTTATTCACTCTAATTTAAGGTTTCGCGTGCCAGTAATACATTTTAATGTTTTTAGAAGGTCTCTTTCTATAAGTCTATAATATATAACTAAACCATTGTATGTAAAGTAAATAAGGTTTTTAAAATGTTTAAGAAACTTCATTTAAAATTAAATGAAAATGCAGAGCCCCTTGGAACGGTGGCCAGGACCCGGGCAGTGTGAGTGCCACTGAAAATCAGCTCACATGCCGTCTTCGGCACGCGTGCCATACGTTGCCTACCCCTGCGCTAAAGATTCATATGTCCCTTCATACTTCAACCACCATTCCAGAGGACACATGTCCATGCTGATGATGGGTTCTGCTCAATAATGATTCAAAGCAGTGAATGTTCATTTTCGTCATCTGAGTCAGATGCCACCAACAGAAGGTTGATTTTCTTTTTTGGTGGTTTGGGTTCTGTAGTTTCTGCATCAGAGTGCTGCTCTTTTAAGACTTCTCAAAGCGTGCTCCACACCTCGTCCCTCTCAGATTTTGAAAGGCACTTCAGATTCTTAAACCTTGGGTCAAGTGCCGTAGCTATCTTTAGAAATCTCACATTAGTACCTTCTTTGCATTTTGTCAAACCTGCAGTGAAAGTGTTCTTAAAATGAACAACATGCTGGGTCATCATCCGAGACTGCTATAACATGAAATATATGGCAGAATGCAGTTAAAAACACAGAGGGGATGCACAATTCTCCCCCAAGGAGTTCAGTCACAAATTTAATTAATACATTTTTTTAACGAGCATCATCAGCATGGAAGCATGTCCTTTGGAATGGTGGCCGAAGCATGGAAGGGGCATACAAATGTTTAGCATATCTGGAACATAAATACCTTGCAACACCAGCTACAAAAATGCCATGCAAACTCCTGCTCTCACATTCAGGTGACATTGTAAATAAGAAGCGGGCAGCACTATCTCCAGTAAATTTAAACAAACTTGTTTGTCTTAGCAATTGTCTGAACAAGAAGTAGGACTTAGTGAACTTGTAGGCTCTAAAGTTTTACATTGTTTTGTTTTTGAGTGAAGTTATGTAACCAAAAAAAAAAATCTACATTTGTAAGTTGCAGTTTTCACGATAAAGAGATTGCACTACAGTACTTGAACGAGGTAAACTGAAAAATACTATTTCTTTTATCATTTTTACATTGCAAATACTTGTAATCAAAAATAAATAAAAAGTGAGCACTGTACACTTTTTATCCTGTGTTGTAATTTAAATCAATATATTTGAAAATGTAGAAAAACTTCCAAAATTATTTAATAAATTTCACTCGGTATTCTATTGTTTAACAGTGTGATTAACCACGATTAATTTTTTTGAGTTAATCGTATGAGCTAACTGGAATTAATTGCCAGCACTATTGGGAATACAACAGTCTCAAAACACATCTGAGGAAAAAAATTGTTCTTTGTGCTAAAGATTTTATGTGTTTTCATAATTTTTTATATGGGGACTGCTAAGGCATTGTATCCTTCGCAAGTCTGATGGAATTTATGTCCCAGATGGGTAAAAAGGAAAGACTGTTCTACTTTTGCAATTTTTTTGAGTTAATCTGAGAAACATCCTTGTCTTTGCCAAGCTTCTGCTTCTCACACTCTGCTGCCTAATTACCATATAGCATTCACAATATCTTCTTTACAAGTTTGGATACATTTTAAAATGTTTAATTTAACCTACATTGGGATTTTTAAACACTTAAAAAAAATGTGTGAGAATGCAAGCACTATGTTGGTCTCTCTACTCTTCAATAAAAATTGCCTCCATATCTACTTTTGACCTGAGAGAGTTCCTTTTCTCCCTCCCTTTTCTTCCACAAACCCACACATTTAAGATGGACATAGATGGTTTTTGCCTGCTGGAGCATTAAGGGTGCACATGTGCAAGAACAGAGAGAAAATCTGAGTACTTGAGAGGCAGAGATATTTAATTGGTTTTCACTAAATTTTTCACCTGGGCTGGTGGAAGCTGAATGGCCTTGGGGAGAATCTGACCCGATAGGGATGGGGTTGGCAGGATTGAGTGTGATGGGGAATTGAGTGAAATGGTGAATGAGAGTATGGATGAATTGAAAGTGAGTGTGTGAGGAGGAGAATATTATGGCACATGGTACGGTAAGAACTAGAGTGCCAGGAATAAGTTAGGAATTGGAGAATACTGTACATAGGGATAAATATTCTCTTCCACTCTGACCTTCACAGTAAAGTGTTCCAATTTTTCATTCTGAGGGGGAGGGGTGTAAGGAATAGGCAGGGTGCCACTTCTACCTAGTTCCCCATCAGCTTTCCCTAGACTCCACCAAAACTCTGCTCTGTGATATCTGCACTCTACTACAGTGTCTCAGATTTTTCACGTTGAAAATACGATCAATTTGCAGAGGAGACTGTGTCCATGTGTCAGTGTTTGTGTTTCTTGCTACTTGCAGCACCACCCACTACTGGTGCCCCTCCTGGACAGGATCTCTCTCTGGTGCAGCCAATGTTACTTTCATCAGTACTACAGCTGCCACAACCACGAAAGTCCTGAGCTTGCTGCAGCTGGTATAATGACCTAAGAAATTCCCCAAAAGTCTGAGGTAAGGCAAATAAAATAAACACTCTCTGATCTAACACCACATTAAAATTTCCAAACACCTCTCCTGCCAAAAAGAAAAAGAGAAAAGAAGACAACTCTAGCCTGGAATTTTGCCACAGGAGTTTGCATCAGAACATACCTATGACTGTAATGATAAAGCTTTATAATTATAGGTTGACTGCAAGCACACAATAGATTAATCATTGTGGATGAAATAAAAAAAAAATCTTAAAAGTAAAACTAGAGATAGATCAAGACCAGAATCTCAAATCAGACCTCCTTTGAATTTTGAGAAAGAGAATTTAAACTTAAATCCATGGATTCAAACCCAACCAGAACCCCAGCTTGCTTTTCTGGGCTGGATCCAAAACTAGAAGGGGCTTAATTTTCCAGTTGAGATGTAGCTGAAACCTCACAAATTCATCGGCATTCACACAGGACATTTTGTCCAAGATACCTGAAATCTTGTGAAAACAGCTGAGCTTACATAATTAATGGAATTCGAGGTATTTATGGCATTTTTGTCCAAAATACTGCAGGATCTGCTTGTGGGATTTTAGTGCCACTGAACCCCAAACTATAATCAGGCGTAGGCTTTCAACAGGCCTAATCTTAGTCTGGATTAAAATAATACCCCCGCAGCCCAACTCCAAGTAAAACTTAACTGTTTGCTGCAACCACAACAGCTAGATGCATTGTCCAAATCCCAGCATTATCTTAAGATGAAATCTTCAATGATTGTTTCTGACAAAACAGTATGGGGAAAAATATCAGCCCACCTCTAACTATTTATGTCTCCGCAAACATTACCAACAAAAAACTATACCAGCAGCCTTTGTCCAATAAGGTGGGTTTTTCCCTCCCAAACCCATGAAGCATTTTTATCCCTGTGCTCAGGCTGGCACAAAACACATCCTTAATTTTTGTTTTAACATTTCATTATCTACCACCTCCACAATCTGGGCCATAGAATAGCCCACAAAGCGCCCCTACATACTACATTCACATCTCATCTCACAAATTTGACATTCCACTTCTCTCAGTAGATTGTTTCTGCCTTTTAAAAAAAATTTGTAAGTAGTAATTTGTCTGAACGGTGCTTAAAGGGAGCATGCCACACCCCCATTCTTACTGCTCTCTCCAGCAACATGCAACACACTAGCCACTAGCCTATGCTTTGCATTGCACATACAGGTATAATTGCTGCTTAACGTTTGGGACTCAGCTTTCACATTAAATGACTGGCTTACAAGTATGTAGTGCACTGCCTTGCTGTGCACTGTGCACTTCAGGGAATAATTGTGCCTCGGTGGTCATGGCTGATTTGATAGCACTGTGGCTTATACTGTAGCTGCAATTCAGGTGATTTTTACTGGCAAAAGTGTACAACACAGTGTTATTGCCTTTACAGCTTCTAACTGTGCAATATTTCATGAATTGTTTGGTGATTTCAGGTTACAAATTGTATCCCAGAAAAGGAGAATTGACCTATGAGGTCTAAAAATCTAGCGGAGAAACAGCAAATAAAGTTTTTAGAAACCTTTCACACACCACTTCTTGGTAACAGAAGTATGTTAGGGATCTTCTTGCACTACCTCTACCCACGCAGTATCTATTCTGCAAATAGATATGAGGACTTCAGTTTCTAGTTCTGCCATGCTGCATGCTGAACAAGTGTAGAATTATTCAAAAAACTTTAACATAACTGCATATTTCTAAACAGGTTTTCTGAAATGTCCTAAACTTTTTAGTTCTACTTGGGAACCACGTGCAGACACCTCATCAGGGGCATCATGAGAGTCTGTGATGGGGAAGGTCTTGGGGCACATATTGCAGCTTTTGAAGGCATCCTTGGCATAATCCCTGCAAGCACTGGAGGGTCAGGGCAGAAGCGAGTACACCATGGCTTCTCGTCCCAGAAAAAGGTTCCAAGATAAGGAACCAGATCTCTATTAAACTAACTGCGCTAAGAACTAACTAACCAAGAGACTACAACAACTTTTTAAAAATTATTTACAGGGAGAAGCCATACTGCATGAACACTGAAGCTCCGTCCTAGACCACAAGCAGAAAGAAGGAACTAAAATGGTGGCAGTCCAACAAGCCCCTTTATTCCATTGATGTGGCGCACAAGGAGAGCAGGGACGCATGCGCAGATCACATGGACGCTGATAAAGAAAATTCTCTGGTCTTTGTTGCATGGAACATATGCACAACCAAAAGAGCACTACATGTGGGGACAGTCACTTGAAGAACTGGCTGATTTCTGCAATCTGCCATCAACTCTATTTTCAAGAAAGCACGCGCTATTCCCAATACCACAGTAGTTGTGTAGGATGCTTGCATTTCTCAAACAGATGGCAGATATATACTATTTTAACCAAAACCCTTCTTCAAGAACAGTGGTCCATATAATGACAGTACTTGACAACCAACCACTGAGGCATCAAAAAATACAACTACTATATCAATTCACACTGCCCTTTTAAAAATGTATTAATAAATTATAACAGATGGCCTTGGCAATCAGGTTGGATGACCTCATTTATTGCCAAAAGGTGGGTTGTTTTTTTTTTTAATTAAACTTTAGTCAAAAACCCATTCCCAAAAGCACAATATACTTTGTAAAAGTGGAAAATAAGCTGTTCTTATGTGTTTTGAGCCAAACTCTGTTCTAAGTCAATCAGAATGAAGCTGGTACAGAGCAATTAATTCACTCTGCTGTACTAATACACGTCAGGGAAAAAATGTTCACAACTAGGATACATCTTTTTTTGTGTGGTATGATACAAATAAAGCTATTGAAAAAGAATAGACAGCAATGTCACGAGAGCAATGTCTACTAATTAACAAATACATTATTTTCCTTGTCATTTACATAGCAGCAAGAAAGCACTGGCCTGTTCTATTTTATTGACATCTCTTAAATAGTAGTTGCTAACAATAGTATGAAATATAGATTACATCTTGCAAGAGCAGAAATAACTCCGATCTGAAGCTCTGTCTGTTGAAAGGTCTGCTTTTGTCGGGAAACATTTCCTGTTTTTTCAAATGTAAAACATCAGCCCCCTTTCTTCACCTGACCAACTATAGCCTCGGTGCACTCTCTCTAATGAAGGATATGTTCTATAGTTCCATACTTACATTCTGTAGAAGGGTCCATGAATTCTGATTTTTGCAGCTGAACAAGAAGAGGTATAGACATCAAGGGTCAATTGGCACACCTTAAATAGCCCTGGTGATCATTGACAATCTTCAATGACAAAGATTCTCTTACATTCAGAGTTAATCTGAGTGGAACAGCACTGCTGCCAGAACAATCAAAAGTACAAAGTTTCAGCATTCTCAAAAGCCGTCCCAAATATTTAAAAGAAGCTGTCTATATATATTTAGTCTGTACTTTTCCCTCTGTCAAATGTATTGCTTATGTGCGAAGATATCAGACTCTCTTTACATTTCACATACATTGAAAAGTATACTCTTCTAGAACTTAAAAAAAAAAAAGAAATGTATATGCTAGTTCACCTCCAAATGCTTAACCGCACAATCATTACTCTTCTTTTGGTCGCTCTGATTGGGTTATTTTCCCACACACTGCTCTTGTGGTGAATGACTTGTCGGGGCAAGTAAGACAATGCTTTGGGCAAGAGATTAAAGACGTGCACAGAATCCTTTAAGCTCCTACTGGGCTGGGTCCTGACTGGCGTGGCATGGCTTTCAAACAACTGTTTAACACTAGAAGCAATCTGAACTGCATAGCTACCAAAAAGCCTCATTTTTTGGAACTCAGGCACAATTATAATTTGTATTCTGTCCCCCTGATAAGGGTTGAAATGGTTTCCCTTCCCCTTCAGGAGGGTCAGAATGATTTCTGATCTCTCATAACAAGAGATACTGGAGCTCAGCCCTATAATTAATTGCAGTGTTATACAGAATGGTCTCCAATTCACATAAACCAATTTAAGTGTATTGTACCATAGGTTAGCAAGTGAAGAAGAGAGGAAATCTCATCCTTGGGAGCCAGGATTTAGATTCCATTTAAAAGGAGTAGAGCAGAGATTGGCAATCTTTGGCATGCAGCCCACCAGGGTAAGCCCCATCCATCGGCCCACGCTGCTTCCCGCCGCCCCCATTGGCTTGGAGCAGCGAACCGCAGCCAGTGGAAGTCATGATCGGCCAAACTTGCGGACGTGGCAGGTAAACAAAGCGGCCCGGCCCACCATGGGGCTCACCCTGGCAGGCTGCATGCCAAAGGTTGCCGATCCCTGGAGTAGAGCTACATATTTACTTGAGACAATCCAAAATACTGAAGAGCTCTGAAAGACCTTTCCGAAATTCAGGACATGGACTTATGCACGCAAATGCCAGCATGCACTAACTACAGCACAGAACACAGAGTAGGTCAGGATAATTCAGCCCTGATTTGTCACATCCCACCAGATCAAGAGGGACCCACATTAGGCACTGGGCCAGTCTCCCCTCTCCAACCCACCCCTTCTCATGGTGAACAGCAGCAGCTGGTAGGAATGTTCAGACTCCTGAAATCATTCACTTAACCCCGAAACTGGACTTTGGATATACTTATTCCTCTCAACTACTGGTTGGTTGGTCACCTTCAACTTGACCCTCTTGCCACTGCAGACCAACCTCCTTCTCCCTACTTATTATGCTTCCCTCTCCACCACCTTCTCCCAGTTTCCCCTCACTATGCACTCCTTTCAATTATTCCAACATCCCCCTGTGACATTACACCCCATATTAGTCATAAAAATATGCTTATGAGATGAATATGGCATAACTAAGATATTTTATGCAAGATGGGTCATGTGAGATACCATTAGAAAGGTTATGATTTACTGAATGTGATGATCCAGTTTGTACGCGCGTATCATTTCTGTACCTGAAGTTAGGAATATTGACTAACACCCACCAGACAGCAGGCCATCAGCTTTGATGGGCCATTAGGAAGGAATAGTAAGACTTGGAAGATACTAATCTCTCTCCTTCCCCAGAAGCTTCCTGAGACCATGCTTTGATACTACTGCCCTTTGTAGTTAATAAACTTGTTTTATTATAAAACCCAGTTTGTGCAACAACCTCGTGACACTCCTCAAAATAAAAACCCTACAACTATGTTTTTGTAATACAAATAAAATTCCACACAAAAAGACCCCAGAGCAGTAGAAGAATGCAAAAATCAAGATCTCAAAAGTTTTAAAATGCCAGAATTAAGGTTTCTCATGCAACCCTAATGGAAAAAGTCTCTAAAAGGAGGGAATAATACTTTCTTGCCTCCTAAGTAAAGGATGAGAAGACCTGCGCTACAACGTCTGTGAACACCCATTGTTTCATGGCGTGTGGGTGGGTGTGTGTACACACACCTTCCTACTGTATTTTCCACTGCATGCATCCAATGAAGTGGGTTTTAGCCCACGAAAAAAGCTTATGCCCAAATAAATTTGTTAGTCTCTAAGGTGCCACAAGTACTCCTGTTCTTTTTGCAGATACAGACTAACACGGCTGCTACTCTGAAACCAGAATTATTAATGTCAGTCCATGGGAGAGGAGGGACAAGAACTCAGTCTCCTGGCTTCCAGTCTAATCCACTATCCCGAAAACCAAAGGGTCTCTTGATGGGGGAGAGCAGACAGGTAGGCAGGTCAGCAAGGATCAAGAGCATGCACAGTGAGGCAGGAACATTCAGAAAATTAATGGGCAAATGTTGAAAAAGTCCTAGTCAGCATGTGCAAGTGGCAATTTTAATAACCTACACTTACATTTTTTCTTTTTACATGCAGAGCACAGGTCCCTGAAGCCTCAAATATTCACTCACCTCCAGAAATTTCTAACTCCAACTCAATGCAATACCCCAACATACACTCTATGGCCTTGGCTACACTTACCAGCTAGTTCGACGGCTGGAAATCGAAGTTCTGGGTTCGACTTATCGCGTCTAGTCTGGACGCGATAAGTCGAACCCGGAAGTGCTTGCCGTCGACTGCGGTACTCCAGCTCGGCGAGAGGAGTACCGCGGAGTCGACGGGGGAGCCTGCCTGCCGCGTGTGGACCAAGGTAAGTTCGAACTAAGGTACTTCGACTTCAGCTACGTTATTCACGTAGCTGAAGTTGCGTACCTTAGTTCGAATTAGGGGGGGAGTGTAGACCAAGCCTATGAGTTATACCACTTCCATCATTGAAGAGCATTGGAGCAGGCAGGCTGCTTATAAAGTAAAGGGACAAATGGTATCCATTTCTGCTACTGTACCTCCTGGGCTTGGGGAGGACAGAAAGGAGCATAGGCATAAGGGTTCCATTAATCATTCAAGCACAGCTTGAGAACTCCAGCTATTTAAATCCCTCTGCGATCTCTAGCACATTGCCCATTCTAACCACATATCCCGGAAACACACAATGTATTTTCCAGTTCACCTCCCTCTCAGGAGCATCCCTTTAGGGTTAACCACAACCATCTAGCACATTTTTATACTTGACTGTCTTTGTCGACACCAGTGGTTTTCAATCTATTGTCCAGACCCTGGGAATCCACAGACTATGTCGAAGGGGTCCACGAAAGGACATTGTTACCACAGAAAAGTGGTTTTCAACCCAGGGTCTTTAGACTATGTCTAAGATTTTGAAAGGGGTCCGCACCTCCATTTGAAAATATTTAGGGGTCCGCAAATGAAAAAAGGTTGAAAACCACTGGTCTATGCCAAATGCTATTTAATGATGCATTAAACAAAATGTTTTACTTTCTCCCATTCTAGACAAAGCCACTGTAGAACTTAGAACTTCAAATCAGTGCCCAACTAACCAGTGCAGCCAGCTCTCACAAGGTGATTCTCCCTATCTTTACCATTTTGCAGAGAGCTTTCTTTGTAGTGCCAGACCATGGGATCTCGGGGCTAACTCAGCACAAAGGTATGGGAAAAAAAGCGTCCTTCCTCTTCATGAAATTATGCAACCAGGACTGTTGGTCCAAACAGTCTGTGGCTGCGGTCTGAACTCAGACGCAAAAGTGCTCTATCGGCTGGATCACCCATAAGCACAAGACACCGCCACCAATTCAGGAAGTGCTGTGTGCATGACAAATGCATCATTGATTCTGCAAATAAGTCCAATCCACACTCTAGCTGGCCACAGATATTAACAAAATCTCTTATCATCCCACCGGCGCCACCTCAGATGCCTCATGACTACTTTTCAAAGTTCCAGCAGAAATGTTTCCTGCTGAGCAAGGAGGCAGAACCGAACAGTCACCTGGCCCCCATTTTGATAAAAAGGACTAGGAACAGGCACCATCTCCAGGTAATTTATGACAGTTCTCTGGAGAGTGAAGGGATTTTGAAGTCTTCTCCTATAAATCCCCTCTGCTCCCCAAGGCCTTTTGAAATCTCTCAGAAGCTGCTGCGTCTGGGAACTGTCAGAAATTTTTGAGAAAGGTACCCAGAGGGCAGTGTGACTATAATGGTGTAATACAGCACAACATGGCCATGGGGCAAATGTAAACAGCGTGACTAGTGCAAACACACCACACTGTTGGTAGCTAGCCAGTGCTATCCCACTGATCCAGTTTTTAGTAGCTCATTTCTCTAGGGCAGACATGGTCTTAGTGTTTTAATAGTCAATTCAGCAGAAAAAGGAGAGGAAGGGGAAGGGAGTTAGTGCAATTGTTAATATTCGGTACCACTTAATTAAAATAGACACACACAGAGTTAGATTTAGGGTGTGTCTACATAGACAAGAAAAACCTGCACCTGGCCCATGCCAGCCAACTTAGGCTCACAGAGCTCCGGCTGCAGGGTTGCTTCACTGCTATGTAGACTTCTGGGCTTGGGCTGAAGTGCAAGCTCGGGCTCTGGGACCCTGCAGGATGGGAGGCCCCAAAGCCCAGGCTCCAGCCCGAGCGCAGAAGTCTACACTGCAATGAAATAGTCCCACAGCCCGAGTTGGTTGGCACAGGCCAGCCCCATTTTTCTTTGCTGTGTAGACATACACTTAGGGACAAAGAAATTCAGATACAAAATGGTGTCTCATCTGGGAACAATGATTTTCTGGTATTTTGTCTTCAGTTGCTTCACAGTCTTTACATTTCAGCATTAAAAAAAATTGTACAAAATCTAACAAGATTATGACTTTTAGAATAACGGTGCAAATTTGTGACGGGAGTTGGACTGAATTTTACAAGTGGCAGTAATGAAACAATGCTGCAAGGTAACATTCTGACACCTCCATTAACAGGATCTGGGCTTGAAATTATAATTATCTAGGTACAAAAAAAAGTAGTTAATTCTGACATTTTCTTTTAAAAAGTATGTCTTTGTAATAAAAAAAAGCCTGTGTCTCTTAGCACTAGAGATGAGCCTGAACCAAAGAGTATGTCTTCAGTGCAGCGTTATCCTGGGTGATCGGCACCTGGCTCTGAGCACTGGCGTTAGCCTGCTAGCTAGCCTCCGAGCACTGGCGAGCAGCCATGCTACAAATGCCAGAGTAGAGTTCTTCATTGGTGCCACCCTTCCTCTGTATATTATCGGACTTGTGGGGGCACCGCCCATGGCTCTTTGTACTGCAGTGAGCTGAGCCACTCTGTGTTTCCTTCCCAGTGCACTGTGGGAGAACGTGTCTTTTGGGGCATGTAGGGGGAATTATGGGAAGGTATTGAAGGACGAGGAGCACACTATAAAGTGTTCAGAGTAGCAGCCGTGTTAGTCTGTATCTGCAAAAAGAACAGGAGTACTTGTGGCACCTTAGAGACTAACAAATTTATTTGAGCATAAGCTTTCGTGGGCTACAGCTTAATTCATCGGATGCATGTAGTGGAAAATACAGTAGGAAGATAAGTAGATAGATACACACACACACACACACACACACACACACACACACACACACACACAGAGAGAGAACATGAAACAATGGGTGTTACCATACACACTATAAGGAAAGTGATCAGTTAAGGTGAGCTTTTATCAGCAGGAGAGAAAAAGAACTGTTTGTAGTGGTAATGACAATGGCTCATTTCCAGCAATTGACAAGGAGATATGAGGAATTGTAGGGAGTGGGGGGGAGGGGAGAAATAAGCATGGGGAAAGGAGTTTTATTTTGTGTAATGGCCCATCCACTCCCAATCTTTGTTCAAGCCTAATTTAATGGCATCCAATTTGCAAATTAATTGCAATTTAGCAGTCTCTCGTTGGAGTCTGTTTTTGAAGTTTTTTTGTTGTAATATTGAGACTTTTAGGTCTGTAATCGAGTGGCCAGGGAGATAGAAGTGTTCTCCAACTGGTTTTTGAATGTTCTAATTCTTGACGTCTGATTTGTGTCCATTTATTCTTTTACATAGAGACTGTCCGGTTTGGCCAATGTACATGGCAGAGGGGCATTGCTGGCACATGATGGCATATATCACATTGATAGATGTGCAGGTGAACGAGCCTCTGATAGTGTGGCTGATGTGATTAGGTCCTATGATGGTATCCTCTGAATAGATATGCGGACAGAGTTGGCAACGGGCTTTGTTGCAAGGATAGGTTCCTGGGTTAGTGTTTTTGTTGTGTGGTGTGTGGTTCTGCTGAGTATTTGCTTCAGGTTTGGGGGCTGTCTGTAAGCAAGGACTGGCCTGTCTCACAAGATCTTCTCACAGATCTTCCTTCTCACAACCTATCAGGCCAGGAGAGCTAAGCCAATGACAAGACTGGAAGTTGTGAGACCAGGAGACTCCAGGCAAAAGCAGCAGTGGATAAAGGAAAACTGGATAAAGGAAAATGAAAAGGAAAACCTACTCATTTTTGCCAACAATTCCCTCTCTACAGGGTTTTTTTCCCTTCCTTCTGGTCTATAGGAGGGGCAGTTAATGCAAAGCCAGCCAGTCTGATTTACGTCACAACAAAGACTGCACATTCTGGCTCCCACTAAAGCTCCACACCTATCAGAAGCAACTACCCACAAGAAATACTGAAGGAACAGATGATTTGATTAAGCAGATTAGAAGCAATAAAGCCTCTTCATCCATGAATATGATTTGTTATTTTTCAACTACAATTCGCACCGTTCCTCTTTAAAGCAAGGTGGCCAGTATGGCCAACTTCTCATGCGTGTTTGGAGAGACGACCATTGAGCTGCTTGCATGTTTCTGCCACAAAAGTTCAGCACATCCCCCTTCCTCCTGCCATAATGAAGTTATGGCCAAGAGGATTAATGCCAATGTCTCCACATGGAAGCTTGTTTCTCCCATATGCTTAATAAGAATTTTCACAATGACATAAATAAGAGTACTGCTCCAAGAACAGCTTCCCACCATCTTCTACGCTGATGTCTTCTGTGGCTGCTACCATATTGCTGCAGGATGTTGAAGGGCTTCTCACACATTTTATTGCTTGACTCCATATATGGATAGAGGTCACAGTATAAACCTGGACCTTAAGGTGTTTAATGACCTTTAAGCCATAGATTTTTCCTCTGTATCATCATCAACACTTATTCCTTGAAATGAAGTGGTTGCTCCCTCTCACAGTATTTGACCTTGATCAGGGCAGTCTCTTATAAGCCATTGGACTATCAGTGGAGGATGTGGAGGGCTGGTTTCCATGCCTCCTATACCTCTCCTGCTCCTGCTAAACCTTAATCGCCTGCTACACCCAAAGATTCTTTTGGTCTATCTGTAGAAAACAAAAGCACAAAGGAAGTGTATTCTCTTTACTGAAAGTAAACCGTGCTTCTTAATCTGCATGTTTGGCTACTGAATTTATGAAAAGGGACTTGCCTCCAGTAATTTTGGCAATGCTTGACATTTGATTTACTTGCCTGACACAGACACGTCCACAACTGTCTCCTACATTCCTCAACCCTCGGAGGAAGGAATAACTGGAGAGGGACGCTACTGCCATACGGATTTCATGCAGAACAGACTGAAATTAGCTCTGTCTTGATTTCTCCTTCAGGCTCATCACACCAGACTAGCAGTGATGTTCAGATTGACACGGATACTTGCACAGCAGCTGCTAAATCTTCTCAGTTCCTCCTTAAAATTTCGTTTATCTCCATCAATCCAAGCTACTGAGGGGGAATGAATCTCCTTCAGAAGGAATTACCGTGTCTTTGGTTAAAGAAGAAATGGCTACCTCACCTTTAGAGCACTGTTTGAAACACATTGTATCCTCATGAACTCTAATGTTACCTAGCTTGCCTATTAAGTCTCCTCCTTTCGTTAGTCTGTTCCCACGCAGATCTAATAATATTCTCAACAAATGAGTAAATACGGATAACAGTTTCTTTCTTCCTACTTTCAGGAAAATACTTGTTTCTTCTTGTCTTCCTGCTCTGGTTTTAACGCCAAAGTTTAATGAACTATTTAACCACAGGATAAAACAAATCCTCTGGGAATAACTTGTGCCAGGGCTATGCCACAGGCTGATCAGTACTGAAATTTGATCATTCGCCCTCTTCAGTAGAATTCTACTGGGAATAAAGAAAACTCCACCTAGACATGGAATATTAGTTTTCAGACTTTCCCTTGAAGAGTGAGACGAAGAAAGTATACCTGTGACAGGATGGCTCATCCCTTAATGGCTGGAGGGCCTGGAACCAGCCAACCCTGATTACTAAAGGAGGTGCACTCTTGTAGGAGAAAAACTGTTTTCCTATAAAGAGCACCAAGTGGCCACATTTAGCTGGGGGATGCTCAGGAAACAGACGCCTGAGAAACTCTAGCTGGCTTGAAGCAGCAGCAGCAAGGCTCTTGCAGAGACATTGAACTGTGCCCAGCTCTCAAAAAGAGGGAACTCCCCCAGGGAAGAGACACTGAACAAATGTTGGGGCCTGGAAGTCCAGTACAATAAGGGGAGATTAAGTGAGACAGAGAGAAAGACAATACGGAGCAGAAAAACAAAGACTTGGGAAGGAAGAAATAAAAGAAGTGGAAACAGCAGTGTCTAAGCAGGGCTTTGTCATTGGATCCAAAGCAGAAATCCATTACCATATTACCCCTTCCCCCTCAGCTGTTGTGTATTTAGTATGTACGTCAATAGATTCAGCAGTTTAAAACTAGCACTGTTCCTGCCCCACTACATTCTCCCCCACTCCCATTCTCTCCAGAAACTGTGGTTTGGTCCACCACCCCACTTAAACTGCTCTGGAAGACTCTGGCAGGGAATGTAATGCTAAATAAACTACCTTCCTCTCATATTTCAGTTCTCACAAGTTACCACTTGACCTCAGGCAGACCTTCAAGACTAACTGCAAAGGAGATCAATGTGTAAACTTGAAACTAACATGAATAGAAGTCAGGGGGAGAAGAAGAGGAAACAAGTACACCAAAGGAGCCCAGAGTAAAAACAAAACCCTTACAATTAGCCAATGAATATTCCATAGAGTTTAAGAAATGATACTGGGATGTTTCACTCCATATTCTTCACGAAAATATGCTTATGATACGAATATGGCATAGCTTTATGCAAGATGGGTCTTGTAAGATATAATTGGAAAGGTTATTATTTACTGAATGTGATCATCGAATTTGTATGCCTGTATCATTTCTGTATCTGAAATTAGGAATATTGACTATATCTGTATTTCAACTATGGTACTTTGGGTGACGCCCACTGTTAACACTTCAGATACAACAATGGAAAAGCCAGACAGGTCTCATAGTCCATCAGCGAGGACAATGGACTGTGAAAAGGCTTGGCCTTCCTGCGGATGCTCCATACTGCCACTGACTTCTGGACATTGTGATACTACAGAGTCAGGTGGTCTTGTCACCTGATACTAAACATTACCTGGGACGACTTATAATTTTCCACTGGAAGGGAAGGGGGGGGGGGTCAAGTTTGGGAAATAAAGGATTCCTGCTTTATGTAAATCCTATTTAAGGTGGGGAGGAAGGCAAACGGAGCTCCTCCTCTCCATGGCTGGTCTGCCCAAAAAGAAAGACTGCTAAAGCCACCTGAAGGCAAGGCAAGGGGAGAGTCGGGAGAGTCCAGATTGAGACAGGGGTCTAGTCTGAAAGGAAATATAACTGGAACTCTGAACCACAGAAATGTTGCAATCTGCCTAAAATAACATTCAGGGCAAGAAATTACATTTTGTAATCTGTTCCTTAAGTATATTGAGCTTAGCTTGCATATTTTGCTTTATTTGGTCAGTAATCTGCTTTGTTCTGTCTGTTATCGCTTATATTTACTTAAAATTCACCTTCTGTAGTTAATAAACTGGGTTATATTATAAACAAGCAATGAGTTTATATAATTTCTATTTGGGGGTCGGGCAAGAAGTTGTGCATATCTCCCTCACATTGAGGAGGGGGGCAAATTTCATAAAACCTTTGAGTTTGTACCCCTTAGAGATCTGTTCTGGTACCCACTCCCTTTGTCTCTCTATGTAGCTGAGTGTGGCTTGTGAGCCTAACCCAGCAAGGCCAGGTAAAGGGGACACAGGCTGGCAGAATAGGCTGACTAAGTGGCACCTCAGCACATCAGGTGACACCACAGAGGGCCCAAACCCATCACAATACTTAGCTTAAATAATGTTTGCATGTGAAAATTCTTCTTAGGAGGGCAAGCTAATATCTCAAATATTTTTTAATCTTTTAAAGTTGTATTTCACTGGGGGGGGGGTTATTGTATTTTTATTCTCATTGTTTTCCTCACTTCAAACTTTCTGCATTAGATTTCCATTTTACCCATTTCGATCATATACTTTTCCTATTTTTTTAAATATATGAAGACAGTGTGCAGTTGGAACAGAGACAGCCAAACCTAAACAATATAAAAGACACAAGACAGGCAGACAGTGAAGTTTTATAGACACGCATTACATTAAGGGTGGCTTATATATTATTGCAACATGATAGTTGCATACAGTGTGCCAGAATCTTCCCTCTAACCCATTATTTTTACAGGCTTGAAAAATCATCCATAAAAGTTCACTTTGAGGCTGAAACTTGGGGACCAAGGTTTCAGCTAGCAAATACATTCCTGGTTTCATCATATTTAGATTATAAATACTGTATGTGTATTGAAATAGCTGCGTCTTTGCCCCCCTTTAAACGCAAAACCAGCATAATTTAAAACTGAATTTTGAAGATATATTAAAAAAGGGGAGGGGAAGATAACAGTATTTAGATATTAGGATATATATTCAATATTGGCTGCACATGTTACCTTAAATAATATTTACTTCACATACTTGCATGTGAACAGGTTCTTGTAGTGGCACAAGACACTTTTCCCAAACATTCAGTAAAGATTCTTAACACAGAAAAGTAAATTTATGAGGTTTGACTCAATCTACATTTTAAAGCTTGGCATTGTGCTTCTTAATACGGGCAAAGTTTTAAAATGCAAAATATGTATTTACAGAATAGACTTCAATGACTACAAAAGCCATGTCAAGTGTGCTACTCATCTGTAAGGGCCTATGTTTTCCTTTCTAAAAGCACAGGCATTAGGAAAAAAAATTGCGATGTCACTAACATGCAAAAAGTTAAATCTGTTAAGATTGTTATCAATGTTAGAATTCCTGGAGCCCTGGTGGGCCTCATCATGGGGGACATCCAATGAAATTCAACCCCTGTACTTCTGGCAGCTGTATTCCAACAGTGGTGTCTGTACAAACCAACAGATGTAAAATGTAACTCAAAGAAAAAAAGCAGGTACTACATTTTTATAGTTTCTCTCTTTATATTGGCACTGCTAAGATTTCTGCATACTGCATGCACTGTCTCCCCTGAAATACGTAGGGACAAAAAAGAATTAAGATGAAGTTGTCATCATTAACTCTGAATTGCTTTGTTTTGACAATTTAGGTAATTAACTATTGTTCCTCCAAATCAGATTATGAATCACTAATAACTAAGCTGTTTTAGTCACTTAGCCCTTTTGTAAAACAGGGGGGTCTCAAACATACATGCTGCTGGCTGGACTCAACCCATACAATGCATTTATGTGGCATGCATAATATTTTCAGATTTTCCAGAATCTTACTTGTCATTTTAAAGAAAAAAAACAAGGTTATGAAGAAAATCTTCCCGATGTGATGCAAGTGTAAACCAAGTATCGGGGGTAGTCGTGTTAGTCTTGTTGTTTAAGTGTAAACCAGCAAATCGTGTCTGCCTGAGTATGCAGACAGCCTGATACAACAGCTGAGATATGTGAACTGTCCTGCTTCCCAATTATCTCACTCAAGTGTCAACTTAAAACCGAATGATACACTTCATGTCCACAAGAATTACTACACTGCTGGTGGTTCTAGAAGATTAAATGGGAAGTGAGTGGGAACAAAGCTCTCAGGAAGATGGAAATTGGGAATTGCTGTAGGAAAGGAAATACATAGGGAAGAACAGAGGGACTCAAATACAGACAAAAAGAGAAAAATCAGAGAAAGAGGGGATGGGGAAGGAAGTGAGGAGGTAGAAGTAGCTGTGGCCTAAGGAGGAACAGAATTTCTTATTGGGTACCGTTGATTGTGACAATAAGGGACTGAATAAATTGAAATGCAGTTATTAATAAAAGGCTGTATTTCCTTGACCTCTGTGCAATCCACCCACTGACATCAGAGAGAGATCCAGTGTGCACTGAAAGGAATGTGAAGTTCTGAATGTATATCCCAGCCAACAGATCATAACTGAACATGGAATCCACTCATCTCCACCAAATGAGTTTAATCCCCCTGTTCTAGGAATTCCACCTCAGCCACATTTATCTAGTTTGTGTATAAGAATATCACGTTGAACTTCATCAGCCATCTTGTGAAAGTCAAGATACTATGTGCACTGTATTTTCTTTTCCACTAAAGTGTGTTTCTGATAAAGGAAATAAATTCAAGTGTTTATGAAAAATGTCTGAAAATGCCGCTGTTTTGTCTGAATTACTCCATATTAACCTGCCAACCCTCCAAAATTCAGCTTGAGATCTGAAAGTCAAGTTGGGTCCTTTCTGCATTGCTACCAGTAGTAAAGATTACACATTTACCCTGTGTCACCATTGCAGCCCCACTGTTGGCAAGCTCTGCCTTCTGCACACCCATTCCTCTCAAGCCCTTTCAAAGCAGATGCATCTGAATTACATCATGTTCTGCTTCGTGTTTTAAAATTTATTTTGCACTTTTCAGAGAGTTCACTTCAATGTCACATATCCAAGTCTCAAACACCTCAAGAAGTGAACAAACACATTTATCTTTTTGAATAATTAAAAGCAAATGCACATGTACATGTATTCAATGCTAACACTCTAGAGGAAATTCCGTCGCACAAATCTGAGCTGTTTTATCAAAATAGGGGGTGCTGCTTTCCAGTACTAAAAACCCATCTTCCTACATACAGGATGGACGGTAGCATTTAATTGTTGTTGTGCCTAATTCGCTTGTATGATCACCACAGAGTATTAGATTGACTTTGAGCTATAATGAATTTAAAAGCCATCTGCAAACATGCAAAATCTTCAGCAATTTATTATTGGTCTCTTACTGTACACTGGTAAAGCAGATAAATACCAGTGAAGTATTATGTTCACAAAGGACTAGAAACTAAAGATTGTTTTTAAAACAATTGCTGTAGCCACACTCGCTTTTCCTTTGGTTATCCTGACCTCTAGTGGTATACAAAGTGCAATGTGTTTATTTAAGCCAATACTACAATGCAATTGTAAAGATAAGCTGAATCTCTAGGAGTCCCAGTACCACTTGGGGATACAGAGAACACCCTTTACCTCCAAACTAATATGCCATTTTCACGTCTTTACATGTGAATGCACCTCCAGTTATACAATTCTCTTCTATGCTCCTCTTTTGTATTTGTCCAAGTACAAGGTGAAGCCAGTAAGAGCAGCGGCAATTAAAACACTGAGAGCCAAGTCAAAACCCCTGGGATACCACAGCAAAGAACAAAGGCTTTCTAACAGTGTGGGCATGAGAATAACTGCCATTACTTCTATGGTAGGATAGGCTAATACTGTTCGAAACAAGACAATAATATGTGGGATCTCTATTAATATCTCTGGCTTTTATTTTAGGAACAGAAAAAGAAATGTGAGGGCTGATATGAGATTTCAGTTATTTTAGAAGTATGTGCTTAGCCATCTTCCTTACAAAGACAACCTTGAAAATGTTAAGCAGTGCAAAGGATTTAAAGTGTCACTGGTTTCCTTTAAAGCACATACAGGGAGCTTATTCACAATCCTTTCCTCTCATCCTACATACTTAACTTTCCAGGACTGGCCTTTGGAGTCTGTGAAGAACATGACCACAAAACCAGTAGATTTTGGGGAGGTCTGTGGATCCAATCATGGATGCCATCCAGATGGCTGTTGCTGCCTCTAAGGCCAACACACACAAGCTTACTCCCACAGGCTGCCTGCAGCTGAACCATCTCTCTCCTCTGCTAAGCAGACAGCACAACCTCTGGCCACAGAGAGGAGTGATTCCCTAGCAGGAGAGAGAGTGCAGTCTGGTGGAGTATGCACCACACTGAGACAGGGACTCCTGTGTTCAAATCCCTGCTCTGATATGGACTCCCTTTCTTGGGTCCTGATCAAATCACAATCTTCCTTCCTTAGTTTCCCCATTTGTAATATGGGGATCAAATTATCTGCCCCAGAGAAGCCCTCTGATGAAGTAGTTGTAAAGTGAGAAAATTCACCAGAATGCACACGATATGCCCCCAACAGCTAGGGCCCTCAAGACCTACTATCCTGAAAAATGTCTGAACTAGTGGCAACTTTGCACAGACACAGGTGATATAAGTGACCAGGGTGCAGACTGGGATGCTGTTAGTAGCCACAAACAGAGCTCTTTGGAGGTCTGCACCCTGGTCACTTATATCACCTAGGGCACTGGGTGCAGTTAGAATAGGAGGAGTTAGGGTTTGGAAGGTTACAGGGGATCACTCACACCTATATGGCGCCTGATGAGCTAATAAACTCACCAGCTGGAGAACCAGGGAAGAACAGCAAGCCATATAAAAGGCTGAGCCAGGGTGCAGGAAGGGGCTTTCATTCACCTGTTGCTACACTGTGTTGTACCTGGAGCATAAGGAAGAAACAATTAAAACACACACACACTTGGTGAACATACCCCAGTAGACTGCATGTGCTATGTAACACTGCTCTACAGCCAAAATGCTTCTGAAATAAATGTAGTCAAACTTTCCTTATCTGGGTCACTGCAAACGAAAATGATGCTTAAAATTGTTGATTGGCTCTAGTTTTCAAGATATGCTATTGGATCAGTATATACGACCCTTGACTTGGGAATGGCAGAGGATAAGTTAGTTATAAAGGGAAGGGATCTCAATTTAAACCAGAATTGACTAAAATACATCTTTGACTGGATCTATGAATAAATCTATGACTGGGTTTGGACAGTACTTGCTTTTCAGGCAAAACAATGAATGATGCAATCTGAAGCTGGTATTGCGTCATACATGATATGAATTGCATCATGTTATTCCTAGAAGTCATGGATGATGCAATCATAACGAAGCGTACATCACTCTGCTGAACAAATTGCCCTATATCAGCTCTAGAAATCATACAGTGTCGTGCTCTCTTATTTGTCAGTGTTTGATTTTGCAAAGGGACACATTTCTGTTTAGCCAAAGTGAGCAGAGATGCCTCGTACTTGTGTGAACAGTGCAGATAACTTCTGCTATGTTTGTGGTGAAGTGACTTTTACATCACAAAAGCGCAGTATAACCATTATGGTTAAGAAAGCCTATCCCCTTTATTTTGGCTGCAAAATTGGAGATCAGGACAAGAGGTGGGCCCCACACATATGCTGCAACACTTGTGCAACAAATCTTCGCCAGTGGTTGAACAGGAAAAGGAAATCTATGCCTTTTGCATTGCCAATGATTTGGAGAGAGCCAACAGATCATACCAGCAATTGTTACTTCTGCATGGTGCCTCCAGTTGGGAAAGAAGAAAAAGTGGACTGTGCATTATCCAAACATTCCATCAGCTATACGCCCAGTACCCCACGGAGAAGGACTGCCGGTTCCTGATGCACCAGAATCATTCTCACTTGAGTCAGATGAGGAAGAGGAAGAAACTTCTGGTTCTGAACCATCAATGTCACAGGACCCACATTTTCTCCCATCCTCCTCCTCTGAACCACACCTCATAACACAAGGTGAACTGAATGACCTTGTCAGGGATTTGGAACTACCCAAGAGTAAGGCAGAGCTGTTGGGCTCCAGACTACAGCAGTGGAATCTCCTGGCAGGTGATGTTAGGGTTTCCATGTTCCGTGACCGTCAAAAGCATCTTGTCCCATTCTTCTTCATGGAAGGTGATCTTGTAGCCTGCAACAACATCGATGGTGTGATGGCAGCCCTCAACATCGTTCACGATCCAGATGAGTGGAGACTGTTCATTGATTCATCGAAGAAGAGTCTTAAAGCTGTTTTACTGCAGAATGGCAATGTTTTGCCATCAATTCCAGTTGGTCATGCAGTCCATATGAAGGAAACCTATGACAACATGAAACAACTTTTGAGGTGCATAAACTATGACCAACATCAGTGGCAGCTTTGTGGCGATTTGAAGGTTGTTGCTCTCTTGCGTGGTCTGCAGACTGGATACACAAAATACTGCTGTTTTCTCTGTGAATGGGATAGTCGTGCATGAGATTCCCACTACATCAAGAAAGATTGGCCACTCCGACAGTCATTGGAGCCTGGGAGGAAAAGTGTTCAGCATCCACTACTTGTTGAATCAAGGAAGATTTTGTTACCACCCTTACACATCAAGCTGGGTCTGATGAAGAACTTTGTCAAGGCCATTGACAAAACACAAGCAGCTTTCAAGTACCTCCGTGGAAAATTTCCAAGGTTAAGTGAAGCTAAGATAAAGGAAGGTGTCTTCGTTGGTCCTCAGATTCGTGAACTTCTTTGAGATGATGCATTTGACCATGCACTGCGTGGCAAGGAAAAGACGGCATGGAAAGCCTTCCAGTTAGTGGCAATACATTTTCTCAGAAAAAACAAGGTAGACAACTACAGGTTGTTGGTGGAAAACCTCCTCAAGGCATACAAAAGCCTTGGTTGCAACATGTCACTAAAGATACATTTTTTGCACTCTCAGCTAGATTTTTTTTTTCCACCGAACTGCGGAGCAGTGAGCGATGAGCACGGCGAGCAATTTCACCAGGACATTGCAACAATGGAGAAATGCTATCAGTGCAAATGAAGCCCATCAATGCTTACAGACTATTGCTGGACAGTGACAAGAGATGCTCCATTTAATGAATACAAGAGACAAGCCAAGAAGCGCCGAGTAGACACTGAATAGGACTAAACTATGTACATAATAGTTTTTTGCCTTTTGTTTCATAATAAATTTTATTTATAACCCTTTTGCTGATTTTTAAAGTGTTACATAAACAGGACAGGTGAAATATCATGTAAAGCAACCAAACACATGAAAAGACCTAGGTTTACAAATTATGATTAAAACTCTACTATCTACACAATATACATAGACATAAAATGTAAAAACTTAAATATCTTAGAAACAGTAGCCAATCAGTTGTTTTAATTGTCATATTTGAATTCAGCACATCAAAATACATAATAAATAGCACATTTTATCTCTGAAGCAGACGACTTCTCAGAAATTGTAGACCAGTGTAACAGTCAGCATGCCATAACATATTCAAACTTCTCCAATGTGTTATGCTGGAATTAGTATGAAAAGAGTTGATTTTTGGCAGTGGTTCCTACAACCTAAAAGTAACTGTAACTTGCTGTATACTAGTAAGGTTACCATCAAAAGCAGATTTGGTTCTGCACAAGAGATGTCAGGGATGAGGTGGAAGCTAACTGGTTAGCAACAATTTATTTGTATACAGCACTGACACATTGTAAAACATCAGCAAGACACTATGGACTCTGAGTTAATCCAAAACAAAAAACTTAATATTTTAAAAGGTGCCACGAAAGTCTCACCAGATTGGCTTCTACGTGATGTCTAACATTACATTTCAGCCAGCAGAATCCATTTAAATGCCAATAGTTGAAATGTGCAAAATGGGAGTATGCTCATTAGTGAGAGCTCACTAGTGTATGCTCATCCAGAGAACTGTAGTAGATATGTCATCACAAACACAACTCTCTCTGTATGAGAACTCTAGCAGAGAAGCCAGTTAAAAACATAAAACAGGGCTATAAATGGCAAGCAAGTTATATGAATTTAATTCTAACAGCCATGGTTTAGGATGATGTTGCTAAGATTGGTCCATAAAAGCATCAGAGGAGTGGCTTTCACATTTATATAATTCATAATGCATCAGTACTTCCACTGCACTATATTTTTCTGGTGTTATATCAAGCCTTAGAAATAGAAAATACAGTTGCTATAAGCTGAAACTTGCCATTTCAAAAAATTAATATGAAGTCTTAAAACATACACACACACTTTTTAAAATTAACCCCAGCCCTAATAAAAATCTGCTTGGAAGTTCTTAAAGAGATTCCAGTTTTAGAAAAGAAATGGAAGTTAACTGCTTCAAAGGCAGACTTCTCTATCCACGGGTAGGGATGGGGATAAAGTTAATTTTTTGTGTTAAAACTTTAAGCTTCAGATACTAAAATCAGTCTGTCAGACATCCAAAATGCTTTCAAAATGCTGCAAAAAAATGTTTTAAATGATTAAGTTCAGTTTGATTTAAGATTGCATTGCAATTCATACGACTGTGCCCTTTCTTGTAAAAATTAATATAATTACTGATTATTAGCCAGACTGAGAATTTTCCAGCCTTTGTTCCTTTCTATCACAGCCTTGCTACTTTAGTTACATAATATGTGTTAGTAGGTCATCAGATTATTCCTTCATGTCAGCTCTCAGTGTAAAGGACATTTATTACAATTATGTTTCTTTGTCTGCTATTAACTGCATTTTCATTATATCGTGTGACTAGATACAGAAAACTTGACTCTTCCAGCTCTATGACAATTATTACAACGTACTTTTGATTACCACAATTTCAATGGATGCTGGTGCCTAAAAGATAAATAGAAGTTTCAGCTGAGCAGGAGAACGAGTCAGAGATGGAATGCAGCAAATATTTAAAATTAATTTTAATAGTCAAATCTATTTCCATAGCTGGATATTTAAAGAAAAGCACGTACATACACTCTCTCTCAGCTAATAATGTTTCATCCAAACATTCTTTGGGAGGGGTTGTTTTTCATTTTTTAAACAACATTCATTGCGGCTTTGGCTTGGCTGCCCAACTCTATGCTAGCATTTTGCTGGATCAGGACATCACCTCCCAAGGGAAACTGTTAAAGCCTCACTGCTAGATATTTTGAAAACCCACTGAACATCCACACTCTAAAAATTCTGTGCACGTTCATACTACATACATAGTTAACAGGATTTATATCATAGTAGGGTCCAAAATGCACTAGTTGCTATCAAAAATGGATAAATCAGCCGCGATGCTTGTAAAGGCCTTACATTCAATTTGATGGCATTGTTGTTTGTATGTATGTATGTATGTATGTATGTATGTATGTAACATAACTTTTGAACACCACAGCTGATCAATTCCAAAATTCCAGGGAATGTTCTAGGTATCAGTGGCCAGAATCCTACTAATTTGGGGGAGAAATGTGGGACAAATGGAGCCCCTGCCATCTCATTAGCAGACAGCTTCAAGCACCTCTGCAATTGTCTACAGATCAAACAACTGATTGAAGGCACCCATTAATACCTTCCCACATCATAATACCCCTGCTCGTCCTCCCAAGAGAGTTTAACATGTTGACACCCTGAATGATTTATAAACCAGAATAAGAAAAGAATAATGGGAGAGAGGAAATGGAGGGACAAGGGAACACAAACACAGCCCCTAGTGCGAGAGAATGACAGGCCCAGGGACGGAGAGCATGGAGAGTCACACAGAGCTGCTTGCAGGGGTAGCGGGGAGACTGGGGGAAGCTGGCATAGGGGAAGAGTGGGAGGGAACACAGAGTCCCTGGCATGCAGGGCATGGGGGTGCACAGAGACATCTTGGTATGGGGGCAGAGAGAATGAGGGGAGTTGCAAGTTGTCCCTACAAAACAGGGACAAACGGGGGGAAGGGGGAGGGAGAGAAGAGATGGAGGAATGCCAGGAGCCCCTGGTGTGTGCAATAAGCTTGGTCTGCACAAGCTATGAAGTGTGTGATCCCCCTCCCCTAGGAAATACTATTGCTAGTGTACATACTGTGTGTGAATGCCCAGTGTGTTATACAAGCACATACAAAAGTGGTATTACATTTTTGTATGTCTATACTTACGCACACACACACACACACACACACACACACACACAGAGGAAGGAAGGAAGGAAGGATCCTGCCCTGGCATGGGAATTATCAACATGACCTAATAGGAATTTTCCATTCCTAACTTCCATGATCTTTGGTAGCTTCTCTTCTACCTTTTTTTATTACTTAAACATTTTTCTCCCCAAATACAATGTGAACATATTTGTTCTCTCTCTCTCTCTCTCTCACATGCAGAGTATTTCCTCATTTGACTCTAGCTTATTTTACACATTAGTCAAGGGGAAAAAATATCAGATTGCTCCATTACATACTACGTACTTTGGATTTAATTTTCATCCTGTTTCCAAACATTCAAAACAGGAACATGTAGGAAAAAGTTTCCAACCTTTTTTCAATCAAAGTTAAGTGTGTGTGTGTGTGTGTGTGTGTGTGTGTGTGTGTGTGTGTGTGTGTGTGTGTGTGTGTGTGTGTGTGTGTGTATTAAAAAAATGCAGTAAAGCAGGACTTTTTTTTTTTTTTTTTTTTTTTTAAACACATGAACGTGTGCACTCACAAGGGCACACACACACTAAAAGAAAGGACAAATTGGTTTATCTCCCAGGCTAAAAACTTCCATGACATTCAGTTTTAACCTCAAGCACATTTTATCAGCTACATTTGTAATTCCTCTAAACAGGAGCTCAAAAATGGAAATGAATCTATGTGTATATAGTTTGTTTTAGTGATGAATTTGTAATGCATCTTTTTCTTTTAAAAACAAACTATTGTATCTTAAAAGTTTACAAAACATTTAGGTTTCCAGAAAAACAAAAAAAGAGAGAGAGAGAGAGAAACTCCTTCCATGCCAACATCACACACCTCTGAGAAATTACTAGAATATATCTCTACCCCGATATAACGCGGTCCTCGGGAGCCAAAAATCCCTACTGCGTTATAGATGAAACCCCGTTATATCGGGGTAGCAGCAGCAAGGCTCTAGCGGTGATTTAAAGGCCCCGGGGCTCCCCACAGCAGCCGGAGCCCCAGGCCCTTTAAAGTGCCGCCTGAGCCGGAGCCCCGGGGTTACCGTGCAATATGCGAACCCATGTTATATCGGGTCGCGTTATATCGGGGTAGAGGTGTATAATGTTTTACAAACACCATCACTGTAGGCATGCATGTCATTTTGCAAAGAGAATCCAGTTTCACCTAATGCATTTGTGTGGGGGCCAGTGGAAAAAGAAAAGGACATGTACTGGAGCTCCTCCTCCCTTCAGTGCTTTCATTCAGAAGAATGTGCAAATGCAGAGTGGAGGCTTGCTTGTGCTGTCTGTACCAAGGAACAGAGCTAGGCTAGGTTGCGGCCCTCATTCCACCCAGTTCCCTTGTACATAGGCTTGGAGAATGTGGAAAGTTGGTAGTGGAAAGAGTGGATACTATATTGTTTCCAGAAATATAACAGAGGTAGCCAAGTGAATACAATAACTCCTCACTAAACGTTGTAGTCATGTTCCTGAAAAATGCGACTTTAAGTGAAGTGAAATGATATTAAGCGAATCCAATTTCCCCATAAGAATTAATGTAAATGGGGGGGGGGGGGGGGGGGTTAGGTTCCAGGGAAATTTTTTTTTGCCAGACAAAAGGCATTATATACATTTTAAACAAGCAATTTAATACAGGTCTGAGGTTTAAACAATTTTTAAAAAAGCAATTTAATACTACGCTGGGGGTGAGTAGTGTGCACGTGCTATGTGTTTACAAACATACTGTACATACAGTACAGTACTATAGTTGGGAGGTGCCCCTGCCTTACCCCACACAGGCACAGCCCACTGGCACTGGAAATGAGGCAGGCAAGGAGGCTGCAGGTGCTGTAGGCTAGGAGAAGCACATTGCGCAGTAGCGGCAGCTTCCCCTACTCTGCAAGCACCAGGGGCGGGGGGTGGGGGAGCTCAACCCTCAGCCCGCCCACTCCCCCGCTTCCCCCAAGCCTCCATCCTTGACCTGCCTCTTCTCCCCCCCCCCAACCTCCTCCCCCTTTACTTCCCACGCAGTGTCCTCGCTCCTCCCCCCTCCCTTCTAAACGCCCGCAAGCCAGCTGATTGCTGCTGGCAGGAGGCAGGGAAGGGAGGGGGAGCCTGCACACCGAGTCCTCGCTCCTTCCCCTTCTCTGGGGCAATCAGCTGGCTTGCAGTGTTTAGGGGGCAGGACTCGGCGCGCAGGCTCCCCCTCCCTCCCCCTCTGCCTCCTGCCCAGGGCAATCAGCTGGCTTGCGGTGTTGAGGAGGCAGGGGGAGCCTGCACGCTGAGTCCTCGCTCCTCCCCACTCCCTTCTGCCCCCAAAACGCCACAAGCCAGCTGATTGTCAGGGGCGGAGGCACTGATCCGCGGGGTCTGCCAGCAGGAGGGAGGTGCTGTGTGTGGGGGGGGGGGGCGTAGGGAGGCTGCCAGCTGTGGAGAAAGCAGGCAGCCAAACACCACAAGAGTGGAGCATTGCACAACTTTAAATGAGTATGTTCCCTAATTGATCAGCAATGTAACAACGGTAACTGGGACGACTTAAAGTGAGGAGTTACTGTACCTTTCCCCTTCCAGTTCCTCAGGGTCATTATGGCCTGCTTCTATCTTCCACAGGCATTATGTCTCCAGGTCCCTTCCCCCAATATCCTAACATGGATCTTGTTCAAAGAGCCACAACTAAACCCAGAAGTTTGCAAGGAGTGGTTTAATGATTTACTCAGTCCAAAAAAAAAGTAAATCAATAAGGCAGCATTACCGGTTCAACAAATATTTGTTTCAATAACATTCAAAAGTGCTTACTTCTACAGTTATTTTGCCTCTAGGTTCATGTGTTAGGGCAGCTGTCTTTGAAATATAATCTGTAGCTGACATACAACATATGATGTAGTACTTCATCAAGTAGTACCACCCTGAAAATCAACTGCCGTCAAGTACCAGGGCACATCTCTGGGGCCTTATCATGGTGAAACTACTGAAGCATCATTTGAAAGTTAATTAAAAAAAAAAAATCAGCTAATTAAATTTATAAACTGATTCCAGTTAACCAGAACCCCAATTACGCTACCGTGATATAACCCGACCCAAAACAACACAAATTTGGATATAACGCAGTAAAACAGTGCTCTGGGCGGGCGGGGCTGTGCACTCCGGTGGATCAAAGCAAGTTCAATATAACGCAGTTTCACCTATCACGCAGTGAGATTTTTTGGTTCCCGAGGACAGCGTTATATCGAGGTAAAGGTGTGTATTTTCCCAGTCCTCTACTCTCTTGCTCCTTAGTCAAACCCAGCTCAGGGCAGATACTGGTCTTCATTATACCCACAGCAATTCCATTGGATTTACACCAATGTAAATTAGGACAGAATATGGTACTAAGTCACTATTCTGGAGTGCTACAAAACTTTTTCCTAGACCTACATTTCCTTGGTTTCCACTGAGGGGGAATTACTGTCAGAAGCAACAACAGCCATTTCCTCTTAACTGTCAATAATGTGAGAAAGTTTTTTTGTTTTTTTAGAGCTTCCATTCTGAGGCACCTCAAACTGCAATAGTTGAACAAAAATCCAGTTGAAAGAATGATTATATTCATTATCTGCCTCAGGCAAAGCAGCTGAGTTTAGCTAACACATTGTCACTAACTATAACCTTCTTCCTAGCGTGGTCATAAATTAACACCTTCATCCTTGGTTTACCTGGCCACAGTCAACACTAGGCTTCCCCCTACAATGTGCTGGCTAACCTTGAGCACTTCTCTATCTGTGTCTACACTGGGGGGGGGGGGGAGGTGCACGAGGGACTGATCCTGGAGCCCCCTGACTGCACCCAAGGTGCTGCATGCACACTCTCTCCACTGCACCGTGGAGCTTCCCAAGCTCCCAGACAGGGGTTCTCAAACTTCATTGCACCGCAACCCCCTTTTGACAACAAAAATTACACGACCCCAGGAGGGGAAACTGAAGCCAGAGCCCGCCCGAGCTCCGCCACCCGGGGGAGGGACCGGGGGGGGGGGGGGGGCGGAGGGGAAGCTGAAGCACCCTGCCCGTCCTGGGCGGGGACCATATCCAAAGCCCAAGGGCTTCATCCCCAGGTGGGGGAACTGTAGCCTGATCCTGCCACCCAAGGCTGAAGCCCTTGAGCTTTGGCCCCGGGCAGTGGGACTTGGGCTTCGGCCTCAGGCCCCAGCAGGACAAATGCCAATCCTGGCAACCCCATTAGAACATGGTTGCAACCCACTTTCAGGTCCCAACCCACAGTTTGAGAATCACTGCTCTAGGAGGAATTGTGCTTCCTTAGGCATAATCCCTCCTAGAGTAGCACAGCTCTGCGCCACATCCAACATAGCACAGAATTTGGCCCTTTGGTAGCTGACTTCATTGCATGCTCACCTGTACTGACAGAAATAAATCTCAGCTTTTCCCTTAAATTTACAGATTTTTTTCTTACCCTTTATAAAAAGCCCTTCAGAGTACTGAGGAAGTCAACACTTGAATGCCTTTTTGTGTAACTATCTATTAATAAAACCAATAGGACCAACTTCTGCTCTTAGCTTCCAGAGTACAAAATTGGTAGTAACTTCATCCAAGACAGAGTTATTTATATTTACACTGATATAACAGACAGCAGGGTCTGGCCCATTGTCACTCATTAATACATCCTTCCCTGTGACACTTCAGAACTGTACCTGGAATTTCATTTCAGAATTCTCCACTAAGAAACTGCTGAGATTAGATAGTCATTATTCACTATTTTTTAAATGCTGTCAGAACTAGTTCTAAAAAAGTAAAACCTAACCATAACTTAGTCATTTGAACACTAATTGAGACCTAAAATGCTGCTGGAGGTTCTCAAGTAGGCAGGGTGGATAAAAACCAATTATTAAAAAATCTGTTTTTGTTTTTTTGTTTTAAATTTAAATCGATTTTTTTGATAAAATGCTTTTTGAGGAAAAAACCTATCTAAAGATAGTTTTAATTAAGATACATTATAGTGCAAAGATATCTCATCATGAATTAGAATTTATAATCCCTATTCCTATAGTACGAGACAATATATTCATGTAATGTTTAAGAAAAGTTTTGTAAATGAGTTCCAATAGTTCATGAAGACCAAAGACAGGGTAGGCCCACTGCTTAGTGAAGAGGGAGAAACAGTAACAGGAAACTTGGAAATGGCAGAGATGCTTAATGACTTCTTTGTTTCGGTCTTCACCGAGAAGTCTGAAAGAATGCCTAACATAGTGAATGCTAATGGGAAGGGGGTAGGTTTAGCGGATAAAATAAAAAAAGAACAAGTTAAAAATCACTTAGAAAAGTTAGATGCCTGCAAGTCACCCGGGCCTGATGAAATGCATCCTAGAATACTCAAGGAGCTAATAGAGGAGGTATCTGAGCCTCTAGCTATTATCTTTGGAAAGTCATGGGAGACAGGAGAGATTCCAGAAGACTGGAAAAGGGCAAATATAGTGCCCATCTATAAAAAGGGAAATAAAAACAACCCAGGTAACTACAGACCAGTTAGTTTAACTTCTGTGCCAGGGAAGATAATGGAGCAAGTAATTAAGGAAATCATCTGCAAACACTTGGAAGGTGGTAAGGTGATAGGGAACAGCCAGCATGGATTTGTGAAGAACAAATCATGTCAAACCAATCTGATAGCTTTCTTTGATAGGATAACGAGCCTTGTGGATAAGGGTGAAGCGGTTGATGTGGTATACCTAGACTTTAGTAAGGCATTTGATACGGTCTCGCATGATAGTCTTATCGATAAACTAGGCAAATACAAATTAGATGGGGCTACTATAAGGTGGGTGCATAACTGGCTGGATAACCGTACTCAGAGAGTTGTTATTAATGGTTCCCAATCCTGCTGGAAAGGCGTAACGAGTGAGGTTCCGCAGGGGTCTGTTTTGGGACCGGCTCTGTTCAATATCTTCATCAACGACTTAGATATTGGCATAGAAAGTACGCTTATTAAGTTTGCGGATGATACCAAACTGGGAGGGATTGCAACTACTTTGGAGGACAGGGTCATAATTCAAAATGATCTGGACAAATTGGAGAAATGGGCTGAGGTAAACAGGATGAAGTTTAACAAAGACAAATGCAAAGTGCTCCACTTAGGAAGGAAAAATCAATTTCACACATACAGAATGGGAAAAGACTGTCTAGGAAGGAGTACGGCAGAAAGGGATCTAGGGGTTATAGTGGACCACAAGCTAACTATGAGTCAACAGTGTGATGCTGTTGCAAAAAAAGCAAACATGATTCTGGGATGCATTAACAGGTGTGTTGTGAGCAAGACACGAGAAGTCATTCTTCCGCTCTACTCTGCTCTGGTTAGGCCTCAGCTGGAGTATTGTGTCCAGTTCTGGGCGCCGCATTTTAAAAAAGATGTGGAGAAATTGGAAAGGGTCCAAAGAAGAGCAACAAGAATGATTAAAGGTCTTGAGAACATGACCTATGAAGGAAGGCTGAAAGAACTGGGTTTGTTTAGTTTGGAAAAGAGAAGACTGAGAGGGGACATGATAGCAGTTTTCAGGTATCTAATAGGGTGTCATAAGGAGGAGGGAGAGAACTTGTTCACCTTAGCCTCTAAGGATAGAACCAGAAACAATGGGTTTAAACTGCAGCAAGGGAGGTCTAGGTTGGACATTAGGAAAAAGTTCCTAACTGTCAGGGTGGTTAAACACTGGAACAAATTGCCTAGGGAGGTTGTGGAATCTCCGTCTCTGGAGATATTTAAGAGTAGGTTAGATAAATGTCTATCAGGGATGGTCTAGACAGTATTTGGTCCTGCCATGCGGGCAGGGGACTGGACTCGATGACCTCTCGAGGTCCCTTCCAGTCCTATAATCTATGAATCTATGGATTAGGGACCCAATCTTATGGGGCTCCCAGAGCTTCTGTATGGTTTATTTAGGTTAATATTTCTACCTACCCAATGGGACTCAGTGCTCAGCCTAGAAGATACCATCAGAGATGCTTAGTTTTGCAGTTTTCAAACTGTGGATTTGTGTCTCCAGAGATAACATGCTTGTTAACAACAAAAAATGTTTTTAAATAAATAAATAAAATATAGAGGTGATAAATAACGGACCTCAACCCTATTGTCCCTCTGCAAATTTGTGTACACAGAGTCAATCCCTTACCTCTCTCTAAAAGTGCAAAGTTTCAAAAAGTTCAATGAATAGAAGATTGTTGGGGGCGGAATAGATATGGACAAGGAGAAGAAGTCTGGAGAGAAATGTGAGAAGGGAGGGACAGGCAGTAGAAACAAAAAGTGAAACTGTTTGAACAGCGTATTCCAGAAGTCTTGAGGTCTTTCTGAGTGTAGCCTTCATTGATTTGAGATCTATCATACCATTCTCTCACTAGAAGGGAAAACCTATAATGGCAGCAGAAGCTCAAGCACCAGTCACTTCTAATTTGTTCACTATAAGGGCAGATTTGAACCCCCTCCAACGTCCCTGCCCCTGGCTGAGTTCTACTTATTTGAGAGGTTTCAGAGTAGCAGCCGTGTTAGTCTGTATCCGCAAAAGAAACAGGAGTACTTGTGGCACCTTAGAGACTAACAAATTTATTAGAGCATAAGCTTTCGTGGACTACAGCCCGCTTCTTCGGATGCATATAGAATGGAACATATATTGTTCATGAGGTTGATGGAGTGGAAATCCATCAACCTCATGAACAATATATGTTCCATTCTATATGCATCCGAAGAAGCGGGCTGTAGTCCACGAAAGCTTATGCTCTAATAAATTTGTTAGTCTCTAAGGTGCCACAAGTACTCCTGTTTTTTTTACTTATTTGAGAATCTGTCTCATGGCTCACCACGAAACTGAAAAAGGCTTTAGGAGCCACTTTATGGATGCAGTGTAGCCCAAAAAAAGAAATCACACTCAAAACAAAAAAGCACTGTAAAGCCAGTGTGGGTGAACATGAAATTGTGTAAAGGAAGGCATAAAAGAAGAACGCTGCATGGAGAAAATAGGAAATACAGAGAGTGACAGACAAAATAGAGAGGGAAGTTGTAGAGAATGAGAGGAAGGAAAAAAAATGGAAAGAGGTAGAAGGAAAAGCTGGAAAGATTTCCAAAGTTAGAAAAAAACAAAAACACCAATGCAAAATAAATAAATAAATAAACAAACCCACACACAAAAGATTAAACAGTCAGCACTTTATATATCAGTTATATTCATGATATTTTTGTTTATTGTAATGTTGAACTATTATTCAAAATGCCTGCAGTCTCCTGAAGAAAAATATAATGGTCCAAATAAACACAAGAAGGTAAGTAATTTAAAAACAGAAGAGAAAGAATACCAATAAGAAAAACCTAGGGAAAAGACAGATGCACAATACCCACACTCTACCCAAAATTTTAACTACACTCATTTGTTGTGTTTACAAATGATTCCTAGGAAGTCGCCTCAAATTCTATTAAGTTCCCATTAACGTGGTGCACTAGCTTATGGAAAGAAGCTATTTCACCCATTCGCTCGGGTCTTGATGCTGCGCTATTAAAGACACCAGGAGTATTGCCACTGATTGCAATGAGCACAGGATCAAACCCTGAAACCAGTATTTCAGGGCTGGTGGAAGTAGATTTCACCATCTAGACAGCAATAATAGTTTTACATAGCAAATAGCTAGTTCCACCAGTTTCTGCAATTTTGAAATATTAATACAGCTGTCAATTATCTAGCAAACTAAATACGTTTTACATTTACACCCCTACAATCATAAAGGAACTACATTTTATGGAGGTTTCACTTGAGGTTTCTTGACTCAATAGGTCTCTGAAGTTTTCACCAACCTCTTATTCTTAATTTTAGATCTGCTTTGAAGTGACTAGTTATTAATGTAAATTTTTAGCAATGTTTTAATCATGGGTGAGCCCAGTGACTTGGCAGCATTTCTATCGCATTTCTAACACCAGGGGTGTTCCCATTTTATAGACAGGCAGATTTTAAATAAGTAAAAAGGCTCGGTTGAGGAAGTGATAAAGCCCAATTGTTGTTTAATTATACTTAGCTCTTAGATGGTGCTTTTCATCTGTAGATTTCAAAGTGCTTTACAAGAGAGGAAAAGTACCATTATATCCTTTTCAAGATGGGGAAACTGAGGCACGGATTAAATGACTTGCCAAAGTTCACATAGCAGGTCAGGGCAAAGCTAAGGGACCTGCTAGCACAAGTATGTACTTAAACAGTAAAGCAAATGAAGTTATTATCTGCATTCCATCAACTACTGTACCATATGGTTACACATGGGCACAAGTCCAAACCAAGCATCTAAACTAATTCTCTGACTGCTAATAAAACAAACAACAAAATTCACAGCTTCACATTAACTAGTATTATCCTTTAAGCATTTCCTATATTTGTTCTGAAGATACACTACCAAATACTAGGTTTAAACATATGGACAAGCTCCATCATGAGACCTTTAATCCTGCATCCCCCCCCTTCCCTAGTATATAGTAAAATTTTGTAAAATTATTTATTACATGGTTCGGCCGTGTCCTGTCTAGAGAAACCACAGACCCTGCTAACAAGAACTGTATTTAAACATGGCTTTTGCTAAAACAGATTCAATCTCTGATTACACATGTACTGAAATCAAGCAAATAGGTAGAATCATTAAAATAAAATTAACCTTCAACAACAACAACAGAAAATCTTAGAGCTGAAAAGATTGCTATTCAGATGCCAAGATGTTCTATTATTCCTTGGAATCCAAATGGAAAGAAATACCAAGCTTCAACTAAAATCCTGCAGGCACCAGCAATTTGATTTGTTAAGAAGTGAAAGTTGAATAAAAGATATTGATGTTTACGTAGCACAGACACTGATTTCTTAAAGACTTGCACAGGAAAAATATTTACTTTGTGTTTGAATATCACATATCTTAACAAAAAATGTAAAATGTCCCTCTTTTCTTCATGCCTACCCTGCTTTCCTGTCTCACTGTTTGAAGCCCTATGCACTTTTCATCTATGTTTTGGACATGTCCATAGGGTTCATCTCTTCCATTCATGTCACTGCTACTGGTCCTCCGAATGACTGCAGTGCTTGCTAAAGAGAAATAGCATGCTCATATCACAGCCATCCTCCTATGCACCTGTCTACTGTCCTGGAGATCCAATATTTGCTAAGTATCAGAGGGGTAGCCGTGTTAGTCTGAATCTGTAAAAAGCAACAGAGGGTCCTGTGGCACCTTTAAGACTAACAGAAGTATTGGGAGCATAAGCTTTCGTGGGTAAGAGACTTGCATCTGAAGAAGTGAGGTTCTTACCCACGAAAGCTTATGCTCCCAATATTTGCTAGTTCCTCCATCCTGGTTACAAAATTGTGTCATCTTTCAATTTTTATTTTTGGATGACTGAAACATTTGGCAGAAGAGAACGTTTGACTGTTTGCGGTCAAAACTTGACACCTTCATCTGGATGCTCTAGGCTGAGAGCACCATGATGCAGAAACCTCCTATACAGACTAAAATCTTCATTCTTGAGCTCCACCTCAAATCCAGGATTGATATGATCTGGATAGCAAGCTCTCTCCCTACCAACATGCTTTAAAGAAAATCATCACTACCACTGGTCCAATTACACTGAGATCAAATACATACACTTCTAGCTTGGATATGCTTGTAAGAATGTTACTTTATGCCTCACGTCCATTGAGGCTATTCCCCTCTCAGCTAGTATAGGTTCGCTCTTACTGAATCGGGAAGCACAGGTGGACAAACCAGTTCAGACAAAACCTGCCCAAACCTTCACTATGCTCGAACAGAACCCAAGTCAAATTTAATGTTGTGGAAGCTTCCAAAGCACAGGGATTTCCTTCAACACTCATAAAGGAAAGTGAGACCAGTCACTCTGTGTTTTTCCCCCTATGCATTCCCTTTTCTGAAGGCTTTGCCAAACTAGGTCTGAAGTACATCATATCAGATAAAAATGAAAAACAATGGCCATGATTCTAATTTAAACCATGACCTCTTTCCACCATTCTGTCAGTGTAAAGGGGCTAAGTTTAAATAAGACTCCAGCCCTATATTTCCAAATTCTGCTTTGCAGTGACCACTGAGTCCATCTTTTGGCCTGCACCATCCTCACCTCAAGTCTTTCATAAACCCCGAAATCCTCACTCCCTTTGGCTACTCCCCTTTTCTGTAGTACAGGCATACTTCAGAAGGTGACTTGTTCTACCTCTCCCATCCTCTCTGGTGGAAGGTGGTTTTCTTCTTTCATATACTCCAGGGAATGACTGCAGCAACTGGGTGGTGGGAGTCTTCTCCTGGTATCTCCAATTCCAACAAAGTTACATCTATTGATATTTTTGGTCTGGCATCTGATTTTTAGATTCCATTGGGAAGTGCACATATTGCAGGCCAAACATTTCAAAAAACTCAAAATCACTGCAGACACAATAAAATTGCAGGTATCCACAGGGCAGTGCAATGCAGTAGATAAAATATGCATGCGACTGGGTCACTCTCTTGTGACTGGCCCATGGATGGTGGCATACAGGCTTTTATCCTGGTAACTATTAGTGCAGCACTGAAGAGCAGCATTGGGTAGCAGCCCAAATCCTGTTACAGGGCTTGAATATAAATATTATTTATAGGACAGTCTGAAGTCAACTGAGCCACAGTGACACTGTCAATATTTGATGCATGTTCATGCATGGTAAGTGGATATAAGGATTATGTTTTTTCTAGCAATGTTACTTTCTTGCTATGACCTCTATACATGAACACAGGTGTTCCTGTGATTTTGTTTCCAAACTGCAATTTTTTTTTCCTGTGTATGGTGCTGTAAGAATTTAAAATGCACTGGTAACTGAGTCATAGGAGGCAATAATAAATATTTCACAATGCCCAGCGGGGTGCTAGGCATTTTACAACACAACACTGCCCTTAATCTCAACAGCTTTCTTTCCAATTTTAGACAGACAATGACAGAACTAAAAGAGCAATGAAACAACAGGGTTGGCGTGTGGAAGGACACACAGAGGTTCCCACTATAAAGATTACATGGGTATTCAGAGAAAGCATGTAAATGAAAGTATTTGAATGTGTAGATGATAATGACCTTGTGTGCCAGATTAAGAAGGATGTTCCATGCACAGGGGATGACACCGAGAACAATGTGGGAGAGGTGGAAAGACGGAGCACTGAGGCAGGTATCATTACCTGAGCAGAGGGGGAGGCAACACCAAGACAAAGCTGGATAAGCAAATGGGAGTGGAGTTATGCGGGACCCTGAAGGGGAGGACAAGCAGTTTATATTTGAGGAGAGGGAGAGCCAAGAGAGAGGGACAGTCAGGCCATGTCTACACTCGCACTTATGTCAGTAAAACTTTTGTTGCTCAAGGGTGTGAAAAACAGAGGTGATGGCCAGGGGAGCCAGAAGCCTGAGGGTGGATGCCCTTGCTGGACTATAGAGGGGGAATATACAGGTGCAGTTGCCCTGAACTGTGACAGATCCCCAGGCAAGGAAGATGAGCATACAAACCACAGCTGCTAAGAACTAGTATTGGATTCTGTATGGCTCAGATAAATCAGTGGGGAGGAAGAAGTTGCAGTAGTGAAGAAAGGGGATGATTAGAGCCTGTACAAAAGTTTGAGCAGTAAAGATGGAGCAGGTTTGATACTTAGAAGGTTTGTAGAGGGTACAGCAGCAGGTTTCCATGGACATGTGGGGTGAAGGAGAGATAGGAACTGAAGAGGAACCCCAGAAAGGCCTGAATGACAAAGATAATGTTGTCAACAATGAGAGTGACTAGGTCAAGTCAAGAGGGTTTTAAAAGGAAACAGAGGATTTCACTTTTGGTTATGTGTGGTTTAAGTTGTCAGTGAGACATCTAGGAATAAGTGTCACAAGACAGGCTGCAATGCAGAACAACATGGAGGGAAACAAGTCAGGCATGAAGAGGTAGACTTGTGAGCAGTCAGTATAGAACAGTAGCTGAAACCATGTTAGCAGAGAAAAAAGAGGGACCGGTGATGAGAGCACCAAATGGAATCTTCACGAATGGCAAGAAAGGAGAATGGCAAGAACTTGCCAAAGCAGCGGCTGAAGAAACAGCTAAAGAGGCAGAAGGAGAACCAGCAGGAGGAAGAGGAGGAGGAGGGAGTATTCAGTGTTAAAAGCAGGGGAGCCAAGGAGAAGGACAAAGAAGTACAGGTCCTAAGATATGCCCATAAAAAGATCATTTAAAAAAAAAATCTGATGAGAGTGGGTTGAGTGAAGTGGAAAGGTCAGCAGCTAGACTGGAGATCAAGAAGAAGAGTTTTGCTCACATTTAGAGGGATGAGTGGGAAGAAGAAAGTAGTGTTCTTGAAAACAGAAGTCAGGTAGCTGGTATGTGAAGGAAGAAGCAAGTTTTAGTGTAGCTACTTTGCTATAAGCCGTGAATATATTTGCCTTCGTATGTCAGGTTAACATCATGAGAGCCTAAAACATTTCAACAAAACAAAACCCCACATTTTTGCAGTTCATCATTAAAACTTCATTCACCTTCTCACCCCTCTCAAGAGAAAAGGTTTCTGGCCACATCCCTTTTATATGCCATATTATGGATTTCCTCTCTCAATGTCACGTAATAGTGAGGCCTGAAAAAACCTAGTGACCAGTTTCAAAACAAAGGTTCTGTGTTTACTTCCACATACTTTGTAGTATGTGGTTGAACATGAACGATAATGTTCATTATTTCCTCCAATTATTACCAGATTTCACACCCTTTCCTCTCAGTTATGAGAAACTGAGCCCTTTCCCTTCCTCAATAACAAACTTTTCTGCAGTCATAGCTGGTTTCCTTCCTTGCTGGAGATCTATACAGAGCAGATGCTCTTTAGGTTTCTGGTTTTGTCTTGAAAATTCCAATTCCTCCTTACATTGCCCAAGAAAAGATTTTTACTGTTATTTGTGATATAACTTAGTCCAAATCTTTAATTTGTTTAAGGAAAATAATTCACAGGAAGATTATGGAGTTTTTATACAGACACTATAAATGCAGCTCTATAGCGTGCCACTGTGTTCAATAGCTGGATCACAACTGAACACAATAGCAAGACCCAGAATAGCTAGCCGGCCAAATTATGCAAACAACTGATTAAAGCAACTACCAAAATATCAGAGACAGAGGCTCAATACACTTCCTGCCTCACATGACTTTTTCCCTTTACTCATTAAGCTAGACACAATACCCTGTCCAGAGCTTGCTTGGCAGCTAATAGACACTTGGTATTTGTTAAAATAATTAGTAAAACTCTCCTCTTCTAAAATGTGATCCTAATTTACATCTTTACAGACATGTGACCTCATTCAGAGTCAAAGGTTGGTTCTTTTCACTAAGTCTTTACTAAATTTTGGCAGAATGTCACAATTTGCCCATCACAAGTAATAATGTTGTACCTTTGTGGATACTGAAAGCCGAACTCTCACCCTCTCAGTAAAGGAGGTTTTATTTTAATCACTGACTTCTTGATAACATCAGGCTGCTAAAATATTTATCATCCTTTTGGTGATACAACAAGTGATCTTTGGAGGATGATAATTACATTCATGGGAATGTGGTTTCCATTATTTTAAATACGCTAACCAGAAGAGACAGGCTTTTCCACCCTTTTCTTAATACTACTTTGCATTTCTATGATGTCCTCAATCCATAGATCTTCCAGTAATTTACAAACAAGGAACCACAGAGTGCCACTGATTTTTAATTAGAGCTCACTATTAACTCCTATATGGAGGCTCTGTTTTTTTAAAAACACCAAGGGTAGGATACAGGCCAAGGAATTAAGTATTATCTCCATTTTACAGATGGGGGCAGACTGTGGCACAGAGAATAAGAGTGTGACCATGATCACATCAAAAAGTCGGTGGCAGAGCGAGAAGGAATATCCCAGTCTCCTGAATTCCAGTCCTTGGTTACAACAAGACCATTTTTCCTCAATAAATCTACCAAGTCACTAAAGGTACATATACATGACCAAAGAAAAAAAATAAATCACAGCAGAGTCTCAAAGCCCAGGTCAATAGGGTTGCCAGGCATCCAGTTTCTGACCCGAACACCCAGTTGAAAAAGGACCTTGGCGGCTCCAGCCAGCACCACTGACCAGGCTGCTAAAAGTCTGGTCAACACCACAGTGAGACGAAGGCAGGCTCCCTGCCTGCCCTGGCTCCACGCAGCTTCTGGAACCAGCTGGCATATCCTTTTGGCTTGGGGGGCAGTCATGGGGGCTCTGCACATACCCCACCTAGAGTGGGGTCTCCGGCTCTGCAGCTCCCAGAGCCTGTATGGCTGTTCTTGTGTTCAGAGATGTTCCAGTCAGGGTGTGGTGAAAGGAGATGAGATAGTCCAAGGGACAATAGGGATAAAATGAGCTGATGTTTGACTCAAAGGTAAAATAAGGTTTGTGGCCTGTGGAGAAAGAGTTAGAGGGTCTGTCTGTTGCACAGCCCAGAACTAGGGTAATGAGGAAGTGAGAAAAGCTTATGGGAATGCTGTAAGTTTCAGGTTCAGATCAGAGGTTCCTCCAAGGTTTGTTTTTTTCAGAAGCAAGCAGCTCAGTCATCTGTAGAGATTAACTTGGATAAAATTCAGTTTCTTGGTAATTTTAGAGTATTAATCAATTTAAATAAAAAACATTCTGACTTACAGAAATAACTTGACACAAAGCTCCCCATATTACAATATGCTAGTTAAGTCAAAAGCTCAAGCTTCCTAATATGAAATTATTTGCAAAGAAAATCTTGCAAGAAACAGGCATCTTCAAACTACTGCATAATATATTGGAATAAAAAGTCCTCTCTCCAAATACTCCCCTTTGTGATGTTCTCTGAATTAGCTATGTAAGATTGTTTGACCTGAGTGACCATTTTGATTGTCTGATTTTAATATTTACTTTAAGTAACTGATGTTACGGCAGGTCACCCAACTCCAGCAAAACTGTCACCATTTGATGCCAAGTTATTTTCCAGCACAATTTTCTATTCCACACTAAATTTTGCAATAGCAACAGAAACACAAGATGCAAGAGGTTAATAAGAGTCAACTACACTCTTGACTAGACTTTGCATTCTACAACAGTTCAGTGGGCAACTTCTCTCTTGCAAACCAGACTAGTAGCGGGGTTTATTGGTAGTCTTTAATTTTGTTCCTTTGCTCCATTTGTAAAAAGCAAGAGAGGGTCCTGTGGCACCTTTAAGACTAACAGAAGTATCTGAAGAAGTGAGGTTCTTACCCACGAAAGCTTATGCTCCCAATACTTCTGTTAGTCTTAAAGGTGCCACAGGACCCTCTGTTGCTTTTTACAGATTCAGACTAACACGGCTACCCCTCTGATACTTGTTCCATTTGTATTACACAAACTGGTGAAAAGAAGTTTCATCTCCATTTTTAGTAGTAAAGTACAATGATAGAGACTCAAATGCTGCCCTGGGTGCTTACACTTTAAGCCCTTGATTCAGCAAACATTTACATAAGTGTGTAACTTTACTCATGAATAGGCATATGAAGGTCAATGGAACTACTCATTTGAATAAAGTTGTTATTGCATAGGTGTTTGCAAAGACTGGGGTCCATGGCTTCAAGCCTGTTAGATGTTGAATCCAGGGTGCTCTAAGTAAGGAACTTGCAAGCTAAAGCCAGTTTTTAAAATTATCATTATCATCATCGGCGGTCCTTAGATTCAAGAATAATCTCTGTCACAGATTTACATATGGTCCTGAGATGACTCAGGAGTCTGATCCTGGAACCACAGATCCGCCCACAGTAGGTACAGACATTTCCTGACGGGCCAGTGGGCTGCTGGGAGAAAGTTCTTTCTCTCTTTTCACCTTCGAGGGCAAGACGCTTCTCCTCGAAGCAGACCACTGCCTGATAGAAGATGTAAAGGAGCAGAACACTGGCAGCTCCTCCAGTGGCTGTACTGCCCCCAGCCTCACCCCCCACCCCAGCTCTGTCCTCCGGCAGGGCTGCTGCTGTGGTACACAGAGGGAGGACGGAGGGGCAGCTCCGTGGAAGGGCAGTGAGTAGGGCTGGGGGTTCTGCTCATTTCCCCACTGTGGTTCCCGGAACAGCCCTGTCCCGAAGTCTCCGGTGCAGCAGGAGGAGGACAGACTCCTCTCACCCACCCCCCGGTAACATGGGATGCAGGGAGGGGACGGGGAGAGCCTGGGGGCCCTGGGCTGGGGCGGCAAGGAGTCACATGGAGGGTCACGTGGGTGGGAAGGTCATGTGCCCCCCTTAGCTGGTGGCCTCCCCCCCGCACCGGTATGAAATGAATTTTACTTGCACCACTGTGCAAGGTTGGTAGCTTGCTACTCCACATCAGTATTTGATGTCCACATCAGTTTTCTTGAGATACGCTTTCAGTGGGTCTTTGTAGCATTTCCTCTGACCACCATGGGCTCTCTGACCATGAGTGAGCTGAAAGTAGAGGACTGTTTTGGGAGGTGAGAGTAATTGTAATAAATAACTCCTTTTGTAATGTGCCTCCAGTTACCACAAATCATTGGCTTCTTATAAGCTCTTGCAATTTTATGGCTCAGGGGAGGTCTCATTGTTTTTCTTTCAGTGACAGATACAACTTCACAGACTCATTTTTCTGGTCCTGAAGAAAAAAAAATGATGAGTCTGTAAAAGGAGAGCAAAGGCAGTACAATAACTGGCATACCAGTACTGTGACCTCATGAAACCCGACAATGGTGAATTCAAACTGCAGCCCCTCAGAGGCAGGGAGGAGTGAAAGCCAATACATCAAGCCAGATGGATTTCAGTTAGAGAGACTGCTATACTACCAACTATTTCTGCCCTCCCTATTTAATGGAGTCAAACTGCTGATTGGCACACTTTAATCACTTGTGACCTGGAAAAACTGGTGACATGACCCACCACAGGGAAGACATAATTGTATCAAATCTAAGGTTTCCGTGAGTCTCTTGGCTACATAGTGCAAGTAAAACTATATCTCAGAGTCTTCCTGTAATTTCTTGAGGAATTCTCTAGATGTAAAAACTGGTTTCAAATTAGTCATCAGAAGGAGAGCAGTGTAACATCTGGTGAATACAGAAGAAAATTATTTGTATGACAGATCTACACACACACACACACACACACACACCCTCCCACGCACGCACACCCCCATTATTAGATATATTGGAAATTAACAACAGAAAAACAATTTTAAATAGTATTACATGTGAAGCACAAGCTGGAAAACACTAGAAAGCTGAAAATTAAGGAGGAGGAAACTGCTTAGATGTTAATTTGTGCCAGTTTCTGTTCTAGCCCCTCCTCTTCCACATGCTCGTGTTTCAGAACATTTATTACCTTTTAGGCTGAAATTTGTGGGTACTTGGCCTAAGCCTAGAGAAATCAGAGCAAAAATCTGTTTAGCCACTTGGTAGTGATAAGAGAGTAAAAATACATTAACTTCCCATTGTGAAAATTCTGACTTTAAAAAAAATTCTAAGTCACAAGGGTAACACAAACTCTGATACATCAGACATGAGTAACTAACAAGTTTTTTAAAATTCAGCAAAGAAGTTTTGATTTTATTGGTTGAGAATGCTCAACACTGTTCAGTTCTCATTATTACGAAGTCATTTACAGAGACCCTTGCCAAGGAGCTCAGGATTCTGTACAACAGAACAAGACCATAATAAAATGTCACACTTAAAATACAAACTAACACTTAAAACAAATGAGAAAATAGGAGAAAAACTTTTAAAGAATGAATGAGACACAGACTGAAGGAGAGGAAATAAATACAGGGTCAATAATCCCTTTAAAATTATGTCTTTAAGATACCTCTCTTTTCCATGTGGTGGATGGCAAATTGAGAAGTATTTGAGAATGGAAGAGTACCACTATAAGTTCAGGGTTTAAAACTTCCACAAAGAACAAGACAGTGTTCCTACTTCAAGGAGCTAACAACTAACAATGCATGGTAACTTGCCCAGACATTGCTAACAAATCTCCTGAAATTTTTTTTTTCTGACTTGATCAAAGGGCAGATTCTTCACTTAACACAATCAGATGTGCCCCTACCAACAAGTTATAGACAGACAACTGTTGAGCCTACATTAAAGAAGTTTTAGACTTAACTGTCTGGGCTTGCAAATGCTAATGTCATGTATCTATATGGATACTTTAGGAGGCATCTGTTGCGTAAGTAATACCATCAAGAAAAATGCAAAGATTTTACCAGTTCCTCGCTCACCATACATTAAGCTTTACAACGTAGAACACACTGAATTTTTGCATGATGTTCTTATAAAACTTTTCTACCTGATTATACTTAAGATTCTAATAATTGGAAGGCCTCAGTAGAAGGTTGTTTTGTTTTTTATTCTACCACATTTTAAAACCCAGCTGACACAAAGAGCAGGAGCCAAGGCGAGCAGTAGCCCAAAAGGCGAGACATGGCAGTCATGCAGGCAAAAAAAACTGATGGTATACATTTAGAAGAGCAGAGTATGGAAAAGGTGCACTTGGAAATATGCTCTGCTTTGCTATCATGCTGCAGTTCTTCAAAGGAACAGGAGAAACTCCACAAGATGGAGGATGAGCCAGACTGTGACAGAGTGCAGGGTGCAAACAGGTGAGTCTGCACTGTGACCACTCAGTTATTAATTAATTCTCCTGGAGAAAGCTGATGGGGGTAATTAATCAATCAGACTGCCTGGCTGAGCAAATTACCCCATTGGCCCTTCTGAGAGGGCCAAAAAGCTAGGTTAACACTGTAAATGGACTGTTGCACAGGGCTTGTTGTGAAAAAGGGTAGAGGGGACATGGTGAAGGCACAACCACAGAAGTCTGTGCAGTTTCTGCAGGGAGGAAGCAGGAGAGGAGCAATGCCCTGTGAGACACCTCAGGTCTAATGGTGGTCAAGGTTCTGTTTGGGGGGGGGACCACAAATGTTATCCTAAAGACTCCATGCACCTGACATGCCAAAATGTTAGGTCATACCTAGAAAATGTGCAATTTTCATAATATGACCCTTCCTCTTTCAGACAGTTTTTCAGCAGCAAAACAAGTAACAATGTTTCAGAGTAGCAATGTTAATATTTAAGTTGTCATCACTGGGCTTCAGAGTTAACACTCCCTGAAACAGAGTGTGCTAAGTAGGTCACACCTTCCACTATTATTGTCTACAAACTTAAGCCCACATCTTTGTACCAGTTTTCACCCAGACCACATTTTAAAAATTATCTTCACAACCATAATGCCCAGGTATTTAATTTTTCTGGATGTCAAGAGGAATGTCACCTAGGAAAAGTATCTAATGGTTCGGCTGTCACAAGCTGGCCCTCTCCACACACACCGGTGGTTGGGTTGTAATCTCACGCTTTTTTTTAAAAGCTGTCCTGCACTCTAATGTAAAACAAAAACAAAAATAGGTCCTGCATTCTTTCCCTCCCCTTCCCTTGAGTCTGCTGCATCTTTCCTTCATTTCACTAGCAGCCCAATCCAATTCTTACTCTCAGTGGAAAAATTCCCCTCTGACTGAAGCGATAGCTGGATCACACCACAGGATGGAGAATTCAGCATACATCCAGCTTTGCCTCCTCCTGCAGCCTACTTTTCTGGATGTTCTGGCTGCAACTAAAGCTTTTCCAGCTGCATCAACTCATAATGTGGTAAGCTAAGCAGGCAGCTACTTATCCATTCTATCCCCAAGTCAATGGAAGGTGAAGAGATGGTTACCCAAAATTGGGACAGTTAGTAAGCTTAGGGAGGACTAATGACCCACCAGAGTTTGGCAGAAAGCTCAAAAGAAGTGTGTGTGGGGGGGTGTCACACTCACATACTCACGCTCCCAGGACAGGCACAGCACTGGAGATGTCAGCATCCTTCAAGGTAAGCGTCCCACAGCGCAGCGATGGTCGGTGCGACGAAGGTAAGTTTTCCCGAGGCACGATGAAATGCAATGCGGTGAACCACTGGCCAGGTAGTCCGGGCAAAGGGTCTTCACGGAAGATACAATCTTGTGAGTGCACTCCTGAGCATATGGCCCCTTTCCCTTTTAAGGACCTGCTCCTATGGCCTGCAACTAGAGATGACCTGGCAGCGTCTGGTTGGTCACACTCCACCTTGGACAGTGTCCTTGCATTGGGCGTGTGATCGCTGCCTAATCAGAATGCCAGACATCTTGTGTACCTGGGAGCTCTTTTGATCTTTCGGCTGCTGAAGCAGCCCATTCATCCCACAAGCATTCCAGGAGGGAGGGGGAGGGGGAGGGGGAAAGTCACGTCACAGGTATTCAAAGAGGGATCGCAGACAAAAGGGGGAGGGGGCACGAAGATGTAACAGACCTTTTGAGCATACAGATCACTGCTGCTCCTACAACAGAGATATGCTCTATTACAGAGACTCAAGCGACTTGACAAAGTTGACAGGGTTAGTTGTCTTCTGTGGTGTTTACAGAGTTCCAATTCATCCTGTTTTATACAAAAATCCATCTCCAATTTCTCTTCTTCTTAAAACCAATTTACTTCCTGCAACTAAATAGCTCAGTTTATGCAGCAAGACACAAGATCCATATTAAAAGTGTGAATGGTCCTCCCCATCATGAACTGAGACTAACTTCAAGGCCTGTATCTTTTCCTATATCAGCAGCAAACACCTAATCAGGGTTGAACCCTGGATACATACAAGAGCAAAAAAGAATAGACTCCTCAGCTGTTCTATTTACTGAGTGTTTCCTGTTTGTCTAAAGTCAGACTGAGCCAAATGATTTAATGAAGTGAGTAAATATTGTGGTTGCCTAGAGAGCAATTCAACTACAGAAAGGAGAGCAAAGTTACAATGAACAGGAAAATGAAGTTATGACAGAAATAAGAAATAAAGCATATTTAGCTGCTAATTTTGTTTTCTCCATACTCCATTCACCAATTCATTATGACAGAGCCTCTCAACATTTAAAGCAGGGAAAAGTCAGGTTTATTAATCATTTCAAATTTATAGTTATATTGCAGTTGTTTAAAGAAGCTGTTGTCATATACAAACAGAAACTGAAGCTATAGAAGTAACTGTCAGAAGAAAGATGTCGCAGAAGACAACTCCAGGGTAAAAGGAAGTCAAAGACCCTGACAGGGCCCATCTACATTACAAGTACAACAAAACATGGCTGAGCCAGGGCCACATGGTTGCTTTGTAGAAAAGCTACAATGTGTCAACAAGCTTGAAAGTCCACACCTGCTGCAATGCCTAGCCATGTTTGTATCTGTGCATTTTGGAAAACCATCCCACATTGCCTCAGAATGGGGCAGTGTCCAGAAAACATACACTTAGAACACCGTGTGGGGTGGTGCATGCTGTGTTGTCCTACTGCACAGAGAAATACAAGGAAAGAGGACCAGTCAATCTGTTACATGGGCAGTCAGGCACAGTTAAGAAGTCCTGTTTAGACAGCAAAACAGGTATTGCATGAGGAAGACAATTGCAAGTATGAAGCTGTTGGCTGACACAGCTACTAAACAAGTATTATCATAGTTTAGAGCAGGGGTGGCCAACCTGTGGCTCCAGACCCACATGCGGCTCTTCAGAAGTTAATATGCGGCTCCCTGTATAGGTACCAACTCTGGGGCTGGAGCTACAGGCACCAACTTTCCAATGTGCCGGGGGTGCTCACTGCTCAACCCCTGGCTCTGCCACACGCCCTGCCCCCACTCTACCCCTTCCCGCCTCCTCCCCTGAGCCTGCCATGCCTTCGCTCCTCCCCAGCCTCCTGCACACCACAAAACAGCTGATCAGGAGGTGCAGGGGGAGGCGCTCATCAGCAGGGCTGCCGGTGGGTGGGAGGCGCTGGGAGCTGATGAGGGGCTGCTGATGTATTACTGTGGCTCTTTGGCAATGTACATTGGTAAATTCTGGCTCCTTCTCAGGCTCAGGTTGGCCACCCCGGTTTAGAGCCTACTGTACAATTAACAGGTTACAAATTGGGTAAAAGCTGTAATGCAGACAGGGCATAAGAGAAAAGAACAAAGATCAATTCTGAAAGAGATAGACAAGAGCAACTGAATAAAATACAAAAAAGAGGGCATGAAAAAATAAGCAGGTGGTAGAAAAGGTTATTGGGAGAAGAGAAGCAACAGACTGCTTTCCACTAATATCTTACTAGGATGTAAAAATACCATTTGAAAATGAACATTCTCCTCTCTTGCCTCAAACAAGTGACACAAAGATAGAAAATGGAAGTCAGGGACAACTAGCAATAACTGTGGGCAGACATTTTACTAATACTCCTTGAGAACAACGAAAGGTGGGAACCATATAGCTAGATAGATTAGAACAGGTAGGAAGACTAATGACAACAACAGACAGGCAGCATGGCTGTCTATGTTGGGCGAGCATCTTCTCTCACATTTCATCAGACTACAGTTTGGCCCTGGCACAGAGCCACTACTGGAGTGAAGATGAGATGTTACACAGCTTTTGTATGCACAGGCTTTTAAAGTAAAAGATAAAATTGAAGAAAGGTTAATTATGGATCAAGGCAAAACATATTCTTATTAAATTCACAGCAAAAGGTATTTAAGAGGCAGGAGCTTAAAAGCCCCATGAAGAGTCCCTGAAGAATCAGGGCTTGGAAAGACGACTTATTTTCTGAAAGTACCACTTCTCAGGTGAGCCAAGAAAAAGTTAACAGCCTATTGATGACAAAAATCTGAAGCACCTGGAAGATAGTACCTTAGGTTTCAGAAAAAAAAAAAAAAAAAAAAAAACCACCCACCTCTCCCTTTTGCTCTCAGTTTTCCAGGACAGGAGTAGATCTATTTTCTGCATGTGTTAGTATGGCATAGCTGTGCATATAGAACAGAAACAGATAGTTAGGAATGCACTCTACTTCTGGATAGGATAGTTTAAGTGAAAGGTCTTCTTGGGGTCCATATCTCATTCTCTTCCTTCAACTGCCCAATTAGGATAAGATTGAAATGCATGAGAAATTATATACACAGTACTAGACTCAGGCCTTGTCTCCACTGGCAAGTTTCTGCACAGTAAAGTAGCTTTCTGCGTTGTAACTCCTGAGGTGTACACACTGCAAAGCCACTTAGCATGCAGAAACTGTGCAGTTGCAGCGCTGTAAAAAAACACCCCAATGAGAGGCATACAGCTTTCTGCGCCAGGGGTACAGTGCCGCAGTGCCAGTGTAGACACCCTGGTCGATGCCTGTTCTCGCCTCTCTGGTCATCGGTTTGAACTCTACTGCCCTGCCCTCATGTGACCAACCATCATCCCCACCCCTTAAATTCCTTTGGAATTTTGAAAGTCCCCTTCCTGTTTGCTCAGTGACGCGTGCAGTGGTCTCAGCACATCTTTCCAGGTGACCACGCCAGCTCCACGGACCAAGAGAGGAGGCCCCTGGTAAGTGGCTTGTATATTGGGAATCACTGAAGTGAGTTGTTGGGGGTAGGAGGGTTGCAGAAAGCAGGCTTGTGTCTGTATGATGCGCACACCACCACATGCCTAGTCGCAGCGGCAGAACAGGCTCTTGATTGACTCCCTCATATCCCAGGCATCTGCCTCAAATCTCCAGGAAACTCTCATGGAGATACTGGGCAATCCGCTGCTGCAGGTTCTTTAGCAGAGCTACTTTGTTTCTTGCCCCATTTAGGGTAACTTTCACGTGCCACTCTGCTGTTAGTTGGGGGCGGGGGGAGGGGAACCATTGCTGCACACACAGGCAAGCTAGATAAGGGCCAAGGCAGAAGCTGCAGCTTGGAGAAGACCCTCCCTTGATTCCCTGCTCACCTTCAGCAACGAGTTATATTCCATAACAAAACACAGCCTGTGGAAAATGTGAGGACTGGAAAGATTATAAGGCCCCCCCTTACCAAGAGATGTTAAGAGTAACAAGAAGGGTTTCTTCAGGTATGTTAGCAACAAGAAGAAAATCAAGGGAAGTGTGGGCCCCTTACTGAACGAGGGAGGCAACCTAGTGACCGAGGATGTGGAAAAAGCTAATGTACTCAATGATTTTTTTGCCTCTGTCTTCACGCACAAGGTCAGCTCCCAGATTGCTGCACTGGGCAGTACAGCATGGGGAGAAGGTGACCAGCCCTCTGTGGAGAAAGAAGTGGTTCGGGACTATTTAGAAAAACTGGACGTGCACAAGTCCAGCTGAGCGGCGAACAGCAGAGGCTAACAGCGGGAGTTTGCCTGGGAGCTGTCCGAGAGGAGGTACGCTAAGTGCTGCATTAGGGGGGCTGTGTTGGTGAGTATCTGAGTGTCTGCTGCTGGGACAGTTGGTCAGTTTGACCGTGTGCTTGATTGCTTGCTTGTTTGTTTGAAAAGTGTGAATTGGGAGTGCTTTGTTCCAGCTGGGCCTTGAGTGGGCCTGACTGGTATATAAGGGCAGTCAGCAGCGAACCAGCTGAGCGGCGAACAGCAGAGGCTAACAGCGGGAGTTTGCCTGGGAGCTGTCCGAGAGGAGGTACGCTAAGTGCTGCATTAGGGGGGCTGTGTTGGTGAGTATCTGAGTGTCTGCTGCTGGGACAGTTGGTCAGTTTGACCGTGTGCTTGATTGCTTGCTTGTTTGTTTGAAAAGTGTGAATTGGGAGTGCTTTGTTCCAGCTGGGCCTTGAGTGGGCCTGACTGGTATATAAGGGCAGTCAGCAGCGAACCAGCTGAGCGGCGAACAGCAGAGGCTAACAGCGGGAGTTTGCCTGGGAGCTCGCCTAGGGAGAGCGCACTGAGGCTTTCATCTGCAGGTTTCTCCGAGTAGTTCCTGCAACAGTTGAGGAAGCTCCTAAGAGGACGGTGATATGGAAGGTGAGCGATCAGCTGTGGTAACCTGCACAGGTTGTGCCATGTTTGTCTTTCTTCCGCAGGACAGAAGCGACTTTGTCTGCACAAAGTGCAAGCTGGTCTCCATATTGGAGGAGAAGGTTCGAGGGCTGGAGAAACAAGTATCAACTCTGCGTTGCATAAGGGAAAATGAAGATTTCCTGGACAGACGTCAGGAGATGCTTCTACGGCCACAATGTTCTGAAGATTCAGAGCAGGCACAGCAGGGACAGAAGGATTGTGAGGAGGTTTGGCAGCATGTGACCTCCAGAAGAAGAAAGAGGAGCGTCCATGCACCAGCAATGGAGATACCGGTGAGGAATCGTTTCCATGTTCTCTCTACAGGTGCTAATGCGGAGAGTGGACTAGATGGCCCATCTGAGGGAAGGGAGCAGAAGGAGACTCCACCGATTGGAACGCAAAAGATGCACTGTCCTAGGGATGGGGGTTCCACGACCACCACTCCCAAGAGGAGGAGGAGGGTGGTGGTGGTCGGGGACTCCCTCCTCAGGGGGACTGAGTCATCTATCTGCCGCCCTGACCGGGAAAACCGAGAGGTCTGCTGCTTGCCTGGAGCTAGGATACACGATGTGACGGAGAGACTGCCGAGACTCATCAAGCCCTCGGATCGCTACCCCTTCCTGCTTCTCCACGTGGGCACCAATGATACTGCCAAGAATGACCTTGAGCGGATCACTGCAGACTACGTGGCTCTGGGAAGAAGGATAAAGGAGTTTGAGGCGCAAGTGGTGTTCTCGTCCATCCTCCCTGTGCAAGGAAAAGGCCGGGGTAGAGACCGTCGAATCGTGGAAGTCAACGAATGGCTACGCAGGTGGTGTCGGAGAGAAGGCTTTGGATTCTTCGACCATGGGATGGTGTTCCAAGAAGAAGGAGTGCTAGGCAGAGACAGGCTCCACCTAACGAAGAGAAGGAAGAGCATCTTCGCCAGCAGGCTGGCTAACCTAGTGAGGAGGGCTTTAAACTAGGTTCACCGGGGGAAGGAGACCAAAGCCCTGAGGTAAGTGGGGAAATGGGATCCTGGGAGGAAGCACAAGCAGGAGAGCGCAACAGGGGAGGACTCCTGTCTCATGCTGAGAAAGAGGGACGATCGTTGAGTTATCTTAAGTGCCTATACACAAATGCAAGAAGCCTGGGAAACAAGCAGGGAGAACTGGAAGTCCTGGCACAGTCAGGGAACTATGATGTGATTGGAATAACAGAGACTTGGTGGGATAACTCACATGACTGGAGTACTGTCATGGATGGATATAAACTGTTCAGGAAGGACAGGCAGGGCAGAAAAGGTGGGGGAGTTGCGTTGTATGTAAGAGAGGAGTATGACTGCTCAGAGCTCCGGTATGATACTGCAGAAAAACCCGAGAGTCTCTGGATAAAGTTGAGAAGTGTGAGCAACAAGGGTGATGTCGTGGTTGGAGTCTGCTATAGACCACCAGACCAGGGGGATGGGGTGGACGAGGCTTTCTTCTGGCAACTAGCAGAAGTTGCTAGATCACAGGCCCTGGTTCTCATGGGAGACTTTAATCACCCAGATATCTGCTGGGAGAGCAATACAGCGGTGCACAGGCAATCCAGGAAATTTTTGGAAAGTGTAGGGGACAATTTCCTGGTGCAAGTGCTGGAGGAACCAACTAGGGGCAAAGCTTTTCTTGACCTGCTGCTCACAAACAGGGAAGAACTAGTAGGGGAAGCAAAAGTGGATGGGAACCTGGGAGGCAGTGACCATGAGATGGTCGAGTTCAGGATCCTGACACAAGGAAGAAAGGAGAGCAGCAGAATACGGACCCTGGACTTCAGAAAAGCAGACTTTGACTCCCTCAGGGAACAGATGGGCAGGATCCCCTGGGAGAATAACATGAAGGGCAAAGGGGTCCAGGAGAGCTGGCTGTATTTTAAAGAATCCTTATTGAGGTTGCAGGAACAAACCATCCCGATGTGTGGAAAGAATAGTAAATATGGCAGGCGACCAGCTTGGCTAAACAGTGAAATCCTTGCTGATCTTAAACGCAAAAAAGAGGCTTATAAGGAGTGGAAGATTGGACAAATGACCAGGGAGGAGTATAAAAATATTGCTCAGGCGTGCAGGAGTGAAATCAGGAAGGCCAAATCACACTTGGAGTTGCAGTTAGCAAGAGATGTTAAGAGTAACAAGAAGGGTTTCTTCAGGTATGTTAGCAACAAGAAGAAAGTCAAGGAAAGTGTGGGCCCCTTACTGAATGAGGGAGGCAACCTAGTGACCGAGGATGTGGAAAAAGCTAATGTACTCAATGATTTTTTTGCCTCTGTCTTCACGCACAAGGTCAGCTCCCAGATTGCTGCACTGGGCAGTACAGCATGGGGAGAAGGTGACCAACCCTCTGTGGAGAAAGAAGTGGTTCGGGACTATTTAGAAAAACTGGACGTGCACAAGTCCATGGGGCCGGATGCGCTGCATCCGAGGGTGCTAAAGGAGTTGGCGGGTGAGATTTCAGAGCCATTAGCCATTATTTTTGAAAACTCATGGCGATCGGGGGAGGTCCCAGATGACTGGAAAAAGGCTAATGTAGTGCCCATCTTTAAAAAAGGGAAGAAGGAGGATCCGGGGAACTACAGGCCAGTCAGCCTCACCTCAGTCCCTGGAAAAATCATGGAGCAGGTCCTCAAGGAATCAATTATGAAACATTTAGAGGACAGGAAAGTGATCAGGAACAGTCAGCATGGATTCACGAAGGGGAAGTCGTGCCTGACTAACCTAATTGCCTTCTATGATGAGATAACTGGCTCTGTGGATGAGGGGAAAGCAGTGGATGTCTTATTTCTTGACTTTAGCAAAGCTTTTGATACGGTCTCCCACAGTATTCTTGCCACCAAGTTAAAGAAGTATGGGCTGGATGAATGGACTGTAAGGTGGATAGAAAGCTGGCTAGATCGTCGGGCTCAACGGGTAGTGATCAATGGCTCCATGTCTAGTTGGCAGCTGGTTTCAAGTGGAGTGCCCCAAGGGTCGGTCCTGGGGCCGGTTTTGTTTAATATCTTTATTAATGATCTGGAGGATGGTGTGGACTGCACTCTCGGCAAGTTTGCAGATGACACTAAACTAGGAGGCGTGGTAGATACACTAGAGGGTAGGGATCGGATACAGAGGGACCTAGACAAATTAGAGGATTGGGCAGAAAAAAACCTGATGAGGTTCAACAAGGACAAGTGCAGAGTCCTGCACTTAGGACGGAAGAATCCCATGCACTGCTACAGACTAGGGACCGAATGGCTAGGTAGCAGTTCTGCTGAAAAGGACCTAGGGGTCACAGTGGACGAGAAGCTGGATATGAGTCAACAGTGTGCTCTTGTTGCCAAGAAGGCTAACGGCATTTTGGGCTGTATAAGTAGGGGCATTGCCAGCAGATCGAGGAACGTGATCGTTCCCCTTTATTCGACATTGGTGAGGCCTCATCTGGAATACTGTGTCCAGTTTTGGTCCCCACACTACAAGAAGGATGTGGAAAAATTGGAAAGAGTCCAGCGGAGGGCAACAAAAATGATTAGGGGTCTGGAGCACATGACTTATGAGGAGAGGCTGAGAGAACTGGGATTGTTTAGTCTCCAGAAGAGAAGAATGAGGGGGGATTTGATAGCAGCCTTCAACTACCTGAAGGGGGGTTCCAAAGAGGATGGAGCTCGGCTGTTCTCAGTGGTGGCAGATGACAGAACAAGGAGCAATGGTCTCAAGTTGCGGTGGGGGAGATCCAGGTTGGATATCAGGAAAAACTATTTCACTAGGAGGGTGGTGAAACACTGGAATGCGTTACCTAGGGAGGTGGTGGAGTCTCCTTCCTTGGAGGTTTTTAAGGCCCGGCTTGACAAAGCCCTGGCTGGGATGATTTAGCTGGGAATTGGTCCTGCTTTGAGCAGGGGGTTGGACTAGATGACCTCTTGAGGTCCCTTCCAACTCTGATATTCTATGATTCTATGCTGGCTGTCCCCAAAAGCCATGTGCCCAGTGTACAGTACAGTCCTGGAACACTGATTTCCCCTGCGGTTACTCACCATTTTGGGGGTCTTGTGGCTCATGTGTGCTTGCCTGCTGGGAATCAGCCAGTTAGTGAGAGGTATGTGAATAGTGCAGGGGTGGGCAAACTTTTTGGCCCCAGGGCCACATCTGGGTGGGGATATTGCATGCAGGGCCATGAATGTAGGGCTGGGGCAGGGGGTTGGGGTGTGGGAGGAGGTGCGGGAGGGGGTGCGGTGTGCAGGAAGGGACTCAGAGCAAGGGGTTGGGGTTCAGGAGGGGTGTACGAGGGGGCTCAGTGCAGGGGGTTGGGGTACAGAGAGGGGTGCAGAGTGCCAGAAGGGGCTCAGGGTGGAGGTGGTGTGTGGCAGGGGGCTCAGGGCAGGAGGGGTGCAAGGTGCAGAAGGGGTTCAGGGTGCAGTTTCCAGCCCAGCGCCACTTACCTTGAGCAGCTCCAGGGCACGCAGCGGGGCTAAGACAGGCTCCCTTCCTGCCCTGTCCCCGTGCCGCTCCCAGAAGTGGCCAGCAACACATCCCTGTGGCCCCTGTGGGAAGGGGGGCAGCAGAGGGCTCCACACGCTGCCCTCGCCTGCGGTACCTCCTCCAAAGCTCCCATTGGCTGTGGTTCCCCGTTCCCGGCAAATGGGAGCTGCGGGGAGCGGTGCCTGCAGGCGAGGGCAGTGCACAAAGCCCTCTGCCTCCCCTCCCCCAGGGGCCAGAATAGTGGCTGTGTTTTAAATCCATGGTGTGTGTATTGCAAACAAGACTGCTTCTGTAAAATGTTGCATTTTGGCTTCACAGATATGACCTTGGGAGCCCAGCCCTCTTTGTTATGGCCGGCTGAATGGCTGCGCAGAATTAGAAAGCGGCCATGAAGAACTAAGGAGGACTATATGCGTGAGGTCACAATGCACTCCGCGGCCGAAAAACAAGAATTGAAGGAGTGGCAGGACAGCGAGAAGAGGGATCGAAAGGAGAATGCAGCGTGCCAGAATGAAGCCATGGAGCAGCTCTTAAACGTTAGGGAGCGCCAAGCAGATACGCTCCAGGCACTACTAGCACAGCAAACCGAGCAGCTCTGCACCTGCCCTCCCCTGCAGCTGCTGTCGCAAAACGCTTTGCCATGCCGTCCCCCCCACCAGACACCACCAACACACTCTTAACCTCCTGGCTCAAGTCTGTACCCGCTGCATTCCACTCCTGCCCTGTCAGAGTCATAAGAATGTAAGAATGGCCCTACTGGGTCAGACCAAAGGTCCATCTAACCCAGTATCCTGTCTTCCAACAGTGACCAGTGCCAGGTGCCCTAGAGGGAATGAACAGAACAGGTAATCATCAAATGATCCATCCCCAGTCGCTTATTCCCAGCTTCTGGCAAACAGAGGCTAGGGACACCATTCCTGCCCATTAGCCATTGATGGACCTATCCTCCATGAATTTATCTAGTTCTTTTTTGAACCCTGTTATGGTCTTGGCCTTCACAACATCCTCTGGCAAAGAGTTCCACAGGTTGACTGTGCATTGTGTGAAGAAATACTTCCTTTTGTTTTAAACCTGCTGCCTATTAATTTCATTTGGTGACCCCTAGTTCTTGTGTTAAGGAAGTATTGTTTACTACTTCTTATATCTACTTTCTCTATACCAGTCATGATTTTATAGACCTCAATCATATCTCCCCTTAGCCGTCTCTTTTCCAAGCTGAAAAGTCCCAGTCATTGATCTCTCCTCATACAGAAGCCATTCCATACCACCTAACCATTTTCGTTGCCCTTTTCTGAACCTTTCCAATTCCAATATATCTTTTTTGAGATGGAGCGACCACAACTGCACACAGTATTCAAGATGTGGGCGTACCATGGATTTATATAGCGACAATATGATATTTTCTGTCCTATTATCTATCCCTTTCTTAATTATTCCCAGCATTCTGTTCGCTTTTTTGACTGCTGCTGTACATTGAGTGGATGTTTTCAGAGAAATATCCACAAGGACTCCAAGATCTCTTTCTTGAGTGGTAACAGCTAATTTAGACCCCATCATTTTATATGTATAGTTGGGATTATGCTTTCCAATGTGCATTACTTTGCATTTAACAACACTAAATTTCATCTGCCATTTTGTTGCCCAGACCCCCAGTTTTGAGAGATCCTTTAGTAGCTCTTTGTCTGCCTGGGTCTTAACTATCTTTAGTAATTTTGTATCATCTGCAAATTTTGCCACCTCACTGTTTACCCCCTTTTCCAGATCATTTATGAATATGTTGAATAGTACTGGTCCCAGAACAGACCCCTGGGGGACACCACTATTTACCTCTCTCCATTCTGAAAACTGACAATTTATACCTAGCCCTTGTTTCCTATCTTTTAGCCAGTTACCAGTCCATGAGAGCACCTTCCCTCTTATCCCGTGGCAACTCACTTTGCATAAAAGAGTGTGGACTCCCAGTACCCACTGCATTCAACACCCATCCTTCTACAGCTTAGCCCTGCTGAGGTACAGTACCCGCTGCACTGTACTCCAAAGGAGGAGGTTGGATATGATACCTGGACATGCACAAATCTTTAACCGTCCTGGGACCCCACCTCCTCCTGGGAGCCTCCCTTCCCCCATCCCCCTCAGTGCTGATGTTTGTTTGTTTTTGTTTGTCTCTCTCCTTCGGTTGTTGTTTTTTTAATAAAAGAATTGTTTTGGTTTGAAAGCAATCTTTATTCCATTAATTGAAAGCAGAGCCCTGCAAAGCAGCAGGCAATTTTCTTACACCTTCATAGTGCATAATTTGCACCAATCACAATCACCTACTAGCATTACAAGCACTGCAATCCTGAGAACAGCAACATATATTAGTGGCTTTCAGCTTCAAATTGCAGCCTCAAGGCATCCCTGATCCTGGTCCCCCCGCTGCGCCCCTCTAATAGCCCTGGTCTCTGGCTGTTCAAATTCAGCCTCCAAGCACTAAGCCTTAATGGTCCATCCCTGAGCGAAGCTTTCACCCTTCCCTTCACAAATATTGTGGCATGTACAGCACACAGCTATAAGAATAGGATTGTCGTCATCGGCCAGTTCCAGCCTTCCATATAGGCAGCGCCAGCGGGCCTTTAAACAGCAAAAAGCACACGCAATAGTCATTCTGCACTTGCTCAGCCTGTTGTTGAACCGCTCCTTGCTGCTGTCAAAGTTCCCTGAGTATGGCTTCATAAGCCACGGCATTAAGAGATAGGCAGGGTCTCCCAGGATCACAATGGGCATTTCAACTTCTCCTATGGTGATCTTCTGGTCCAAGAAGAAAATCCCTCTTTGCAGCTTCCTGAACAGGCCAATGTTCCGAAAGATGCATGCGTTATGCACCTTTCCAGACCAGCCTGCGTTAATGTCCATGAAATGCCCCCAGTGATCCACAAGTGCCGAATACCGCTGCAAGTGCCTTAAGTGTGAACACGCTATTGTGCAGGCAGCTGACAGTGTGAACACACAACAGCGGTTTTCCTTCAGCACTCTCTGAGCGGTTCTGTAAACTGCCAGCATTGTAACTCTGCCAGTGTAGACATACAATTAGTACATGATATGACTGCGGGTATCATGTAGGTTAGCAAGAGGAACACATGATTCATTACCAGTCTGCAAAGCACTACTGCAATTATTGCTGGTGTCTATGTGACATATGGCCAGCTTAATAATTCAAACTGAAATAGCACAACCCAACTCTCAGTCCTCCTGACACAAATCGATCCTGGGGCACTTTTTAAAGATTATACTACCCATTTTACTAATGTATAACCACAGCAGAGAGAAAAATAAAAACAGCAACTTGCAAGGTATTGGGTGTATAGTCAAACTGATGCATACTTGAAAATGCACATTTGCAAGCTAAGAGTATTTCTAAAGAGTCAAAGAGAATTATGCATGTAATGCATATTCAACAGGGAAGCTAATCCCTGAGTGCAACACTAAATGACTACTTTAGCCTGAGTCATAAGAAAACAGAAAACTCAAACGTACTGGGGATCTGGGCAAAGATTTAATAAAATAGTCTTGTGGGGGGTATGTTTTTTGTTTGTTTTCATTTTTGAACAGCTCTGTCACTCTGAAGTAATTTTTTTAAACTTTTATATAAACTTCATTAAATTTGTATCGGGGTAGCACAATATGACCTCAACTGTGGCTCAAGACCCCATTGTGCTAGGAGCTGTACAAATACATAACAGATGGTAACCTCAAAGAGACAACAGGTGTATATTAGAGACACAAGGTGAGTGAGGGAATATGTTTATTGGACCAACTTCTGTTGGTGAAAAATCTCTGTAAGCTTGAAACCTTGCCTCTTTCACCAATAGAAGTTGGTCCAATAAAACATATTACCTCACGCAACTTGTCTCTCTAATATCTGGAATCAACACTGCTGTAATAACACTGCAAAGAACAGTGGATATGACAGACAGGGCGAGCATGACCAGCTAAAATGAGGCAGGCAATACCGGTACGCCTGATAGACATTGGTCACAGCAAACCAGCTGCTTAACATATAATCCTAGAAACATTAGTGTAACTTCAATTAGTGAAAACTAACTATTCTAAAAAACTTTACAAGTTCTCATTAAGGCTATTAGAAAACAATAAGGTTATAGAATTGCCTAGAAACCAAGAGAGGAAGGGAGACGGTATCATTGGTAATTAGAGAGAGGAATGTGGTTAGTGGGTGAAATCAACTGTCTTAAGGAGTTGACTAGAATGGTGTGAATTGTTAGGAGACTTGTTTTGCTACAATCTAGAAACTTCTGGAAGGTAAGCACAGCCTGCAATACCAGTTCCACACAGAACTGGCTAGCTCATCTTATTTTTTAGTCTTTGAGGTGTTGAAGTCACAGTGTGGTTGTTTCTCATTCTAATGGGAGCAAATGTGAAATATGCTGATCAATACTGAAAACGGGTGTATAGAACCACCAGACAGAGAAGGTGAATACCACTCAGCATCAGCATTTCAATTCCTTTCATCAGATCTCTTTTTATTGATTCCTATACAAAGGCAAGCCCCTCTGAACAACGGGTCCTAATTGCCAGAGATCTTTCCGGGGAAAGGAGAAAGGACACACTTCCCCTCGCCCAGTAGCCACTGCCAGAGCCATTTCCCCTTCACTTTATCTGTCCACCCAATTACTCAGGGGTCTGAGTTAACCCCACATGCACTGGAGCTTGCAAAGCTCCCTTCTACCTTGTCAGAAGGTGATTAATTCATAGTGATTACCCAGCGTTAGTGTATGAGTTTCTCCCTCTGACCTGATGTGCCTAACATTAAAGGAAGAGGTAGGAAACAAGGTACTGAATGGACTAAAATACTTAGAACAGTGAATAAGTATTCTAATGTAAAGATAAACATTACCAAAAGTAGCAAGATGGAAAGGGCTCATGCTCCTCTCAGAGAGTGCAAGTATAAATTGATTTTCAGTTCTTTAAGGTCAAATATCGCCTTGACTGAAACTATGTATTCTGAACAGGACACTGATGAAACTGCTGATTCTGAAATCAAAGTATTTTCTTCTTCCATGTTATTCTTGAAATGTAATCACAGAGAACATCCATGCAGGCTTTCCAGCAGTTTTTCCAACCTTGGCTTCATTCAGGAGCAGTATCTGTTCATCATTGATACCCAAAAAATTACAAAGATCAATTGGTAATTATACCATAGAAATGGAAAATCAAAGACTGAACTTGACAAGAAAGTTCCACTTTTTTTTTTGGCTAAAAACCTTCACCCTTTCAATAGAGCATCAAATGAGTAATCCAAAGAAATAACGGAGGCACTTTGCTATGGATATGCACCTCCCTACAGTTTTCAAATGTGAAGGTCCACTCCAAGTGAAGAAACACGTGAAAAGTTAAAAGAAGAGCTAAAAAACCTACAATGTTATTAATGTAAGATGGTTGGCTAAAGACGAAAAATGACCCATTCATGGCTCCAAATATCCATACAGGGAAAGGGTCTGGGATAATTGCAACTGAAGAGGTTACCTTTTTTTCCATTGTACTTTCCCCCATATTCTTAATGTCCTCTTCAGCACCCTGGACACAATATTCTGCTGTTTATTTTTCAAAAGTGAAATCAACAGCACCTACCACATCAGAAAAGAAAATATTAGACCTGATCTAGCAAGATCCGACAAGGACACAATTGCAGAGCTAACTCCACCTTTTAACCTTCTCCAGTCTCTCTGAGTGTACACTCTCAGGTGTCAGGCCTTGGGCCTTCACCTCTTGGGAGTGGAACCCTAGGATTCTCCCACACTCCAGGCCATGGGCTACAGTAACCTATGAACCTACGCTGCTTGCCCAGCAGATCCAATTGAGTTCGGTATTTGCAGTTCTTCCCTTCAGGAGCTTGTGCCCAATGGTGAAAACAGTGGCCAGACAGCCTTCTGAAATCAAACTACTGTTTAATCTTAACAGTAGGAACAAATAATGTAAAAAATAAAGGTTTTTTAAACCAGTCTATATAGGGTATCTTACCTGGAGACTTGCCATCCTTTGGCAGATGCCTTAGGTAGACCTCCCTTTACTGTCTCTCCCAAACAGCTGCTCCCTCCCTAGAAAGGGAATCACTTATCCACCCCCCTCTCCCCCCGAGGGTCCTTTGTCTCCGGTTCACAGACTCTTTTGGGTCTTCTGTGTTTACAAACCAGGACTCCAATACCACTTGAAAAGCATGTCCAATGAATTCAGTGGGGGGCTGGAGGTAGGACATCAAGTGCATTGTCTCTTAAGTGTTGGCAAGTGGATGGCTATCTGAAGCCATTGTACCCTTTCCTGTCTAAGTGCAGGCATCCTCTTCTTGAATTAACCCCATCTTTTCATACAGTAAACAAACAGAACATATGGTATTCATAAATTTAAGAAGGTGAGTACTCCCAAGGTCACAGCCGGTTGAAGTTATACATGCGGTTAACTACATGGTGATTCAGGGATGTTGTGTCCAAGGTGCTGAAGATGCCACCCAAGAGTTCAGGGAATGTATTAGGAGGTCTCCGCTATTTGATCAAATATTGAAAATGAAGTGAAAGAGACAAGAACTCCAACTGCAAGTCACCTTAAGCTTCTGACTTGCAGATATTCAGCACATTAAACTTCATCAAGAAAACTAACACCCCATAGTCCTACATTATGTTCTTTCTAACCACCTTTGACCTCATAGCTGGTTGATTGAAAGAGGAAGAATGATGTCCCAGCTTCCCAGTTACATTCTACGGAAGATGAATGCAAATGTAGCAACACAACTACCATCAATATTGTAATCAACCAGAAACAAGATGGGCAATTTTTGTTTTTAAAACAGGTTTGGCAGCTTTCAGGCTTGCTGCTGCATTACATCAAAACAATACATGCGAGGCACTTGTTCACCTCACAACTAACCTGGCCAGTCTCCTATTCTTTCTCCCTCTCCAACATTCTCCTCAAAATATTCAAACCACAGTTAAGGAATTTTAGATGTTTAAAATCATGGAATCTCACATTTAAAGTGACAGTGACAATTTTAAAAAGTCCTTTCTGTCTGAAAGTGTTTTGCCCAATATTGTTACGAGAACTGAAAGATTATTTTCCCTATTTTTTCCAATTTGTTTACTTTGTGTTTTTGATAGCACTTTTTGCGTGGTCATTTCCGCTGTCTCTCTCGTAGTAGAGAATCAGTTTCCCTTGCTGTTTGTGAGTCTTTTCACATGACACTGGAAAGATCATATAATAAAAAGGAAAATTTGTCAAACTATGAAGTTGGCAGGGAGTTCAGGAGCAGTGAAGCTAATTTTAAACTCAATTTTGGAAACAAATGATTTAAGTCTCTTTTCTGAGATTTCATCAGCATGGTAGCAGCCTTAAAAAAGCAATTAACAACTTAGGTGTCAGTGATACCCAATATATTTTGGATGCTGCCTTCCCATTTGCAGTATGTATTTAATATAGACCTTAAAATCCTGGTCTGCAGCTGGCTAACCCAGCCTTGTAACCAGGTAGCTAATTAGCAATCCCATAGAGTTCAGACAAGTAGGAGACCTAATCACAATCTTAACACAGCCATAACCTCAATGTGACAAACAACAAAGGAGTCACAAATAGGCCCATTTTATAGTAAGGCCATGCCTCCCCTCCTATGCCATTTTTCTGCTTTTCTTTTTAACTTAATGTCTTCCAAGCATTGTAAAAACATAACAGGCTATATCATGATAAGAGGTTGACCAAACACAAATTGGTCTTTTTAAAGGAAACACAGATTTTGAAGAATATTTGTACAGAAATTTTGTGTATATTAGAATAAAATGAGTACCAAAAAAAATTGTATCGTTCTAACTATAGACATTAAAAAGTGTACAGGAAGGCAGGCTATTAATAGCCAAAATAAATTTTTCATATTTGAAGTGTTCCAAGGAGTTGTACTTTGACTAGGAATTCAAAAAAACTCTTTTAAAGATGAAATGCCCATTTTATAGTCCCAATAATAAGGCACTTCAGACTGTGCTGTTTAACACACACTTTCAATGTATTGGAAGCAATTGGCATCTAATGCTTCACTGCACATTTAAAGTTTGCAGTAGTGTTAAACCACAGTCATAAGAATCTTATTGCTTACTCATTTCATTTATATTTTATTATATTGTTGGTTTAACATTACAAAACACGTAACTTTAAGTAAACACTATGGACTACACTTGCACCTTGCAATCAGTGTTCCTTGAGTGACGGGATACTGGTCAGTTGCACTGCCCCAGAAGCAGAATAGGGACCACAATTTGCTCCCTGGTTCCCCCTGGCTCCAGAAAGGAGAAGTAATCTGCACCAGCACTTACCTTGGAGCAGTTTACTTCTTGCTCTTCACCAGCCTAGTTGGGCTGGCATGCACAATTTGGGGTGGGTAGGTGGGTGAAAGGGGGGGGGGGAAATGACAAGGAGTTGAGCTAAAGTCTTTTGGCTAGCAGCTCTCTTCTCTTTTGTTGTGACCAATGATATGGTAGCCTGCATAGGGTCCTTGCTCCCCTGAAAAAGTGCATAGGCCAGTTCACGATTGAGCCCTAAGGTGTTAAGTGCAGTAAGAAATGCATTTAAAAAGTCTGCGTTAATAAAATCACAGAAACTAAGGTTATATAAAGAAATAAGAATAGAGTATGGATATTTCAATGTCTTGAAGTATATCTCAATTATCTAAGCTTTTTAAAGAAAAGTAGATGTGACTTGAATACTGTTTATAAGAGCAGCAAACTTCTATACAGTAAGTGTTCTCTTTGTTAATCAGTTGCTAGCAGAACTCAAGGTTAAACTAAAAGGATACAATGTTTGACTTGTGTGTTTGGAATTTTGCTGTGTTTTGTGATAAGAAGCAAATGAAAGTAATTTCTCTGTAGGTTGTGCTTTGGTAACAAATAATTGCACTGTACGGCATAAAGGGGTACAGTATCTTCGTAACAAACAGCTTTTATACTAAAACCTTGACATACCACTTATCCTTCTTGAAATACATCCAAAGACAACTCTAAAGTTCACTTTACAAAGATTTAATGTACTGTGTACACTCATGCACAGTATGTTCATAATCCAAATTCAAACACAGGCTCACTAGAATCCTGGAGGCAGAACTAGACTCCTGATTCTTAAAAAAGGGGGAGAGGGAGAGAGAGATATATGGAAAGAATCTGGACATTTTTTATCCTTTTAAGAGTGCATCATTCGGCTCAGAATCATTTATTGTTGTAAAAAGAACAGGAGTACTTGCGGCACCTTAGAGACTAACAAATTTGTTAGTCTCTAAGGTGCCACAAGTACTCCTGTTCTTTTTGCGGATACAGACTAACACGGCTGCTACTCTGAAGCCATTTATTGTTGTAGTATACATAAATATAATGAATGATCTGGCCAAGCATCATCAGGACATCATTTATTTTTTTTCCTTTCTATATGTATAAGATGTGCCAGCCAACCACCTGCAGGTGCATTAACAAACAAAACATTAAAGGCTGATGGATAGAGTGCACTGCGTAGAGGACGATGTGCTTACATATGGGGTGAAGAAAAAAAAGTGTAATATATTTAATACATTCTCAAACCTGGCCCATCCAGGGAGCAGGTTCAACATGGAAACTGGATACTGTGGTAATACTGTAGCAACCAATATCCATGCTAGGGAAAGGGAAAATGTTTTTTTTTTTTTAAATAAAAATTAGATAGAGCTTTGCATTTTATTTTATCTTATCTACTTGCCAAGCAGCATTTAGGCATAATTGTTGTTTAAGTTGTCCCTCAGTCTGTGAGACTGTGTTTACAGCCACAGTTCCCCATACATTCACCACCACCTATTGCTAGTATTTTCCTTTCAGTAAGCAGTGGCTTTTAGCTGACTCCAAATAAGAGCCCCATCCTTCATCACTCTTATTGAAGTCAGTGGAAGATGTGGGTGTGTAAGGAATGCAGGGCTAAGCTCAAAGTATCTTTACTGGGAAGACAGCTGCAATTTCAGAGTTGCATCTTCGGTGTTTCTGTTTCTAAACTGCTATCTTCAGTGCACAAAAGAATATGGTTAAAGTTCTGGAGTTCCCTTCATCTGAAGTAGACTAATTCTTCTAGCCGGTATAAGATAGGAGAGGTTTATAGTCTGTATATATAACTTCAGGTAATAACATTGTAGCTCCTCGGAAAGGATCACTATTAAAATAAACAAAGATGTTTATACTTCTATATGATTTGCATTACCAAGAAAAAGACTTATTCAAGAGCCCCCAGCTCAATTCCTAGTAGAACAGTGCTTTCATGAACTCCTGTACCTACAGAGAGCCCCTCTAGTAGAATACAAATCAACAAAAGAAAATGAATGGAAGTTCAATAGATCTACAAAGAAACAGTATAAGCTTTACTTCTTTCTATAACTTAAATGCATTGAATGGATTGGGTGCTGACAATAAATAATTACAAGTTTTAGCTGTAAACCAAAAGCAGGAATTATAGCATACCTTAGAAGAATATAAATACACAAGATAATAAACACCCCAGTATTCCTGTTCAGCACAGAGTGATACCATACTTACACATGATTACACTGAGTGAAAACTCACTCTGCTGCCTAGAGAGGAGATGTTTATGTTTAGGCTTGGCAGAATTTGCTTTTTAAATTTCAACAATTAATATCAATTTTTTATTTTCAAGAATTGTCATTTTAAACTATTTTTTATTTTTACAGTTGCTGGAAATTAAAGGGGAGGGAGGAGTGGGGTTATAATTAGGGTAGCACTGACAGTAGGGCTGTGTGGGGCTCCTAGCACGGCCGAGGGATTTGAGTCACCCTGGTGCAAGGTTCAGGGGAGGCTGCAGTCCTGGCCCAGGGAACCAGAGACTCCCAGCCAGGACTGCAAGGAGAAGGATGAGCCCCCAGCCGCAGGGTGCTGCTGAACAGCTCCTGCCCTGCGACAGCTCCCATACTCCTGACTGGAGAGTGAGTGAGCAGGACTGTGGCAGAGGAGCTGCTTGGGGCTCCCTGCAAGGTCCTGCAGCCAGTGACACTCGATCATTCCAGGCGCAAAGCATGGGGAAGGCTGCTGTCCCGGTGGGGCAGACCAGAGATCCCTGGCCAGGGCCACGAAGAGGACTGCTCCCAGGTTGCAGGGGAGGCCACCCCACTGCTGAATGGCTCCTTCCTCCACAGCCAAGGGTTCATCATTCTCTTCCCATTCCTGGCTGGAGGCCTATGCTCTGTCCCGCCAGGACAACAGCCTCTCCCCACACCTTGTACAGGGATCGGGTGCCACCAGCCCTGCGGCAGCCCAGTGAACCCTCCGCAGCCCTGCAGTCACAGGAGAGGGGGAGCAGGTCTGTGACAGCAGGGCTGCAGTGGGTTTGCTGGGCTGGTGACACCTGGCCCCTGCCGATGTAAAGGGTGGGGGGAAAGGCTGCACTCCCGCTGGCTGTTACTGATCTATTTCCCCCTGTCAATTTCAGTGTGTCAGTTGAAGTCAACATTTACACACATCTCTCAATTTAAACAATCCTCCCAAGCCTCTTTATGTTCTATGCAGAGTTACAGAATTAACAACTAGTTTGATAAAAGCAACAAGCTTAATTATAGGGGGAAGTACTATCTTGAAAACAAGTTTTGACAAAAACAACTGTTCAGTGTAATCACTCTGCAATGCCTACAGTAGTCCAAGAGAGCAAGAGTCAATTTATATGTTAATTATTTTGAAGTAACAATGAGTTAGAGTTCTTAGTACTTCCCTCGCTCCAAAAGTGCCCGCCTACTGTGTGCACAGATATACAGAAAAGACTACAGGTCCCCCCCACCCCACCCAATTCTTGTGACCTCTTATGCCAATAGGAAGTGTCAGGAGCTAGTAGGCATCCAGAAAACAGCAGTGATCACAGGAGACAGAAACACAGATGCCCTTCCACAACGGTCATATAATAACTGGCACATTTATCTGAAGAATCCCTGCCTCATTTGTCACACACCTTCCAACTTCAGCAGTGAAAGAGGCAGGGGCATAGAGACTCAGTCAGGGATCCAGAGGGTCATGCAGTGTGGAAGTTGAATGGCATATCATAAATAAGGCAAGGGAGCCCATATTAAATAGTGAGAATAATACCTGACAGTTGCTTCATTCACTGTGCACCATCCAACTGCAAACTGAAAAGAGACAGGTCCAGGGGAGATTTATGAAGTGGGGGGGTAGAGAGGAGAAGAACTATGGCAGGGAAAGTGTTACGGCTGGCTGCCTGTACAACTTTCACTTTGGCATATCCCGACCTCTGAGTGCTTCACTTAGCAATGCTAACTTTCTTTCAATGTCATTTTTTCTTTAGAATATACAGGACATTTGCTGAACTAAAAGCTTGGACAGTATGGAAAGAGTTTACTACTGAAGTTGTTACCACCACCAAGTACTCTTTGGTATACAATGCTGTTCTCTGGGGGAGGGGGGGGGGGAGGGGGAGAAAGAGAGGTGGGGAAGGGAGAGATACAGTGCTAGCTGCCTGTTAACCTTATAAATCCTTTATTCATGTTGCACAATGAATACAATGCACCAGTGTATTTGGCTTTGCTTCTGGATCAGGAGCTGCTTTCAGCGAGAGAAGAAAAATGATGATGTATTTATTTTTCATTCATGCTTTTTATTTTCCCAGTGAAGTATTGAAAACCATGATTAACTAAACACACCGTATACAGTTGCTTACTGTACGGAAAATGCACAAATCCAATTAGCGTTACTCAGCTTAAGGAGGGTTTCACTGCCAGGTGATCAAAATATTAGCTTATGGAACTGTTTCTGACAAGTGATACATGGCAAATGCCTATCAATCTTCCTTCCTCTCCCTCCCCCACTCTTACCTATGAATCTTTCTTCCTCCCACACTCTGAAAAACTACAAGATATATTAAATACGTGATCCTGCCTGAGTGAGGAGAATCTTACTTCTGACAAATTCGTAAGCATCTCCCCATCATACTGTCAGTGTAAAAGTTCACCCTACCTTGTTACTCTTGTCATATTCTTCTTTTAAAATCTTAATAAATGCTTCATGGAAATAAAAATTATTTGGGAATCACTACTCAGCTCAGGGGGAGGAGGGAAAATGTTGCCAAAATCCCCTTAGTTCCCATGGCAATACCAAGAGGCACACAAAGGGTGCATAGGAGTGTGTGGTAACCTCCTTCTCACAGGTTTTATTACTACGAAACCCAACACACACGCATTGAAAAGAAATTTTCAAGTTTTAAAGGAGATTAAGAAAAAGAAAATACATGTTTTATGAATGGCTATAAATCAATAGCATTTAATGTCTCGTAGCCTACACATCCTACAGTCAACCACTAATGACTAGAAAATCACCGTGAAAGAATTTCTAAAGCTAAATTAGTGGGGGTGTTAATTTTTCGTTGGGAGGGAGGAAAGCAGAGAATGGGAGCACTTAGCTTCAACTCAAAAAGCTGTAATAATAACCTCTCCACTGTTATGCATGGTAGCATATAAACAATGGACAATGCTCCAATAGAGCCAACTGTGCTAACTGGTGCTATTTAGTTTAATTATTGCACAGACATTCTTGAAAATTCAGTTTCAAATATCAGCTCTTAAGTGGGGAGACTACTTTTGGGCAGGACCAAAAGAATCATTGTAAAGGTTGGTAACTTCATTTTAACCCACTGTTAATACAGTGCTTATAAAAAGGCATGGCCTTTCCATAAAATGTATGAAAGCCTTTCAAATAACATCTAGGACCCAAAGATCAACCATAAGCAATAAAGGAGGAAGCTACAAACAGGCAATGCAAGAGGAGATGAAGACATGAAAAGATTTCTGCTGAGTTGGAAATACCCACAAACAGCATTGGTGAGGTAGCAACAGGCTGATTTGTATTGGCACGGGGGACATGAAAGGAGGAGAGGTCAGTGTCAAGGATAAGAAAGATTAAATAGTGGAGGCAAAGGAAAGGGGTGTCAAATAGGGAGTGTTTTTCTAGCATTAATTTTATAACCCTCATTAAAGATGTAAAGTTACAGAACATTGCAAAGTTACAAGAAAGCTTGCAATCAGTTCTACCACACATGATTAATTCCATGCCTGGCAGCTATTAGTTCACATAAGGTAACCATTTTCCCCACCAGCACCCTTAGTATGCCAGACTCAGCTTGCTCCAAGTCTTCAAATGTTTTCCAAAGCTCTCTTTCCATCCAAGGCAGAAATGTAGACACACCCTATAATTTCCTAACACCTGAATAACTCTGATCACTTTAAGCTTCAAAATGGAAGCATTGCAAGCTGTTAAAATATAACCGGTTAGTGTAAGAAAGCTACAACAGAAGCACTGGACACTCCTAAGAGACACAACATTGCAAGTACAGTATTAAGCATGTTGTCACCCTATTTGTACTACACTAGAATAGGGTAAGATCCTACATTACTGCACATTACAATCTCACATGCACCTTAAACCCATTTACTTTCTGGTTCACATGCACCAGCACAGCACTGACAATATCAGTGTCACCCCCAGCTCTTGAACCAGAAACTGTGTTTTCAGAAATATGTGAAAGCTATTTGTTTTTAAATCTGGGTAAGTTAAACGAATTATTTGGACACTATGTAGATATCTCCTTTTGTTTTGTGCATTTTCTGTTAATTTCTCACACACAACAGAAGTTTCTCACTCCCTTTTCCTAAAAAACAGTTTCTGTTGAACCACAGAATCTCCAATCTCACCCCGGATACCTTATTCCACAAGCCAGTCCTGGGCCTCAGACCACCACCACAGTTTTAAGCAACTTCACCTACACCCTAAAAATAAGGGTGCATCTATAATCACTGCACAATGTTAGCACTTACATTATACAAGAGAAGGGAAGACTGATCACCTGTTTGGGCCTCTTCAGCCTCACACACACACATCTGTGCATGCCATTCATGTGAGCATAGAGGAGAAAGAAAGGAGACACCTCTTGCACATGGCAGTGGAGTAAGTGAGGGAGGGAACGGGGAGACACTTCCTCTCCCACTGATTGTTCCAGGTCAGGAAGCATATACCGCCAACACTCTCCCACCCACAGCCCTCTCTCACACACACACCAATCTTGGTGTGAGGCAGAAAGTTATAACCCTCCTCGTCAAGTGTCCAGACACGCAAAAATAAGTAAAAAGTACTACCACCATTAGCAGGAATTGAATCCACTGTGTTTCACAGGATTACATGACTATCCTGCCATGGCACAGAGAGAAGTCACTGACAGCACAGAGGTCAACCACAGCAACAGTGTTCAATGCTATTACTGCATTGTCGTAGCCAAACCAGTAGCTGAGCAGCCCGCTGTTCTTATGATGGTCTCTGTATTATCATCACTTCCAAAATAATAGAATAGCTCCAGCCTCAGACCCAAAAGCCACTGAAGTTCTAGCTAGATTTTTCCATTCAGCTCCCAAATATCCACTCACCAATTATAAAATATATGATTGGTTATGCTTATTCTGTCATTGTTTTAGAGTATGTAAAAATACAAAAAAAAATATTTTCAGTTTCAAGTCTACTACTCAGTGCTTTGACTTGTAGAAATGGAGAATAAAGCATCAGAAGTCTTTTAAATAAATTGCAATCATTCACACTTTAGGCACCTAATTATGCTGAAAATGCAATTACACATTTAAACAGATGATAATGCCCCAGGGCTAGTCCAGTTGATTTGCTGCTTCTTTAGCAATATAGCTTCTTTGCTCTCAAACTTCTAAAAGCATTACAGTACATGCAAGTGTGGCTATTTACAAATGGTCTGAAATTGTCACCCACATGCACTTGGTGGCAGGTTAGTCTTTCCCATCTTATTAACTGCAACTAAAATATATATTTCATATACAGGCACTCACATACATTCCAATTGTAATTTCATAGTTTATATCAAACGCTTTGTTGGAGGGGGGTTAAATCACATGCAAACTTTACGTTCTGGTATTTGTAAATGCAAAAGAACATCAGCTAAAACCACAAAATGCATGTTATTTACACTTCAGCAAGGCTACTTATTAACAAACTTTTGAACTAGAGTTCTATTTCCATATTATGGGAAGGATACAATTACCTGTTTACATTCCATTTCTCATTCTATGTAACCATAGCATCAGATTAGTATGTTAGTCATAGGACACCATCCAACAACCGTTGGCACTATAGAGGCTGAAGTTCCACAGCCGCCCCAAAATAAAACAGAAGCTGCCACCATTACCCCTCCCCTACACAAGCCCCATTAATCCCTAGACTTGGTCTGCACATGCCTCCCACCAACGTGCCCCACTTCTCTGACCCTACTGGAACCACAAAACTACCTTAGCAGCTGGTCTAACCCCAGCAGATAACTCCAAAGGGTAGGTGAAGACAAGGAACAGGTTTCAGGCCCATTTTATTTTTAAATTTAAAACATAGCCATTTTGAGTTGGGGGTGGGAGATTCCACATACACAACCATTTGCTGGCTAATAGCATTTAAGACAACTCTTGTGTCAATTTCCGGCCTTATGTGAGCCCCCGCCCACCATTTCCCCTCTCCACCCCTCTTTGAAGAAGGTGAAGGAGGGCACCATTTCCACCAGCAAGAGAGGACTTCCTATACTACCCCTCACATCCCTATTGATTATGTCTAAACAGCAGCTGGAAGGATGCTTCCCAGCATGGGTAGACAGACATGCTAGCTCTGCCCAAGCTAGCACCTAAAAATAGCAGCATGACTGCAGTGGTACAGGAAGCAACTCAGGCTAGCCACCCAAGTACAATCCCACCTGGGTACTATTTCCCAGTGCTAGCTTGAGAAGAACTCATAGGTATCTACCCACGCTGGGAAGCACCCTCCCAGCTACTGGGTAGACATACCCTTTGTTGGCTTGGGTGAGAGGGAATTTCTGCCAAATATGGAGAAACAGGCCCAACAATTGACTTAAGATATAAAGCTTGGCATGGGCTTAGTCCTCTTAGATCCTCCCTTCCAGGCTATGGCTATATCTTGGCCAATGCTACCTGCATAACATCTTTAAGAGATGACCTTTCCTATCCATCCCCACAGCTAAAATTCCCATCCAGGCTCTCATCTTGATCACTGAATTCTCAGGCCTTGACAAATGCAGTCTTGCCCTGCTCATATCCATTCAGAATGCTGCTGCCAAGATCATTTCCTAGCCCATTGCTTTGACCATGTCACCTCTCTCCTTTCATCCCTCCACTGCCTCCCCCTTCTCTATCACACCAAATATAAGATGTTTGTCTTCACTTTCAAGGCTCTTCACAGTTAAACCCCATCTTGCCTATCATCTCTCATTTGCTACTGAGTTGTCAACAGTTGCCTGCAATCAGTCCATGATGCCAGCCTCCACTGCCCACTTGTTAAGTTTTCAAACAAGCATCTTCATGCTATCTCCCATGCCGTCCCTCATGATTGGGAGGAGCACCCCATCAAATCTGCATAACCAACTCATCCTCCTTAAAATTCTCCTCCACGATGATGCCTACAAAAAGCTTGACAACGAACAGCTAGGCTGCTGGTGTGCCGAGACCACTCCTAGCATGTGACCAGTATTGTTTCTTTGTTATCCCCATCTGACCAAATTAATCTGTTGCCTCTAGTCTTATATTTAGATTGTAGGCTCTTTGGGGCAGGGCCCATCTTTCATTCTGTGTTGTAGAGCGACTAGCACAGTGGAGTCCAAGGCTATGGCTATGGCTACTGTTACAGTAATACAAAGTAATACGCAATTATTACACAACAATTAAACACTCCAAAAAGAGGGTCTGGGGGATGAGACACATTAAATACTAACACATTATATTAAATTAGAATTGAGGTTGAGATTTTAAGCAACAAAACACAAGACATTTAAACTTTGTTTCCCCTAGTAACTTTACTCAGGCAATTTGTACCAGAAAGGAAATGTCTTATTTAAAAAGATACAAGGATGCTCTCAGGTTAAAAATTGTATAACTCTGTAAGCTGTTTGGGGAGACAATTTGTATAAAGTACAAGAGGTAAAGAATTGCTGAACAAAGAAAAAGTAGCTTGTTTCACAGTCAGTCATATTAACCATGGAAAGCAATATAACATTTACCCCTGTAAATAAAATCCTGAAACTAGGTCTTCCCTTTGTAAGTGAAATTGTGAGAGCTACAGTTTGTAAATTCCCCTAGGTGGTAGTTACCCATTAGAATTTCAGTTCCTGAGTCATCCTTCACTGTCCCAAAACACAGTGGAGAGTCACAGCTTAACTTCTTGTACTTTAGCAAGTTGGAACAAATACTGAAAACAAAAAGCGCTCTTTTTAAACTCAGAAGGATACACTAATTCCTAGACTACAGGCAGAAATACTGCATGAATGCACGATCTCTCTCTTGGGGACAGGCACCATTATTTAGAACTTCACTCATCAAAACATGACACACATCAATTATAGTTTCAAAGGCCATTTATTGACTTGCAAAAGAAATTCACTCCTAGTCTAATCCTTTGTTTCTTTACCATAAAAATACCTATCCTGGCACATACAAACTCAAGCCACCCAGAACACCCAAATTACAATGTTTTGGGTTTTTCGGAGCTACAGATTATAAAACTATGGACTATTTCTGTTGTAATTAACTGACTACTACTCTAGCAGGGTAGTTAAAGGTCAAACCTTAATTCAAGTGCCACTACTCACATTTAATAATGTTTTATAGGAGTATCTGGAAACTTGTCAGTTTTCAGAAGTTCCCCCCATCAATGTATTCATCTTTTTGTTGTGAAACTACAATATAAAAGTCAGAGGTAGTCAATTATTTTTTGTCAAGGTCCAAATTTCTTGGTCAAGATATAGTCAAGGTCCAGACTCCAGAGAATATAAAAAATAATAAGTAAATAAAAAGATTTCTGGTTCCGTTCAAAAGCATCTGTCAGTCCAGATTTCCCCTGTTGTCTGCCTACTGACTACCCGTGATATAAGTGAACCTGAGGGATGAGTGGAAAAAACAGAATCAGACTAAGTGTGACTGATGTTTCAAACAGCAATAGGCATTTTTTAAAATATGTCTAATTTACAGTTTTAATTTCACTCTCTAAAGAGAAAGTGATTCAAGAAATGTGATCTACTACAATTACTGGATTAACTAACAGCCTGTTTGGCCTATTTTTGCAAATTTCTTTAAATAATTGGTATGCATCTTTATACAGTAACAATTTTTTTTTTTAAATCACTCATATGTCCAGAATTGAATAGCTTACATGTTTGTTTATTTTTCTGTAGAGGTAAATGTTTTGAAAATGTGAACAGACTATTGAACACATGGTTTCCAAATAGTTAGTCCTTTAAAAGTTTAACAAGTACTGAGATTATATATAGATAAAATGGAACATCACAATTAAATGTCAATAGTTTCTACTGCTTACCAAACTCAAAACTTACTAAAATCCAAATCAAAACACAAACCTGGCACTTAACCACAATACTTTCGTTCATAGTAAACACTGCTGGATATATATGTTGAAAGCAAAATTATAAAAATTGTCTTTTTCAGTGCACAGCACCACTAAATAAAGAATAGGCACAGAAAGTTTAAGTGGTTAACTAGAGTGGCTTTGTACTGCTGCACTTATCTGGTAGAAAGGTAATACCTTGAAATATATCTCAGCATGCAAGATAAACTCAGTCAGGTACTGCAAATTTTACAATCTATTTATCATTGCTCAGGACAGGTTTGGCATTGTACAGAGATTTGTGCAATTTAAGGAATGGCAAATGCATTAAAGTTTATCCATTATATCAGAAGGAAGAGCCTGGTACAGGGAATCCTTCATTGAACCTGGATGGAGATAAGAGAACAATGATGTTGAGAGAGGTGGTTGTGCCTAAATTATATCAAGGAACTGGTGTACTACTTGAACTTCTGACCCCAAGTGCTAAAGAGAAAGATCATGAATTGCTGATTAAAACACCGGAATATAACTGATTTGGATATTTATTCAAAGCACAGTTGAAGAATGTGTAAACTTGAGGGAAAACTAAGGACAAAAAGAACGGGTCAACAAGGAAGAGAACAGTGGGCTATCTTAACCCACCTCACTCACAATTCAGGATCAGCACCATTCCAGCTGCCTTTCCTCTCACGTACTGAGTCTCACTTTCTCACACACAAACACGCACATTTTGGCTTTATCTACACTAGGATTTTTGACCCAGAATTTCCTACCATTGCTACCTCTAGTGAGCGCCACTGGCAGGAGCAACGACGAGTGTACCTGTAGGAAAGAGTCACCAAAGAGTGCCAGCTTTTCAAGAACCACGTCCTGCAGACCTGCTCTGTGTAGGGTTTGACGACACCGTGTTTAAAACACCAGTGGTGCATGCCTGGAGACTTGTCTATTATAGTGCACTTAGTGTATTGGGGGGAAGAAGCTTGCGGAGTTTAGGCACAACCTTCACCCTCCTGGCAAGCAGGAGCCAAGGCACCGGCGAGCCCAGCTGCACTTACCCAGGCACTTGATGCGGAAGCCGGCGGGCGGCTTGAGGGAGCGGCGCGTCCAGCCCTCCCGCAGCACCTCCAGGTGCTCCTCCTTGCCCTGGATCAGCAGCACCTGCTCGTCCAGCCAGCCCAGGAAGAAGGTCTCGGCCACGGCCGCCGTCACGCGCGGGTTCCAGAAGTGCTGCATGTTCTCCTGCTTGAAGTCCGCGAAGATCTCATAGCCGATGTGGTGGCGCCCGAGCTGGGGCGGCTCATCGCCAGGCGGCTCCTCCGGCGGCTGCCGCCGCTCTCCGTCCTCCCGCCCCTCCTCCGCCTCCAGCGCAGCCCCGGGGCTCAGGACGATGGCCAGGGAGTGCGGGGCGATCTGCAGAAACTTCTCCGCCTTCCGAGGCATCGCTACGGGACGCCGCAGCCTCTGCACGAAAGAGACACCCGCCGAGCCCCCATCAAGGCAGGGCTGAGCTGGCCGTAGTCCCCCCGCCTGCACCGGCCGGGCTGCCCCTGGCGCTGCCCCTCTCCCCAGCACAGGCCTAGGCTGCCTCCTGTCCCGTCCGACCCCCGCTGCACGCGTGCGCCCCGCCCGCCTGCCGCCCCAGGAGGGGCAACGCGGTGTTAGGCACAGGCTCCTCCTGCACAACCTGCCGCCCCCTCCCCACCCAGCCTCGTGCTCTGCAGCGAGCCAGCTCCCGCGGGGCGGGTTGGGCTGTTGAGCCCTGTAGACGCACGTTACCTCCTGTTGCAAGCTCCTCTCCCAGCTCCAGGCATGCTCTACCGTGTCTCCAGAGAGGGCATCTCAGGACGCCGAGCTCCCTGCTCCGGTATCCCGGTGAGGGGCAGGTAGCAGGGTCCCGGCTGAGGGACGGGCTGCAAAGCGGCTGGAGCTCACACGGGGAAATTAACCCTCCCTAAGAGGAGACACCAAGGGTGGGGGATCGTGCCTGAACTAAACAGCGATCGCTCAGGCAGGGCTGCCCTGAGGTTTGCTAAGGGAGGAGGGATAAAAGTGTAGCCGCCAGAGCCTGCCTCCCTGGGCGTCTCTATTAATGATCTTTGCTCCTCCTCCCACCCCTTAGTTCTACTTAACCTGTATCTAGTACGCCCTTAGCCCCAGGGCCCACGAAACTTAGTGCTATCTCTTTCTTGGTAGGACAAGCTGTACACGTGTGTTGCCAAAGCTACAAATGTGGTGTTAAAAACAAAATTCCTTACATCAGGGTGGGCAGACGATGGCCCGGGGGCCATATCCTGCCCTTCATATGTTTTAATCCAGCCCTTGACCTCCCGCCGGGGAGCCGGTCCAGGGTTTGTCCTGCTCTTTGTGACTCCCGGAAGCAGCGGCATGTCCCCCTCCTGCTCCTACACGTAGGGGCAGCCAGGGGGTTCCACAAACTGCCAGCACTCCAAACGCTGGCCCTGCAGCTTCCATTGGCCTTGAACCTCATTTCTGGCCCCACCCCAGAGCTGTCACCCCAACCCCCATTTTCATGGGCATTAATTGCCAGCCATACAATTTCCATACCCACCAAATTCATCCCAATGAGTCTAAAATTAATTGTAAGCATCCTTTCTCTGATAGTTATATCTGGTCTACACTGGCCAAATGTATTTAAACTATATTAGCATGAACTGGATTGAAGCCTGTACAGCTATCATGTTGTCTTCTATGTCACTTTCAGCAATCCTGAATTAATTTTTGTCCCTGGGTTTTGGAGATGGCCCTGTAAGAAACCAAATAAATTATTTGTTGTAATCTATTTAATTTCCATCAATTAAAGTGCAATCTTCTTTTCTATTTGCAGTAGCTCTTTCCCAGTGGCTTAATATTTAATCTTATATCAGTGTTTCCAAATTGAAGGGGCTCCCTCAGCAGTGCAGAACTATTTCAGGGGGACAGGCAACAGAAGAGACATCAAGATGGTTACATAAACTGAAGGACCCAGAACTATCTCTGCAAACACTGCAAACTTGCTAGGTAGCTCCTTAAAAGTCACCCACTTCCCTTGTTCACCTAACAAGACTGCAATTAAAATTTTCAAATATGCAAAGTGACTTAGTAGCCTATGTGAAAATGGGAGTTAGGTGCCTCAATACCTTTGAGGTTCAGGGCCTTAGGAGCTTAAATCCTATTGATTTTCAATGAGACTCCAAAGTGCCTAATTCACTTTTGAAAACAGCACTTAGATTCCTAGGTCAGTTAGGTGGTTTTGAAAATTTTATCCTACATCTTGCCCCCATTGTGGCCTCAGGGTAGATGCCTGAGAGAGCAGCTAACATAATTCAAGGTGGAGGGCCAGGTAACAACTTACCAGCCCACCCAAGATTCACATCTCTGCTCCCAAGGCACTCAGGTTATCCTTGGGTGTACCAAATGGATGGCCCGTGCCCCAGCAGCCCATAGCCTTTTGGAGAATGGGGGAATGAAGGAGACAATTATCAAGTGATCTATCCCTTGTCGCCCATTCCGAGCTTCTGGCAAACAGAGGCTAGGGACACTTCAAAGCATGGTTTTGCATTCCTGCCCATCCTGGCTAATACCCATTGATGGACTTATCCATCATGAACTTATCTAGGTCTTTTCTGAACCTGTTATAGTCTTGGTATTTACAACCTCCTTTGGCAAAGAGTTCCACAGGTTAACTATACATTGTGTGAAGAAATACTTCCTTTTGTTTGTTTTAAACCTGCTGACTATTCATTTCATTTGGTGACCCCTAGTTCTTGTATTATAAGGAGTAAATAACACTACCTCATTTACTTTCTCCACACCAGTCATAGTTTTATATACCTCTATCATATCGCCACTTAGTCATCTCTTTTCCAAGCTGAAAAGTCCCAGTCTTATTAATCTCTCCTCATATGGAAGCTGTTCCATACCCTTAATCATTTAACCTTTTCCAATTCCGATATATCTTTTTTGAGATGGGGCAGCCAGATCTGCATGCAGTATTCAAGGTGTGAGCATATCATGGATTTATATAGAGGCAATATGATATTTTCTGTCTTATCATCTATCCCTTTTCTAATGATTCCCAAAATTTTGTTAGCTTTGACTGCCGCTGCACATTGAGTGGATGTTTTCAGAGAAATATCCACAATAACTCCAAGATCTCTTTCTTGAATGGTAACAGCTAATTTAGACCCCATCATTTTATATGTATAGTTAGGATTATGTTTTCCAGTGGGCATTACTTTGCATTTATCAACATTGATTTTCATATGCCATTTTGCTGCCCAGTCACCCAGTTTTGTGAGATTCCTTTGTAACAGTTCGCAGTCTGCTTTGGACTGAATTATCTTGAGTAGTTTTGTATCATCTGCAAATTTTGCCACCTCACTGTTTACCCCTTTTTCCAGATAATTTATGAATATGTTGAACAGTACTGATCCCAGTACAGACTGCTGGGGGATACCACTATTTACCTCTCTCCATTCTGAAAACTGACCATTTATTCCTACCCTTTGTTTCCTATCTTTTAATAAGTTACTGTTCCACGGGAAGACCTTTCCTCTTATCCCATGACAGCTTACTTTACTTAAGAGCCTTTAGTGAGGGATCTTGTCAAAAGCTTTCTGAAAATCTAAGTACTCTATATCCACTGGATCACCTGTGCCCACATGCTTGTTGACACTCTCAAAGAATTCTAGTATATTGGTGGGGTATGATTTCCCTTTACAAAAACCAAGTTGACTCTTCCCCAATTAATTGTGATCATCTATGTGTCTGATAATTCTGTTCTTTATTATAGTTTCAACCAATTTTCCTGGTACTGAAGTTAGGCTTACCAGCCTGTATTTGCCAGGATCACCTCTGGAACCTTTAAAAAAAATTGGCATGACATTAGCTATTCTCCAGCCATCTGGTATAGAAGCTGATTTAAATTATGAGTTACCTACCACAGTTAATAGTTCTGTGTTTTCATATCTGAGTTCCTTCAGAACTCTTGGGTGAATACCATCTGGTCTTGGTGACTTATTACTGTTTAATTTATCAGTTTGTTCCAAAACCTAATCTGTAATGACACCTCATTCTGGGACAGTTCCTCTGATTTGTCACCTAAAGGGAGATTCCTCAGGTTTGGGAATCTCCCTCACATCCTCAGCCATGAAGACGAATGCAAAGAATTCATTTAATTTCACCGCAAATGGCCTTATCTTCCTTTAGTGCTCCTTTAGCATCTCGATCGTCCAGTGGCCCCACTGGTTGTTTAGCAGGCTTCCTGCTTCTGATGTACTAAAAAAAAATTTTGCTATTACTTTTTGAGTCTTTAGCCAGCTGTTCTTCAAATTTTTTTGGCCTTTCTAATTATATTTTTACACTTCACTTGCCAGAGTTTATGCTCCTCTTTATTTTCTTCAAGAGGATTTAACTTCCAATTTTTAAAGGATGCCTTTTTGCTTCTAACTGCTTCTTTTACTTTGTTGTCTAACCACAGTGGCACTTTTTTGATTCTCTTACTATATTTTTTAATTTGGGGTATACATTAAAATTGAGCCTTTATTATGGTGTCTTTAAAAAGTTTCCATGCACCTTGCAGGGATTTCACTTTTGGCGCTGTACCTTTTAATTTCTGTTTAACTAACTTCCTCATTTTTGTGTAGTTTCCCTTTCTGAAATTAAATGCTACTGTGGCCTGGTCTACACTATGACTTTTTAATTCGGATTTAGCAGCGTTAAATCGAATTAACCCTGCACTCGTCCACACAACGAAGCCATTTATTTCAAAATAAAGGGCTCTTAAAATCGATTTCTGTACTCCACCCCGACGAGCGAAATAGCGCCAAAATCGATTTTGTCATTTTGAATTAGGGTTAGTGTGGCCGCAATTTGATGGTATTGGCCTCCGGGAGCTATCCCACAGTGCACCATTGTGACCGCTCTGGACAGCAATCTGAACTCGGATGCACTGGCCAGGTAGACAGGAAAAGCCCCATGAACATTTGAATTTAATTTCCTGTTTGCCCAGCGTGGAGAGCTCATCAGCACAGGTAAACATGCAGGCCGATAATCAAAAAAGAGTACCAGCATGGACCGTACAGGAGGTACTGGATCTGATCGCTATGTGGGGAGAGGATTCAGTGCTAGCAGAACTTCGTTCAAAAAGACGAAATGCCAAAACTTTTGAAAAAATCTCCAAGGGTATGATGGAGAGAGGCCACAATAGGGACTCAGATCAGTGCCGCATGAAAGTCAAGGAGCTCAGACAAGCCTATCAAAAAACAAAGGAGGCAAACGGTCGCTCCGGGTCAGAGCCGCGGACATGCTGCTTCTACGCCGAGCTGCATGCAGTTCTAGGGGGGGCCGCCACCAGTTCCCCACCTCTGACTGTGGATTCCGAGGCGGGGATAATCTCATCAGCTACACCTGAGGATTCTGCGGACGGGGAAGAGGAGGAGGAGGAGGACGAGCTTGCAGAGAGCACCCAGCACTCCGTTCTCCCCAACAGCCAGGATCTTTTTCTCAGCCTCACTGAAGTACCCTCCCAATCCTCCCAACCCAGTATCCAAGACCATAACCCCATGGAAGGGACCTCAGGTGAGTTTACCTTTTAAAATATAAAACTTGTTTTAAAAGCAACGGTTTTTAATGATTACTTTGCCCTGAGGACTTGGGATGCATTCGCAGCCAGTACAGCTACTGGAAAAGTCTGTTAACGTGTCTGGGGAAGGAGTGAAAATCCTCCAGGGACATCTCCATGAAGCTCTCCTGGAGGTACTCCAAAAGCCTTGCCACAAGGTTTCTGAGCAGTGCAGCCTTATTCCCTCCTCCATGGTAGGACACTTGACCGCGCCATGCTTGCAGCAAGTAATCTGGTATCATTGCATGACAAAGCCTGGCAGCGTATGGTCCTGGTGTTTGCTGGCATTCAAGCAACATCAGTTCTTTATCTTGCTGTGTAATCCTCAGGAGAGTGATATCGCTCATGGTAACCTGGTTGAAATACGGGAATTTAATTAAGGGGACAGAGGTGGCCGTTCCTACTGGGCTGTTTGCCTGTGGCTGAAAAGAAATCCTTCCCTGCAGTTAGCCAAGCGCAGGGGTGGGGGGGAAATTGGCCCAGAGCTTTTCGTGTTTGGCTAGCAGGGATCTTCCCTGATACCAGCCATGTGGTGGGGGGAGGGATAAAGCGATCATCCAGAGAATTGGAGGGGGGGGGTGGTTAGTTTGTTTTCTGCTGCTGAAGGTTAACAGGAAAACCGCAGCATTCAACAGGCTTTGCTTGGTATGTGGGAAGGAGGGCGCAGAAGCCAAAAGACAGTGGCTTACCATGGTCGCATGCAAGCCGAATTCCGTTGCCCGGACCTGCGTCTGTGATCTCTAGCAGCAAAGCCACAAGCACTCAATATTAGGAGGGAAAATATGTCCTTGCATATTTTATCACATGAGCTATGTAATGTGAATAGTGTTGGTCACCGTGAAAGAGTATAAGCATTGTTTTGCAAAATGTATCTTTTTAAAAAATTCTCTCCTTTTTTCCCTCCCTCCAGCAGCTGCAAATTCTTCAAGCCTCCCTCCTCCGTCCCGAAGGCTATCACAGACAAGGCGTCGGAAAAAGAAGACGCGAGACGAGATGTTCGCAGAAATCATGGAATCCACCCTCAGTGACAGAGCTCATCTGAATGAGTGGAAGGACACGGTTTCAAAGTATAGGAAAGAAGCCAGTGAACGTGAGGACAGGAGGGACCAACGTGAGGACAGGAGGGACCAACGTGAGGACAGGAGGGACGCTCAAGATGAGAGGTGGCAGCAGGAAGATCAGAGGAGGCAGGATGCAACGCTGGGGCTGCTGCGTGAGCAAACAGACATGTTCCGGCGTTTTTTAGTGGCCTTTTCCTTCCCGCCGATCCTCCTCCCAAACCCCACCCGGGTTCCCTCCCTCTTTTTATAATCTGTTAATAAAGAATAAATGATTTTTAAATGATAGTGACTTTATTTGGTTTGAAAGCAAGCTGGGGGAAGGGGGAGGGTGGGTTCCTTACAGAGAATGAGTCAATAAAGGGGGCGGATTTTCATGAAGGAGAAACAAACAGATATTTCACACTGTAGCCTGGCCAGTCATGAAACTGGTTTTCAAAGCTTCTCTGATGCACAGCGCTTCCTGGTGTGCTCTTCTAATCGCCCTGGTGTCTGGCTGCACATAATCAACAGCCAGGCGATTTGCCTCAGCCTCCCGCCATAAAGGTCTCCCCCTTACTTTCACAGAGATTGTGGAGCACACAGCAAGCAGAAATAACAATGGGGAGATTGGTTTGGCTGAGGTCTGAGCAAGTCAGTAGCGATCGCCAGCGACCTTTTAAATGGCCAAATGCACATTCTACCACCATTCTGCATTTGCTCAGCCTGTAGTTGAACAGCTCCTAGCTCCTGTCCAGGCTGCCTGTGTATGGCTTCATGAGCTGTGGCATTAAGGGGTAGGCTGGGTCCCCAAGAATAACTATTGGCATTTCAACATCCCCAACGGTTATTTTCTGGTCCGGAAAGTAAGTCCCTTGCTTCAGCCCTTTAAACAGAGTAGTGTTCCTGAAGACACGAGTGTCATGAACCCTTCCCGGCCAGCCCACGTTGATGTTGGTGAAACGTCTCTTGTGATCCACAAGTGCTTGCAGCGCCATTGAAAAGTACCCCTTGCGGTTTATGTACTGGGTACCCTGGTGCCCCGGTGCCAAGATAGGGATATGGGTTCCATCTATCGCCCCACCACAGTTAGGGAATCCCATTGCAGCAAAGCCATCCACTATGACCTGCACATTTCCCAGAGTCACTACCTTTCGTAGCAGCACCTGAGTGATTGCTTTGGCTACTTGCATCACAGCAGCCCCCAGAGTAGATTTGCCCACTCCAAATTGATTCCCGACTGACCGGTAGCTGTCTGGCGTTGCAAGCTTCCACAGGGCTATCGCCACTCGCTTCTCAACTGTGAGGGCTGCTCTCATCTTGGTATTCTGGCGTTTCAGGGCAGGGGACAGCAAGTCACAAAGTTCCATGAAAGTGCCCTTACGCATGCGAAAGTTCCGCAGCCACTGGGAATCATCCCACACCTGCAACACTATGCGGTCCCACCAGTCTGTGCTTGTTTCCCTTGCCCAGAATCGGCGTTCCATGGATAGAACCTGCCCCATTAACAACATGATCTCCAAAGCACCGGGGCCCGCGGTTTGAGAGAATTCTGTGTCCGTGTCCATGTCCATGTCCTCATCACGTTTGTCACTGCACTGCAGCTGCCCCCTCGTCTCGTTTTTCTGGTCCTGGCTCAGCATAAACTCCACGAGAACGCGCGAGGTGTTTACAATGTTCATGACTGCTGTCTTGAGCTGAGCGGGCTCCATGCTTGCCGTGGTATGGAGTCTGCAGTGTTCACCCAGGAAAAAAGGCGCGAAATGGTTGTCTGCTGTCCGTTGCTTTCATGCAGGGAGAAAGGGAGGGGTGAGGCTGTACCCAGAACCACCTGCAACAATGTTTTTTGTCCCATCAGGCACTGGGATCTCAACCCAGAATTCCAATGGGCGGGGGAGACTGCGGGAACTATGGGATAGCTATGGGATAGCTACCCACAGTGCAATGCTCCAGAAATCGACGTTAGCCCCGGTACATGGACGCACACCGCCGAATTAATGTGCTTAGTGTGGCCGCATACATTTGACTTTATACAATCTTTTTCCCAAATTCGAATTATATAAATTCGGATTAATCCCGTAGTGTAGACATACGCTCTGATGGGCTGCTTTGGTGTCTTTCTCCACCCCCGCCCTACCCCCGGGATTTTAAATTTAATTATATTATGGTCACTATTACCAAGCGGTTCAGCTAGATTCACCTCTTGGACCAGATCCTGTGCTCGTCTTAGAACTAAATCAAGAATTGCCTCTCCTCTGGTGGTTTCCAGTATGAGCTGCTCCAAGGAGCAGTCATTTAAAAAGTCAAGAAACTTTATCTCTGCATCCTGTCCTGAGATGATATGTATCCAGTCAATATGGGGATAATTGAAATCCCCCATTTTGTATTTTTATAGCATCTGTAATCTCCCTGAGCATTATCACAGTCACTATCACCAGCCTGGTCAGGTGGTCTGTAATATATCCCTGCTAGATTCTTATTATTCAAGCATGGAATTACTATCTATAGAGATTCTGTTGAACAGTTTGGTTCATTTAATATTTTTACTTCATTTGACTCTACGCTTTCTTTCACATATAGTGCCACTCCCCCATCAGTAGGACCTATTCTGTCCTTCCGATATATTTTGTACCCTATTATTACTGGGTCCCATTGATTATCCTCATTCCACCGAGTTTCTGCAATTCCTATTATATCAATATCCTCATTTAATACATGGCACTCAAGTTCCCCCATCTTAGTATTTAGACTTCTAGCATTTGTATATATGCATTTTAAAATATTGTCACTTTTTAGCTCTCTGCCATTACGTGATGTAATTGAATGGGACTCTTTCATTTGACTGTTTCTCATCAGATCCTACCTGTATATCATCATCTTCCATCCTTTCCTCCTTATTAGGATATAGAGAATCTCCATTAATAGATCCTCCCCTAAGGGATGTCTCTGTCTGAAGCACGTGCTCCTCCGCACCTGTTGGCTTTCTCGCAGCCCTTTGTTTAAAAACTGCTCTACAACCTTTTTAAATTTTGTGTGTCAGCAACCTGGTTCCATTTTGGTTTAGGAAGAGTCCATCCTTCCTGTATAGGCTCCCTCTTTCCCAAAAGATTCTCCAGTTCCTAATAAATCTAAACCCCTCCTCCCTACACCATCGCTCATGGAGACCCTGCAGTTCTAGCTGCCTAACTGGCCCTGCACACATAACTAGAAACATTTCAGAGAATGCTACCATGGAGATCCTGGACTTCAATCTCTTAGCTAGCAGCCTAAATTTGGCCACAGGGACCTCTCTCCTATCTGTCCCTGTGTCATTGGTACCTACATGTACCATGACCACTAGCTCCTCCTCAGCACTACACATAAGTCTGTCAAGATGTCTTGAGAGATCTATGACCGTTGCACCTGGCAGGCAAGTTTCCATGCGGTTCTCCTGGTCATCACAAACCCAGCTATTTATGTTTCTAATGATCAGACCCTCCATTACTGTTACTTGTCTCTTCCTAATAACTGGAATTCCCTCCCCCGGAGAAGTATCCTCAGTGTGAGAGGATACCATGACATCTTCTGGAAGGAGGGTCCCAACTATGGGATCATTTCCCTCTGCTCCTGTTTGATGTTCTCTTTCCCTGACAGTTTCATCCTCCTCAACAGCACAGAGGCTGTCAGACCGGGGGTGGGACCATTCTACTGTGTCCCAGAAAGTCTCATCTATGTACCTCTCTGTCTCGCTTAGCTCCTCCAGTTCAGCCACTGTGGTCTCCAAAGCTTATATGTGGTCTCTGAGGGCCAGGAGCTCCTTGCACTGAATGCACACATATGTTATCCCCCCATTAGGGAGGCAGTCATACATGCTGCATGCAGTGCAATAAACTAGATAGCCCCCACTCTTGTTGCTAGACTTCTGCCTGCATTCTCTTTCCCGTATTGTTGTTTTGTTTTTAGCAGGGGGTGTTTATTGCCTTACATTTAAAAAAATGTTAATGAAGTGTATCTAGCCCCACCCCCAAATTCCCTCACAAAACTCCAGTATTCACTAGCTCCTCTGGTCACTAAGAAGTGGGCTTTTTAAACCCCTATTCTCCCTGAGTACTCCCTGAGTAGTCCTGTCCCCTGGTTAAGGGTTGATGGGTGCTAAAGAGCTTGGAATCAAAGCCTCGTTAAGAAGCTCTCAGCCTTGCCTAGCAGCCCACTAGGCCCAGCACATGGTCCCCCAAACAATAACAGGCCACACTATATGCTTCAGTCAAGCAGCAAGCACACCACAAACTCAAACACACACACTAAAGACAACAAACTCACCCAAAGGGTCACGTAGTCACTCCTTCCTCATTTGGAGAACTCCATCGAAAAACTCCCTGCCCTGTTAGCTGCGTCTTCTATCATCCTGCCTCCTGTGATTGGAATACTCTCCTACATCCCATCTACAAAGCATCCTCCTCCTTCCTCATGAAAACCACTTTATCTCCAAGAATCCTTTCTCTATTAGTCCCCCTCATGATCTCTCTCTCCACCTTTACCTAATTGGCTGCTCTGTGCTGCTCCTGATTGGCTGCTCTGTGCAGCCTCTCTCTGATTGGCTGCCTCCTGCACAGTTTCCGTAGGCTGCTTTTAACCCCTTGTTTTATGTTCTTTCTTGTCTGGCTTATTCTGTAAGACCTTTCAGACAAGGAGGTGTCACAGTTCATGGCAATTGTACCTTTATTCCCCCTCTGTGGTCCCTCCAGGACACCCACTCTAGGCTCCCAGCTCCTCAGACATCACCACACTTGGGCAAAGACCCACATCTCTCTCCCTCCTGATCGGGGGTATTCCAGACTGCCTAGTTCCCCATTTACACTGAGATATCCCTTGCAAGCCAGACCGCCTAAAAGGGCTAACATCTGTGCTTCGCTTTCTCTTTGATGCTGTAATTGCCAGAAGTCACAACTTTTATTTTTAAAGTGAAAGCATTACTGAGAAAACATAAAAACGATAAAAGTTCCTATACTCATTTTAAAAGATCACCAGAGGTCACCCAGAAGTCTTATGGGGCCTCAGTAGGCCAAAGTCCTTCTAACTCTTCTCAGAAAAGATTGGTGCCCTGCTTGAACAGAAGGTCCTGTCCATTTGCTGGATCAGAAAGGAAGTCCTGAGTCAGTTTAAACTCAGGTTATGTAGCCAAAAGTCCTTTCTTGTCAATTGGTCTCTGGAGAATCCAATCTGAACTAGTTTATGCAAGTCCCTCCAGGTGGTGGCACTTCTCTGGAGGTGTTACAACCTGAGTAAGTTTGCTTTATCACCACCCACTATTCTTAATTAGCTGTGGTCATCCTCCCCATGAAATTACAAACAGTCCCTGGACCACAATGATACACACATTTAATACAATAAGATTTCCCATTGATATTGCAGGAAATTGCCAGACCTGTCACAGCAGGCGATAACACTGTGACATTACACTCCATATTCTTTATGAAAATATGCTTATGATATGGATATGACATAACTGAGATATGTTTTATGCAAGATGGGTCATGTGAGATATCATTGAAAAGATTATGATTTACTGAATATGATTATCCAATCTGTTTGCATGTATCATTTCTATATCTAAAGTTAGGAATATGGACTATGTAACAGTTACAACTGGATATGTATGTGGAAAACACCCACCAGAGAACAGACCATCAGTTTGCTGGACCATTAGGAAGAAACAACAAGACTGTGAAGATACTAATTTGTCTCCTTCCTGGGAGGCCAGGTGCTCTTGTCACCTGATACTAAACATTATCTTGGACTTCTTGTAACTTTCCACTAAAAGGGAGGGAGGGTCAAGTTTGGGAAACAAAAGATTCCCACCTTATGTAAATCTTATTTAAGGGTGGGGAGGAAGGCAAACAGGACTCTCCTCCATTGCCTACCCAAGAAAAGGACTGCTGAAAGAACCTGAGGGGACAAAGGAACTAACCTGAAGGGAAAGGCAGGGATGAGTCCAGACTGAGACAAGGGTCCAGTCTGTAAGAAGAAATAACTGGAACTCTGAGCTACAGAAACTCTGCATCCTGCCTAATTCAGTATTTAGGGTGAGATATTACATTTTGTAATTTGTTTCTTTAGTGAATCAAGCTTAGTTTGCGTGTTTTGTTTTATTTGCTTAGTAATCTGCTTTGTTCTGTTTGCTATCTTTTTAACCACTTAAAATCTGCCTTTTATAGTTCATAAACTTTGTTTTGTTTACTATTAAACCCAGTTTATGTAATTTCTAACTGTGGGGGTAAGAAGTTGTGCATCTCTTTCTTCACATTGAGGAAAAGGGCAAAATTTTACAAGTTTGTATTGTGCATATTTTTCTATACAGTGCAAAACAATGTACCTTTGGGTCTGCACTCCCAGGCAGGTGGGCACCTGAGTGCTGGACAAGTCCCTTAAGCTAACTCTTCCCAGAGCTGATCTCAGTATCTGTGTCTTTCTGCAGCTGGGTGTGGCCCTGCCTGTGTGTGTGCTAGAGGAGGCTTAAGAACCTGGCTCAGCAAGATGGGGTAAAAGAGGGCCCAGACTGGCAGAACAGGCAGGCTCAGCGGTATCCCAGTATATCAGGTGGCACCATAAAGGAGCAACCAGTCACAAACACATCTGTTATTCTATGTAGTACAGCACCATGAGTAGTATGTTTATGGTAATAAATAGTATTAAGAATGGTGACACAAAAGTTAGATATTTTGCACAATCAGACCTTGTTTTTTACCCATACAATTTATTTGAAAAAAAAAACTTTATGTATCTGTTTATTGCTCACTAATGAGATAGAAAAGATATGATAGGTGCTGATGATTACTAAGACCAGTTTAGACTGGTTTAATGCATTTATACACATATGTAAGAGAAAAATGTAGCAACAAGGCAAATGAAAAGATAATTGGCTGTAATTGGTCTAAAGGGATAATCTGGTTGAGTATAGTAACTCTGGCATGGGTAGAAGTATATAATCCTTTCAGGATCAGATCCAAGTCATATTAAAGTCATCGCAAAGATTCACATTTACCTCAGTGTGAAATGAATTAGACCCTTTGGCCCTGATTCAGAGCATATTGAAGTCAATGGAAAAATTCCAATTGACTTCAAGAACTTTTCATCAGGGCCTTGGAATTTTAAATTAAATACATTGTTTAGTCTCTTCTTTTTTTCTCCTCCTATCACTGATTGATTCTTTTTTTCCCTTCTTGCTCATTTTGTTTTATTTTCACTTGATTATTCTCTTCTGCTGTTAAAAACAGCATCTCCTTTCCTCACATTCACCATTTAACTCACTTCAGTGGACCTCTGTCAAATTCACTTAAATTTCTACAAATCTTGTGTAATTCATAAATATCTATGAAGTATTTAGGAGAAGTGAAGGTTTTCCTTGCTACTGGAGTGAAACCCCTCAAGATTTAGACAAGTCTCTTTGAAATGAGCCTGCTTCATATTGTATTTATTTCTTGTAGCTAAGAGCAGAAATCCAAACAAACCCAATAGAGCTTTATTCATAAGCAATTCTTGTTTGATCCAGAGCTTAGGTGTGTCAGATCTGTCTAGGGGCAAACAACTTAATTAGTTTTAAGAGTGAATGGGACATATTTATGAGTGCAATTGTCTGATGGGGTTGCTTGTGATGGTAAGGGGCAGGGCTCAGCAGCCCTGGAGCTCACTTCCAGTTTATATTTTATGTTCTTAAAAGCTCATGCTTCAGGGCTTAGGCAGCCACTTTCAGGGGAGGGAGGAGACTTATCTCCTTATTCTGAAGCAACTGAGATGGTCAGGTGGGACACTGGACAGGGCAGGACAGGGCTGAGTTTACACTGAGCATTCTCTCTCTCAGGTGCATGGCTGGCTGGTTCTTGCTCATATACTCAGGGTCTAACTGATCACCATATATGGGGTAGGGAAGAAATTTTCCAACAGGCCAGATTTCATAGATTCTAGGACTGGAAGGGACCTTGAGAGGTCATCGAGTCCAGTCCCCTGCCCTCATGGCAGGACCAAATACTGCCTAGACCATCCCTAATAGACATTTATCTAACCTACTCTTAAATATCTCCAGAGATGGAGATTCCACAACCTCCCTAAGTAATTTATTCCAGTGTTTAACCACCCTGACAGTTAGGAACATTTTCCTAATGTCCAACCTAAACCTCCCTTGCTGCAGTTGAAGCCTATTGCTTCTTGTTCTATCCTTAGAGGCTAAGATGAACAAGTTTTCTCCCTCTTCCTTATGACACCCTTTTAGATACCTGAAAACTGCTATCATGTCCCCTCTCAGTCTTCTCTTTTCCAAACTAAACAAGCCCAATTCTTTCAGCCTTCCTTCATATGTCATGTTCTCTAATCCAGTGGTTCCCAAACTTGTTCCACCGTTTGTACAGGGAAAGCCCCTGGCGGGCCGGGCCGGTTTGTGTACCTGCCGCGTCCGCAGGTTCGGCCGATCGCGGCTCCCAGTGGCTGCGGTTCGCTGCTCCAGGCCAATGGGAGCTGCTGGAACTGGTGCGGGATGAGGGACGGACTGGCGGCCGCTTCCAGCAGCTCCTATTGGCCTGGAGCCGCGATCGGCCGAACCTGCGGACACGGCAGGTACACAAACAGGCTCGGCCCGCCATGGGCTTTCCCTGTACAAGCGGTGGAACAAGTTTGGGAACCACTGCTCTAGACCTTTAATCATTCTTGTTGCTCTTCTCTGGACCCTCTCCAATTTCTCCACATCCTTCTTGAAATGCGGTGCCCAGAACTGGACACAATACTCCATAAATTTGGCAGTGACCTTGCGGGTTTTTGCCTTCCTCTGCACATGGAGTGCAGTCACTTGCCAGGGTTATTTCATTTAATCAATTCCTGCCAACTGCAGGGGTTTTGGGCACTGGTGTACCTTGGTTCCTCTCATCTTTCACTGTTGCACACACTAGGCTAGTCTCCTGTGGGCTGTAATACTTTGGTCTCATTTTGGTTGTTGGATTAAGTGTGCAAGTACTGGGTGCTATTGCTGGCCTGTGATATCCAGGAGGTCAGACTAGATGATCTGGTTGGCTTTTTCCTGGGCTTCAACTCTGTGATATAAATGTATTTTTCCTTTCAATGGAATGGCTGGAAAGGATTATCCCACTAAAATCAAGCACTGCCTCATGATGGCAAATAAGGACTGAGGAGAATTTTTTTTTAAAGACATGCAATCGTTATTGGGCAAATATTCAGGTATATTTGTACATAATGAGGCAGGTCAGCTTAATTAGCGATCAAAAAAGTTAGTCAACAAGGAACTTCCTCAAGAGTTTATTCCTGAAGCTTTTTAAATGTCTATTTCTTAGAAGATTTTTTTAAAAACTTAAAACAGTTTTACACAAGCAGAAACAAACCCAGAACCCCCTCCTCCCCACATCCAGACAGGGATACCATTACACTCATGTACCAACTGATAAAGGAGTTTGGCTTCCCTTTCTCTAGCAGGTAGCTGTTTTTATAGTTAAATGAAGCCTCTGGGTTTCTGAGGTGATAAGAGATAAGGTAGCCAGAGATGGAACTGGTCAAAAGAAGGATTCTGGAGGTGTCTTTTTCCAGCTATTTTCAACATTAATCCAGTTTCAGTTGGGAGACAGCTTTAAACAGGAGACATTCTGGTGGGATTCACTCACCACAGCAGTGCCTCCTGCTGGCTGTCATGGGGATTAGCTCCATCTGTCAGTGCCTCTCCAGGTGGTGCCTCTCCCATCATTGTCTTCATCTACAGACCAGCCTCAGTCCAAGAATTGCAGCATCCTCTTTGCGACTCAGCCCTCCGCCCATGTCACCATCTGTGTATCCCGCCTATCCAGGCAGGTGAGAGTGGGGAAATATCTTAGTTCAACAGTCCAGTCACTTCTCCAGTGGCAACTGGGGGGGACCCAGTCCTGCCCACTATTCTGGGTCCCAACCCAGGGACCCTGAAGATATTAACTTCACTTAGTGCTGCTTCTATTCCCTGGGCCACTCCCCCACAGCCCCAGCACCTTCTTCATCTTCTTCTCAGGGCTTTCAGCCAGCTAGTCCCAGCACCCAGGCAGGAGCTTCCTCTTGTTTCCCTGGCCCATGCCAGAAACTGCTCCATCCAAGGTGCTACCCTTCCCACAGCCCACTAGGAACACAGTGCTCACTTCTGGGGCTCCGTCTCTGACAGTAACTACTGTCTCTGGCCCTACAGCTCCTTTTATGTGAACCCACCAGGTCCTGATTGGCTGCTCTGTGCAGCCTCTCTCCGATTGGCTGCCCCCTGCACAACCACCATAGGTTGCTTTTAACCCTTCCTTGCTGGTGTGGGGTGAATACCCCATCACAGAAGTGTATAGCTGAGGGTTCTCTGTAATTTGTGCTACTCAAACAGCCATTTCAGAGTCAAACCTAGCAGCCAGTACAACAACAATCAGAATTGTTGAAGCTTGGAGAACTTTGGGACCTTAATCAGGTCCCAGCACCCTTAGACAGATACCCTTTGCAATTAATAAAATAAAAATAAATATTGGGCAAAGTTTGCCCTTTCACCACCCCAGCAACATATAGGGGCCCATTACAAGCTGGGACAGAATTCCCCTGATGCAGGAATACTGTAGGGTCACTGTAAATGGATTTATGCTGCCTCTGGGGGCAGGTCCAGGAGGGGGCATACTGGTAGCACTCAGTGCTACAGAGATTCTGGGCTGCATGGTAGCACAGAAGCAGCCTGCACAAGGCTACCATCAGTTAGAGGTTCCTTGGGGCTGTTCTAATTTATGATGGAGGCCATTCCAGCCCCCACAGCTGACCATAATCCAAGTGGTGCAAAGAAGGTGTAAGGCTACCCTTCCCCCCACCTCTAATTCAGGGGTTGTGCCTTCTAAGATGCATTTCTCAGGAGAGAGAACAGAGAATCCAACCCATTGTCTTCTTCATTTGATCTCAGGGGTTGGGGGGCAGACTTCTGGCCTGGGCATGGGCCTTTCACATCCAGTGAGAACATTTTAATGCATGGACATACTAATTTAATGTTGGATGCATCAAGTGGCAGCACCGGCATGAACATGCTATAAGAAGTAGATCCATATTATGTACTATACAGCCAATTAGTTGCTGTGCATTGCCTCTCTCTTGGAGGCTTCTATTTGGGTGCTGAATATCTGTGTAGAATGTGTGTAAAAACTTAAGATGTGGTTCTCTTCTCACTTACAATGGTGTAAATCAGGAACAACATCACCAAAGTCCATGGAGTTCCATTGATGTAAAAACAGCGTCAATGACAGAAACAGACCCAAATACTCCTTATTTAAGAGGACTAAGGTCAAGAAGTAGAAATTCCAGTGCCTATTCTCAGATTTGTAGCGGGTTGCATGGCTAGATGTCACTGCAAGTTTGCATAGTCCGGCTTTTCTCTTTTCTGCATATAGTGCAAACAAAGCATTGGTTTAAAGGGTACATCAACATTTACAGAATGCATAAAACAGCTCTACAGATGCAGCTTGTTTTGTTTCCTCCCTTTGTTTTGGGAACATGTTTGCCATTTGACAACCAGTAGATTATATTTGGAGCCAGGTATTGCTGGATTCAGTCCTGCCTGGCCATCTTCAATCAAAGAAACCTGATCAGAACTCTTAACTCAGGTACAGCCCTCAATTAAATCAATGGGAGTTTTCCCTGAGCAAGAAGCAATGAAGTGGTTCCAAATTAAACAGCAAAGTAATAAAGAGCCCAACCACAGGGAATAGCTGACTCTGCACGTTCACCTGACTCATACTTCCTGGCATCAGGAAGAATCCTGGGGGCAAGGAATAAAGCAGGACACACCAAAGAGGTGTGTGTGTGCGGGGGGTGGGGGGTTACTTGTTACAGTGGATGTGCCTGTGTTCCTTTGGAGACAAAACATTGGCACCACAATATTGAATTTTTGCAATAAGATTAATCCTGTTTAGATGGCTCAGAGTTTGGAGTCATATAGCTGTCTTAATGCTTGAGGCACTTTAGAATTAGTTGAAAATTGGTACATCACTGACTAAGGAAACATGAGATCCACAGTAAACTCAGCAATAGCCCACATGCAAGACTGGCCATAAGAACCTGTTTCATTGGCAGAGGGCATGTTGTCTCGAACATCAGAGTTATCCCTTACTGACAGGGTGATGTTTTCTGTTCGCTGAACAGGTATATGGGACGTGAGACCATTATATTCAAACTTGAGTGCCTGCATTTACACACATAAATCAATGGCACTCACATCCCTGACTTGGGGGATGTTTATTTATGTTTGAAATTCCAAGAAGGACATGGAAGAAAGGGCAAAGACATGAAAAGGTCTTGAAGCTGTAGGGTGATGTAAACTGTACATCATAATATTTTTAAATTATAATGCAAACAGATGAGGCTACAAATGGATTCACTTAAGCCCACGAAAGCTTATGCCCCAAAAAATTTGTTAGTCTCTAAGGTGCCACAAGGACTCCTCATTGTTTTTGCTGATACAGACTAACATGGCTACCCCTTCTGAAAACTGGATGGATAGTTATTGACTGTTTAGAGCCAGCAAAAAAGATGGTTTAGACAGGGGAATTTCTCTATCTTTCCACCACAGAAATAATTTGCTCGGACAAAAAAATGTCCATGTCCATTCAAACCATGTCCTATCCTCCAAGAATGCCAACTAGCATGCCAATGTGTGCCTACTGTAATGGTTGTTTTTGCAACTGTCCACTAGGAACTGGGCTGAGACCAGCAATTCCTTTCACATAGGCTATGTCTACACCTGGAGTGGGGGTGTGATTCCCAGCTCAAGCAGACATATTTGTGCTAGCTCTCATTGAGCTAGTGCACTAAAAATAGTAGCGTAGACATAGTAGCACAGGCAGTGGCATCACGGGCTAGCTGTCCTCGTACAAGCCTGCCCAGATCTCCATGGCCCCAGTTCCAAGTGTAGATGTAGCCATAGATAGGATTTTGTTTTAAACTATGCAGCTCTATTTCATTAGAAGCTAAAAAGGACTTGATACTTCTGAGTACTGTATTATTTTAAAATAAACATACTGAATTATGTAAATGACACACCAATTCACCTAAAGTATGTGCTTGTTACAATTAGCTTGCAAGAGCCTTTGAAAACACCTTGAAGCAGATCATGTGCTGAGACCCAAAACCAACTGTATTTTTTATGAAAGCACCACTAGCGGTTAAAAGAAATTGTAAATGAAATGGATGTATGAAATAACAAATCTGGCCATTAATTTTTACAATCACCAGCAAAGAGCAATAAAAACTTCATTTCATTATCTCCTTATTTCCTTTTGTGGCTTGTGGGCCAGAGGCATTATCATGTGGGCTCCTCTCATCTATGGTCTCAGCCAAGCAAGGGCATGTGCCATATACCTGAGGGCACTCACATGGTTGGGCTGAAGACTCAGAAGTCAGTGTAGGTGAGATCAGAGGGCTTTCAGGAACCTTGTCATTTAAGGCTGATTTTTTTTCTTTTCCTTTAGATTCTCTTTCCATCTGCTGCCCCATCTCAACTATTGCAGCAGCTGCTGCACCACAGCCGAGGGGCTCTGCCTCCTACTCCTACATTCTGTCTCTGCTAGGGCTTTGAAGGGGAAGTCCTGAAAATAAATGCTGTGTGCAGTGCTAGCATTATCAACACATTGCCCCATCCAGGAAAATTAAATCACAGTAAAAGACATGTACCTTCTTTAGATTCACTTTCCTGTTGCTGCCTATTCACATGATTATTTATGATTTGGTTTACAGCAGTACCTCATGGGCTGCCATATTCCAAACCATAAATACTAATATTAGAGGAATGGAATGCAAGAGCCTTTGAAAACACCTTGAAGCAGATCATGTGCTGAGACCCAAAACCAACTGTATTTTTTATGAAAGCACCACAGAATGGAAATCAATGGAGTTATGCCAGTGGTAAACTTGGAATAACATAGTGGTGAATCAGGCCTACAATGTGGTAAGTGCTTTCTAAATATAAGACAGTCCCAGGCCTGAACAACTCACAATATAAGAAATCAAGGACAATTGTCAATTTCCCCCACTAGCCCTAAATCTAGCCAATAATAGTTGGGAATTTCTTGTAGACATCAAAGTAGAAATGAGTCTTGAGGAGAGATTTGAAGGAGGAGAGGGCCATGGCCATACAGATTAGTTCAGGGAGGATGTTCCATACATAAGGGAAGACATGGAAGAAAGGGCAGAGTGTACATTTAATTGAGCAATGATTCCATCTTTCAGCTGAAGGATCCAAGCAGTGGCTGCCATTACACTACCTTGGACTTAAGAACATATTCCTGCGAAGTAGCTGCAGAAGGATTTCAGAACGGACATTCACCTTTTACAGAATGATGTAGTAGCCTCAGCAGAGATCTGATGTATATTTGAAAACAATGCTGTTAATTAATGAGTGCATGAGTACTGTACAACTAAGGAAAGCTATGGTGCATCTCTGAAAATGTTAGCCAACAGCTACAATGACTTTGTGCAGAGCTGTACAAATGCTGCAAAAGTATGTGTTTGTTTGACTCAAAACCATAAGTTCACTGCAGTGGTACTTGTGACCTACTCCATTCCCTTTCCACTAACATTTATATGAGCCTGTTTGTTTGCAAGAATGTTCACAGTAAATGAACGTGTCAGCTGTGCCAATCTGTTGTGCAAGTGTTTGTGCCGGAAGTGTTTGTGCAGCTGTTTTGCAAGTTACTTGTGGGATTGGGCATCATCCAATCACAGGGTGTAAAAAAATACCGTGTGACTTAGCTGATTTACATGAATAGCAAATACTCAGAGTTGGGTTTAGTGCACGGATGCCGGATTGTGTTGGTGGCCTGTGATATATAGGAGGCACACTAGATGATCTACTGGTTTCTTCTGGCCTTAAGCTTTATGACTATAGCGGCAACAGTGTATATTTTGCAAGGAATCCATAGGTGAGAGTATGTTTGCATTTGCCATTTATTTGAATAAGATATTTATAAGCTTCTAAGTATGTTTGTCAGTAAAGTACAGATAGGATGGGGCTAAATTCAATGAGGGGTGAAATATACCCTTGTGCAGCAGGCCAGCACTAGGCCTATCACCACTTAAGGTCCACTTATACTCTATTCTGAGGACTTAAATTGTTTGCTGTGTATAATTCACTGCATTCTAGCTATTGTATGTGCATCTGCCTATGGAACCTGAAGACCCAGTTTCCAAAGGAAGATGAACATACAGGCCAAGAGCCTCCTGGGGAGGGCAGGCGGGGGGACATGCTAAGTCTTCTCCACACCAACTGAGACCAAACAGGACTCAGTTGGAGTTGAGGGTGCTTACTACCTCCCAGGTGGTACTCTGACTCTTGGAAGATCAGACTCTAAAGTGTCAAAGGTCACACTTTCTGTCTAGAAACCAAGGTAATAAGTGCCTTAGAAATACCTACGACAGAGAGAGATGTTGAAAATCCCTTAAAAGATAATTACTTTTTTTTTTTTAAATCCCGATACTGGTTGCAACATGATACGACCCATCTCCCATTGTCACACATTTTAAATGGTGATTGACACTGGAATATCTAAGTGAATACTCATTTGCACAATTTCAGAAATAATTTGCTAGCTTCACAAAGCAACGTTGATTGAAGTTATTCCAGTATTGTTTTTTTACATGTTGGGTGACTTCCAAGTATTCACTAACATTAGGATTACCTTGTTTGCCAGAAATTCTTTAATTTTCACACTCCTATGTTCTCTATTCACTCAAAACAAAGCATCAAGTGTAAAAAAATAAAGTGTCTGATTCTTATTTACAAGTCCCCTTTGCACCATTGTGGCAGTATAGAGGGGTATTAAAGTGGGTATACATATAATTTAGTCTCACTTTAATACCCCTTTTGTACTGCCAGAGCTGTATAAAGGGACCGTAGTGTAAACGAGAATCAGGCCCCTCATCTTCTCTACACTGTCTTGCTGCACTAGGATTTAAAATATTAATCATTTTAGATTTAAGTACACTTTTATTTTATGGAGTGAGGCTATAACTAGATGGCATGAATGGTTCTCATGAATAGCAGCAAAGGATATAATTCACTTTATTTAAAAGGCTACTTTTGCAAGTAAAATACCAAAAAAGACTGAATATGATGTGGGACTCACTGCAAGATCTGCACATTATTTAGCTGGCTTCTTTTTTAGCAGTAACTGAGCTCCATCTTGGTTATCTTCACCAGTGACCCTGCTTCTTTCTTATCTTCTTCCTTTGCCTCATCTTGCCAGGATTATATAGTTATGCTGATGACCCTGGTTGTCATCAGTCCCAATATTGAATCAGCTGAGATAATACAGACAATTCCACACTATGTGGTGACAGCCCATTTAAGAAGTGTTTATGAAACCAGGAGACTGACAAGCTTATTCTCCTCCTAATGTTTCCTGGCAGGTATGGACACACCCAATGATAACTTTCTTGTCATGATGACAAGAAGGTCAGGAGTCTACATTTGACAGAGAAAACTGCCATTAGCACTTTTACATTAAAATGAAAATGGAGTATATAAAATAAAAAAATCTCTGCAAACCAGCTGTGCCAGATCTAAGTTTTCCCAGACTCAGTTATCATTGCACTTGAAGAAGAATCAGGAAGGCAAATGCTGCATTTAGAAGACTCAGAAACATCTGGCAACTCAAAAACATCTCCCTCAAAACAAAACTGAACATGTACAAAGCAATTGTTATCGCCATCACAACATATAGCAGTGAGACATGGCAACTTACCAAGAAAGATACGCAAAAGCTGGATGCATTTCATCACAAATGTCTGAGAAGAATATTGGGAATAGCATATAGAGATAGGAAGACGAATGAAGAAGTCAGAAAAATGACTAAACAAGGCACCTTCTCACGAATAGTCAACAAAAGAAGACATCAGTGGGACATGGGCTGAGAATGGAAAAAGAACACTTACCAAATACCACCCTTGAATGGAAGCCATAAAATGCAAGAAGAAAAAGTGGAAGACCACAAATAACATGGAAACGAACTGTTCTGAATGACATCAAGCACCTCAACATGAAATGGGAAGATTTGGAGAGTAGGGCAGTTGACAGGCAAGGATGGCAAATGTGGGTTGCCCATAGTGCCGCAAAGCATGGGATGGACTAAGGTCCAAGGTTTGTAGCTACTCTGAAGATTAGCCATAGACCAAACAGTGTGCTACACCAGAAAGTTCAGCTTTTGTTCTTTGAACAAACATTAACGTATTGTTGTTTTACAAATTTCAGGTATGGGAAGTTGTTGCTATTAATGATGTTTCAAATGCCATAATGTAGAGAATGCTTTACAAACAGTTTCCCCTTCAGAGAGCTTACTGCTTGAGGGATAATGAGGACAGTCATCCTGTGATGGTATTTCCCTAGAGGATGAGCCCTTGCTCAAAGCAATTTATTTATCTTCTTGAAACACTGTATGCTTAGTACAACCTCTCTTAAACATGCTTCCAGTGTTTTCTGTAGATCACCATGACAAATCTATAGGATCACACAAATACAGTATACACATCACAAAGAAATGATAATGTTAAATACATGCCCTGCTTTTACATGAAGACTATTAATATTATTGACTGGGGTATTTTCCAAATGTTTATCATGGTTGGTCTTCTAGCATTTATCTCTTACATGCACTCAGTTGTATACCTAAACTAAAGAAGAATAAAATTTTGACTCTAGTGTCCTAACAGAGACATTGTGCTACTTATACATTTAAACATTTATTCATTTAAAACAAAAAGTGTAACCGATTTGTTGAATAAGATCTAGCGATTAAAAAAACTTTACAGGACTAGTTCTGTAACAAGGCAAATTATTGTATTGCATTAGTGTAACAGAATGTAGCATTCCTCAGTTTGTTCCTTTAAGGGTTATTTGCTTTGACATAGTTTATTCCATTTTGGCATAGTTTCATCATACTGAAACATAGTGTTCTGGTTTCTTGCAGAGGTAATTTAATCTTTCAACAGATTTAGTTCTTTATCAAGTATCAAAGAATATTCTGTTTTTACTTTACAGTAATCATATTCTTTCCTCCAGATCAAAAGAGGTATGACTATTTTATCTGATCCCCAGTTCAAAGCTACTCTATAATTACTCAGATTTAAGACCAAGATCCTCTATGATATCCTTATCACAGAGCACAATAATTTCCTCACATAATTCCCATGAAAATATGCCTATTCAGCACAAATCAGTTCCATTTCTTTATCACAGGAACTTTTCACCTCTTTTAACGCCCTAGACCTTCTTGCTGTCATAACTGGGCTCAACAAACAATTACAAAGCACAGAGCTTTATCACTGGTGTAGTTAATATTCCTTACTCAACCATGACCCTGCATAATAAAATACTATTTCCTACAGAATCTTTCCTTGGAGAAAGATCATGGTATTGAACAGAAAAACAGATACTAATTAAAGTCTTGTTTTGTTTACAAAGGCTCTGGAGTACTTGTTTAAATGGCAGAAGCAACTAGCCAAGTATGACTGGAATGGACAGTTTAACAAAAGCTGTTTTAGGAGATAAAACAAATGGATGTAAAATGAGATGTGAATGATTGTTAAACTTAGCTTTAAAATGCCATTCAAGAATCCCATCTGATTGGTTAGTCTTCATTTTGCAGCCCGCACAGAAATAATCCCCTTGGGAGTCAACTGACTTCAATGGACACCTCACACGAGTAAGAAAGCTGCACGCCTGGGCCTAGGATTTCACCTTTCAGTCCTTAATGAAATCCTGGCATAACCTTATAGATAGAGAACTACTGTAGTTGCCATAGCGGTGAGCAAATGCCCAGTAGTTTATCAAATTACTGCCCTGGCCCCAATCTCATTTATTTCGCATGCTAAATTGCCTCATTTTTTTACTCAGACTGAGGCCCAAAAGCCACAAGTGGCTCTTTAATGTGTCTTCTGTGGCTCTTTGCAGCACATATTAAACTAGGGCTGTCGATTAATCGCAGTTAACTCACGTGATTAACTCAAAAAAATTAATTGTGATTAAGTGCACTGTTAAACAATAGCATACCAATTGAAATTTATTAAATAATTTTGGATGTTTTTCTACATTTTCAAATATATCGATTTCAATTATAACAGAATATAAAATGTACAGTGCTTACTTTATATTATTTTTTATTACAAATAAACAAAAGATATTTGCACAAATAAACAAAAGAAATAGTATTTTTCAATTCACCTCATACAAGTACTGTAGTGCAATCTCTTTAACGTAAAAGTGCAACTTACAAATATAGTTTTTTTGTTACATAACTGCACTCCAAAACAAAACAATGTAAAACGTTAGAGCCTACAAGTCCACTCAGTCCTACTTCTTGTTCAGCCAATCACTAAGAGAAACATGTTTGTTTACATTTGCAGAAGATAATGCTGCCCACTTCTTAATTACAATGTCACCTGAATTAAGTGCTTTCGCATGGGACTGTTGTAGCTGGCATCACAAGATATTTACGTGCCAGATGCGCTCTTCATGCTTTGGCCATTGTTCCAGAGGACATGCTTCCATGCTGATGACGCTCGTTAAAAAATAATGCATTAATTAAATTTGTGACTGAACTCCTTGGGGGAGAATTGTATGTCCCCTGCTCTGTTTTACCCACGTGCTGTCATATATTTCATGTTATAGCAGTCTCGGATGATGACCCAGCACATGCTGTTCGTTTTAAAAACACTTTCACTGCAGATCTGACAAAACACAAAGAAGGTACCAATGTGAGATTTCTAAAGATAGTTACAGCACTCGACCCAAGATTTAAGAATCTGAAGTGCCTTCCAAAACCTGACAGGGATGAAGTGCGGAGCATGCTTTCAGAAATCTTTAAAAAGTAACACTCCAATGTGGAAACTACAGAACCCGAACCACCAAAAAAGAAAAATCAACCTTCTGCTGGTGGCATCTGACTCAGATAATGAAAATGAACATGCGTCGGTCCGCACTGCTTTGGATTGTTGTCGAGCAGAACCTGTAAGCAGCATGGAAGCATATCCTCTGGAATGGTGGTTCAAGGATCAAGGGATATATGAATCTTTAGCGCATCTGACATGTAAATATCTTACAACGCTGGCTACAATAGTGCCATGCAAATGCCTGTTTTCACTTTCAGGTGACATTGTAAATAAGAAGCAGGCAGCATTATCTTCTCCAAAGGTAAACAAACTTTGCCTAAGTGATAGGCTGAACAATGAAGTCGCATTACTGTGGCTCTTTTGGGTAATGTTGATCACTAATTTGTCTCCTGAACCACTGATGTCTGAGTATCACTGCTCTAGAACATAAGAATGGCCATGCTTGGTCAGATCAATGGTCCATCTAGCCCATCCTGTTGACAGTGGTCTGTGCCAGATGCTTCAGAGGAAATTAACTGAACAAGGCAATAATTGAGTGATCCAGCACGTCATCCAATCCCAGCTGCTGACAGTCAGAGGTTTAGGGACACTTCGAGCATGGACCTATCTGCTATTATATTATTTCTTTTTTTGACTTCCGTAATACACCTCTACCCCGATATAACGTTGTCCTCGGGAGGCAAAAAATCTTACCGCATTATAGGTGAAACTGCATTATATTGAACTCGCTTTGATCTGCCGGAGTGCGCAGCCCCGCCCCCCTGGAGCACTACTTTATCGTGTTATATCCGAATTCATGTTATATTGGGTCACGTTATATCAGGTGTACTTTTGACCTTCACAACATCCCCTGGCAACAAGTTTCACAGCTTGACTGTGCATTGTGTGACATACTTCCTTATGTTCGTTTATAATGTACTGCTTTTATTTTCATTGGGTGACATCTGGTTCTTGTGCTATGTGAAAGGGTAAATAACACCTATTTACTTTCTCCATAATATGCATGATTTTAAAGACCTCTATCATATTTCCATTTAGTCATCTTTTTTCTAAACTGAACAGTCCTAGGCATTTACATCTATCCTTGGATGTTAGCTGTTCCATACCCTTCATCATTTTTGTTGCTCTTCTCTGTAGCTTTTCCAATTCTAATATATCTTTTTTGAGATGGGGTGACCAGAACTACATGCAGTATTCAAGGTGTGGGTGTACCATGGATTTATATAGTGGAATTATTATATTTTCTGTCTTATTATCTATCCCTTTACTAATGGTTCCTGACATTCTGTTAGCGTTTTTGACTGTCACTGCACATTGAGCAGATATTTACAGAGAACTATCCACAATGACTCCAAGATCCCTTTTGAGTGGTAAGAGCTAATTCAGACCCCCTCATTTTGTATATATAGCTGGGATTATGTTTTCCAATATGCATTTCTTTGCATATACCAATATTGAATTTTTATCTGCCAGTTTGTTGCCCAGTCACCCCGTTTTGTGAGATCCCTTTGTTATTCTTCACAGTCAGCTTTGGACTTCACTATCTTGAGTAATTTTGTATTGTCTGCAAACTTTGCCCCTCATCGTTAACCCCTTTTTCCAGATCATTTGTGAATACATTGAAGGATCCTACTATTTCCATTATGAAAAACAACCATTTATTCCTACCCTTTGTTTCCTATCTTTTAACCAGTTACTGATCCATAAGAGGACTTTCCCTCTTATCCCATAACTGCTTAGTTTGCTTAAGAGCCTTTGATGAGGGAGCTTGTCAAAGGCTTTCAGAAAGTCCAAGTACAGTATATCAACTGGATCCCCTTTGTCCACATGCTTGTTAACCCCCTCAAAACATTCTAATAGACTAGTGAGGCATAATTTCCCTTTACAAAAGCTCTGTTGACTTTTCCCCAACGAATTGTGTTCATCTAGGTATCTGATAATTTTGGTCTCTACTGTAATTTCAATCTATTTGCCTGGTACTGAAGTTAGGTTTACCAACCTGTAATTGCTAGGATTGTCTCTGGACCTTTTTTTTTTTTTTTTTTTTTAAATCAGTGTTACAATAGGTATCCTCCAGTCAGCTGGTACAGAGGCTGATTTAAACAATAAGTAACATACCACAGTTAGTAGTTCTGCAATTTCATATCTGAGTTCCTTCAGAATTCTTGGGTGAACACAATCTGGTCCTAATGGTTTATTACTATTTAATTTATCAATTTGTTCCCAAACCTCCTCTATTGTTTATCAATTTGTTCCCAAATACCTCAGTCTAGGACAGTTCCTTACCTTTGTCACCTAATAAGAATGGCTTGAGTGTTAGGATCTCCCTCACATCTGCTGTAGAGAAGACCAGTGCAAAGAATTCATTTAGCTTCTCCACAATGGCCCTGTCTTCCTTGAACATCATCGATCACTGTGACTGTTCTCGGGATACCTAGGACTGTTTGTCACCCTACTACCCTCCTGCTTCCAGCAAGAGGGAGACTTGCCTGTGTTTTAATGGGGAGTCAGCTCCCTGACACCACCAGCTTGCTTGCCACTCAAGCACTCTCTTCTGTGGTATGGCAGCCTTTACCTTGCCTCTCAGATGAACAATAGGTCAATCCCAGGCCCCAAGACTCTTTGAAACACTCCCGCTGTGGTGTTCAGCCCCTTCACCACTGAAAACTCACAAATACCAGGTCTGCTGTCCCTAAGGGAATGATGTATGCACCAGCTTGCATGATTCACCTCGGGATCAGCTCCTACCTTAATAACACATCACTGAGATATATTTATAGTGAAATCAAAGATAAATTTATGCCAAAGGTTCAAGAGAGAATGAATAATGATAATGGAAACAAAAGGGTTACTGTAGTGAGTCGGTGTGGCTCCCCTCCTGTCCAGAAGAGGGAGCCCACGTGCCGGCACCAGAGTGGGTGGGACCACCACCGCCTGTCCCCGCCCCCCGGAAGTCAAGGGGCGGGACAGGAAGTATAAAGGCCGGCCGCCAGAGCTCAGTTGGAGCCCAGCCACCGCAGGGAGCAGACGTGCGGCCGGGAGCTCCTGCCCAGGAGACCGTTGAAGACCGGGGCTTGGACCCTGGCTGGCCTGAGCTACCCCGGGCCCGCTACGAAGAGGAGCCGCCGGAGCCCGCTCACGCCCGCCACTGGGAGAACCCCTGGGAACCGGACCCCACTAACCCTGAGGGTGAGACTGGACCCGAACCCCTCCGCCCCTGCTGCTACCCAGAGGAGCCGCCTGGGGACCGTTGGCCTGACTTCCCGGCAGAGCTACCGGACCTGCCACCGAGCCCCGGCCCAGAGGAGCCCATGCAGGTGGATTGGCCTGAGCCCGGCGCGACGAGCGAGGTAGGATCTGAGGGGGATCACGGAAGTGGCCCGGGGATAGCCGACCCCGGTCCGGCTGCAACTGAATGTGAGCCTATGTCAGTGTGTTGCGGTCTGGATACCCCACTGACCAGCAGCGGCAGCAACCGCTGTTAGGGCCCCGGGCTGGAACGCAGTGGAGTGGGTGGGCCTGCGTTCCCCCCTGCCACCCCCACTCACGGGTGGCAGGCATCCCCCTCACCCAACGCTCGGCTACAGCAAGCCTAGGCGTACCTTCCCTGAACTCTTTGCTTGCTCAGCCCCTGCAACAAGGGCCTGAGCCTACCTGTGTTTGCCCCGCCCTGATCCAGGGCCTGGGCTCTGAACTACCTGCTTGCTCAGCCCCTGCAACAAGGGCCTGAGCCTACCTGTGTTTGCCCCGCCCTGATCCAGGGCCTGGGCTCTGAACTACCTGCTTGCTCAGCCCCTGCAACAAGGGCCTGAGCCTACCTGTGTTTGCCCCGCCCTGATCCAGGGCCTGGGCTCTGAACTACCTGCTTGCTCAGCCCCTGCAACAAGGGCCTGAGCCTACCTGTGTTTGCCCCGCCCTGATCCAGGGCCTGGGCTCTGAACTGTCTGCTTGCTCAGCCCCTGCAAACAAGGGCCTGAGCTTAACTGTGTTGGCCCCGCCCTGATCCAGGGCCTGGCCTCTGAACTATTTGCTCGCTCAGCCCCTGCAAACAAGGGCCTGAGCTTACCTGTGTTGGCCCGCCCTGATCCAGGGCCTGGCCTCTGAACTGTTTACTCGCTCAGCCCCTGCCAACAAGGGCCTGAGCTTAACTGTGTTGGCCCCGCCCTGATCCAGGGCCGGGGCTTTGAACTGTTTCCTCGCTCAGCCCCTGCAAACCCGGGCCTGAGCCAACCGTGTTCGCCCCGCCCTGATCCAGGGCCTGGGCTTTGAACTCTTTGCTCGCTCAGCCCCTGCAGTCAAGGGCCTGAGCTTTAACTGTGGCTGCTCCGACTCTGCACTAAAGAGCCGGAGTTCCGGGACTAGCTGACTACTTGTTCCCACAGCAGTGAGTCGGTGTGGCTCCCCTCCTGTCCAGAAGGGTCGAGCCCCGGCTAGGACCTACTACAGTTACATATAAAACAAAATAACACACTTTATATAGAGTAAACTTAACTGTTAAGTTAAACTTCATTAGACAGGAAGTTATCTCGCTCAAAGCCTTTTGTAGCATCTTCAATCCAGGCTGGTTGAGATACCATTTTCATTAATGTAAACACACTGCTGGCTTACTTCCTAGGTTCAGAATAATGGAGTGTCTTCTTTGTTCCCCAAATATAGTCCAGCAAACCTTTTAAGTCTATCTCAATAGAAGGTTCTCTTCCCCTGGTGTGTCCTCTTCTCTGTTGACTTGGCACATATATATGCCTCCATAATGTAAGCTTATAATGTTTAATTTACATGCTGGAAAAGGGACAGATGAATAAACATCATTTGTCTGACAGAAAGCCTGTTTTGCCACCTCTGCTGTGATACAGAATCTAAGATAATATTTTCAGTATACATACATAACTCCTTACATAGTGTCTGTACATAGATTTCATAACAATTAATGACCAGTGGGACCCTGGCTTCATTTAAGACTTTACATTAGATTATTTCATGAACCAGAATGTACATACTAGAATCAGGATATTCTTGTAACCCCTTGCCAGCTGGCATTGAGGGGCTCTTGGGTCACAATCAAACTTCCCTTATAATTATAACCAGGTGTACTAAGGACTCATCTGCAGAACTCATTTAACCCGTTCTCTGCTAGAACAATACTTGCTAACAGGGTGGTGTGCCAGCCTCTTACACTTGGTTTCAAAATTCATCTTGGATCAAATATGAAAAGGAGATTGGCCTTATTCTGGCCCTCTCCACAACATTCCAATTTGCTACAACTGGCTCAAGAGAAGTCAGTTGAAACAGCAGGGATTTTGTAAGACCAGACTGGTAATTGTTGGTTGTTCTGTCTGAGAAAGCTTGCACAGATCCTATCAACATTACAACTGGGTCAAAGCCAGCACTGTTATTCCTCCATTTTCATGAGCACTACATTTTGTTCACTATTTATTTTTAAGTTTAAAAACATGCTGCATAGATGGTTATGCAGACTTTGCAAGTAAAGTGTTAGGACTGGCGCTATTTGAGTTGGTCAGATATAAAGAGGTATTCAGAACAAGATCCCTGGATTATTATTTTTTTTTAAATCTAAAATTTGGGATCTGTGAAGAGAACCCAGAACCAGAATGGTTATTGTTGCAGATACCCTTAGAAGAAGACAGAAAGAAGGCCCAAGATGAAAAACAAACTTTAAATGCCTCCCACTTCACTCTAAAGTACACTAGAACAGTGTTCCTCAAACTGAGGTCTGTGAACCCCTGGGGATCCACGAGGGTACCCCAGGGGGTCTGCAGGACCTTGCTGATCAACTCCTGCCCCTCCCTCTCTCCCTCCCTCCCTCCAGGAACAGCTGTTCATCAGCATGCAGGAGGCACTGGAAGGGAGGAGGAAGAGGAGCAGGGACAGAGCATGATCGAGGGAGGGGGGTGGAATCATGTCCAGGACCGCCAGCCCCACTGATCAACTTCTCCCCCTCCCTCCCAGTGCCTCCTGCATGCCCGGGGAACAGCTGTTCAGCAGCATGCAGGAGGCACTGGGAGGGAGGGGGAGGAGTGGGGATGGGGCACGCTCGGGGAAGGGGGCAGAAAGAGGTGCGGAAGAGGAGGAGCAGGGGTGGAGTGCGGGCAGGAAGAGGTGAGGCAGGGGTGGAGCCTGGGGGGAAGGGATGGAGTGGGGGCAGGGCATGGGGCTGCGCAGGAGGGTTTGGGGGTCCGTGAAAATTTTTAAATCAAAATGGGTAAAGTTTGAGAACCACTGCACTAGAAGGTGAGGAGTCTGGTCTAGAATTTGATGAATGAAACAAGTTAAAATGCATTAAAGGATCAAGATGCAGGACTGGATAGCTCAGATGATTAGCACTAGGGTAAGGACACTTTACCTTTAGGTCACCAACTTGTAGGCTTGGCAGAATTCATTTTTTAAAATAATTTCAACATTTTAAAGCATTTTTAAAATTTGTATCGATTTAAATTTTAAGTTGCAGAGAATTATGGTGGGGAGGTCAGACAATAATTATTTAATGGCAGTAGATACTGAGATTCAAAAAGTTTAAAGCTTTATAACTGTTAAAATATGAACTATCAACATCATGTGTCAAAATATATAAAGTAAGTATCTGTAAATCTAACTCTTAAGTTCTCAAGCAGCATTTTTCTTACTTTGCCTAAATGAAATTTTGATTATTATTGATGGAAATATTTTTGGTTGGTTGGTGTGTGTACAGTGAAATTGATATTTACCAATAAAAATCTAATCCTTCCAAGCTCCCAAATTTAATCCACCTAAGCATGTGCTTAATTTTAAGCATGTGAGTAGTCTCATCGAAGCCCTATGGAGTAGAGATTGCCAGAACATGAGGACCTTCTGCCGCCGCCATTTGACAACGTCTTTGCCAGGATCAGGTGCAGGTAGGATAGAACCAGATACATTGACTGTATACCACAAGAAAATCATAGGACTGGAAGGGACCTCGAGAGGTCATCTAGTCCAGTCCCCTGCACTCAAGGCAGGACTAAGTATTATCTAGACCATCCCTGATGGGTGTTTGTCTAATCTGCTCTTAAAAATCTCCAGTGACAGAAATTCCACAACCTCTCTAGTCAATTTATTTCAGTGCTTTACCACCCTCACCGTTAGGAAATTGTGATGGGTTCCCCAGGGTGCAGCCTCGGACTGTGGGACTGCTGTTCCCCCTTGAACTCTCTCCAGCCTGGGCTGTCTCTCACAATGCATTGCTAGTGACCAGCAGCAAACTCTTCCAGGTGCCGTTTCACTCAGCACAACAGCATTTGGAGCCGCACACCCAGCTATAGTACATGAATGCTCCCAGAGCCACTCATGAAATACACAGGGAAAGGCACCAGCCCAATTCCCCCAGCTCCCAGCCTTGCATCTCAAGAATATACCGCCTTGCACTGCTCAAGACGAGCAATACAGATTTATTAATTGGTTCACCACTTCATCAATGGGAAGTGGATATACACCACCCTTTGCAGAACCTGAGCAGATTTGCTACCCACTTCATACAACTCATTGGTAAAGATAAACAGTAAAACAGTAAAAGATAGATTTTAAGTGACTATAAGTGTTTGGCAAAAAGAGTTAATTACCAAAAGAAATAAAATGTAAGCATGCAGTCTAAACTCTCAACCCTATTAGATTGGGCAACAACTAAGCAGTTTTTCTCACCCCACTGGATATCGTAGTTCATAGTACACAGATTTCACCCTTGAAATCTGGGCTAGTCCCCTCAGTTGGAGTCTTCAGAGTGTCCTTGTTGCTTGCAGCATAGGTGGGTGAAGGAGAAAGGCCAAGCATGGGCCCCCTGTGTTCAGTTTTATTCCTTCAGTCCATGTGCTTGAAAACACAAGTCCAAGCATGTCTGGTTGGGCATTGCTGAGTCTCCAGGCAAGGTTGAGCATTTCTCCTGCTGTGGCCTCATGCAGGTGTCATTGCATTGTAGCTCCCTTGCTGGACAATGGTTGTTGATGGGTTGTTTGACACCCCACCCGGGTGTTGGTTACTTTCCTTACTATTGCTTCTGGGGAGCTAATATCTGGCTCATTCCCCAACTTATAGCATGTTTTATTGACAACCATACAACACAATTCTCATAACTTTGTATGCATTAATGATATACATATATGGATAGAGAAATGACTTTCAGGAGATCATAACCTTTCCCCTGATACATATAAAGCATGCCTTATAAGGTAAGACCACAATTATATAAAAATGAGGAATATGGGGTTTCCAGGACACTCCCACAAGATATAGAATATCACAGAAGTTTTTCCTAATGTCCAACCTAAACCACTCTTGCTGCAATTTAAGCCCACTGCTTCTTGTCCTACCTTCAGAGGTGAAAGAGACTTTGCTCTCTCCTCCTTTTAACAACCTTTTATGTACTTTAAAAAACTGTTATGTCCCCTCTCAGTCTTCTCTTCTCCAGGCTAAACAAACCCAATTTTTTCAATCTTCCCTCTCAGGTCATGTTTTCTAGACCTTTAGTCTATTTTGTTGCTCCAAGTTGTCCATATCTATCCCGAAATGTGGAGCCCAGAAATGGACACACTACTCCAGCTGAGGCCTAATCAGCACAGAGTAGAGCCGAAGAATTACATCTTGCTTACAACATTCCTGCCAATACATTCTAGAATGTTGTTTCACTCCCACCGAGAATCTGGCCCATTATGTAATGAAAAAGTGAAATGTGTAAACGTGTCAATTGAAATTAAAGCATGATGTTTGTGGAATCTGCTTATCTGGAATATAACAAATAAAAATCCTTTCTTACTACCTAAAAAACCTCATTCACTGAATTCATCAGTCATTCTTATCAACATTCCTTTAGCTCCTGTGCAATAAACATTTGAACTGAAAACTTCCCAAGTCCAATTCCATCATCAAGATAATACATTAAGGTAGGTAACTATGATCCTGTCCTCATGACTTTCATGTTAACATTGTGTCAGCTTAAACAGTGGGAGAATTTTTGTTTGTATAACATCTGGTTCAGAGACCCATTCAACCAAGTCAACAGAATGTTACCTTTTAAAAAAAAAAACATAATCAGGCACCAAACAGAAATGCAGAGTTCAAAGCAGGTTTTTGTGGCGGATATGGATAATGAGGATAAATTACACAATCTTGTTATAGAGATAGAGGTAGGTCAAAAATTGTATTAAAATTAATTTCTTTACCCATTTTACTCTTAGAAACTTTGGCTAATGGTCTGCAAATGTACATAGGTTTTTCCTGACTTACATTAGTAACACATTTGAAATCAGAGTCTTTGTTTTGTAGCATAATAGACTATGGTTCAATAAATCAACTTTATATGAGATTTTCAGTGAGGGAAAAACATTTGCATACATAGCGTTTTCATTCATTCCAGGGAAGAGTCGTTAAATCACTTTTATTAAAAAAAAAGCACCTGAAACTGAGCAGACAGTATGTTGTAAGATCTTGAGTCATTAAATGATATTTCAGAATATAATATAGTACAAAACAAAATGAGCATATGCAATTACCATATTTTAAGTGTTCTTTAATGAGTGGGTTATAAAGGTTACGTACTCAAGCATCTTGCACTTTCTGTATAGTAGGGCTATAAAGCACATTTGCAAATTTTATGCAACGTTTGGTAGGGCTATAAAGCATGAATGAGCAATACCTTTTAAAACCCATTTAAGAGCATGATCGTTGCCATGTTTAATTTCAGAATGGAAAGCTGTTAAAAAAAGATTGATTCATTCAGGGCATTAATTCTGCTTCCCCCTCCCAAAAAACCTAAAAATTGACCAACAGACCTGAGCTTTCAGTTTCTAGCCTTATGTCCTGCTATACATCGACACCGATGCATGACATGACTTGTGCAAAAGAATGTTTTAATTATTTTAAAAAACATCATATGAGGCAGTAGAATAGGAAAGTATGTTCCTCTATTTACATATTGTGGTTTGCTGCTTACAATATTTGCTTATTTTGCAAACAGACTGAATTTTGCTCCATGAAGCTCCACGATTGATGTGCATTGTCCCACAGGAATACAACTAAGTCCAGGATGAAGCATGGAGCGCTGGGGACGAGGCATTCCTGAGGAAGAAGATCCAGCTATGGAACAAGGTTCCAGAAGGGAAGGTGTAGCGAAGTGAGACTCACTGGCATGGCACCTCCTGCTGGTCATCCTGGGAATTAGCTCATCCAGCCCCAAGCACTCTCTGCAGGCTGGTGTCTCATCTGCCTTAGGCCCCCCATGTCCCTCCCGGACCCCGCTGCCCCTTACTTTGGGGTTCTGCCCTGACAGGACCCCCACTTTCTGGGTCTCCCCTCCCAGGGGAACCCCCAACCCTCACACCCACCTTGCCTTAGTGGCTACTGCCAGTCATCATCTAGCCCCCACTCACTGGGACAAACTGCAGTCTGTAAAAGGCCACTCATCATTGGCAAGGGGGTCGGATCAGCTACCTCTGCAACCCCAGGACCTTTTTTGGCCTTTAACCAGGCCTGCAGCCTGGGGATTTGCCAGGCTGGAGCTCCCCAGCTCCTCTAGCCTTTCCCCAGCACTGTTCCCTATACCCTGAGTTTCCAGGCAGCCAGGTCCTCCTCTCTCCAAAGCTGGAGAGAAACTCAGCTAGCTCCTCCCTGAGCCCTTATAGCAGGGCAAGGTGTGGCCTGATTGGGGCGTGGCCCCAGCTGTGGCTGCTTCCCCAATCAGCCTAGCCTTTTGTCTCAGGAGCAGGGTAACTGCCCCACTACAGAAGGCAAGTCCCGAGTTGTGTTTACGAAATGTTGCAAAACACCCATTTCTCTTCAAAAAGGCCTTTTCCATCCTAAGATTGGCCCTCACACTGACACCCTCTTATACTCTAACTAACCAACCACAAAAAAAGAGAATTAATAAACCCTTTAAAAAACCCAACTATCACAATCAGAGTTTTTACCCCCCAGAGGGAGAAGTGCCAGAGACTCCATGTAGTCCATTAGGGACTTTGCTAATGCTACTGATATGGAAGGGGCTCAGATGCTATGCTTAAGGGCAGCAATTTATAACAGATTAGACAGTGACTTTCATTGACTATAATTGTTGCCACTCTGATAATCACACTCTTTCTGATTTCACTTTAAGAATTGCTTTTCAGCGTGGTTGTTGGAGGGACCTAAGAGCTGCTGCAGGCAGGAGCAGCACAAAGAGCCCCCGGCCCCTCTGCCTAGGAGCTGCAGGGACAAACAAGCCACTTCCGGGGAGCCCCCCCAAGGTAAGCACCACCCCGAACCCAAACCCTCAACCCTGAGCCCCCTCCCACACCTAAACTACTGGGGGGAGGGGCACAGGGGCCCGAGACTGCCCCAGCAGTGGCTGCTGCAGAAGTCATGGAGGTCACGGAAAATCACGGAATCTGTGACTTCCGCGACAGACATGCAGCCTTAGTTATTAACAAGCAGAATTATGGGAAACATCCTTGTGAGGATGAGACAGACAAATGCATCACAAACCTCAGGTGTGGCTACTGCTTTGGGACCAGAGCATCTCCTAAACACCTACAGGAGAGGGCCTGGAGAGAAAAAAAGTGAGTGAGGATCTGCTTGTGGAATTTCCCTCAACTTTGGTGGGGTTGGTTTCTCCTCCCCCACCCATGGAATGAGCTATGGTTCCAACCCCCAGAACCCAAGGTACATGAAGAAAGAAGGGGCCTTCTTTCCACATGAAAAGCCCTATGTCTCCACGCTGTCTGTGCCCAACCTACACATCATGACAACCCAGGGAGTAATGTTGGGACCTATCTTTTTTCAAAAGCAACCCAATTCATTAGCAGCTTATATAAGCCACATTTTTGTAATTATGTCAGACAGTGCATGCTAAAGCATAAAGACCTCACTTTACAAAGCACATTGGTAGTTTCAATTTCTAAGCTCTGATGCTGCTGAAGATCCTATAAGAGCTGATTTTTCACCTATAGTTAATAGACTCAAAAGGAATACCAGAATTACATACTTTCAATTGGTTTTGATTCCCTGATTTTCTCACCCTACCAACAAGTTCCACAGTAATTGGGATGCATAGTCAACATAGTTTCATGTTGATACAATGAATCCCATAGGCATAGACCATTGAGAGTTTATTTCCCTTGTACAACATGTTATTTATTTAACGCTAGATGCTTGTTGGTGATATGGAGGCCTTTTAGTACCACTCAAATTTTCTTAAAAATTGAAAACGCTGGAATAAGGAAGATAATTGAGTCCTTTTACCTGAAAATTAACTGGCTCTTCATCAGTGCTGGAGCTCCATGTATTCTCTCATTACTTCCCAGCCTTAAGGCCACAGAGACTCAGACTTTAAGGCCAGAAGGGACCACCATGATCATCTACCTTCTGACATCGCAGGCCACAGAACCTCACCTACCCAACTCCTGTAATTGGTAACTCAGCCACAGGTTATGGGCCTAAGTGCACAAATCTTGATTTAAAGACTTCAGGTTACAGAGAATCCACCACTGATGCCCTCAGAATCAGGCACCTAACAATGTCCACCACCTTCTTGACCATGGAGAAGCTGATGAGACTGCCCTGGAAGCTCAATGCTGCTCCTTAGTCATTCAGAAAGGTCACCAGTCAACCTGAAATCATTCCCCTGCCTCTCCATTGTTCTCAATTCCTATTGACAAAGGGGCCTAAGAGCCTACAATCACAGCCTGAATCCGAGTGTTTGACATGGTAAAAAGATCAGATTGGTAGAGACGCTTTGTAATCTGGTTTTTAATGTACTGTATGATTGACATGGTGGTCGTTCAAAACAGCTTTGCAGAATCCGGTAGCTGTCTTGACTACAAACATTGGTTGCTAAATCAATAATAGGTATACCCTTGGAATAACCATAGCAATTGAATCCTGCAATACACTTCATCATAATCTTTATCCCAACCAGCCATTAACTGAATAAATTAAAAGCTACTCTGAATTAAATACTGCATTGGAACTGTTCATTATCGTTTATATACTGGGCTTTTAAAATGCTGGACTGGGCTTAATTAAACCCAGTATGACAATACAGCTAACTAGTTTTACTGTGCCATTTATAAACTTCTTTTCAAATAGAAGCATGCCACCGTTGGCCTCCAACAGCTAATTTGGGGCAATATAAGGACAGTTATTTTCTATTTTAAAATTACTATTTTTTTAATTCTATAGGAGAATAGAGTATAATTTATGATTTAATATTTACAAAACATTAATTAAAACCTACATTACATATGGTGAGACATTCTTCCCAATAATAATCAATCTTTTATGGCAACATAATAAAGTGTTGCTAGTTCTAAAACATGCATTGATCATTACAACACTTGAGCCTGTATCTGCTGATGAACGTTCATCTTGCATTTGGCTGAGCTATATAATTTCACCTCAGTGCATCACTACATACCCAAATGGTGTATTATGCAGTGTAGGAAGAGAGCCTGAGACATAAGCCCTTGTATCAGAGGCCTGGTATGAGGCCTGAACTAAAGAGGTGGCCAAAACTTTGCTGATATGAAGCAAATTCAGGTTATGAGCAAGTGGCAGGCCCTGCTCACAGAATTTGGCAAGCACAGGGCTGATATTGCAAAAACACATATTCCTAAGAGGTGCTGGGCACAGAGCACAGGGGGTGTTGCAGTACGGCTACCCTCTGTACTGCTGCTGGCAGCGGTGCTGCCTTGAGAGCTGGGGAGCTGAAGAGTGGCAGCTGCTGGCTGGGAGCCCAGCTGTGAAGGCAGAACTACCGCCAGCAGCAGCGCAGAAGTAAGGATGGCATGGTATGGTATTGCCACCCTTACTTCTGCGCTGCTGCCTGAAGAGCCGGGCTGTCAGTCAGCAGCCGCCACTCTCTGGCCACCCAGCTCTGAAGGCAGCAGTGCAGAAGTAAGGGTGGCAATAACCATAACCCCCTAAAATAACCTTGTGATTCCCCCCTGCAACTCCCTTTTGGGCAGGACCCCCAATTTGAGAAACGCTGGTGTTCCCCCAAAATCTGTATAGAATAGGGTAAAAAGCACACAAAAGACCAGCTTTCACGGTCCGTGACGCGTTTTGCATGGCCATGAATTTCGTAGGGCCCTATCTACTGCCCTGCATCCCCATAGCATGAAAAATAGTCAACATTTAGAAGCAGTTAGCTAAAGGGTTTCTTGAATTAATTTCCCTAAAGGCTAACCCACTCCTATCAGCACAGCTGACATCCACCAAACCAGCCTTCTTCAGGACTCATCCTAAGAAAAGTTTAATTACCCATAGCAGTGTGGTGCTACAATCTAACCAAACTGCAATATTTTTGAAACAGTGATTGAAAAGTGGCAAAGGTGTTGATGGCGCAGCAGGTGTTAATTCCAGTCTCTTACCCCAGCTATTCTATGATGTTTAACAATATCCAGTACTAATATTCTAAAATTTAATTAGAAATCAGTCCATTCATTATGTAAAATTGAAGGGGAAGAAATAATTTCTTCCCATGTATAGGTAAAGCCACCCAAATCATTAGTTTTTTTAACAACATATATAACCCTCCTGGATTAATCACTTCCTCTCCCACCATGTCATTATTTAAATATAATATTGTGCCTTTTACACAGATGTGTGTATTACAGTATGATTGATAATGAAGCTATAGTTAAGGCTGATATTCTAAATTTTTTTCTCCAGCTGCTTCTCAGTGTCCCAAATATTTATTTTGGGCTACGTATCTATTTGCAGGTCACTAAAGAGGGCTTATGTTATCTTGCCCTCTCTAGTGAAAGGAAATTGAATTATTCTGTTTTTATTTTACCGTAGGAGGACACAAAATGATGAAATTTCAAGCTTTCTACTACTCTGCAAATCAGGAAAACTCTGATGACAGTACCCTGTGCAGATGGTATAGGAAAGGGACAGGCAACCTATGGCACATGTGCCGAAGACGGCACACGAGCTGATTTTCAGTGGCACTCACACTGCCTGGATCCTGGCCACCAGTCCAGGGGGGACTCTGCATTTTAATTTAATTTTAAATGAAGTTTCTTAAACATTTTAAAAACCTTATTTACTTTACATACAACAATAGTTTATTAGTTATTATAGACTTACAGAAAGAGCCCTTCTAAAAACATTCAAATGTATGACTGGCACACGAAACCTTAAATTAGAGTGAATAAATGAAGACTCAGCACACCACTTCTGAAAGGTTGCCAACCCCTGGTATAGGACATACAGAAAGATCAGTCTTTTCCCTCTTTTTATGAAGTATTGAAATATCCAATATTTAGCAGCATACAATATGTAACAGAACATTCACTGTAACACTAATGCAGTCTAACTTGACTTTATTAGCATTTAAAAAAAAAAAAACAACAACTCCAACACTGGCAGGGATCTAAACAGAAAGCTAGGGTTTCTATGTAAATATTGATAAGTGGCTGGATTAAAATGCCTACTTAAGAAATGGAAACAAGAGGAAGAAATGGACTTTTTAAAAAGTATTGTTTGGGTATTTAAGGTGTTTCATCATTTTAGTAAAGTCATTTGCTGCTTAAAAGCACCAATTGGAACTCATTCCTTGTTAACTGCCCTGGGTCAAGTGGAGAAGTGGGAAGGAGATGCTGGAGAGCTTAGGGCACAATTCATAGGATATCTATTTAAAAAGATCTATGGGTAATGATTATCACAGACCTTCTAAGCCTAGACTGGTTGAGGTCTGTCACGGAGATTACTTCCGCATCGTCTAAGCTACTCTGACAGCAGGCAGATGCCATGGCAATGGGCACTGCATAAAAATACACTTGGAAACCAGTAATTGAAGTGTTGAGTTACCCACTGTTTTTCTATCCATTATGTACACATCAGGTGCAGTAGGGTTATTGATAAATGCTGTGTTGCAAGCATTCTCATCCACCTTCCACCTTTTAGGGAAAATGTACTGCATTGAAGTAGTTGGGTTTCATTGTTTCTGTGGAGGTCGGAAAGAGAATACAATTATAGAAATTTTCCAAAGAGGGAAAAAAATTAAAGAAATGGTGTTTTTCTAGCCTCCTGCTTTCCCTTTAATTGGGCCCCGCTTGTCTATCCAGGCCACAGCATGAAACTGATGAATTATTGGAGCATCACATCTCCCATAACAACAGGCAACACCTGTAAGCACGACCTGCTCTCTGATTTCTGAATCCCCCCCTTTCTACTCTTGCAACTACCTGAATCCACCTCTTTTGGCCAATGCAATCTCATCTTGTAACAAAGCAAGGAGAGGACAGCTAAATGACTGGGAAGCAGCTCTGTGGTGACGACGCAGGAAAGGAAACAGAACGCCAGGTCTGTGGTAGCTAGAGAGCTTTACAAGCCTCTTGCAAAAAACCTCCCAGGAAAACTTTTCCTGGGGTTTTTATTTCTCTCCTTACTTTGTTTACAACTCTTCTTAGTGGTTACATTCTTGCGCATAGAAGAGCCAGGCAGTATACATGCACATAAGATAACGAACCCATCTCTTGAGCGCGTGAACACCAGCTGCGAGGGTACAATCAAATCAGCCAAATAAGTTTCCCAAACACAAACGCTGGATTGAAGGTCACTCCTGCCTCGTAGCCATGGGAGCAGTTTGCTGCGCCCGTGGGCTGGCGATTCGGGAGCTATGCATCCCTACATCCCCCCCTGTTTTATTTTATAGATGCGGTGTTTAAACAAAGCACCTTCGCAGGGTAGCATACACAATGTCACTAGATTGGGTATACATTAAACAAAGCAGCAAAGTAAAACGCCAAAAATCAAAACTAGGACCCCATACTATAAGCGGGTCTTTATCCACTCTAAGGGTGGCTATGACTAGATATAATCCCACCAAAAAGGAAAAATGTCTTGGCGGATAATTTAAGCATAACATTTTAGCATATCAATTTTCTATTACATGCAGTTACTATTATCAGTAAGCTTAAAACAGCACATTTCTTTCACTGTCTCACATCCCAGATGTTGCTGGGTGGTTTACAGACAGGAACAAGGCAAGTACTTAACAGACCTTGCATTTCTTGTAATATGGTGTCATTAACATACACACAGCTGTCATTAACTTGAAGAAGTAAGCGTCCTGTCAGGTGTAATCCCAGGAGCACTGACTAAAATTACCTGGGCATACCAGGTAGTTTAATTTCCCAGATGTCTTGGTGAATTACTCAATCCCACATGCATCCTCCCCATGGACCCGGCAGGATTTGGTATGTGGAAGGCCACACCCCCTTTACCGGTCCATATGCTTGGAAGGAGCATTAAGAACGTTTGCACTTTTACCTAGAAAGTCTCTAAGTATGTCTCTATGGCCACAGATCAGATGGTACTCCTGATGTGTCTGTAAGGGCAGTGGGCCAAGCCTGAACATGCTAGATCCCACTGCAATGCCTTCCCAGCCTCAGTGATATTCAATACCATCTCTGTCAGCAACTTCTGGGTCATTGTCTGTATTTTGATGTGTTACAAGGGTAATAGTGTAATGGAGGAGATAGCAGGGGCAATGGCAACAAGGTGCCTTTGGTACTTATCATTTAAAATCCAATTAGGGAAGACAATACATACTGAAGGACTTATTCAAAACACAGGGCGCAGACTGTAGAATAAACCCCAAAATCCAATCAATACCACGTTCCCAAGAATGGATTCCACAAATTTCTTCCTGCTAGTGTATAATTCTTTGTTTCTTCACCAGGGTCAGTTCTTAATGTCTCTTGTAGTCAGGAATTCCTGGACTTTGTGGTTTCAATGAAGCAAGTGTTCCTTCTTCTCTTTTCCTGAAACAGTGTGGTTTAACATCATACAGGGGAGAGGTTACTAGCACATCACCCTGTAATGGTTTTGCTTTTTCTGGAAAAATTCAGAGCAACAGTAGGTCTGTCAGTGGACAAGGGAGAGGTTACTAGCACTTCACCTTGTCTTTTTTTCCTTTTTCCTGCTGTCCAGAAGGCACAGCAGGACTAGAAGGAGAAATAGGCTTATCATTAGTCAAAGAGTCCTCCCGAGGTGGAGGGGTCTTTTTGCAGTGAAAAGCATGGGTCCAGGCAGTCAGTCCTTGGCACTTCACAGCGGTGTTGGTGGTTAACAGGACTTGGAAAGAGCCTTTCCAGCATGGAGCCAAAGCAGTCTTTCGTTGATGGACTTTACATAGACTCAGTCTCCTGGTTTTAATAAATGGCAGGGGTGCTAGGATTTTTGAATAACACTTTTCTACCTGTGAGAAAAGAAACCTAACACATTTCATTAATGCCTGGCAGTATTTTGCAGATCTCATAGTTGCTCGGGCACATTTGGGGGTCAGCCAAGTTTTGGCTGTGGCCTTGGATGAGCCTGCAAGCTGTATCTTCCTCTCAGTTAACTCATTCTGTGCTTTTTCCTCTTCTCTCTTTCTCGGCTTCTTTTAACCTACAAAGGAAACCTTCACTCTTCCAGTAAAATAACTTTATTACAGAGCTTTGGAGCAACAAACCGGGACAAGCACACCCACTTTTGAGGAGTGCACTCGGTACAACCTCAGGTGTCTAATTACTTTCCTCCCTCCCCAGCCCTCTGGCTAGAAATCTGAGGTAGCCAGAAGGATCCCATGGGCAATATGGGGAGTGGGTTAACCTTCCATGTCCTTGCTTCCAAAGACTGTTGGTATGCAACTCTTAACAACAATTTTTGCCATAAAACACAAAAATAATCCCTATTGTGCCAGTAAATGCATGGTACATTGAATGCTGTTCAGCTGGCATCCGTTTTCTCTGATGATCTGAAAAACAAAAGAACAGAGGTCTACCCCTTTTGGGCAGTCAGTCATTGCTTAAAATGTTTCCTTGTATTTGTTCATAGGCAGCCTAGATTTCAGTGGCTTCTACCTTATTAGTTAGAAACTTGCATTAATACAAATGCTTTCTGGCTTGCTTCCAAATCCAAAGCTATCTACAGCTTAAAGATTTTTACTTAAAAGGGACACAATTAACTTTCCCAGTCTTTTGATTGCCTTTTACTTCTAACTCCTGCTTTCAAACACCCAGTGATCTGAACAAGACAACACAACCTATATTGGTAGGTTTGCATTTCCTTTACCTCTGCTACAATATACACTGCACATATTCTGGGGAAAAGCGGCCACTGCGCAACCCATACGGGCTCATCAGTGAGCCAACGGAGGGGGAGGGCCGTACACCTAATCATCAATATGGATGGTGGCAGTTAAAGCAGTTCCCCTGAGGCTTCTGCCTCTTGTGCAGGGCAGCTGTCAGCAGGGCCATCTGATGGGTTTGAGTGCCTACATCAGTACACGCCTGCAGCAACTCCACCAGGGTCGAAGGACTTAGAGGACTCGCTCACAGCAGGGACCCTGTGAAGCGCTCGACGGACACACTGGCCAATGATGGGAAAAGCTACCTGGGGCGTGCCCACCGCCTGCTCGGGGATGCCCGAAAACTGCCCTGTGCCATATAACTGCTCAGCAAGATAAGCCCCCTCACCTTGTGCTGCTGCCGCAAGCGCCTCTCGCTGGTACTCGCTGTCCCACACAACATATTGCGCGGGAGACAGCACCATGCGACATATGTCTTTCCAATCTTGGGGGAGCAAGTGATAACCGTTTGACACACCTTTCAAGATCCCCCGGAGCTCGTGCAGAACCGAGTAGGGGAGAGCCTCCCAGTCCACTACTTGGCCCCCGTTTCCATTATCCCGCCTAGAGACGGGGAACGCCTCGAACCCACACTTGGATTCCTTGTCGGTCAAGAGACCGGCCTTGCGCACCGGCTGCACCGCCGCGGCGACAGCGCCCCCCCGCCCGACCGGTAGGCATGGGGGCGCCGCCATGGGCGGCGGCGCAGGGGGGGTCAGCTGCGGGCAGGAGGGGGGTGGCCCATCACCTGGGGGCAAAGGAGAAACTGGCTTAAGGCCGTCGGGGCCAAACCCCTCCAGCGCCTCCTTACAACGCTGCCAGAGCAGCAGGCACTGAACTGGGGCACGGGGTTTACTATACAAGGTGATCCCAATCTGTATCCAATCAAAAAGCTGCAATGACCCGCAGTCTGGATACCAGGGGCACTGGCGATCTATTTCCCTTAGGAGGTCCTCAATATGAGCGACCGGGACAGCGACACATGATCGCTGTCGTATAATCTCTTGTAACTCTCTTGCGTGCTCCTTCTGGGCACTGGAAAGTTTCCCCCCCATACTCACGAATAAGGGGCGGCAAACAGCCGCGGGCGCGCTCGGCGTATCCAGCCGGTGAGTAGAGGGGTATCACGTCGGGCTCACCAGCTGTGGTGACGACGCAGGAAAGGAAACAGAACGCCAGGTCTGTGGTAGCTAGAGAGCTTTACAAGCCTCTTGCAAAAAACCTCCCAGGAAAACTTTTCCTGGGGTTTTTATTTCTCTCCTTACTTTGTTTACAACTCTTCTTAGTGGTTACATTCTTGCGCATAGAAGAGCCAGGCAGTATACATGCACATAAGATAACGAACCCATCTCTTGAGCGCGTGAACACCAGCTGCGAGGGTACAATCAAATCAGCCAAATAAGTTTCCCAAACACAAACGCTGGATTGAAGGTCACTCCTGCCTCGTAGCCATGGGAGCAGTTTGCTGCGCCCGTGGGCTGGCGATTCGGGAGCTATGCATCCCTACACAGCTCCACTTGAAAGCAGTAACCACCACTAAAAAATGCAGTTCATCTCCTAAATTGATATCAAATTTGATCTGCATAAAGTGGGAGTTTTAACGTAGCCAAACTAGACCCAGTATAAACTTACACAATTTTATGCTTATGACTGGATGTGGAAAATTACACTGATAAAAGTGCCTTTTAAAAGTAGCTTATTTCCCTTTGATGTTACATGTAACTTATACCAGGTTCCAATTTAAAAGATATTTTCAGTGGAGTCTAAAGTTTGAGGCCTCATTCCAGAAGAAATCATAAAAGCTGACTTTGGTAAACTGGGCAAACAATATGGGTAAGTGTAAATGTATATATCTAGGAACAAAAGAATATAGGCAATACTTACAGGTGGAGGACTCTATCCTGGGAAGCAGTGACACTGAAAAAGATTTCAGGGTCCTGGATAGTCATCTGAACATAAGCTCCCAGTGTGATACTGTGGCCAAAAGAACTAATGTGACTCTGGGATGCATAAATAGGGGAATCTTGAGTAGGAGTAGAGAGGTTATTTTACCTCTCTATATATGACACTGGTGTGACTACTGCTGGAATACTGTGTCCATGTCTGGAGTACACAATGCAAGAAGGATGTTGGTACATTGGAGAGGGTGCAGAGAAGAGCCATGAAAAGGATTAAAAGATTAGAAAACATGCCCTTATAGTGAAAAACCTTAATCGATGCAGCATAACAAAGGTTAAGGGGTGCCTTGATTACAGTCTATAAGTGCCTACATAGGGAACAAATATTTAATAATGGGTTCTTTAATCTTACTGAGAAATGTATAACACAATCCAATGGCTGGAAGCTGAAGCAAGACAAATTCAGACAAGAAATAAGGTAAATTTTGAATGGAGAGAGTAATTAACCATTGGAACAATTTACCAAGGGTTGTGGTGGATTCTCCATCACTGACCATTTTAAAATCAAAATTGCATAGTTTTCTACAAGATCTGCTCTAGGAATTATTTTGGAGAAGTTCTAGGGCCCGTGTTATACAGGAGGTCAGACGGGATGAGCACAATGGTCCCTTCTGGCCTCGGTATCTATGGGTATGTCTACACTACGAAATTAGGTTGATTTAATAGAAATCTATTTTTTAGAAATCGATTTGATAGTCAATTATGTGTCCCCCCACTAAGCACATTAAGTCGGCGGTGTGCGTCCACAGTACCAAGGCTAGCGTCGACTTTCGGAGCGTTGCACTGTGATAGCTATCCCACAGTCTCTGCCGTCCATTGGAATTCTGGGTTGAGCTCCCATTGCCTGATGGGGCAAAAACATTGTCACGGGTGGTTCTGGGTACATGTCGTCAGGCCCCCCTCCCTCCCTGAAAGCAATGGCAAAAAATAGTTTCTTGCCTTTTTTCCTGGGTTACCCGTGCAGACGACATACCACGACAAGCATGGAGCCCGCTCAGCTCACTGTCACCATATGTCTCCTGGGTGCTGCTGGCAGACGTGGTACTGCAGTGCTACACAGCAGCATCCTCTTGCCTTGCGGACGGTGCAATACAACTGCTAATCGTCGTCCCGTAAGTGCCCCTGGCCGGCCTCAGTTAGGTTGGTCGGGGGCGCCTGGGCAGACATGGGTGCTCCTGGCCGGCCTCGGTGAGGTCGGTTGGGGGCCCCTGGACAAAAATAGGAATGACTCCAGGTCATTCTCTTTAAGTTTCGTCTAATGGAGATTCAGTCCTGCCTAGAATATCATGCCAGCTGGAGGCTTCTGCCTCAGGCAGCTCTCCCAGTCAGCAGCAGCGCGTGGTCACACCTACCCCAGCCTGCCCCCTGCTCCCATGGCTCATGAAGCCTGGACAGTAGTAAAGAGCAGTTCAACTATACGCTGAGCAAGTGCAGAATGGTGGTAGAATGTGTCTTTGGACGTTTAAAAGCTCGCTGGCACAGTTTACTGACTCGGCATGTCTGGGGCTCTGACCCCAAGCGGCTGTTTGCCTCTCTGGTAGGCTTGCCTAAGCTCCTTAAGTTTCATGCAGCACTGCTGCGGGTCTCTGTTATAACCTCTGTCCTTCATGCCCTTGGAGATTTTTTCAAATATTCTGGCATTTCGTCTTTTGGAATGGAGTTCGGATAGCACGGATTCATCTCCCCATACAGCGAGCAGATGCAGTACCTGCCGTTCAGTCAATGCTGGAGCTCTTTTGCGATTCTGGGACTCCATGGTCACCTGTATTGATGAGCTCTGCATGGTCACCTGTGCTGATCAGCTTGCCACGCTGGCCAAACAGAAAATTAAATTCAAAAGTTCCCAGGGCTCTTCCTGCCTACCTGGCCAGTGCATCTGAGTTGAGAGTGCTGTCCAGAGCAGTCACAATAGAGCACTCTGGGATAGCTCCCGGAGGCTAATACCATCAAATTGCGTCCACACTACTCCAAATTCAACCCAGCAGGGTTGATTTCAGTGCTAATCCCCTCATTAGGGAGGAGTACAGAAATTGATTTTAAATGGCTCTTAAGTCAACAAAAAATGGCTTCCTAGTGTGGACAGGTACAGGGTTAAATCGATCTAATGCTGCAATTCGACAAACTCGTAGTGTAGACCAGGGCTATGACGATGAAACCTTATGTATACATTAATTCTCAAAGGTTCCTATGGGGCATGGGTGTATATAATTCCCTCCCCCCTCCCCCCCCCCACACATCCTTCAGCATTGTAGAGTCCTATAACCCAGTAACAGTCACCTTTAATCATTTAGGTATCCTTACTGTGGCTGTTCTCCCATGCTGAATAATTTTGTTTGCTCTTATTTTTGTAGCACTACAGGCAAATAAAACAAGATCCTTGTTTTGTGGTGTTTAGTCTGAATAGAATCAAACTGAAACCAAAATGATAACTTTGGGGAAGGGAAGAAGAAGAGGGGGCAGAGAGAAAAGAGAATAAAAAATATGAACAATGGGTAGGGAAATACAATTCTTGGGTAGTTTTTCCTACACAGTGTATATTACAAGTTCACATGTCTGGTTAGTTTATTACTGTTAACTATATAATGTTAATTAGAAATTGTACTTTTGATCTTCAATACACCCTTCCTAATTTATGTGATTTTATAAGAGATGGTAATCTGCTCTTTGCCTAGACATGTTTCGAGGTGTTGGAATTGAGAGGTGTTTAAACACCCTGTATCCTTTTGAAAGGATACAAGTCATCATAATTTACTATTAGAATGGTACATGGGAACATGGGTATCTCAGTTCTCTATTTTATAGCTGTATAAACACTTTCAGAAAAAGTCGCATAGCATAGAAGCCTCAGTGAAGTTTCTTTCAGACTGAACTGCAGTTTGAACAAACAATGTTGTTGGAAACCAAGGACAATCCAAGAGGGGAAAATACGTTTAACTTCTATTTTAAGAAGTGTTGAAAGGTGCACGTCTGGGGGCAAATGCTGGATACCAGCCACCTGAATAGGCGTTTTAACTCTCCCTATTTGACTACAGGATAAAACGCAACTGAAAGCATCAGGGAGAGAAGAATGAAAGACAGCAATAGGGTTTGCAGCCCTCTTTTCCTTCATGCCAATAACTAGCAACCTCCCTCCAGCTGCATGTGACACGGAAATGCTATATCAGCTCTGACAAGTGGGTGGTATACAACTTCCTTCAAGAACCTACTGCCACTCTAAAAATCAGCCAACTAGGGCTAGATCCTGAAGTCCTTACAAGTAAAAACTTTTACCCACTTCACTATAATTTTTGTCTTAATAATGCAGGGGTTCCCAAACTGTGGTACTCATACCCCTGGGGGTATGCGAGACATTTTGGGGGGAGGGGTGGTATGAGGGAGAAATTATGGTGGCTTTTATTTATTACAGTAACTCCTCACTTTAAGTCATCCCGGTTACCGTTGTTTCGTTGCTGATCGATTAGGGAACATGCCCATTTAAAGTTGTGCAATGCTCCAGTCTTGCGTTGTTTGGCTGCCTGCTTTCTCCACAGCTGGCAGACCCCACGGATCAGTGCCACCTCCCCCCCATGGCAATCAGCTGGCTTGCGGTGTTTCGGGGGCAGGAGGGAGAGGGGAGGAGCGAGGACTCAGCCTGCAGGCTCCCCTTCCCTCCCCTGCCTCCCGAATGCTGCAAGCCAGCCGATTGCCCTGGGCAGGAGGCGGGGGGCAGGAAGGGGGAGCCTGCGCACCGAGTCCTCGCTCCTCCCTCCTGCCCCCTAAACACTGCAAGCCAGCTGATTGCCCCAGGCAGGAGGGAGGAATGAGGACTCAGCATGCAGGCTCCCCCTCCCTCCCCTGCCTCCTGCCGGTAGCAATCAGCTGGCTTGCAGTGTTTAGGGGGTTAGGAGTTTAGAAGGGAGGGGGGAGGAGCAATAACACAGCATGGGAAGTAAAGGGGGAGGAGGTGGGGGGGGGAGAAGAGGCAGGTCAAGGATGGGGGTTTGGGAGATGGGGGGGAGTGGGCGGGCTGAGGGTTCAGTCCCTCCCCTCCCCCCCCGCTGCTTGCAGAGATGGGGAAGCTGCTGCCGTTGCTGCGCAATGTGCTTCTCCTAACCTACAGCACCTTCAGCCTCCTTGCCTGCCTCATCCCCAGTGCCAGTGGGCTGTGCCTGTGTGGGGTAAGGCAGGGGCACCTCCCAACTATAGTACCGTACTGTATGTACAGTATGTTTGTAAACACATAGCACGTGCACACTACTCACCCCCAGCGTAGTATTAAATTGCTTGTTTAAAATTGTTTAAAAATGTATATAATGCCTTTTGTCTGGCAAAAAAAAAAAAATTCCCTGGAACCTAACCCCCCCCCCATTTACATTAATTCTTATGGGGAAATTGGATTTGCTTAATATCATTTCACTTTATGTTCCTGAAAAATGCAACTTTACTACAACGTTAAGTGAGGAGTTACTGTACTTACTTTCTGTATTGCATTTTCATAATAGTCTACTCAGACGAGCTTTACAGCTGTGCGGGAACTCGTTCTCTAAGATACGGTAGTTAATTTACTTCAAGACGTAGCAATGAGAACACTGATGCACAGAGCACTGACGTACAGAGCCCTTACCTCCTATCATTGTACAGTGCGGGTTCAGTTGCCCAGGAACTGTCAAGCCTAATTGAACTCAGAACTATGTCAGGGTCCCCTCCCCCAGTTGTATAGGTCACACTATAACTATATCTGTACACAACAGTGAAATATGGACAGATGGCTAAAGACAGGTAGTGTTAAGAAGAACACACAATATCAGTAATGAAAGGGGTAGGGAGATGCAGGCAGCTCATAGCTCTGGAGGGGGTATGCAATAAGAAAAGTTTAGGAACCTCTGCCCTAAAGGATGCTGAAGGCAGACATAAAAGAGAATCAAGTCCAGAATCTTATCCACTAAGCCACTGGCCCACACTGGACAGTTATCCATTACATACAAATCAATATAATTGGGAAATGAACACATTCAACTCAGTTTCACAAATATTCAGTTACAATAAGTCATTTAATATAACTTCACTTGGACAATAAATACGATAATTTCCAGGAGATCAAAATTCAGTTGTTTAATCTAACTATTTAGAAAGTTAAACAATGGAAGATTTCACAACAATTTTTATTTACATGATTTACTGTGAATATTTTAAATACCAGCTTGTGAAGCTACACAAGGACGTACCTCTAAACGGACATACCAGAATACTGCCAAAACGTTTCTTTGTCCTGGAAGCAGTGCATTTTTAACAATTCAAACCTTTCAGGTTAATGTTGGATGGTACAACTGTAATTAATGAAGCTATTTCCAAAGACTCCATATTTTACTGACTAGTCACTGCTGAGTGAAACATTTTGAAGTACAGCTCACCTGGTACAAAGAGCCTTTTAAATTAATGACTCTGCTTAAAGCATTAGGAAGCCACTCAGGGACAACAGATCCATTTGTAGTAATAAGTCATTTATAGATCTGAGAGTCCAGGCTGCTGCATACTGTTCTACCCTCTGAATATAAATGGCAAAAAAATAAGTTTCTATCAGATACGATCACTTTCAATGCTGTAAATCCTGATAACAAAAAGTACAGACATTGCACCTCAAGCCATCATTAATGAAGAAAGTGGCACTTCTCTTTTTTGGGCAAGTGCACCTGGTTTTCTTCATTTTCATTCTGAAGACATTCCATATAATACTACTTCTTAAAAGCATTTAAGAGTCATGAAATTAACTTGAAGAGAAAGAATGTTCATGTTAAACAGAGCACCAACTTATTCCATATATTTATTCATTAGTGAAAGTTTATGAAAAACTAAATGTTTAAACATTAGTTCTGCTGATAGCGGTCATAATTGTAATTTAAAAATAAAAGTTGAATTCGTAAAGTTTGATCAAAGCTATGGTTCAAAGAGCAAAATTTTATATATTCTGTGCAACATCCCATTTCCTTCTAGTGCACAAGTCCATGTCTGCAGTTACGCAGCTGCGATAGAAGTATCATCAGCTTGTCGACCTTGTGGCTTTAAAGAAAAGAAGAGTCAGTATAAAGATTATATATAGTTATGAAATTTATCTAGCAACATTATCATAAATGAACAGGATGTTACAATGTCTAATCAGTGCTGTATCTTTCCTAGCTTCAAAGTATTTCTAATGGCAGCACAAAAAATATTGTGATGTTATCTACATTCAAGTCTTCTAACTTTCCCAACTGCCTCCATAAGCTCTTCAGGGCTGGAGCCATATCTTTATATATGTTTGTATAGCACCTAGCATAGGACCTGACCTTGATTGGACTTTCTGGGTACTACTGCAATACAAATGTTATATTGCTAATGATGCTGATGATAAATACATGCATGAAGCAGGAACAGCCCCAGAAGGTTCTAGGATAAGTTTGAAGTGGGGTCCCTTGGGAAAAGGAATATTTTAAGAGGAAAAGCATGGATGTGCACAGGAGCATACAAGAAAGAACATTGGGATTCTGATGAGCCCAAAGAAGAGAAGAAAGGAATTAAAAACCTAGGGAGGTTCTCTTGTAAATGCTCAGAACTCCTTTCCCTGGGGGAGCAGACCTTTGTGTTGACCTAACAGCAAGTCTCGATGACTGATCTAGGAGAGACATTGATTGACAGGGTGTATAAATAATAAATTCCACCCAGCCCTCTTAGCTGCAGTAAAATTGGAGGAATGCAAAGACTGTTTGCAGGGAACAGAGAGAGGATTATAGATGTTCGAACAAGCCTTTCTCAGAGATACAAAGGAACACTTCAGGCCTCTCACTCAACCTTTCCTATTGGAGCATAAGCAGTAACACAAGATTCTGTAAAGGAAAGACTCAAGGCTAGCTAGCTAGCAAGCACTGTTTTGGGTAAAAGGCTTTAAAATAAGTGGGAAAGGGCTAGAAAGATTGCATGAAACCTGTTTGGCATGATGGGATGAAATGCAATTTTCAATCATCAGGTTTTCATAATATCTGAGTAGCTGCAACATTGTAGAAAAAGTCTAGTATAATAAATTTCATTTGCGCTTAGATCTTATCATCTCTAATAGTAACTTAGATTCAGAAATATTCTGGAACCCCACAAAACCCATCACATGATGAATACTCACACTTCACTTTCTGCAATCAATTCTCACTTGAGTAATATAAAATATAAGATGGGGTGGCAGATAATAAATTAAAACTTGGAAATATTCTAACCAAATGTAGTTCCACCAATACTCAAATGCAGACAGAATTTTAACTGAAGCTTTAAATTGAATGACTATTATCCTTCTAGTCACAAGATATTATCCAAATGTTCTGAAAATGGATAATATCCTGTGACCAGGAGGATAACAGTAATTCAGTAAAGTAATTCTGGATGGTTTTAAGAGCAAAGTGCCTGTTGCTCATATAGCAACACAGAGCCCACACAGAGTCCCAGTGAAGTCCATGGTCTCCATGTACACACAGCGTTGTGTCTGTGCAGCTTAAAGCAAGACAAGCCTGCTCTCTAGTTAACTGTCCATTCAGTTAATCTGCTAAGAGTAGAGCTGGGGTTGCAGTTCTCAAAAGCAAAATAAATCCCAAGTAAATTCTGAAAGAATTAGTTAGTTATAAAGAGGCCAAAAGCCTCCATTAGAACCTTACCTTTACAAAAATGTGCGTTGGTATGAATCGTCTGAGCAACTGATTAGTGAAGTTTGGAATCCGCAGCAAGATGATATTAAGAGATGGTAACTGCTGATATCCAGCCATGAGAGGGTAGAAGTTGTATAACATTTCCTGCTGCGTGCCAGGAAGGATTCGCAATCGTATCTAAAATCATGAATAATTCCAGGAAAGAAAGCTGTTTAATATAAGTGAACATTTGCACACTCCAAAATTAAAAATGATTCTCTTAAATATTCTCTTTAATCGGTTTGACTAAATATTCAAAATATTACAACTCTCTCTTTTCTACCCAACTGCACACACTGTATCATATGATCAATATGAATTTCCTCAGCCTATCCAGAAAGTCATAATTAGACACCTCTAAGAGGACTTATTTTCAGTCCTAAGATTAAAAAAAAAAAAAAAGCTTTGGATGTGCATGTTCCTCCAGATATATTGCTCAGTCTTCAGTTCACCATGTCTTAAGGATGAGTATTTACTAAATAACTCTAAGGTAATTTGATCAGACTATAGCAGAGTTGATAGTAAGCTAATAGGCTATCACAAGGTAATATTTGAGAGTCTACCATTCACTTAGGGTAGCCCGTATTTGTTACAGTGTACTGTGTTTCTCTTTGATTCAAAGTGAGAGGGGAGGGAAAAAAAAAAAAAGAAGATGTAAATTTCACAAGCCTTGTTTTGATAGACAGAAATTTAACTGAGCTGGGAGTCAGATTTGTTCTGAATACAGTTACAATTAATTTGTTTTTAATATTTCTTTTCCTATTTTACAGTAAAGTTACATTAAAAACATTTCATTTTTAAATACCATTTATATAATCTAAAGCAGTGGTTTTCAACATGTGGTCTGTGGACTGTGGGGGCTCTGCAAAAGGTTGTTGTTACCATAGAAGAGTGGTTTCCAAAACTTGGGGTCCAAAGACTATGTCTAAGATTTCCAAAGGGATCCACACTTCCATGAGAATTTTGTTTTAGGGGTCCACAAATGAAAAAAGGTTGAAAGCCACTAATCTAAAGAGTATGTTGAAGTCTATTAGAATAGTTTAACAGTGGTGTAAAAAGTATCATCATGCAGTAGTGACAAAGAGGACAATCTGTACCTGTTTAAGACCAGAAAACATGAAGGCATCGCTTGGCTCCACTGATATTTCCACATCCTGGACTAAACCGGTCTTGTTTTGCAGGTGATATCTGACAGGTAAGGATTCTCTTACTCGACCAAATGATGGCAGATCTTTGGAGACAAAGGGATTGAATATAAAGGTTACATAATCTGATATTTAAATAAATGTCTTGGTTTCACATACAAAAACCAAGTCTCACTCAATAAAAGTAGAAAGGTTTGCAAAAAGTGGCACAAAACTCATTATCTATAGTACATCTGATCAGATGTTTCTGGAACAAATCATGAAAATATGTTGTAAGTTTTCAAATTTAACAGAATCAGCTCTAACATTAGAAAGCATTGAAAGATATCAGAAATTACTGTTACAAGACTAGATCTATGTATCACAATATTACTTATCTGCACTAATTGAGGGGGCGAAGAAGCAGTACAAGCATGGATTAGAATGACTAGAGAACGGGCAGGTACTGCATGGGCAGGGCTTTCCCCTCCAGCCCTGTTCTTACAGGAGAAATATGGTCATCCCAGGTCTGTGGCAATAAGGACAAAAATGTGCCTACGGACCAAATTCTGCTCTGAGACATACTTATGGGGTTTCACAGCCTTGAGTGAACACTCCATGCATGCAGCCCAGGGCTAAACATTTCATGCATGTTAATATTACCTGCATTAACATGGAGTGGGATGCTCTCTACAATCACATGTGGTAGAGTGATCACAGTACAAACAACAGGTACACTTTCCACAGCTGAATTCCTATCAAAGAAAACACCACATGTAGACTGCATTTATATTCTTGACTACGCCAACAGAATATTGGGATCAAGCAGCAAACAAGCAATATTTACAGCAATCCCAACAGTTCAAAAAGGAGAAAAGTGTTATATGAATGTTTTTATTACAATAATCTTGTAAAAACATGTTAACATCTAGAGAAGACAGATGTACTTTACAATGTCTGCTCTAAAAACAAACCCACATACAAAAAGCTGTCATTGAGATGGAAAAAATATTAGGTTCATTTATTTTTTTTTGGTTTGACCATTTAAAACAGTACTTTTTATACAGCGGAAGTGTTCTTTAACTTGTCTTTCTTCCTCCCCACATGTGAAGTACTCTTTGGCTTTAGAAAACTTAAGAATTAGTGTAGGAGATCAGACAGTTGAAAACTTAATAAAAATGTAAATATCACCATTTGGATGCAATTTCAGCAGTACACACATTTTAAAAAATGGTTCCTACCGCTTTCAACCAAGATGATTCCACTGTGAGGATTAGTAAGGGAAGAAGAAAAAGCAAAATATATCCTCCCGACCACCCAGACCCTAAGAAAAGCCATGAACTGCTTTAAAAACCAAACAAGGAATCCCTACCTCTTCCAGGAGATTACATAACGTCCGGTAGCCACTCCACCTTGAACATTAGTAACTGATGGACACCGAAGGCAAAAGCATTCACTAGCACTCTCGCCTGTCTGCAAAACAACTATCAGCAATATTCTGTTTAATTTTAAAGTAAAAGACACACTGAATATTAGCACAGAAACCATCCAGATCTAAAAAACTAAAGTTAGTAATACATACAGATTATATATAAATTTTAGGAATAAAGGTGTTGTATATATGCAATATATACAGTCTGAGGGATCCCCAATTAATTCACAAACTGTACATGAAAACATTAGAGATAATGAGGTGCTCAGTCAGCACAGTAACGGGGCCTGTCACATGGTCCCTGGGCACTGTGAGTAGAGCTGGGCCCAGTGCCCCTGTGTAGAGCTAGTGAGCACAATCCAGCCAATTAAAAGGGGCTGGGTTACACCTGGACCTATGAAAGGCAGGAAATGAGAGGGGGAGGAAAGAGTGACGGAGACAGGCTGTGCCTGGAAAAGGGAAGCCACAGTGGAGTGGAGGTAACTCTGGTGGTGGGTCCCTGGTGCAAGAGGCCAGGTATTCTGGAAAGCTCCAGGAAGGGAGCAGAGCTAACTAAAGCCTGGTCTATTCTACAAACTTAGGATGAGGTAAGCTGCCTTGCATCAACCTACTTGTGCATGTGTCTACACTTAAATTTGTCTCCCACTGAGGTAAGTGGCCTCTTATGCCAACATAGTAACACAACCTCCCCGAGCAGCATTGCGCCAAGGTTAACGTACAGAGGTCAACACAGCACACAGACACTGCATTACCTATGTCGACCCTAAGAGTCCTCCAGCAGCTTTCCCACCATGCCCCACGCTGACTGCTTTGTCACCATTGTGAACTCTACTGCCCAAGAAACCTTCAACCCGTGGAAAGGTTTCCCCCTTGGCTTCACAAATATTATGCAGGACACAGCAGGCGGCTATTATGATTGGGATATTTTTCTCCCTGAGGTCCAATCTCGTGCATAAACAATGCCAGCATCCCATCAGTCGTCCAAAAGAACATTCAACTGTCATTCTGCACCTGCTGAGCTGGTAGTTGAATTGTTCCTTGGTGCTGTCAAGGTGGTTGGTGTATGGCTTTACAAGCCAGATGAGCAACAGGTAGGCTACAGATTACTGTTGGGAATGTTGAAATGCCAGGATCACTATTGGCATTTCAACATTCCCAGCAGTAATCTGCCAGTTGAGAAAAAGTTCCTCCTTGCAGCTTTCTGAACAGTCCTGTGTTCTTAAAGATGTGAGCCTCATGCACCAGACCAGCCCACACGGATGTGGTGAAGTGTCTCTGGAGATCCACCAATGCTTGCATAACCATAGAAAAGTAGCCCTGTATATTGATATATTCTGTGGCAAGGTAATTTTGTGCCAAAATAGAGATATGCCATATATTGCTCCACCGCAGTTTGTGAACCCAACTGCTGCAAATCTATCCACTGTGTCCTTTACATTGCTGAGGATCACAGTCCCATGTAGGAGGTGATTACTGGCCCTGCACACTTGCATGACAGTGGCACCCACAGTGGATTTCCCGACTCCAAATTGCTACTGGTCAGTCTAGAATCAATCTGGTGTTTCAAGTTTCCACAGTGCAAAATCACCACTCGCTTCTCCACTGTCAGCACAGATCCTTATTTTCGGTCCCTCCCCTGGAGGGGTGAGGCAAGCTCAGCCCATAGATCCATGAATGTTGCCGTAAGCATCCGAAATTTCTGCAGCCATTGCTCGTCATCCCAAGCCTACATGACGATGCAATCTCACTAGTCAGTGCTTGTTTCTGAGGCCCAGAAGTGGCGTTTCATTATCTGCAACTTCTCTGTGAATGCCACCAACAACCTTGAGTTGGTTCTTGCTATGTCCTACAGCAATCTGTCCTACAAGAAATCATTATGTTCCCCACTGATTCAGTTCTTCTTGCAGCTCTGCAAATACTGCAGGATCACGTGCCCTGTGTTTCAATGCTCATGACAATAGTGAAGAGCCGTGTAAGCTCCATGCTTCTGTTGGCAATAGAGAGCGAGGGGGGCCCGACGGGTGTGTGGGATTTTGAAAAAACAAAACAAAAAAACTATTAAAATTATGGGATACAGACGACAATAGGGGGATGGAGACAGTTGCAAACTGGGAATTTGACCCCATGCTCCCAGTCTCCCCAGTGCAACTCCTTTCGGCCCCACCATGCATTGAGAAGACTTCCCAAAAGACTGCGTGCTAGAGGGTTGCAGGTTGCATACGAGGATACCTATCCATGATGCACTACACTGTGCATTGATACAAGAACACCTGGTGAGTACGCGCACCGCTGACACAACAAGCCAAGCATACATACACACAAGCAACACACTAACTGCAGGAGCTTTATACTGACGTAACTTGTGTCAACGTAAGTTTGTAGTACAGACATGGCCTAAGATTGGGAAGCTGCCAGGAGCACCAGAAGTCCCTGGGATGAGTGACCCTGAAGTTTGAAGCAAAGGAGTGAGTAAAAAGACTGTTTTGTTTGTTTTAAGAAAATAAACCATCTTAAAGGAGACTGGGCATGGCAGTATGTGCTTGGAAGCTGGGGAGAAGCCCTGCCCTGTGACAGGGCCATAGAAATATGATGATTTGACAGATGATAGAGAACCTTCTGAACAGAACCATGGAATATCCAATATCCACACAGAGCAGACAGAATCTCCAAGTCACATTCAAAAGAGTAAACTGCACAGTACAGCTGATTCAGACTCAGGAATTCCCTTCTGTTGTAAATTCCAAACATTTGAAATGTTTTTATTCGGTTTCAGAACCTAAAGTAAAAATTTTGACATTTGCTGCAGAAAGTAAATCGTTTTGGGGGAAAAAAACCAAATCTGTTTGTTTTGGAAGTTTCTAACCAAACAAAAAAAAAAAAAAAATGGTTTTTTCATGTGTTATTTTTAAACCATTTTAAAAAATGTAGTTCAGTTTTATTTTTAAAATGATTAACAGCTGCTGCTATTTAGAGCGCTTATTGTATTTTCTTGTTCAAAGACAGCCATCATTCGGGGGTACTAACAACTGCAGCTACTTAGAGTATATAATTTTAAAATAAAATAAAAAGCCACAGGAGCCAGGGCTGCCAGGCTTCCAGGGAAGCTGGCTCCCTGAACTACCTTGGGAGCCAGAGAGCCCAGGAAAGGGAGCCAGACAGGGAGTCCTGGCTGAGCTGTGAACCATGGAAGCCACTGCTCTCCAGCAGCCAGCCAAGTGGCTGTGCAGGGAGCCTAGGAAACTAGTTGGCAGGTGGGCTGCCATGCCAGCCTGGATTCTGGTGAAAGTTTCAACAGAACTGGCACGTTCTTGTGGAACACACAGATTCCATGAAATCAACCAACAACTGCAGTCAAAGTTTTTGACTGCTCTACTGCACAGTCCTCAAATTTATCTATCTCAGAAGGATGGAGAACATTATTGTTTAACTACAAGATATTCTAACTAATAAGGCAGTATTCAATACAGGATGGAGAAACTTCTTGCATGTTCTTCTAAGGCTAGTCAGAATAGATTCACACACTATTTCATGTCTGTGTGTGTCCTATGTATGGACTTGTTTAAAATTTCATTCTATAGAGGTACAGTATGCACATTTCAAAGGGCATATGTAGTACATGAAAGCCAAAAATTGTCAAATGCCTTTTCTCATGAATGGCTGATTAAGAGGCTGTTCTCTCTGGTGCTTCACTTGAGATATGATGTTTAGGATTTTGGCTACTGACCTTTTATTTCTATTTTACTAAAATTTAGAGAGGGGAAAGAAGTTTATTTGGATTTTTTTGATAGATATTTTTAGCTCATTTTAAAATAAGCCTATTTAGTTCATGCCTGAGATATTCAACAGAACCAGAGGCAGTTCTTTCTCTCTCTTTGTAAATAGCTCCTGAACACAAAGAGCGTTGGTCAGTCAATTCATTTGGCTCATGTACCGAGAATGACAGCTGTACAAAACTTGAGGGTGGCTCCATATAGCAATACTCATCTTTGAAGAAACTGCTTTATATTTCCCATATTAATGTTACCTTTCAACAAATAATGTTTTTTAAAAGATTATTAAGAAATTGCCAGCAGTTTTAGAGACTTTCATATAAAATTTTAGAATTTATATAGTAGTGAGAAGTCAGTCACCACAACCACTTTCAGAAAGCTGTGCTAAGCAAAATTCTACCTAACTCAATCACACTCTGTATTGGTCTCTATTCCAATTCAGATTTGCCACTGTCTAAAGTAGATTTTTCCATGCTTCTCCATGCCAAATAACCAGGAACAGCTGAACAGGGTACAAACAAAGTTTCACCTTTAACTTCAATTTTTTTTCCCCTTTGTGAGTTCAGCTCAAAGTGCTAACATTACTTCAAATAATTTAGAGAAACTCCAAATGAATGTGTCAATAAGGTATTAAAATGTATTTCTTCCCAATTCCCACTCCATTCTCCTCAAAAAATCTTATTTAAGAAGCAATAATAATCTAAATTCTCACCATTCTCCACATAAGACTCCAATTGGTCTACTGGTACCATGGAAGCTGAAAGTTGTAGCTGGCTAGTTATAATAGTGAGAGCCCAAGGTGAAGCACTCAGAATGTCTGTCATCAGTAAAAAGGGTATGTCTGCAAAGACTCTGTCTAAGTGTTCAAACTACCAAGAGAAGAAACAAAGAATGCATCAATATTTTAGTGGTCATGTTTGGTTTACTCAGATTTTTGTGATTCTAAGACATGTCAATCAATTTTCAAAACACATACCTTTGAAGAAACAAATTTAACAGCAACATCAAAGGGCAATACAGTTTCTATAGTTACAGTTTCATCCTGCATGGAGGGGGAAAAGATTGTATTAAATTTCAAATCTAGATATTGACATCAGGTTACAGGGGACTGAATTCATCACCACCTGCCCCAGCTCTCTCCAGGGCATCATCTGCTTTGGCCCTCCACTGAACGATGGGCAGACTGTGGGCATCATTGAAATTAGGCTCGTTCTTAAAATCATACACAAGTAATCCAAATCCCTTAATCATTTCATATATAAACTAACATGAATTGAAGAGTCATTCCAAATTGCTGAACTCAACAGATCATACCCTGTGACACCTGCAGATTATCTCTTTGTCTTCAACAGTAGCACTGATTAAATAGGAAACATAGACCAGAAACATCCTGGTACCAACTGTTCCACAACGAATGTATACTGCTTTTTCCAGCTGTAAAATATAAAGATGAAATTAGTTAAATACTACTCAAAATGCAACCAGCAAGTCCAAAGCTGCCCTTTCATTCATTTAGTGTACCTCAGTTAACACAAAAAGAAGAACAGGAGTACTTGTGGCACCTTAGAGACTAACAAATTTATTAGAGCATAAGCTTTCGTGGACTACAGCCCACTTCTTCGGATGCATATAGAATGGAACATATATTGAGGAGATATATACACACACATACAGAGAGCATAAACAGGTGGGAGTTGTCTTACCAACTCTGAGAGGTCTCTAAGGTGCCACAAGTACTCCTGTTCTTCTTTTTGCGAATACAGACTAACACGGCTGTTACTCTGAAATCAGTTAACACAGACTAGGGGAACCACAATGAACAACAACTGCTTATCTTCAGCACTGGCTACTGGCAGCATAAAGTGTGACACCAATACAAGAGTAGCACAGCTCTGGCAATTCTACTAGATGTTCTCCTGCTACTTACACTAATAGGCTGGAGCCAGTACTAGGTGTCATTTGCTGACATTGGTGTCAAGCTTATGGAAGCTTGTAGCTATTACAAACTACAGCTGTCAATTAATTGCTGTTAACTCATGTGATTAACTTAAAAAAATTAATCATGATTAATCGCAGTTTTAATTGTACTGTTAAACAGCAGAATACCAATTTAAATTTATTAAATATTTTTGATGTTTTTCTATATTTTCATATATACTGTATTCTGTGTTGTAATTGAAATCAAACTGTACATTATTTTTATTACAAATATTTGCACTGTAAAAGTGATAAACAAAATAGTGTTTTTCAATTCACCTCATACAAGTACTGTAGTGCAATCTCTGTCGTGAAGATGCAATTTTTTTGTTACATAACTGCACTCAAAAAACAAAACAATGTAAAACTTCACAGCCTACAAGTTCACTCAGTCTACTTCTTGTTCAGCCAATCGCTAAGACAAATAAGTTTGTTTACATTTACAGGAGATAATGCTGCCCGCTTATTATTTACAACCTCACCAGAAAGTGAGAAGGCATTTGCAAGGCACTTTTGTAGCTGGCATTGCAAGGTATTTACCTGCCAGATATGCTAAACATTCATATGCTCTTTCATGCTTCGGCCACCATTCCAGAGGACATCCTTCCATGCCGATGAGGCTCATTTAATGCGTTTATTAAATTTGTGACTGAACTCCTTAGGGGAGAATTTTATGTCCCCTGGTCTGTTTTACCTGCATTCTGCCATATATGTCATGTTATAGCAGTCTCGGGTGATGACCCAGCACATGTTGTTTTAAGAACACTTTCACGGCAGATTTGACAAAACACAAAGAAGGTTCCAATATCAGATTTCTAAAGATAGCTACAGCACTCGACGCAAGGTTTAAGAATCTGAAGTGCCTTCCAAAATCTGAGAGGGATGAGGTGTGGTGGATGCTTTCAGAAGTCTTAGAAGAGTAACACTCCAATGCAGAAACTACAGAACCCGAACCACCAAAAAAGAAAATCAACCTTCTGCTGGCGGCATCTGACTCAGATAATGAAAATGAACATGCGTCAGTACGCACTGCTTTGGATCGTTATCGAGCAGAACCTGTAAGCAGCATGGACGCATGTCCCCTGGAATGGTGGTTGAAGCATGAAGGGACACATGAATGCATCTGGCATGTAAATATCTTGCAACGCTGGCTACAACAGTGCCATGAGAATGCCTTTTTTCACTTTCAGGTGACATTGTAATGAAGAAGTGGGCAGCAGTATCTCCTGCAAATGTAAAGAAACTTGTTTGTCTGAGCGATTGGCTGGACAAAAAGTAGGACTGAGTGGACTTGCAGGCTCTTAAAATTTTCATTGTTTTATTTTTTAATGCAGTTGTTTTTTGGTACATAATTCTACATTTGTAAGTTCAACTTTCATGATAAAGAGATTGCACTACAGTACTTGTATTAGGTGAATTGAAAAATACTATTCTTTTTTTTATAGTGCAAATACTTGTAATCAAAAATAAATAAAAAGTGAGCACTGTACACGTTGTATTGTGTTGTAATTGAAATCAATATATTTGAAAATGTAGAAAACATCTAAAAATATTTAAATGATATTCTATTATTTGTTTAATTGCTCAATTAATTGCGATTAATTTTTTTAAATCGCTTGACAGCTCTAGTTCAAACCGCATGAGTTTTACAGTATTACTCTGTGGAGAAGATGTAGGAAGACAATTACTCTTAGCAGCAGACATTAATTGCTGTCCATTTAATGAACCCAATCCTTCTCCCTTCCTACCATCACCACCATTAAAAAAAAAAAAAAAGCAGTGTGTCACTCAACTCTGTATTCTTATAAGATTTAGCACTCAGGCTGTTAAATTATCAGTACAGCCTACAAAGCTTCCAGTGTGCACTTATAGAAAATAGTGTGATTCTTTAGTATTTGCCATCTCCTAAATGATATGTAGCACATCAAATTCAACCCACAACCAGAAGAGCTAGTGCATCCTGAACTCATTCTCCTCTTTCAAAGTGGGGAATGAAAATTGAGCATTTCCTTTATCCCCTTCCTTCTCTTTAGCTTTATATCACAATATGAAATCCCTCTAATGTCCACTCTGTGCCAACCACCTTAATTCTGTGAGACTCTTCAGCACGCTCCGGTACCTAAACTTAACACTAAGGCAGTAATAAAATCTTCTGTCTGTCAAATACACAGTTGAGATAACTTTGTGTTAAAGGGTTCACAGTTCAGATCAGCCTCCTTGGATTATATTAATTAGATTGCTTCACTCTTAGTATCACACACAGCCCCCCACCCCATTCCATTGAACTAGCCCATAGAACTAAAAATGTAACGAAGTCAAAGGCTCATCCCTTGAATAAAACAACTGCTGCATTAAATAGAAGCCCAGATACTAGGCATCATCACATCTGAAACTAAATTGTGGTCCTGATATCTGTATGAAAGTGTTTTTACTAGCCAATGTTCATTTTCAGTTAGCTATTAAACATTTTCCTAATTGGAGTGGGGGCAGTAATTAAATTCACCTTTTCTCCTGGCTGTAAATCTCCTACAGGGATATCAGGAAGTAATGCAGGATAAGAATCGTCACAGATTTCTGTTCCATTAAGGGTCACATGAGTTTTCTGAGTCAGATTGGCATCTTGCCCTAGAATACAAATGTACTGTTTTTATACCCACATAATTTTCTGTTAATTTATATGTTGTTTATCACCGTGACAAGCAGGCACTATTTATGCATATTAAGGTATGCATCACAAAAAACCACCACCACTGCTACCAGACATATACCTCAACCAAATGAGCAACAACAGCAAGACACAAAACTACAACATGGATGCATCACAGAAGAATTTTTTTTTTTTTTGTACACAGATTGATGGCCTTTCAGCAACCTATGCCAATGGGTGAAGGGGGTTGGTGGGAAATGTACAATTCATAGTTATAGAGGTCAAATTGTGAACAAGATATCCTTTATTTATTTTAAATGAACAAGGTCTTCCATACTTTAAAAACACTGAACATATGTAAGACCCAATTTGTAAAAATTCATGGGAGTCTTGCTCAATTATGGGTTGCCTGGGTTTACAAAGACCATGACTTGTTATGAAAAAATCTCAGAAGTCACATCCTGTCACACGTCATGGATGCCTTGTCACATGGAAAACAGTCTTTCCTATAACAGAAGTGTTAAATTTTGATGGTTCTTTTTAAGTAATCAGCAAGCCCATAAAGACCTCGTGTATCAAATTATCAGACTCTGAGTAAGGGGGAACATAGATATGGTGTCAGACACTCCATTATGAATCTGATCGAAAAACTTCAATGAAGTTGATCAGTGGGAAGGATCCCATTTCTATGGCCTTTGGATTAGACTCTGCATGATCGTGTATAATAATATATAGACAAATGCATTTTAGCAGTTATCCATACAAAGCAAAGTGTATTTCTCAACCACTACTGTCATCAATAGGTATAACATCAAGAATTCAAAATCCAAACTAACAGCATGTAACTATGTGAAGCTACCTGGAATGTAACTTTTACCCTGTCCCATAATTTCAAATGGGACAGGATTGGTCCCATGTTGTCCAACAGAAAAATACAAGTGTATTTGAAACATTACTTTTAAATCTAATTCTGTAACTGAAACTTGCTAGCAGCTCAGCTAGAAAAATCTACCATCTGTTTGTTGTCAAAAGTAACTTTACAGTATTGTTAGATCACGAGAAAATTCTCTTTTAAATCCCTCCTTAAAACCTGACTTTTTTGTTGATGCCCACAACACAGTACAGTCTAGTATTGGTTAAGCTGGCAACCGCCTGCAAATGAGACCTTTGTTACCACTCATTTCTTCATACACCTCTGTTTCCACTATAGTCCTGTCCACCTAACCCCCATCCTGTTTAGCTGTTAATTGACCTATCATGATTTGTGTAAATCCTAGATTTAGAGTGTGTGCTCTCTGTGGCTCTGTGTTAACTCTTTGTACAATAACTAGGACAACAAGACCCTTAAGATGCTACCATGGCAGAAATAAATACCTGGTTTTAAACCTGCCGTGAGCTTCACATCTTTGGCAACTGTCTTCTCATGTGACTGGACTGTCACAATCAAACAATACATTTCATTAGTCAGGGCAGGAGGTTCATGCTGGAGAAGAACAGAAATATTTGGCACTCTAGAAATGATCCTTTAATCAAAAAAAGAAAAAAACTGGTTAGTTACTCCACATTTCTTCGATGGCTCAATTTTTAGTTCATTTTAGTTAGGATTAAAGTTGCCTATTGCTCAAATGAGAACTCCAGGGGAGATATATCCTGTTTCACTAGTCTCTGAAATGCCTGAAAATCAGTGGCACAGAACACTGGCACATATCTTATTAAAAATGACTGGGGGCCCAGTAGGAGTTGGGAGCTCACATTTCTGTAACCAGAGATACAGAATCCCACATTAAACAGCAAATGTTCTGAAAGTGAGGATTTAATTCTTCTGAAAATGTCCAGTTAGTAAATAGAATAAAAATTATTTCCTTGTATAGCAATTTCAGGCCTCTTTGTGTATTTATATACTGCTGTAAATAACTCTTCCTTGTTTGTTTTACCTGGAAAAACAATTGGAGAGGATGAATAAAAGGAGACTAAAGCCTGTTTGGTCTATCTTTGGGCCATGTCAAATGAGATATTGAGATCAACCTCTTCCATAAGCTCTAGCTCTGTTCTTTAACAAAAAATAATAATAATGATGATGAAGATTATTGACTGGGGGGTGGGAAGCAGGTAAGTCAGAAAATAAATCCTTAAGAGCTACTTATTTTTCTTTTTATTTCTTTTACAAAGATCCAATACATATAGAAGATATTTTTGATGTTCACCATTACACATTTTAAACGTTTACCTACATAGTGTTTGCCTGAATAGTCAGGCTGTCCCAATGAACCTCATTATCTGGAAGTTTAGGTTGCCGTTTGAAGGAGCGAACTGCCTGCAACGCTTCTTGAGATGAAGCAGCATCCCCTCCTCCTCCACGCCAATTCAGAATCACGCATCTGCCAGTTTCGGTGCCCAGGATTAAATCCACAGAGGTGATCTGAAACATGTTTATTCAGATAAAACTTTCCCCCCCCTTCCTCCAGTCATTTTGCAGTACACACACACACACACACACACACACTTGCTTTATATATAACATACATACATACCCCTAAAACTGCTTTCAGCACAGGAGATTAAAATCTCAACACACTCTACAGTCCAGGCAGTTTCACTTAAGCAACTGTGGTAGTATGGGGATGCATGTGTGCAGACATAGATTTCTGTGCACACACACACACACACACACACACACACACACTCCCCTTTAATATGAAGCTCTTGGTATTTTTCACTCCCTCCTGTCCATTTTTCTACTCAGTTTTTTGAAGTGGGTGCCAATCTTGTAATGCTATTTACAAAACAAATTATATACACAATATGGTGACATTGCTAACTAGTAAAGAATTACAGTCAGTCAACCTTGCAATTTTGAGCTTGAAGAGCCAAACCTGTGAATCTAGATAACTAACCTCAACCTTCTTTCCCACATCTTCACTTTTTGCAACAAATTTGAAAGTGAACTTTCTTGTTTTACCAGGGACTAGGCACACTGGTCCCTGGGATGAATATTCCAGAATGTCACTTTTCTGATATGCTTCTTCTACCACACAGTACTGATTGTATTCCTACAGCAAGTGAGAAAAAATAAGTTATCCTATTGCTGAGAATATATTATCTATATAATGAATGTTGACAATCTGTGTTACTGGACTAAAGTTGAAATCCTGTTAGAGCTCTCTGCTCAGGGCCGGCTTTAGGAAGTGCGGGGCCCAATTCGAACATTTTCGGCGGGGCCCCGACAGGGATTACTTAAAAAAAAAAAAAAAAAAAAACACGTAAAAAACCCCTCTCATTTCTTCCATGTATTATTTACTTTCCATAACTATATAAATAATAAAATTAAATGTATGTGGATGCATGCTAAGCCTACCTAAAGTTATTGACACACACCCCGGGACCCCTGCCCCATCCACCCCACTTCCCTGTCCCCTACTGTCCCCTGCCACCCCATCCAACCCTTCCTCTCATTCCTGATGGCCCACTGGGACCCCTGCCCCATCCAACCACCCCTTCTCTCTGTCCCCGACTGCCCCTGGAACCTCTGCCCCTGACTGCCCCCCACCGCCCAACCCAACCCCTGCTCCTTCCTGACTGCCCCCCCAGGACCCTTGCCCCCATTCAATCCCCCTGTTCCCTGCCTTCTGACCGCCCCAACCCCTATCCACCCCCCCACAACCCTCTGAACTCCCCTGTCCTCTTCCAACACCTGCTCCCTGCCCCCTAACCGCGCTGCCTGGAGCCGCTCGGCCGGGTCCGGGTCTGCTCGGTCCGGGCTGGGTCCGCTCGGCCCGGGCCGGGTCTGCTCGGTCTGGGCCTGGGCCGGGTCCGCTCGGTCCGCGCTGGTGCCGGCGCCGCAAGGCCCCAGGTGAGCCGGGCCAGAGCCACTCGGCCAGGTCCACGTCCGGGCCGGGGCCGGGCCGGAGCCTCTCGGGCCGGGCCGGTGCCACTTGGCTGGGGCCGGTGCCGCAGGGCCCGAGCTGAGCTGGGCTAGAGCCGCTCGGCCAAGTCCACGTCCGGGCCGGGGCCAGGCCGGAGCCGCTGGAGCCGGGCCGGCGCCGCAGGGCCCGAGCCAGGCCGGGCCAGAGCCACTTGGCCGGGACTGGGCTGGGGGTGTTCGGCCGGGGCCAGACCGGAGGGAGCCGCGCGCTCGACCTGGGCCACACTGAGCCCCCCTGGAACTCTCCTCCACCCCCCTGCTTACCTTCTGCCTGCTGCTTGTTTCAGGCTTCCCGCGAACATCTGATTCGCGGGGAGGAGAAGGTGGGTGGAGCGTTCAGGGGAGGAGGAGTAAGTGGGCCGTGGGCCGGATGGACAGCTGCGTGGGGCTCTCTAGGGGCGCGGGGCCCCATTCAGGGGAATCGGCCGAATCGGCCTAAAGCCGGCCCTGTCTCTGCTAGTCATACCAGTGAACAATTAGTGTTATGGATCATAAATCTAATTTATTTAGGCAACTGATAGATACAAGTTTATTTAGGATAAAAAGTTTCCTCTAACCAGTAGTCTCAATAGTACTGCATAATTGCACTTTGCAGTAATTAAAGTGCAATTATCTTAGTTAATGTAACATATAGAAAGTCTTATTTTTAATTCTAGATGATTTTAAAATATAATGTTTAATTTCAAAAAGCAACAGAGTCTTGTGGCACCTTTAAGACTAACAGATATATTGGAACATAAGCTTTCGTTGGTGAATACCCACTTCGTCAGACGCACGTCAACCTTGTCTTGCGTCTGACGAAGTGGGTATTCACCCGTGAAAGCTTATGCTCCAATACTTCTGTTAGTCTTACAGGTGCCACAGGACTCTGTTGCTTTTTTACAGATCCAGACTAACACGGCTACCCCTCTGATACTTAATTTCAAAAGTGTTGTTTTATGAGTACCACAAGGAGACAAAAAGCTGTATTGTTGTCTCTACTAAATCACTGATGTTTTTATTAAATCAGTACAGTCCTCAGTAGAAGAGTGACAGAGAAGAAAACACTTTAACAGAAAAATAAAAGGTGAAAGTGTCCCTTTTTCAATAAATTGGAAAAAGTATAATGAAGCTGCAAGGTTATAATAAGACTCGTTATGAGAAATTAACCTTCCCCTAACAGATGATCACACATATAAAACATAGTTACCTGGTTATTGAAGCCGACACATAGTTTAGAAAACCTGATTGGATGAGGACAATCAGCTTTCAAGTAAATATCGAACTCAACAGGAACATCAACGTGAAAACTTGGAGCAAGAAACTTTGCTTTGCATTGCACTAGAATTTAAAACAAAAAGGTCTTTGTTAAGTTGATAAGACTGTGAAGCTGGAAAACTGAACTCCACCATAAACTCCCACACCTTGTACATGACACATCTACACAGAACAATCTTTTAGTTCCACCTATTCATAAATATACCAAGGTTAAAATACTGCCCTCCTACATGAAGCTAGGTAATATTCGGGACCTAAACACAAGGGCAAAGAAGTTCAGCAGAACATAGCACACTTTCACTGCAATTATGCAGCTGCTAACGCCTCCCCCATATTCTCTTGTATTTGTGGGGTTTAAGCTAGTACATATCCTTATTTCCGTCCCTGGGAAGTTCTGTTTCAGAGGTACAGCATCCTCTCTCAGCAGAACTTTCTCTCTCTTCCACTGTATGTTAGGCCTTCAGTGGGCCAGTTGCAGCTCAGAGGATTCTTCCTGAGACAGGTCTCTCAAACTGTTTTTGTACCAACTACATTTATCCACATCACATCTGGGAGAAGGAGAAAGGGAAAAGATATAATTTGGATTTTCTCACCATCCTCCCACCTCAGTGATGTAGATAAAGAAGAAATGGATTTGTTGCCACAAGCTCTATACGCTGGCAGTTAGAACGTGTTTTGCATATTTATTCCTCCTCAGTGGCATCTTCAGCAAATGAGTGCAATTTACAACACCAAAGCATAATTTATCAGGACAAAACTATGGTTTAAAAGCTTTGTTACTTACCAAAAGGTACAAAATCTTGAACTTCTATTGTAAAAATATTGCTGCCTGCTAGGGAAACGCGGTCAGTCCACAGCTTCTGTGAAGCTTTCACAGCAGAAGCATCACAATCAGGTTCTGGATCTGGGCTCTCATTCTATACCCAGATAGGTTATAAAATAAAGATTTAATCCGATATTGAAAAATCTTTTGAATACATTTCAAGCAAGCTAAATTCTACTTGCTTACCATAAGAACTTTAATCAGGTTCTTTTCTATCCGAGACTTCTGGTCCTCTTTTAAAGTGGATGCTAATGAACAGAATTAAGGAAAGCAAACTACAAAACCAGGAGAATCCCAATCTTTCATCAGTATTAAAAGAAAGTTAATCCCTGAACTAAGACACCTAAAGCATTAATCTTCAGAAATCTACCACTTTCATGCAACACTTTCCAGGAGAACTTTGGTATTTCCAAATACAAATTCCATTACTTAATATTTTCTATCCATTTTAAGCCTTTCCTCTTATTCTCACCTCAGCCAATAGGAAAACACTCAATTGTGGCAAAATAAACTTCTGTTTCCAAACTCTGGCTACATGAAGTATTTTATAGCTTACAAGAAGGAAAAATTCCAAAGAGAATAACGCAATATTCTATGAAGGGAGCAATTTCCTCTCCAAGCATTGCCAATGGTCTCATGTAGTTTCTGCTTATAAGTACAAGCAGAATGGTTCGGAGTAGTGGAAGCAACAGATTCTGATAAGACTAAAAATGGCAGCTGAGAAGAGATATAAAACAAATGTATTGACAGCAAAAGGACATTGTCCCTTGAAGTAGAGGAAAAGATAGGGTACAGTGAATGAGATCAAGTTAATATGAATCCAAGAGACTAAAACTACACAACAGAGTTTGGATTATTCCAGTGTAGCCACCATGCAGTAGTTGGCTAGGAGTTAAAAAGTGACATTTATATATTTTGTTATCGATACTCTTTATTTAAATATTAAAGCTCTCACTTACCCCTCCTGGAGGAGGTTGTGCTGTCTTGTTTTTGTACAAAATGAGTCAGGTAAGTAGTCTTAGCTAGGCTATCACAAAGGGAATAAGTCTCTCTCTCTGGTTATGTTTTACTAAGTTTATTTTCAACTGGTTAACATCTTTCTGACATTGTATTCTATACACTATTCTAGTTACGCAGTTTTTGGCCTCATTTTAATAATGTTATATGCATTACATCTTCTCTAACCCCAATTCACTCTTAAACTTTACAGTGCGCTCCAGTTCACTCCTAAACCTTACAGTGCATTAAACTGAAGAGCAAGATGTGCAAATTCTATGTTAGAAATAAGGGACCAAATTCAGCTCTGGCATAAGATGGTTCAACTCCAAAGTCAATACACTGGCATGCATTTGATCGGCACAATGATTTGTGACAAGGTTGAAGACTCAAATACTATAATAACTAGCAGGCATGAGATACACTTCTTTAAAGGATACCTCTACCCAACAGCTCTAGAGAGTAAGTAATGTAATCTTTTAAGTGTGCCATGAGGTAAGAACATTTGAGAGCTGTGGTCAATATGGAAGTAAGGAGAGTCCACCATCCTTCACTACGGTATTCACACATGACATAATCTAACAGCCTGGAAGAGGAAAAAAGTGGGACAAATGTATAATTAAGTAAAGTTATGGCTTATGTACTTGATACCCTCTTACATTGTGAACAATACTGAAGCCAACTCAAACCCACCTTTCCCTCCCCCCGAAAAGCTTAATCAATTACAGATTTACCAATAGAGACTCAAAGCTTCCCCCCCCCCCCTTATTTTTATTTTATTTATAGCTGATCAAGAACCTTCTGTAAAATAGATGCATCATCTCCATTGGACAGCGAGCACCATTTTAAAAAAAGGATGTTTATTTCACTGTATTTATCTTTGTATAGACACAAAATGGTAAATGTTATGTTAAATGTAATACCTGCAGGTAGTATTGTTTTGGTTTTTTTAAATGGCACTTACATATTTCTCTATTGGTTTAAGTTTGTGCAGTAAGTGTCTTGCTAGAATGAAGCAAACACTTCGAACAAGAGATTTTCCAATCTCAGTTATCAGGAAGGAAACCAACCAACCAACCGTAAAAGTTCCCAAATTGCCTCCCTTAACATTAAGTACAGAATTAAAAACAGCAGCTGGACAGAAATTAATTGTACCAGTATAACTTGTAAAAAACTCTCTTGTGTAGACAAGGCCTTACAGAAAATTGTTTCCAGCTAAGCAGCAACAGCAAAGATAGGACAAACTCACTCCCACCCGACCCACACACTCTTGGAAGATCACATTCTGTTGTATTGATAACTTTTAACTGAGAGTATTAAAATGCTTAACATTAAGTAGCACAGGCATTAACCCCTTCCACTTAGAAACAAAATTAAGAAGCTGAATGCACAACACTGATTTCATGCAAGATTAAAGTTAAATTTATGACTTTAGCACACCCAGAACTCCTAAACTTCCAACAGCTTTAGTGTTTCATGGATTTTAAATTGTTACCTGTGTAACCTTAAACTTTAAATTAACAAGTTTTATTTTTAATAAATAAAAAACAGCATTTTTTACCTTTTAATATTAAATAGTAGGGCTGACAATTAATCACAGTTAACTCACACTATTAACTCAAAAAAATTAATCATGAATTAATCACACTGTTAAACAATATTATACCAATTGAAATTTATTAAATATTTTTGGATGTTTTTCTACATTTTCCAAATATATTGATTTCTATTACAACACAGAATACAAAGTGTACAGTACTCACTTTATATTATTTTTATTACAAATATTTGCACTGTAAAAATAATAAAAGAAACAGTATTTTTCAATTCACCTCATACAAGTACTGTAGTGTAATCTCTTATCGTGAAAGTGTAACTTACAAATGTAGATTTTTTTTGTTACATAACTGCACTCAAAAACAAAACAATGTAAAACTTCAGAGCCTACTTCTTGTTCAGCCAATCACCAAGAAAAACAAGTTTGTTTACATTTACATGAGATCATGCTGCCCGTTTATTACGCCTCTACCCTGATATAACGCTGTTCTCGGGAGCCAAAAAATCTTACCGCGTTATAGGTGAAACTGCGTTATAATCGAACTTGCTTTGATCTGCCGGAGTGCGCAATCCCGCCCCCCCGGAGCGCTGTTTTACTGCATTATATCTGAATTCATGTTATATCAGGGTAGAGGTGTATTTACAATGTCACCAGCAAGTGAGAAAAGGCATTTGCATGGCACTTTTGTAGCCGGCCTTGCAAGGTATTTACATGCCAGATGTGATAAACATTCGTATGCTCCTTCATGCTTCCGCCACCATTCCAGAGTACATGCTTCCATGCTGATGACGCTTGTTAAAAAAAAAAAGTCTTAAAAGAGCAACACTCAGATGCTGAAACTACAGAACCTGAACCACCAAAAAAGAAAATCAACCTTCTGCTGGTGGGATTTGACTCAGATGATGAAAACGAACATGTGTCTGTCTGCTGTGCTTTGGATCATTATCAAGCAGAACCCGCCATCAGCATTGATGCATGTCCTCTGGAATGGTGGTTGAAGCATGAGGGTACATATGAATCTTTAGCACATACAGCACTTAAACATCAGTGCCACACGAACACCTGTTTTCACTTTCAGGTGACATTGTAAAGAAAAAGCAGGCAGCATTATCTCCTGCAAATTGTAACCAAACTTGTTTGTCTAAGCAATTGGCTGAAGTAGGAGTGTGTGGACTTTTAGGCTCTAAAGTTTTACATTTTATTTTTGAACACAGTTAATTTTTTGTACATAGTTCTACATTTGTAAAGTTGATAAAGAGACTGCACTACAATACTTGTATTAGGTGAATTGAAGGATACTATTTCTTTTGTTTTTTACAGTGCAAATATTTGTAATAAAAAATAAATATAAAGTGAGCACTGTACACTTTTTATTCTGTGTTGAAATTGAAATCAATATATTTGTGTAGAAAACATCCAAAAATATTTAAATAAATGGTATTCTATTATTGTTTAAATAGCGCAATTAATTGTGATTAATTTTTAATCACTTGACAGTCCTATTAAATAGATATAACTACCTTCCCTAATTATTTAAGTAAGTATAGGCAAAACAGTCTGAAATTTTCTTTTAAGCTTTAGATTTAATTTTCTTTTCTTAGGTCTTGAATGCTAAAGAATCTGAGAGGAGTATGAGTAATTAAATTCTCTCTGCAACTATCACACAGTATATTCCAAATTTTAGGCTGCTCTTATTTGTCCCACTGGGTAATCTTTTATTTGTGGACCATTGGCTGAGAATTACTCTCTTTTTCAGGAGTAACTTCTGAAGTGGACCATACAATGGGTCAGTAAGCGGGAATTAGCAATCTCAGATTCACTTCCAGAACTCCATGGGCATCACATCAAGGTAACCGAAGTCTCTTAAATGAATTTCCAACACCATCTCACAATTGATAAGGTCTATGTTCCAGATGAGAAAAATAATGCACTAAGGAATCATTCATAAATAATACTTACTTCAGAGCTTTGGTGTAATCTTTAGCATAATAATATTCTTCACCCATCTGAACCACTGAAAAGAACAAAGTCATATGTCTACAATGCAATACTTAAAATATTGTTGCAAAGATTTTCAAAGATTTGTTCGGTAATTGATACTTACTTAAGTGACTCTTCATCCTTGGACATTTGTATTTCTTGAACTGTGCTACAGCATTACTCAGCAAAGTGATTATTAGCTCCTAACAGACAAATTAGCAGTAGTGATATGGCAATATTTATACTTCAAAAAAGTGTTAGAAAAATATAGAAATTACTTCTAAGATAAACTTACAGAGTGAGGAACATTTTTCTCTTTTAGTTGCAGGGCTAGAATTCCCACCTTCTCTTTTTCTGGATCAGAAAGATCAAAGCCTGCAAATGATAATGAAAAGTCCATTAAATTGGAATTTTGTCTAGTCCCAAAAGGAATTACTATTTTTTCACAACAACAAGATAAGTGTACGTAAAGAGAGTTCTAACTCAGGCATATTTAGATTCTTCACATTGCCATCTCTTAGGAGAAAGAATGTTTATGTTTGGAGAACTCTGCTATATTCTCTGTTCTATAAAGATAATTTTGGAACAAACATTCTTTCTAACCAGCACATTATTATTAATTTAAAAGTGAACTTAGATGTTTTAAAAACGGACTTTTCAAAGATGCCCAGATTACTGGATAGAATAGAATATATTTGTAAAATTTTAGTATAAGAAACTATTTGCTGGCTTCTAAGTAATGACTTCACAGTTGTGTTTTTCTACCAATAGTTGACAACATCAACACTTAAAGCAATGTAAGGAATGCTGCGCCCTGTTTATTTTATGCATTTATGAGGCTGTCAACTGCTGCAGGAAGACAGAACCCTGAATGCACATCTTAGTAGGAAACAAAAAGTTTTATTCACTTTTAAACTCCACTGGTATTTATAATTTTGATTCAAAACTCCAGGTTTTAAATCACACCAATTATATTCTCAAAATGGTATCACTGTATTATGACTGGTAACACCAGAAGGAGTCTGTACTAAGGACATCAAAAGTTGCTATGCCTAAAGGTGTATCCAGGTGATCAATGAGAGAAAAATGTTGAATTTGACAGTGTGAGCATTTCAAAGTCAAAGCGCATAAACTCAATATTCCACTGATGGTGAAAATATAATATATAGCCTTCCCAACTTTACAGCTAGTGATTCAGTTTTTCCCTTTAAATCTATTTTGATACCTGAAAAGGTGTTGCTGAAAATGGCAGTTTTTGTCTGCCACAGTGAGGTGCTATTTACAATGGGATGAGTTTGCAGGCCTGATTCTCGTTAACATTAAGGCCTCCTTATGACACTCTGGCCCCTCTGTCTTTCTTGTGTCTCTCTCTGCCCCCCGTTTTTGGTTCTCACTCTCTTGTCTAACTTCTTATTGATTCTTACTTTTAGTCCAAGAGAATTTCTGGGGATATTATGGGAACTTCACTCTCTCACGTCTAGATAGGCCCATTATATTTGCCACAGTTTTAGAAAAGACATTAACAACAAAACAAAAAACATCAACATATGCATAACCACAACCAGCAGACTAAAATGATCTGTAGAACGATCATTATTTTGTGTACCACTTATTTTGTATTACACCAGTAACTAGTTTAAACACCTCTCTAGTTAGGTACAAGATATATTCATCTACACAGAAGGAGAAAACTTACAGAAATAAGATTCTAGATGTACACCTTCCTGAATTACACTTGAGATTTACACTGCCAAGTAAATGGACAAATTAAGGACTTAGTCCTGTAATTGGTTCTGCAGGGCAGACCACTGCACCTATTCAGTCTCACTGAAGTCAGTTGGCTGTAAACAGGTGCAGGGAATCTGCCAATCCAGAGCTAATTACAGGATCAGGACCTCAATCCCTTTGTTTGACCTCTGTAGGAATTAAAAACAGAAAAATTATTTACTTAGTATTCCCTGACGCCATGATCTCTGTCCATAAAAGTCAAGCACTCCAGTTTGAGTTTCCAGTGGATCCGGATTGGGATAGATGACAGAAGACTGTAAATTCAGCAAATATAGCCTTTAAAAAGGGTTCATATTTCAAACATATGAAAGATAACGGTGTTGAAGTAAATAAGCAAAAACATACACATTTAGAGCAAAAAGAGGAATATCAGTTCTTAATGTATTTAACTTTTTCAACCATTTGTGTAAACTACTTCTTACTAGGAAACCAGATAAGCAATTGAAAAGTGTAATACTGGCATATACAATTGAAATGGTCATAGAGGAGTTTTTAGAGTAAGGGGTAGGGGAAAGCTGACAGGTATTGAGTAGCACATAGTGTGAATAGAGACATCCCTTGGGGAGGATTTATTAAAGGGCTTTCTCTATATCCTAGCAAACAGAAGATGATAGAAGTTGATAAAGTACTAGAAACTAAAAGAAACTAAAGAGAAACAGTCATATGAAAAAGGTTTCAGAGTGGTAGCCGTGTTAGTCTGAAGCAGCAAAAACAACAAGGAGTCCGTGTGGTACCTTAGAGACTAACAAATTTATTTGGGCATAAGCTTTCATGGCCCACGAAAGCTTATGCCCAAATAAATGTTAGTCTCTAAGATGCCACAAGGATTCCTCGTTGATTTTTCAAATGAAAAAAGAGTCCCATTCAATTACATCACATGAAGGCAGACACATTTATTTAAGTGGTTGTATTCAAATGCTAGAAGGCTAAATACTATGATGTGTGAACTTGAGAGCCTGGTATTAAATGAGGATACTGATATAGTAGGCATCACAGAAACTTGGTACAACAATGATAATCAATAGACTATGGTACTACCAGGGTGCAAAATATATAGGAATGACAGAGTAGATTGTGCTAGTGGGGGAGCGGCACTATATATGAAAGTAAGTAGAGTCAAATATAGTAAAAATCTTAAATGACTCAAACTTTCAGAATCTTTATGGATAGAAATTCCAAGCTTGAATAATGAGTGTAGCAGTAGGAATATATTACTGACCACAGTGAAATGCTCAGAGAGGCTACAAAAACAGAGAAAACCCAATAATAATGGAGGATTTCAACTACCCCCATAATGACTGGCTACGTCACCTCAGGATGGGACGCAGAGATAAAATTTCTAGACACAATTAATGACTGCTTATTGGAGCAGCTAGTTCTGAAGCCCATAAGGGGAGAAGCAATTCTTGATTTAGTCCTAAGTGGCGCACAGAACTGGACGAAGAGGTGAATATAGCTGAAGCACTAAGTAATAGCAACCATAATGTAATTCAATTTAATATCCTTGTAGAGAGGAAAATACTAAAGAAACCCCTTTTTAAATGCTACTGTGGTGGGAATGACACAAAAATGAGGAAGCTAGTTAAACAAAAATTAAAAGGAACAGTCACAAGAGTGAAATGAAATGCCTGCAAGCAGCATGTAAAACTATTTAAATCATCATAATAGAGGCTCAAACTAAATGTATATTCCAAATTAAAAACCCCCAGTAATGACCAAAACCAAGAAAATGCCACTATGGTAAAAGAGATGGTTAGAGGCAAAAAGGCATCTTTATAAATAGGAAGTCAAATCCCACTGAGGAAAACAGAAGCATAAACTCTGGCAAGTCAACCGTAAAAGTATAATTAGGTGGGTCACAACAAGAATTTGAAGAGCAACAACTAAAAGACAAAAACTAACAGCAATTTTTTTTCAGTACATCAAAAGCAGAAAGGCTGCCAAGCAATCAGTGGGGCCACTGGACAAACCAAATGCTAAAGGAGCACTCAAGGAAGACAAGGCCGTTGCAGAAAAGCTAAATGAATTATTCACATCAATCTTCACTGCAAAGGATGTGAATGAGATTCCTTCACCTGTGTCATTCTTTTTAGGTGATAAATCTAAGGAACTGCCTCAGATTGAGGTATAAATAGAGAAAGTTTTGGAACAAATTAATATTAACTGTGGTATGAAACCTATTGCTTAAGTCAGCCTCTGCGCCAGATGATAGGAGAATAGCTAATATAATGGAGCCTTTTTTAAAAATTGGCAGAGGCACTCTTGACAATTACAGGCCAGTAAGCCTAATTTCAGTAACACGCAAACTGGTTGAAACCATAGTAAAGAACAGAATTACCAAACAAACACAATACACTGGGGAAGAGTCAACAATGCTTTTGTAAAGGGAAATTATGCCTCACCAATCTATTAGAATTCTCTGAGGGTGTCATCAAGCAGGTGGACAAAGGTGATCCAGCTGATAGAGTGTACTATACTTTCAGAAAGTCTTTGACAAGTTTCCTCATCAAAGAATCTTAAGCAAACTAAGCAGTCATGGGATAAAAGGGAAGGTCCTCTTATGGATCAGTAACTGGTTAAAAGGTAGGAAACAAAGGTTAGGAATAAATGGTCAGTTTTCACAATGGAGAGAAGTAAATAATAGGGTCTTGCAAGGATCTGTACTGGAACCAGTGTTGTTCAACATATTCATAAATTATCTGGAAAAAGGGGTGAACAGTGAGGGGCAAAGATGGCAGATGATACGATACAAAATTACTCAAGATAGTTAAGTCCAAAGCTGACTGTGAAGAGTTACAAAAGGATCTCACAAAACTGGGTGGCTGGGCAACAAAATGACAGATAAAATTCAATGTTGGTATATGCAAAGAAATGCACATTGAAAAACATAATCCCAGCTCTCTCTCTATATATATAAATAAATAAATGAATGGGGTCTAAATTAGCTGTTACCACTCAAGAGGTATCTTGGAGTCATTGTGAATAGTACTCTGAAAACATCTGCTCAATGTGTAGTGGCAGTCAAAATAGCTAACAGATTATTAGAAACCATTAGAAAAGGGATAGATAATAAGATAGAAAATATAATAATGCCACTATATAAATCCATGGTACACCCACACCTTGAACCCTGCATGCAGTTCTCATCACCCCATCTCAAAAAAAGATATATTAGAATTGGAAAAGGTACAGAAAATGGCAACCAAAAATGATGACTGGTATGGAACACCTTTTATATGAGGAGAGATTAAAATGACTGGAACTGTTTAATTTAGAAAACAGATGATTAAGGGAGAGAGATGACACCACAAAACAATGAATGGTGTGGAGAAAGTGAATAAGGAAGTGCTATTTACCCCTTCTCATAATACAAGAATGAGGGGTCACTCAATGACATTAATAGGCAGCAGGTTTAAAACAAACATAAAGAAGTACTTCTTCACACAATACACAGTCAACCTGTGGAACGCATTGTCAGGGATGTTATGAAGACCAAAAGTATAAATGGGTTCAAAAACGAATTAGATAAGTTCATGGAGAATAGGTCCATCAACGGCTATTAGCCAATATGGTCAGGGATGCAATCACATGCTCTGGGAGTACCTAAGCCTCTGACTGCCAGAAGCTGGGACTGGACAATAGGCTGGAATTGTCCTGTTGTGTTCATTCCCTCTGAAGCATCTGCCACTAGCCACTGTCAGAAGACAGGATACTGGACTAGATGCACCATTGGCTGTACTGGGTCAAACCATTCTTACATTCTCAATTCAGTCTAATACCACAGCCTATTTACTTTTGTTTGTTTTTAGCATAACTTGTAATTGGTGTAAACTAATTACTTTTCCTTTTAAAGTCTGCACAGTTATAAGCAGTTTTGTTTATTTTTTTTTTTAGCCAGTTCCTAACAAGATTGCCCAGCAGTGACAGGTAAGTAGCATCAGTAGGAATTCAGCATCATATTTTAAATGACTGACACGTCAGTGTGAAAGTATAGTTTGGAATAATTATACATAAGTGTTCATAGCGGAATACAAATTGGCTCCTTTTTCAGACTTTTTCTGCCAGATAAGTGCTGAACAATTTAGAAGCATTTAGAAAATATTTTACATAAAATCTGCTACATAACTAAAAATTGGTTTTTACAGTTGAGGTCATTTGGGATAAAGTGATGATTAATTTATTTACTAATGGTCAATTCTTCCAAATACTGTACTAGGTATTTCTGTTCGTAGGTTGCTAATAAAGGCATATTGTTGGATTTAGCTTCATCCATACTAGAGTGAAGCTTTAATAAACAAACATTTAGAACAAAAAGTTCTGATTGGCAAACAGTTTGCAACTTACGTCATGGTTACAGAGTACGTTGGCTAGTTGCTTCCGTTCCTGTGCATAGTATGCTGCCTGCTGGTAATAGAAACCTGGATTCTGAGTCTGAATTGCTGTCAAACCTAGTTTGATAGCCTCATCAAACAAGTCTCCAAAGGCCTGAAATCTTTAAAAACAACAACATTTTTTACCTGAATATTTACTATAAAATGTAAGATTAAGTTTTAACTGTGTGATATATGTGGCTATGGTTAAGTACAATACACAATGGATTTGAACTAAAGTGTCATTGTAAATTAAAGGTCCAGTTCATCCAAGGCTTTCATAGGTTTTTGAACCTCAATGACCTATCTTACAACTGCATTCATGTGGGAGCAAAACTGCCAGGGTCAGGGCCCAGCTATTTTGAAATAATTGTACTACGTTTTGTAAAATGTGTAGGGTTTTAATTTCCATATGCATTCAGTGCTCATGACTGATGCTGACTGACAGCCCTGGAGACTGAAGTCCTCCCTTTACATGCAGAACAAATAAAGACTGGGCAATGACAATGAAAGCCTCCTAACTCCTCCCCACTAACTTGAGGCAATCCCAATACGCAGAACCCTCCCGCCCGCTCCCTCAGAGGACGGGAATCTTTACAGCTATGGCCTGCTGTCTACTGTATGTTTAAAACACAGTATAATGTTATGATATCTTTGTGAGGTTGGCATACATTATGAAGTTTTAAATTCCTACTGAAGTCAGTTAGACAAAGCTTCTAATAACTGTAGAATCAGACTCTATATCTCACAGTAGGTACCACATGTTGAGTCCCACCAGTTATGAATTACTGTCAGTTATTAATGCAAAGCACACTGACACAGGACAATTAAACTAATAAATGTGTAAGTATATTATACCTTTTAATATCTATTGCAACTCTTTCATGAAGGAAAAATTCAGAATTTCACTGCTTCTCTAGACATAAAACAATTAACTTTGTGAAATGCTTATTCATGAGCTACAATGGAAGTATTACTTAGCAAAAACATACTGTTTAGACATCCAGGCAGCATGCTCAAAAGCCAACTCTGCACTGCCTATTTTTTTCTTGCACAAGTCAATGTGCTTCCTGAACTGAGCAATTGCATCCAATGGGGTGTTATGCTGAAAACAGAGGCGACAAATCTACAGGAATCAAAATAAAAGGAAGACTTTAAAATCTTTATCAACGGTCTAATCAAAGTTCAAATTTCTAAAAGTAAATCTAACATTAGAAATGTAGTAGGTAAATGGTAAGATCCCAAACAATTTAGAAGCAAAAACAATATAAAAATGAAGGTCGGATACAACACCTGATAGCGTTTTATATGAAGCAAACAGGGTTCCATGCCACATATCCACATGGCCCTCCATATAAATTATGGCAAGAACTGAATGATTAGTCCTCTCCGGGGGGGGGGGGGGGGGGGGGGAGAATCAAAAGGCACAGATCACACTCACCTCAGAAGAGCGTGACCACCACACACACTCCCAGATCCAGCATGGAACTGCTGGACTATTTGGAAGAGGAGGGATGCACAGCGCCAGATATCCTTTGGAGGCAGTGATCTTCCCCACAAAGGCTATGAAGTCTGCAGTAATCCAAACCTGCTGGATATCCCTTTCAAGGGCCTGGTCAAGGACCAGCTCCAGTAACGTTTTTTTTTTAAATTGGTAGGTAGAAAGACACTTTGCTGACCCAAGGTCCTCTAAAATCTGTTCTTCCAAAGGAAGAGCCATCCTTTCCTCAGGATTACTATTCCTTCTCCACCTTTTAAAACGGGGGGGGGGTGGGGTGTCATTAATCTATAGGCTACATGAACTTGTTTCTGTAAAGTGCTGTTCATTCCCACTGACTTCAAATGGGAATTGAGGAGGTGCTAAACTCTTCATGGGATGGAGCTTCATGTAAGCTCTAGCCCTTTAAAAAACAACACACAATACTAAACACCTGAACCCAACTTCTACGGAGGAGATATTTTCTCCTTGGAATTTGAAGTAACCTCCACAAGCTGGAATTTAGGGGGACTGCAGCCAGGTAGTACCTTAGAGCTAGATAGTGCTCTAAAAGCAATAATATAGGAGAGGTATTTTTAAAATTAAATCTTTACAGATTCTGAGTCCTTCAGCTACCTTCGTATTTTAAAATGTACAGGTTTGCTAAAGGTTACAACCAATTTGTTACCTTGTAGTTTATAAATCCTGCCATGGTCTTGATTTCCAACATATTCGTTTCATGTGCCCTCAATTCATGTACAAGATTATATGCAGTTCTGTAATTTCTAAATATGAATGTTTACAAGTTAGGTTGGTTGGTATACCAAAACAAAACAAAACCTATTCAAACAGAAAGAATCTGCATTCAATGAAAATAATTTTTCTGGTGAAAAGCTCATGGATAACAGTAACACATACAACTGACTCTGCATTCACAACACCCTCAAGCAAACTTTCTATTTCTATTTATTGGTCATGACAAAAACTTTCCTGCCTTTTTCCAATCAGCAGTTTAGGAATGATGTAAAAAGAAAAGAAAAAAAACAAACCCAAACCCTGTACTTTTTTGCTTCATTAATCTCTACCAACAGGCAGACTGAACACAAACTGCAATAGTCAAACGAACACTAGGATTACACGTTCCTAAATGTACGTTAAAAACATTTCTGAAATACTAGTAAATCTTCAGATTTGATAAACAGTAGCACATATTCAGAGATGTAGCACAGAAGTCAGAAGCTAGCTATTTTTTTGTTAACCAACAAAATAGTAAATTAGAATATTGTGAAGTCTGGATTTAGTTACAGCGTTTGGTTTCAGAGATACATCTAAAAATATCCAGAAGTGAAATTCAGAAATCTTCACAGAAAGTATCCATGGAATGCTTTTCCTTAGCAAGATACGCTAAGTAATGCCACCTGAGGGTCAGCTCTAAGCATGCAACTGACTATGAAGTCTATCCAACAAAAGCAATTAAGTACACACTCAACTTTAAAACATGAGTAGTCCACCAATTGACTTGTTTGTTATCTTTTTTTATTAGAAAGATGCTGACAAATAATGATAGTAAAGGTTGGGAGCTTACTTTTCCTATATTCCATTTACCTTAATAGAAATGTGACCTTTAAAGCCCAATTGAGACCATTTAAATGCTGACATTAAGAATAGGCAAATACATGCCTCTCCAAATTTTCATTAAAGAAAGTAACAAATAAACAAGGAATTAGATGCAAAAATCATTTAAAGGCAACATTAAGTTGCACAGCTGCACATCATTAAGAAAATGCAACAGTTAAGGCTCCAAGAGCAATTGTGTGGGGGAAGGAGGGAGCATGTGCATGCGTATGCGTGTAGAGTATTTTCTATGCCCTTTGTTTTAAAGGTAGAGTTTAATTCATTGCTATTTAGGTCTTAATGTACTCCGTAAGAAATACAGGATGTACAACACATCAGTTAGTGTTGAAGTTGGAACCTTAACCTTTGTACTTCTAAAAGTTATTTTATATCAATGTAAATTTAGAAACATATTTGAAGTATGAAGAAGTTGAACACAAACTCAAGAAAATTCTTCGTATCAATATTTATTCTGAACAAAACAGACTAACAAACGCATAATTCATTACACTGTAGAATGAGCTCAAAATATTGATTGCTTGATTTTTTACAACTGCCCAAATATAAATTTAAGTTTTACATTTCACTAACCTTGAAACTATCAAAATAGTAACAGAAGTCACTGAGAAAAAAGAAAGTTTACTTACTTTAGAGCATTCTGTGTATCCTGTTTCAGCTCACTGAAAAATGCTATTTTGAACTGATGTCTCACAAATAAAAGCTGCAAAACACAACCAATATTTTATTGGTACCAATAATCTAAATGTAGTACAAACATTTACAAAATTGGAATATATTTAATATTCAGAGAAATCACAGATAACTTAGCTGGAAGTATGCAGAATATAAGGAAGTGTATAGATATCACAGAAAACAATAATGAGTAGTTGTTTAATAGCACGACACACAGAGCTCTTTTGCTGAACCTAATTTATTGCTCCAACCCCAAAAGAAAGGGACAGCCTTGTACCGTCCATCAGTGACCTTGAATAGACACCTTAAGGACACATCGTGGCTCTGAAGGCAATCTTGTCCTGTTTTCCAAAATAGAGGATAGCTGGTGGTTGCAACACAAGTTCGTGTGTCAAAACCAGTATTTGGTGAATTGAAAAGAAACAAAATGATTACCAAGTTAAGCCCAGAAGTCTGTAGTAAGTGCCCTCTACAGCCTGAGCTAGAGCACTGCACAGAAAAACAAAACTTCCTTATAATTTCTCCCCTTTTGCAAAGTTTTAAAAATCTGCTTGACACTTCCTGTATCAGAGAGGATATCCCAAAATACATCGATCCAGGATATCCCAAATATCAGAGATTGCAGCAAGACACTTGGAATTTGGTGCGTTGTTTTCTGGAATAATTCAGGCTGACTTAAGGTACCAAAAGAATTTCAGCACAGAAATTTTATTTTCAAGAAGTGAGTTGAAAACTTGTTTCTATGCTGAAAAACACTACTACCACAAGTCTGACAAAGTGGGAGTTTTCAGTATGTAACTCTGGATTTAATTCCACTGTCATTTTTTATTTGCAGTTCACCTTTAAAAGGTGAATTTCACTTTAGTTGATGTAAGGTAAGAAAAAGGACCATATCTAGGATAAAAGTGAAAAAGAAAAAAGTGTGAAAATAATTTTGTTTTGTTTTAGCATTCTTATATTTAAAAAAAAAATACATCCTATATATGATACACAGGATATATTATAAGTCATCTATATTTTTAGAATTATCTTATTTAAAAAGGAGTAGCATTACCTGATGTGTTGTTTTATTCAAGAATTCTTTATGAGATTTTACCCTTCTTATTTCTGTATAGTAGTAGGTCTGTGCATGCTCATAAAAAGCATTCTCTAATCTGTAAGAGAGAATTGCTCATCACTTTTTAAGCAAATAAAGAAGTTCTTTCAGTATATACAGGATCTAAAGTACTTTAATTTAGGCTCTTTTTAACACTATTCCTTCTACAATCACTGTAAGCTGGCAAAAAAAACAACACAAAAACAAAAAAACCAAAACCCAAAACATAAAAACTTAAGTTACTGGTACCAATACAGGTACCAATTTAGGAAAGCACTAAATTAAAAGTTTTTATGATATTTGTTTTAACCTACATTATCTGCCTAGAATATTTTTGAGACAAGGTGGGCGAGGTAATATCTTTTATTGGACCAACTTCTGTTGGTGAGAGAGACTTGCTTTTGAGCTACACAGAGCTCTTCAGGTTGGGAAAGGTACTCAGGCTTGGTTTACACCAAAGAGTTAGGTCAACATAAGGCAGTTTATGTCAACCTAATTATGTCAGTTTCTACATTAGAATGCTGTTGCTGACGAAGTAAGTGGCCTGTTACACCGACACAATAACTCTACCTCCACGAGAGACTTAAGTTGGTGGAGTTAGGGCATCACAGTGTCTTAACAGACACTGTTACTGACATCAGCAGTTGGCTAACATTCTTGTCAGTTTCATGGCTGCTTCTGGCTCAAAGCAGAAGCAGGGGGCTCACAGCTGAAGCCATGAAACGGACAAGAATGTCAATTTCAGTGCTGGTATTCTGCCTGCTGTGAAACTGAGCCCAGACTGGGCTCACAACTCCGGCTGTCATCCCGGGTGGGTTGGGGGCTCCTGCTGTGAGCCCTGCACAGCTGTCCGTGCCCCACTTCAGTCAGTGCAAGTGCTCCTGGCCAACTACAGCCAATCGACTTACTGCAGTGGTTGTAGGTCGACCTAAATTAGTTAACCAGCATTTTTCACTTACCAGCATCCCCTGTTCCCTCAACATGCCAGATAAAACAGCTTGTACTGTAGTTGGCATATACAGAAAAACAATGAAGACACCTAATGAAGGCAGACAAGGAAAAAGCAAACACTTGCCTAGCAGTAGCTTCAATCTCCCTTAACCAATAGGGCTAGGCGTACTATACAAGTGTATAAAAAGACCAAGAGTGAACCAAAGGCAGTCTTTGGGTTTCCTGACACTATCTCTCAGAAGTCTATTTAGTAGCAGGTTTTATGGCCTACTTAGAGGGAAGGTGCCAATCATAACATGACTTTATGGAAAAAGGACAAAGGTTAAAAAAACTTATTGGAATAATCAGGACTCAGTATGATGTGAAGTGTTTCAACGAAGGAATAAAATATGAGTAATGTAAGTTTACAATTGCTCTAAAGCTGACGTACAGGAGAGTTGATATCTACATATCATATGTCCCTTAATAGACTGGAAAAAAGGCACTGCAGGAAGAGACTTTTACCAAATCACTTACCTTATAATGTAACCAACCAGATGATCAGTGTGTGGCAGCACAAACAAGGATTTTCCAGAAAGGTCACAAGCATTACATAAAGCTGCTGCTCTTTCTGAAGCAATAACATCTTCCCCTAATGAAATCAAAAGAGCATGCAAACAAGCATCAATTGGCAGAGCAGTGTCAAATTGCACTCTTCTCAAAGCTTGACTATCTCAAGCTATGGAACAGGTGATATACCTAAAAAGATAGACTCTCTCTCAGGTCATCTGAAACACTGAGGCTTTGATTAGCAGAATATCGTTGTGGCTGAATAACCCCCAGAAGACCTGAGGAACAAGCAGGGTACTCACAAAGCACTTTATAGATGAATTTATGGTACTAGTCATGTGATTTAAAAAAAATCCAAAAAAACAACCACTGAGAGAGAAAAAAAACCTCACACTTCTGTAGTTCTGCACCAGTGACTTTTAGAGATGTAACAAGTAAAAACAAACAAGCTCCTTCTTCCATGATTTCATGTAGTTACAGCTTGGGATAGATTGATTTAGGATGCAATCTCTTCAAATTTCTTTCCTGAATGACTGACATTCAGTCAGACAGTGACGAATTTATCCCTTGACGAAGTTTGGCAATGGGGGTAAAAATGTACTGTGTACACTTCATAACAAACACCTCTCACCCCCATTCAAAATGGGGCTCTCATAACAGTTTGATTGGGCAGAAATAAGTACTGAGAATGGTAAAATGCATGGGCTTAATGAAGAGCCTTAAGCCTTGTGTCTGTTCCAATCTGACATTTTAATAAGGAAATATTCATAATGACAATTGAATATTATTACACTAAAATGCTTATGCAGTTACCAAATGCTTCAGAGCAGCTTTTAAATCAGCTGTAATTACAGTTTATTTTTAATTGATCTCAGGTAAGCATTAAGGGACAACTGCTTTGTAGGATAGGTTACAGTCATATTTGCAATAGGTTTGATACACAGTATCAGAAGCTGGACATAGAACTAATGATTTTTTTTGAGGAATTGAAATTGGTTAAAAAAAACAAAAGAAGGTAATGAAAAAGCACCTGGACTTTAGGGCCAATTTTTCAGAGCAAATTTTCCATTGTGTATGTGTGTGTAGTGGCAAGTGAATTTTTGTACACACAAATCGTGCATGAGAACAGCATGCAAAGTGCACAAATGATGACCAGGGTAAAGTCCCTTTGAAAATGTGGTCCTCATATTTGCATACACTGCAGTTTGATTAGCCTTTTAGTACCTGGAGGTAAGGGTGTTTTCTTTTGAATCAAAACCACAGCAACTTTTGTGTTTCTTCCCTGCAAACTTTGTCTGAAATAGAAGAGTTGCAATGACAAGCTCAATATTTCATGTTTATACAATGACTTTCAGTCTACTTTTAAAGTCATTAAAAAATTGCATATAAAAGGCACATGCACCATCCACGAGATACATATTCTCTCTCCTTTTCTCAGATCGATTGTAACAACAGCATTCTTAATTTCACTGATTTTAGAAAACAGGAAGTAAAGGTGGCTCCCAAGCAACTTTGCCAATTTACATTCTAAAATAAGACATCTTTAAATCCCCTTAAATATATATCTAATATTCAAAACAAAATTTCAATAATGATTAATCTAGAAAGAGCCCCATCAACCTAACACAAAATTATATTTTTTAAAACAAAAAATAAGATGAAACTGCTTTACGGTACATACAAATACTTTACAACCTACACTTAATACAAATACAAGTTAATACTTATAACCCAACTGAAACAACTGTACCTGACAATTTCAACTCTGGTAGCACATTCTGACTGTTTTTCTTTCCACTGTTGCTCATCCCAGTCCAGTTCATAGAACACCACAACAAGAGCTGGCACCAGATTCAGATGTTTATTCATCCAGCCAGTCTTCAATATCCCTTTTGGAATGTACCACTCATAGGATGTTCTCTGAAAATATTAATTTAACTTATTAAAACGAGCTACCAACCCTGTTTTTTTTCGCTGTGGTATGTGCATGGGGAATTCCACGTGTCCATGATCAGTCCTGAGGACTTGATCTTTCCTCTATCAATCTTGCTCTCAAGTGTCTGCTTCCTAATGGAGAAGGTGTGGTAGGATTTTTTTTTTTTAAACCATCACACCCCATTGTTGGCTCAAGAGCCAGAAGTATGCCACTGAAACATCATCAAAAATAGATTTACATGGGGGGGGGAGGAGAAGGAGTGTCGGAAGGAGAGATTCTGACACTAAAGAAAAGTCAACTTCAGGAAATATAAAATACTTTGAACTTACATAGTACCTGTCATGCAAAGATCACAACATGCTTTATAGAGTTAAGTAAGTATTACCCGCATTTTACAGAGAGGGAAACTGACAAAGATGCAAGTTACTTGTCCTAAATCACAATTAAAAACAAAATTAGGGAATAGACTCCAGGTTTCTTTATTTCCAACTCTTCACTGTAATAAGTAATCACTGGACTATGCTGCTTATCAAGTGTCACACTAGTTGATATGTCTCAGTTTCACTGCAGAGATTCAGGTACACCGCACATACTGTATTTTACTCGGTCTCACCCAAACAGCTGTTTTAAAAATTTTCCAGAACATCTAAAAATTGATATTTGAAATGAAAAGTGTCCAAATTATTGATGCAAGACTGATGCTCTCTTAGCATGCAATGTTTCCAGATTTCAATTAACTTTCTAATAGCTAATTTATTCCGACTGAAGATTTACACAGAATAATCACAAACAGCAAACACTTTACAGTACGTCATTTTATAGTTTGCATAATATGTTAAATGTATTTTAAGTCTTTATAAGAAAACCCCACAGACTATATACCTTTGTTCTGCATTTGGGATACTCATGGTCACCAGGAAGAACTTTGAAAGAAATTGGTACTCGGTCAGCTCTCCTGTTTGCACAAAAGGCATCCCAAACTGCACGATGAACAGCATTATATACTACATCCAAGCCAGTGAGGGTTACAAAGGCCATAGGCCGACAACATAGTTCCACAGGGAAGTCCCATTGTGTTGGGCTCATCTTGAAGTTTTAAAGAATGCCTGAAAAACAAAAATACCCCATATCTCAAATCCTTTTCAAACATGCAATTTCTGATTAGATACAAACGATATCTCATTAAGAAAAATGCATTAAACTAGTCTTTTTACTTAAGACGCAAGTTAAATACAGTCTGCTCACTCAACTTAAAATGCAAGGAATACAAACAATTTTAAGATGCAGGGATTTAAAAAAAAAAAAAACTCAGATAAGAATCAGTCGATAATGTTTTTTGGAGGGTGAGAAGAACCAGAAAATGGGTGGTGGTGGTGTTGGGGGGGGGGACGACAATCATTGCATCTCAGGCAAGATCAAACTTTTCTGATTTTATTCATATTGCTCAGACACTGGCACTATTAGCAAAGTTGTGAGCCAAAGGGCCACTGGAAGTTGAGGAGGCAGGTTAGGGGCTGGCCTGAGAACTCTGATGGTCCCAATCCTGCAGTTGGATCTACATAAACAAACCTATGAGCTTGCAGAGCCCAGGTTCTACTCAGGCAGAGTCAATTGCAGGCTAGGGCTTATATCTGTTATCACTATAAGAAACAGTCTGCTTAAATAAGGTTTACATCGGCCAGGTACCGTATATAACAAGCATGTTCTTCCTCACGGTGGCATTGTCATTTTTAGCACCAATCTCACGTTTGATGCAGTATACTATACAAAGATGGTCCCTGCTCTGAAAAGCATGATGTCTATAGACATGGTGCACTGAGAAAAACAGAGGTAGAACAACAGTGCGGACTGTTGTTTAATTTATAAAATTACATTAAGGGGTCATTTCTGTTTTCACTAAAGGCAAAGTGTGTTTTTGTCAGTGCAGCTTGACCACAGACATAGCCCAACCTGCCAGTAACGGACATAGGCGGGGGGGACAAAGGGTTTCTTTAACACTATGGGCCAAAGGCGCATAGAGCAAGTGACGAGCAGGATGACCAGGAGCAGCTCCCGGCGGGAGAGTCACCCAGGGCTAACCCGCCAGGCTCAGCCCCTACAGCAAGTCCCCCGCCACGGCCAGCCCCGCACCGCCTCTGACCCACCGCCAGCGCCCGAGCCACGGCAACCGCCTTCCCCACCCGGCCGCGGACCTTTCCCCGCCGCACGGGGCAGCCACACAGTAAACAGCCGCCGGCGCGGCCAGCAGCAGCTCCGTCCTACCACCTCCAGGAAGTGAGCTCTCCGCAGACTCCTACCCACCGGCGCCGCCCGCAAGCTGCCACTGGGCAGCAACAGAGATGGAGAATCGCCTCCGGAAGCCACAGCAAGGGGATAAGAGTGACAGTCCATTCCACCAATCAGCGTTGCCTGCTCAACGACAAAGTCAACCATTGGGTCTCGAGAACCGTCGTAGGAACCAATGAGAGAAAGAGAAAAGAGGCGTGGCCACAAGATTTAGCCAATTGTCGTGCGGGATTGGTGATACTATGGAAGACGAGCCCAATCATAACTCATAGCTCGAAATAGGAGTCAACACAGCAGCCCTGGCGTGGCTTGGGGAACCAGTTGGGGGTTGTGGGGACGGTCGGCAGCGCATGCGCGCTGTGTTCGGGTACCGGTTGCTGCGCTGTGTGAGAGTCCCTGGGCTGAGGCGGGGGCTCCCGGCCCGGGGCGATGGCGGCGAACGAGGACCAGGAGGTGAGACACCGACCCCGCCTCCCCGCGGCGGCAGCTGCCGCTCAGCCGCACCGCGCTCGGCGGGTCTCTGGGGCTGCTGCCCGCCCTGCCTGGCCCGGGGACGGAGGCTACCTCGCTCCGTGATCCCGGGCGCCGAGGTCTCCGGCCCGCCCTGCTCGGCCACTCGCGGCGCCGACCGCTCCTCTTCCCCCCCACCCCCCCGGGATCACGGATTTTTTTTAAATCCAAATAAACGTAACTTGGAAAGTGATGCAAAAATAAGCCAGTAACGTTAGCAGCAACCACGCCTGACTACTGCCGAAGTTTAGCTAACCAGCTGCACAAAGAGTCCGCCAGCGGTGTCCTGTGCTAGGAACCGACAGAGTTCGGCAGGCGCTTTCCCCGTACTCCTCTCCGAGAGACCTCCGTCAGCTGCAGAGGATTTTCACTTTTAATTGAATGCTACATCAATCATATTGTTTCTTAGGTGGCATAGTCCTATATACTTATCTTTGTACTTGGTAAATTCTTTAAAATATTTTAATACACTGTATATGATCCATGTACACATCATATGTGATTGTATTAATTCAACCAACGGCATGTTAGATTTTATTAACTGTAAATACCATGCAGAAAGTCATTCTCTGATAGGTACTGGGGGGTTAATAGATATTCTGGTCCCTACTCACTTATGAAATCCCTTTCTTGTAGTTTTGTAGAAAGTAATACGGGAAGGATGGAAATGTTCTTGAAACAGATGTTTGGTATTTTCTTGGGGAAGTTAAGAATAAAGCTTTTGTTTTTTAAAAAAGTGGTCTTCTAGAGTTCAGTAAAATGTGCTAGGATGGGCAGTGGGTTTGTAGAAAGTAAATTTAATTCAGACTAGCATGCCAGGTTTGTTGAACTCACATTCCACTAACCTAACATAGGATTACAGAAGTATCAGACCAGATATCTAGACTAATTATTGCCTAAAACTTAACTTGTTTATTTTTTTAAATGAAAAACAGAATATGTGGATTTCTGTATATTATGCTGACACTCATCTGTTTATATCTGTTCAGTATCCAATTGAAATTGGTAACCTTTTTCTCCATCTGTTCTTTTCAGATGGAGCTAGAAGCATTACGTTCTATTTATGAAGGAGATGAGTGTTTCAAAGAACTTAGTCCTGTTTCCTTTCAGTTTAGGGTAAGACCACATTAAGCTTTAATTAGATGTAATATATCATTCATTTAAAATTATTCTGCACATTTTCCATTACAAAGCATTTTCTTGAAACAGATGGATATTCACCTATTTAGCAATAAAGGCATTAAGTGCCGTTTTACATAATTTCAAAATAACTTGCCATGACAAACTTAAATGTAATGAAAGTTACCTTTTTGAACAAAAGCAAACATTACAATAGCAATTATCACAGTTAGAGGAACAAGTAAAGTATAACTTGTCATGAAAAAACATGAGCAACTGTAATTGAACTTGTAGGGAACTAATACTGAGAGACTAAGTAAATAACTTGTGCTCCAGTCCTGCAAACACAGATTTCCTTCATTTTGCTAACATGAATAGTACTGCTGACTTTTCTCACAAGAGTAAAGTTAAGTATGTCTGTAAGTGTTTGCAGGTTTGGGACCTACAGACACACAAGGTATGTTGAAAATAGATCATGATATTTAAAAACAAAATCTGAATAGCATCGTAACTTTCAAAACCGAAAGTGTCAAGTGAATGCAATAATGTTGCTGAATCTTTACTGAAAGGCAAAGAAAACCAATCTATTGTAAACGGAAGAATAATATGGTAGCATCAGATCTGGCAATATGTACTTTTCATTAGGTAGAAAGTCAGTGGAATAGAGTTGAAAGGATTAGTCTGCCATTCTCCTGAATATAGTTAGTGTACTGCACAGCACATTGATTACAGTTAATTATAAAATAAGACCAAAAGAAGACATGACAAAGATTTCTCAAATAATGGCAAAATGCAACATGCTATTCCCGAAAAGCTTACTATAAAGACATTTGAAACTTTGAATCAATGTAAATCTATATATTGAGTATATTAGGTTCCTACTGCTCACAATCATCTTTACATAATCTTTGGTGTCCCTTCTCTTGCTCCTTCCACATAGATCCAACAAAGCCAGAGTTAGCCTTGCAGCATATGCCCTGCAAAGAATAGGCCTCGTCCACAAGGAAAATTTTCACACTTTTACTTGATGCTTTTAAAATCAATATAGTTAGGCCAGTGAAAACCCCTGTGGGGGCATGGATAGGAATACACCACAGAAACTGAAATAAGTGGCCACAGAAGGATTTATGCAGGTTTAATTAAATCTGTTTATAACGACACCTTTAGATGCAAGCTTTTCATGTGGACAAGGCTTTCTCTGGGTATGATGGGCTTAGGTGAACAATTTTTATGAGCTGACTTGTTAGTTGGTCTTCATTGCCTCCCATCCCCTAGAGACAATTATTGCAATTTAATAAGTCTTAAAAATCTTACCCATTACTTTTGAGATCAAAGGTAGCTAAAACATATGTTTTTTTTTTCCCCCCGCAGCATTATGCTGCTTGGTTTGTATTTAGATTAGACAATGAAGAGAAAGCAAACTTCATTTTCTGGTTCTCATGTAGAATGTTAGAATATTTGGATTACAGATACTGACAGAAAATGTTTAAATTGCACAAGCCTTTTTATAGAAATTTTAAACATATCTATTGAGTTTTGTAAAAAGTTTGAGTATAGATTATACTATTGTGTATCTAAATTTAAAATGATTATCAGTAATGACAGGTTTCAGAGTAGCAGCCATGTTAGTCTGTATCCGCAAAAAGAACAGGAGTATTTGTGGCACCTTAGAGACTAACATTTATTTGAGCATAAGCTTTTGTGGGCTGCAGCCCACTTCATCGGATGCATAGAATGGAACATAGTGAGGAAATAATCTCCACACACCGAGAACATGAAAAGGTGGGAGTTCCCCTACCAACTCTAAGAGGCTAATTAATTAAGATGAGCTATTGTCTGCAGAGATGCTTTTGACCTACGCAGAAGCTCTCTCTCAGTTCTGAGAGGAAGAGCTTCTGTGTAAGTTGAAAGCTTGTCTCTCTCATCAACAGAAGTTGGTGCAATAAAAGAGATTACCTCACCCACCTTGTCTCTAAGGTTTGATAACAGACTGAGGCTTCCCATTTTAAAGTGTTTCATCTCCTTTCAGATAGGTGAAAATGGCGATCCCAAAGCCTTCCTAATAGAAATTTCATGGCCAGAAACATACCCCCAGACAGCTCCAAACATATCCATGAATGCTTTCTTCAACAACACCATGTAAGTATTTCAGTTACTTCCTCTTTTGTTTTACATGTGGTCTCTCTCTTACAATATTCTTGAATTCTTTTGGGCCTGTAATTGGATTTTATGGTCTCTTCTAGATCTTCAGCTATAAAACAAAGTATATTGGATAAATTAATGGAAGAAGTTGAAGTTAATCTTGGAACGGCCATGACATACACACTTTTTGAATATGCCAAAGATAATAAAGAATTGTTCATGGAAAATCAACCTGTTCATATTGTGGTAAGTGTATAACTTGCATTTTGATCCATTTTAGTTTTATAAATGAACTTTTTTTAATACAACAAAAGGAATAGAATGTTTAGTTACTCTACATTTAAACATCTCACATTGCCACAGAAAACTTCTGGAGCATGTCTATGAGGTGCAAGCCAGTATACTATGTCCCTAATATAGTGACTAGAAAAAAAGTAGATGAAAGGAAGTGTAGCACTGCTCTGTGGTTGTAACCTGGATGTTTATTTGGTATTCAGCCACCTTACCAAAATTTCTGGAAGAGAAGTGAGAGAGAAGCAGTGACTAGAAACACTCCCTAATCTAACACAGCCAACTGATATCCAATGGTGACTACAGAACTAGTGCAAGACACAGTTAATGAGTGCCAATCTGGGTTTTGACTTGCAGTGTGAAGAAAGTCTCTAGAATGGATGAGCTATGCTTGTGGGCTGGGTGGTCTGAACAATTAAATATTTGACAAGAGTGAGGGAAGGAATAGCAGAAGCAACCAATGTAAAAATTTAGCTGACTGAAATAAAAATATTACATTTTGTTAGATGACACTTCTTGATTCTACTTTAAAGGCTCAGTAGTCTAGAACATGAAGACATGCCAGGCACATTAACTCTGCTCAAAGTGATTTCATCAAGCTGGCTTGAGTGGAGACCTTCACTTCTAACCTGATCTGTTAAAGCAGTATTTCACCTGGAGTGGGAAACTTAACAACTTTCTGTTTCTAGAAAGCACATATGCACCAATTTTTATTTGCTTCATCTATAATTTTGTTCAGAACAAGGTTAGAATTATCCTATCATAGGTGTTCTGACTCCTGAGAACACCTATGAGAACTCCTGAGCTTCCACTTGAGCCAGGAAAATTTGAAGCTTTATCCTTCATATTATCCAGCCTCCTATTCAAATTTTCCATGCTCGCGGTTATTCTTTTGTATTAGAGAAGCCTCTAGGCTTGGGCCCCTGTTGATGTAGTTTTTCCCTGTAGAGAGCCTGGGAAAGCAAGAAGCTAAATGTAGGTAGGAAAGATTAGAGACTGGGATGAGTGGCTAATGGTATTGGTTAAAATATTGAACCTTAGCTGCTAGATGACTAGATTTAAATCCGCATACTTTAGTAGTGGCCAGAAGATAGTGAATTGGTGGTCTCATGCTGGTTCCTATAGAACAAGTGTCAATATTGGAAATACAACTACCACCTTCTGGAAGTAATTCAGATCTTTTATCCACCTTACTAAAGAGACCAAGGATCAAATGGGCATGAGAACTAAATGGTGCTTTTGACCTTAGAGGTGTACTGTACCTGAGGGGTTTTTGTGTGTGTTAATAAGAGTTCACACTCCATGACTATCAGTCTATTTCCTTCTTGATGAGCAGTAAATGTACTCTTTTTTGAAAACAAAGGGCCTTTGTTTTCAGGCATCCTAAGAGCCTTAAATTTAACAGAGTTCAAACTCTAAAGTCTACACTACAGGGGTGGGGATTGAGCTAAGTTAAGCAACTTCAGCTACATGAATAATGTTGAAGTTGACATACTTAGATCTACTTACCGCGGTGTCTTCCCGTCTATTCCCCTTGCGCTTCTCGTTGAGGTGGAGTACTGGAGTTGATGCTAGAGCCATCGGCGGTTGATTTATCATGTCTATACTAGACACGATCAATCCAGCAGGGGTTGATTTATCACTTCCCATTGATCCAGCCAATAGTGTAGACAAGCCCTTAGGCTATGTCTACACTGCTCAAGTGTAGACAAGCCCTTAGGCTATGTCTACACTGCTCACCTTACAACGGCGGGGCAGGGCTGGGCTATGCCGCTGCAGCCGCAGGATTGTAAGGTGCATTGTGTAGTCACCCACAAAATAAAACCACCCTCCAACGAGGGGTGGTAGCTTCATTGCTGGGAGTGCGGCTCCCTCCGATGAAGTGCTGTCTACACCGGTGCTTTTCGTTGTTACAACTTTTGTCCAACGGGGTGCCAGTGTAGACAAAGCCTTACATTGGTATTACTAAGTCACTCAAGGGTATGAAAAATCCACACTCAAGAGTGACAGTTATATCGACCTAACCTCCGAGGTAGACAGTGCTGTGTCCGAGAAAGAGCTTCTCCCATCAACACAGCTATCACCTCTTGGGAAGGTAGGTTTACTATGCAGATGGAAGAGCTCTCTCCTGTCACCATAGAACATCTTCATTAAAGTGCTGCATCAGTGTAGCTGTGCCAATGCAGTTTTTTTAAGTGTAGACCTGCCCTTGGTTTGAAAATAAACTGACCAAGTTAATTGAAAAATTTAATTTTTGCAGAGTTGGTTCATGTTTGACTTTGAAACTGGAATTTTAACTCTTTTTAAAGTGATAGTGTTTGTCTCAAACACATTACTGAAACCTTCCTTGGAAATGATTGTACAATCATACTGTCTTTCAGTGCTAGATCACACAGGTTCCTTCTGTGGACTCTCTCAGCCTTTCCATTTTGGCTCTGCCTTTTGGCACTACTGTACAAGCAGCATTATAAATAGCCCTTATGGCATTGTATATTTGTGCTGTGAATAAAGAATTGTATGAGCATGTAGGGAGTCCGATCCACAGTTCCAACTCATTTCACGGATCTTTTAAACTGGTTAGTTGTACTGGCAACACTGATAGGGAACCACTTCTATCCCCACTAAGCAGTAGTCAGAACATATGCAATTGCAGGGGTTATGGAAGTAATTATTCAAGCTACCACTGTAAGCACTGATGTTGCACTCTGATTTTATAAAAATATGCTAATGAGTGAATATAATGTAACGAATATGGTTCATGCAAAAGGTCTCTAAGCTTTGTAATGATACCTTAGTCTGAGTGTGTTCATCCTATTTCTATAAATGTATCACTTGTGTATCTAAAACTAGAAATATGAAATAACTCTGAGGGCCTATTGTAATTATGCAAGGATGGGCAATTAATGGTGGTTTGGAATCTTGATGGCTCCCATCAACCAGGACGATTGATTGTGGATGGCTTTGTTTACAGGCAAGCCTTCCTGTGAGCCAGGCTGGGAGGAATGAAGGCTTGTGGTCTTACAGTGACATGTAATCATGTCACTTGAACTAGAATCCATCTTTAACCTAGTGCTTTTCCAGTGAGGAGGGGTAGGAACCCAGAGGGACAAAGGATTCCCACCTTATGCAAAAATATATAAGTGGTGGAAAGGAACAAAGGGGCAGCCATCGTGAGGAATCCCCTAGCTACCACCTGAGCTGGAACAAGAGCTGTATCAGGAGAGGATTGTGCCTAGACTGGGAAGGTGTCCAGTCTGAGAAAAGAAACTTATTGAAATGATTCTAAGGGTGAGATTTTACCTGTATTCAGTTGTATTACTGTATTAGGTTTAGATTTGCATGTTTTATTTTATTTTACCTAGTAATTCACTTTGTTCTGTCTGTTACTACTTGGAGCCACTTAAATCCTACTTTCTGTATTTAATAATCACTTTTTACTTATTAATTAACCCAGAATATGTATTAATACCTGGGGGGGGGGGGCAAACAGCTGTGCATCTCTCTCTATCAGTGTTATAGAGGGCGAACAATTTGAGTTTACCTTGTATAAGCTTTATATAGGGTAAAATGAATTTATTTGGGTTTTAGATCCCATTGGGAGTTGGGCATCTGAGTGTTAAAGACCAGAACACTTCTGTAAGCTGCTTTCAGTTAAACCTGCAGCTGTTTGGGGCAAGTAATGCAGACCCTGGGTCTGTGTTGGAGCAGACGGGTGTGTCTGGCTCAGCAAGACGGGGTGCTGGGGTCCCGAGCTGGCAGGGAAAGCAGGGGCAGAGGTAGTCTTGGCACATCAGGTGGCAGCTCTCAAGGGGAGTTCTGTGATCTAACCGGTCACAAGCACATTAGAAATTAGTACTACTTTTAAACTAACTGCTAAGAATGGTCATCATGGTGGTTGTGTGATAAAACACAAGCATCTTTCAGTATTAATGTAATTTAAAACATTTGGGATGTCTTAAGAAATCAGACATAATCAAACATTATTTGTAGTTTACCCATCAGGGTGATACCTAGATATCAATTGCCAGTTCAGTCACCGTTGGAGACACATTTAAATTATACTTTTTATTTTTCTCAGACATCTGTAGGCAATAACATCGCAATTGGAACTCATGAAATAGCCCCATCAAGTAAGAAAAGAGACAAAAAGGAGCAGTTGTCCAAAACCCAGAAACGAAAGCTAGCAGACAAAACAGGTTTGTGCAATATAGTCTACTCCTCCTTTTCCAGACTTGAGGAAAATGGTGCAGTGTGTTCAGGATAGTTTTCTACCTTCAAAGACAGATTCAGATACACCTTGAGTCATGAGTGAGAATGAATTGGGTCTCATCCCAGTCTCCATTTGCTTTGCTCATAAAGCTACCAAACAATTTTTCACCAGTGACAACAGCCTGAAGCAGAAACTGACTGGCATAGCAGTGATATGGCAGTTAGGTCTGCTTATTCACCTCAATTCCTGAATGGGGAAGTTTGCACAGACTTGCACACTACACCTTCCTCAAGCTAGTACTGTGAGTTCCTTGCTTTCCATGCATTTGCTTGTTGGATATTGTGTTGGCAAGATCAGTAATATGAGAGTTCAGCTTTTAAAGATATGACATCTTGCTAGAGTCAGAGCTGAAAATAAACACTGCTTCTTCTATAGATCACAAAGGGGAGCTTCCTCGAGGATGGAACTGGGTGGATGTAATTAAGGTAACATGACTGTTACAACTGTGAAACTATTGCATAAGAACATTTGTTTTTCTGCAGATGTAATGATAAATTATATTTAATCTGTCTTTTTGCTTTTCTTCCTAACAACATTTGGATTTGACTGTGGTCTCGCATTAATTTCTGTATACATCCAGCATGTAAGTATTTTCAAGTTTTAGAAATCGTTTTTAAAAAAATCTGCAAGAATTAGTGACTGTGGTTACCCATTTCTCTATAGAGCCTAAGGATAATCCCTTACAAGGCTTTAAAAATACACATTTCTTCTGAAACGCAAGATATATCCAATGTGAAAGCATTAACTGTCTTACATTCCTCCTTTAAACTCAGGTTTTATCTTTTGAGCATTTCAAATGAAGTTTTGAGGCAAGAACTTTCAGTATGTAATTTAGCTGTGAATTCCAGAATGTGCTGTCTTCACATGGGCAACTAACAGGGATGCAGCCAGGATTTATAGGGCCCTGGATAAGTAGAAGCAAGGAGCCACTTCAGTTGTTTTTCTCCTAAGCAGCAGCCCCACATAGTCTCCTGCATGCCTGCACCCTCTGCCTTAGTCTCCCCACAAAGAACTCTACCCCGTCCCACTTATTAATTACTGATTTGTACTACTGTAGCATCTAGGATCAGGATCCCACTGTGCTAGGGGAAGTACTAACAGAACAAAAAAAGATAGTCACTGCCCCAAAGAGCTTACAATCTAACTATAAGACAAGAGACAGATGGATACAGACAGAATGGGGAGTACAAGGAAACAGACAATATTGGTCTGTGAGTTCCTCCATTTGCCATTTCCACCCCATTACTTCTGCTGCTGGAATATAAACTAACATTGCTATTTTTAACAAGTTCTACTCTATAACAAAACATATTTGATTTAACATTGGTATAACCTATTGTCAGCATACCTCCGAGCATAGTGTTGAAACTGCAGCAAATGGGCACTATCAAGGTTTTTAAACTCTAAATCCACTCATGACAATTGTTGCAGAAATGTGTGGGATGCTTTTAAGAACTGCATCTGTTTGACTTTCCAAAATGTTTGTTGACTGGTATCAGCCTTTTCTTATTAAATGGAAACATTAGTAACTTCAGCTAATGTCTTTAACGAAGTTTAAACTGGTTCTAAGATTAACTGTAGAATATGTTTTGGATGTAAAATAGTTCATAAAAATATGGGAAAGCAGAGTTTTAAGTTCAGAGGACAATGAGTCAAATGTATAAGCTATAAAAGATTAGTTTTGAGTCATTTGAACTTTTTGATGTGTTCAGTTGTTAGTACAAACTCATCAACCTAATATGCCTGTATGTAGTGTAAAGTAGAAATATAGTTCCTCATAAATGCAATATGTCTGAACATTTTTTCTTTGTCTTTTATAGTTAAGCAAAACTGGTTCTAAAGATGATGAATAATGGAATTTGATACAAGGAAACTTCACCTTTTAATACAGTGCAATTTGGGTCAACATCTTTCTCTTAATAGCTTTTTTCTCTTGTCAGAGTGGAACATTTTATAAAAGGACAATTTCCTAACTATTAAACCTGAGTACAGATGTTTATCCAGAGATTATTCTGTTATTACATTTTTCTTCACAAACAAAAACTTGCCTTAAAGGGAAGATAAGTGCGACATTTTTATATTGAACTTTTAGAAAGCCTATTTGGTTTCTAACTGTCAAATGCTGAAAAGAATAGTGAAATATGCAGTGTTAATTTATATTGTTTTACTCTGTAGTAAGAATATAGTAAAATTCTGTTAGTGAATCCTCTGATATTGTGACCATTTCCTGAAGTTCTCATTCCAATGGAATAAAAATATTAAAAGTGATTAATCACTTGACAGCATAGTTCATTTAAAATAAACTCCCTTTAAACAAAGCCTTCTTGATTTGTTCCTCTACAAATGCAGAAAGGGAACACAACACAATTATATCAAATGATTTGTCTAGGTCTAGGCTGTCTACATTGCACACCTTACAACGGTGCGGCTACAGCTGCGCTGTTGTAAGGTGCGCAGTGTAGCCGCTCTTTGTTGCCAGGAGAGAGCTCTGTCTACACTACCGACCTTACAGCGGCACAGCTGTACCACTGCTGCTACGCTGCTGTAAGGTCTCCAATCTAGCCACTCTGACTATGGGAGAGAGCTCTCCTGCTGGCATAATTAAACCACCCCCAATGAGCAGTGGTAGCTATGTTGGTGGGAGAGTCTCCCACAGACCTAGCACTGTCCACACTGGCGCTTTTGTTGGTGAAACTTATGTCAGTCAGGGGTTTGGTTTTTTCCCCCCACACCTCTGACCAACAAAAGTTTTACCAGCAGAAGTGCTAGTGTAGACAAAGCCTGAAGTTTTTGGTCCTGGTTTAACTCCAGTTAAAACAGCCTGCATATGGTGGTGATGCAACTGAGTTTCTATAGACTTGCCAGTAACACTATTGCCTGAAATCAGAGTAAGTTTCTGGCTCTGTGATTTTGACTGACTAGCTCAAAGTTTCAGCTAGACAAGGGTAGAGAAAGTAGCAACATGTGACACTTGTAAATGCTAGTGCAAAAAGGACCACACACCCTAGTCTAGACAAATTCAAAGTGAAAGAATGAGTGGTTACAATACCAGTGTGTGTTGTCAGTTCAGCCCAGTGTGCACGTGTTGTAGTCCTCCTCACGTATATCTTTAGAGGAGGTCAGGGTGTTTGCGTGGAGCTGTCCTACTGATAGTGAATTTCTGAATGTTACAATTTGGTGGCTTTTTCCATTGGATAATCAGTGGTTTACCATGAGGATTTTATTTCCTGAATTACAGGACACTGGGGGGGGGGAAAAATAACCACTCTCCCATGATGGGAAACATTTTTTGTACAGGTTTGTTGTCTTGTATCAAAGAAAAAAATCCTCTTTACTGTATAAATGGTAACTGAATACTAAATGCCTTAATGTCATTTAATATTTGAGATTTTGATCTTAATAAATGCCTATTTAACTGCCATGGTGTGAGGCTTCTTGCATAATGCCTATTGTGCATATATTTGTATATTTAGGTTTGCATCAAATACCTCCCATTATAAGAGATTCTCTTGACAACTTTAAGAATCCTTTTTTCTTCAGTATGTGAATTGTATACTTTTCAGGATAATTGTTGCAGTTCCCTTATTTGGGACTGTCTGTCACACTTTTGGGTGTGCAGCAATCAGATACACATTTGCTGAGCTGTATGTCATGCCAAAGTGTGCATGCAGCAACCACAGTTCATTTAAAAAGTGCACCCTGTTGCATGTAATAATCACAACATTTAGTGTTAAGGATGCAGACTGAGTACCTCTAGAAGACTTAGGCTGAGTCATGCCTCTGAGCAGCCAAGTACTAGAGAGGTCCCCCGTAAAGACAGTAGCGTAATTTAACTTTACATTTTCAGCCAATGGGCTTGTTTGATTATTGGACGGTATAGGTTATTGATATACACCTACCCCGATAAAACACGAATTATGATATAACAGTAAAGCAGTGATCCGGGCGGGGCTGCACGCTCCGGCGGATCAAAGCAAATTCGATTATAACGCGGTTTCACCTATAATGCGGTAAGATTTTTTTGGCTCCCAAGAACAGCGTTTTATCGGGGTAGCAGTGTACCACTAGAGGGCTTATAAACTGCAAACATGAATGCAGTTGCAAATTCCGACAAGAGAGAGGGAGGTCCAGGAGACCTATAAAACAGTGGGATCTGACACACCTCTGTTCAAATAATGATTTAAGGTGTTGCACTTTGTATTGGAATGATGTATAGGTCAGTGCAAACCAAAAGTGAACGGGATTTGAACGTGCAGGTTCTTTTAATAAAGGAACCACCAAACATTAGTTCTGATGGAATTTTAATCATCAGAAAATATAGTTTTTTAGTTTTGAACCACAATTATCAAAAATTAAAATAGACTAGATAAGATTACATCTGGAGAAAGTTAAATGACTGACAAACTAAATACTTATGGCTGCAAATATATTTGTTGGCTTAAACTTAAACTAAAAGTACTTTTGTATAAGAAATCAAGATAAGAACACCAGTAACGCAATAACACCTTAGGAGAAAGTCCCTTAGGTGGGCTGGTGTATTTCAGAGGAGAGGAAAACAAACAAACAAAAAAACCACCACTTCAACTTTACTCTCTCCCAGGTTCAGAAAGGATTTGGCTTTTTTATTCAAAAGCTCCTGAGTGCTCTTTTGGTTTCCTTGGTTTATGAATTTAGTAACCATGACAATTTTCTGAATAGATCAGTTGTGTGCTTAATCATCAGCTGCCTGGGCTGGCTTCTAGAGTATGGGCTGTTCTGAAGTTATCCTGGCACTTTATACCCCAAGGAGATCTGCGACTGCAAAACAACCTATCTTCCAGCTCTGTTCTTTCTACTAATTTAGTAGATGTAGCAAGCTTGTCTCCAAGACAGTAGTCTGGAGAAGGAACAATTCAGCCCTATACACTTGCTGGTTTCTCGGGGAGCTGGAAAGGTAATGTTATTTGTTCTAATAGAAAATGGTTTATCATGGGGTTTGGAGGGAGGGGGAAGGAAAATGCATTTGGAATTAAGCATTTGATATTATACAAGAGCTAAACTCTTATAACTGAAAAAGAAGCTCCAGTACTTTATGCTGGAAAGACATTCATTGAAAGTAAGGGATCTCTGCTACTGGCAGCTGAACTAAAACCATGTTGAAGGAAGAGGACCTTTAAGACGCTTGGTAAACCAGTAGCATTACTGGCAGCAGGAATAGGGTGGTCAGGCAACCTGTGAATTTGCTGGGGTAATGGTTTCTTGAGTGTAGGGCCATGATATCTGGTAAAGTTGGAGTGGGGTTTTTTTACAGTGGAATGATGGAGGAGGATGAGTGAGGAATGCCAGAGAAAAGAAGTTGCAACATCCAATGTGCAGAATGATCAAAAGCTCAGATGAGGGTTTTATTGGATGGAATGAAGAGGAAAGTGGATTTATGTAGTTCTTTATCATACAGACATCCTGATGCGTTCTACCAGAGCACAGTTGAAAGCAATATTAAAAAGAGTCTTTAAAACTTAGTGAAGTATGGGCTATAAACAGCACTTACTTGGACCCTCATACATATTTCTTTTACCAGTACTTTCCTTAATAGAAACTATGCAGGATAGTTGTTTTTACTCTTTTAGACAAGATATGTAATGCCACAGCCACACCTTAAACCAAATTCTGATTCCTCTTAATTTTATAATGCTTTGAAGAGCAGAAAATTGATAGATTCAGTCTCTTGGGTGGAAGGTTGGGGTTTTTTTTGTTTGTTTTTTGAGTACCATATTTGTGTGTTAGAGGAAAAAATACTTCAAATGAAAATTGTTTTCTGAACACTAAAATGCATCCCTATTCTAGTAGCTTGCTTAGTGAACCACCTTTGTCCATGGTAAACTTTTAGAATAATTCCATTTATCCCCTAGTACTATGTGAAGTTAGTTTAGCTCAGGCACACTACAACTCTCTTCAAATTTTATACGTTAAAACTTACTTCATTTTCTATCTAGAAAAATAAATAAAACATCTCAGCATCAGGTCACATTTTTTTCCCTTCTCTGCTACGTTCCTTTCCCTTCATCCCTTGCCACGTTGCCAGGTAGTGCACTTCCCAGCCTCTCCATGGTAGCAACACAGTTCATGTATATCCTTTGCTTTGGGGGGGATTGTGTCTTGACAAACCCAGAACATCCGCTTTGTCAGGAGCTGTCTGGATGTTCTTATCAGTTATACAAGCAATGTTTGTCCTGGGTTTTTGTGAACTCTATAGCCAGGATGCACTAGCTGCGAAGAAGCAGAATTGGGAAAACATGGACAGCACCATGACTAAGTGCATGTATGCCTTGCAGAAACTATTGCCATCACCAGAAGACCTGTCACGTGTTACTACTCCCCTCTTCCCCCTCTCTGCCCCTCCCCCCCCCCTTAGTCAAATTCAGAGACTTACTCTGATTTCAGGCAGTCGTAGTTTTGCTGGCAAGCCTGTAGGAACTCAGCTGCATCACCACCACATTCAGGCAGTGATTGTGCCCATGCTTCTCACATTAGCATTTGGAGAGACATAGGAGGAAACAATAGGAAGCCTGCTGAGGAAAGGACTGAGGCTATGTCTGCACTACAGGGGCACAGCTACACCAGTGCAGTGCCATAGCATAGACACTTCCTCCCAGTCGTGGTCACTAGGTCAACAGAACCATTCTTTTCTCTATCTAGCTGTGTCTACAGCAGGAATTAGTTTGGCATAGCTACAGCACTAAGACATGTGAGATTTGTACACCTCTGAGCCATGTAACTACGTCAATCTAAATTTCAAGTGTAGACCAGGCCTGAAACCAAATGAGAGAGTGAATAGGAACAGCAGAGAGAGTGAGGAGGAAATGTTTGTACAGCATGTAAAGTATAAAGTTAAGTAACTAAATATTATAAAGGGTGAGAATTGGGGATGGAAAAAGGGAGCATTAGAGGAGATTAGAGTAGAAAATGAGCAAAAGACAAATGCACAGAATATAGCACAAAACTCAGAAGGAACGAGGACAATCAATCTGCATTGCTCCAGAATCTTAAAATAAAAGCTGGGCCTCCAGCTACAGAGCTGAAAATTCAGTGATGATGTTGGGATAGGACAAAAGATTGAAGCATAGATACGGTTTCCTACCATTCTAACATATTCCTTTTCTATATATCATGGGTCCAGATTTATTTTGATATGGGAGAGGATTTGTGGTGAAGGGAGGTCTGGGTGTTGCATAGCTGCAGAGGGACCCTTTACACTGCTCTTCCCACCGTTATAAATGCTCCTGTGCTAGCTTCCCTGACCACACCAAAATAGACTGTCCTAGCTGTCAGTTTTTCAGTTTGAAAATCTAGTCTCTCACACTCACCAACATGCTCCGTAAGCCCCATAAGAACAGCTATAGGGAGTATTTATTTTGGCTGAGGCATGTTAAGAGATTTAATGAAGGTGACAGAAACAATAGACTGCATCCACTGTGTACCAGTGCCCAGAGTGAGTGAGGAATGACCCCAAAACAGGTCACATGACAGTCTAAATCCAATCACTGTTTGGCTCAGACAGTCATTGTAGAACTCAAAGGGCTTCCTCCAACCCCCATGTACCTTAGAGGTTATACGCTGGTGCTGCACATCACCATAGTATGGGAGCACCCATGTTGGCAGCATGTGTGATTTCAAGTGCTTGATACATAAATTTGTCCCATTCCCCAAATTTCTGACAGATCTGGATCTCTCTCTCATCTGGATGTGGATCCCAAGCTGTCTAGGTTGTGAGAGCTGATAAGGTCACAGCATTAGAAGGTATGGCAGAGACAGCAGGCCAAATTATAACCATCACTTTATTGGAGACTAATAGGGTTGTGCAGGTGTCTGAGGGCATAATTTTGTCTGCAGCCTCTATTTCTGATAATTATCTGTGACAGAGTTCAACAATGACTTTCACGGTGAGTTTGCAGAGTATCATTCAGAATAGATATTTTTCTCATAATCCAAGTATCTGTTATGGTGTCATTGAGAGACGAAACTCTATGATGCATCTTATATAGACTCACTTTTAAGAGTAGACTTTTAGTTTAAATGAAATAAGTATTTTATGATTTCTTGTCAGGAAAATAAGAATGAAAAACATTTTAATCTAGTGAGATACAATCTCCAGCATAGGGAGCTGTTTGGTCTCTACTAATTGGAAGATTGTTGGTCCCTTGACCTGGAAAAGATGTTCCCCCCTTTGCTATTATAACATATCAGATTTTCATCAGTGGGCTAAGTACATGGACTCTGTAGCTAACTCAAGATGATGTAGTATCAGTTTTATTTTTTTTCTCCAATGAATATTGTCACAAGAGTATTATAAGTTTTTAGCTAAACTGCTGATATACACCATGGTTTTGTTTGCATCTCCCCCCTCCCCCCCCCATATCTTTTCCTTATAATAGCCCATATAATCTCACATAAAAAAACCTAGTGCTAAGGTTGCAAAGTCAATCACTCAAAAGTGAGGAAATGCCAGAATGAAGGTTGCCCTCTTGTGCATGTACACTGTGATAGTCTCTAATTACATGATCACATACTACTCCCCCTCCCCCCGAGGATTCCCGCCTCATACAGTGCTCAGGATGGATGGTGCTAGGCAAATGAACTAGCGCCATGCAGCGAATGAGGTTGTTTACAGGACTGGGGTGAATATAGTTCTTTAGGGCAAGTACCTCATTGAGAAGCAGGTTAACACATTTTACAAATACTAAATGCACTTTTTAAAAAACATTTTTCCAAAATAGTTCAGATTTTCTAACAACAAACACACTGCAAGTTGTCACATATCCCAGAACACATGACTAAATTTTTGTAATTAATGTGCATGTTTTGTAAATACTGACACAGATTCTAATAAATTAATGAATTCATGTGACCTCTTTACTTCTCATTGAAAGATACTGGCTGAAGGACAGTTCAGCATATGGAGTCTATTCCAAGAAATGGAGGGAGAGAAATCAAAACACATGTTTTTCAAAAGTGCTGGAATGGCCTGATCAGCAGAAATTACAAATGGTCTGGAAGAGTTAAAAAGGTATTGTTTTAAAATCAGCAACATTGTGTTTGTGTTTCTTATACTTCTGTACATTTTTGATTGTTGGCAATTCCAAGATCATATTTTCTTTATTTTAAGGTTTAAAAATATTCAGTATCAAGGAGAGCTGCTTGTGATATGAGCAGACAAATACCTAATTTGGGTATATACTTGTGTGAATGCTCAAATAGGCCAATTTAAGAGCTTAATTTGGGAGACGTCTTCTCAGTTGATACAGTATACAATATCTTGGGATGGGTTTTTGACAAGGATTTTGGAACAAGTAGAAAAGGTACTGTTTCCAGTTAGTCTGTGTCCTAATATAGGACTATGTTTTACCCAGAGCCCAGTGCATTCTGGAACGGTAATCTGGCCAGTGCCAGAGGATACTCAAGCAATACAATCACAAGTGATGCTTGTAGTTATGTACTTCAATATAGAGTCTCATTGTGCTGGTTTAATGAGATCCCAGTAATCACTTTAAATTTAGAGAAGTGGTGGGCACGGGAGGGGCCTTGGCAGAAAGGGTGGAGAGGTGCAAGCAACGGGTGAGGGGTCCTCAAGGGAGGGGGTGGAGAGGCATGAGCAGTGGGTGGGGGTACTCAGGGAGAGGGCAGAGAGGCATGAGTGGCGGGCCTGGGGTGGAGTGGGGGTGGAGCATGGGCAGAGCCTTAGGGTAGGGGGTGGGGCCACAATCCAGGCACTGATTCCTTTCCCCCCCCCCATCCCCCACTCTTCTAGGGAGCTTCCAGCACTCATGTCCAGCCTCTCTAAATGCAGGAGTCATGTGCTGCCCATGGTCATAAGGCTAAATTCTGGCTTACATTGTTGTTCCCCTCTTAGAGCAGACTAATGTCTGCAGATACAGAGCTCATTTAGGATGATGGAGCCTTTGCTGACTAGTGGGCTGAGGTGACTGTACTGTATTCTAAAAGTTGGAGTAAGAACAAAAACTCTGCTTCTTTTTACATTTTAATTATGATTCTGTGAAACAGTTGCACAAAACATTTGTAGTTGTTTTGATGCTGAGATACTGAGGTGACAGGCACCTTATATGTACCTAGTAGAGACAGATTGTCCTCAAAAAAGTAGATGTTTTATCAGAAAAACAAAATACACAAGCTCTTAAACAAAAAATTCTCTCTCACAGAGGGAAAGGGGACTTGTGGAATTGAGTTGTAAAATAAAAAAATATTGGTCTTCTACTGCCTCTCCCCATCTGGAGAAATAACTCAGAAGTTTTTTTCCTGTTGAATGGTTTGTTATGAATCCTGACAGCAGTAATGTTTGCATATAAGCTGAGTATGTTGAAAGGGTGGATATAATTAGCAGAGAAACTCCATGTGTGTGGAAGGCACAAACCACCAAAACAGGTAGAGCAAGAGGATGCTGCTATGGACTAGAGCTACTTAGGAGCCAGTAAACTCAACCTCCTAAAGGGTCAGAAGGACTTGAGGAGAAATGGATGAATATTTTCCCCTTGCTGGTTGAGGAGAATCTATGAGAGGGCAACACCACCTCCTCATTTTATGGACATTTTGAAAATAAGTGCTGCTGCTCCTGTTTTCTGGGCAAAATTCAGGAATGTGGAACATTGAAAGGCTGTAATATGCTGACATTCATTCATTTAAATGAGAGGACCTTGAATATGTTTTGTCAGCTGTCTTTACTATTACCCTGTTACTAATTTTATTTTCTTGGAAGGTGTTTAAGAAGCTGCTCAGAAGAGTGTTTTGCCTGGAACCACGTGGTTTCCTAGTTGAAAATAGCTAGTGAAACTGGCAATACAAAAAGAAGTGAATCATCACCCTCTTTTTCATAATTTAGTTGGGTTAATGTATTGAAAAATCTGTGCAAATACATCATGTGGGCAGCCTATCCAAAGGGGATTTTTCCTCAGAAACCTCAGCACAGAGTAAGCAATATTTGAGCAGCTTTCATATGAACACTTGATCACTTAAATTTTAATTATGTTTTCAGCTTATGCTTCTTATTAATTCTAACATGCGGAAACCTTCATTCTTATATCAGTCATTGAGTGGAGGGGCCTTAGCTAAGGACTTTCTTTTCACTGTCACAGTGTAACTGTTTTATTGTATGTATGTGTTCACATTTATGCTAAAAGTCTAAAGTAGGCGAGCCCATTATTGCTCAAGAGTTAAGAAAAGAACAAATTCTATCAGTATGGTTAAATCAGGCTTGTTAAAAGGACATGCATGTTTTCCAAACCAGGCACAAAATCTGCTTGCCCAGCTGTATCAAAGTGATGAGGAAAAAAATAGTTTACTTGCCTCAGGTGAATACGATGTTGCAAGGTTGGGATATAACATTTTAGATTGTATTGTTTTCCTTCAGGGATATAAAGAAACAACTGCTTTCCCTTCAATTTCCAAGAAGTCTCTGGAAAACACAAAAAGTAAGTATTTGAAGTATTTGTCAGGCTCTCTCCAAAAGCAGTTTGTGATGCTCCTACAAGGGCTATAAACCAGAACATAATTTTATGCACAGGTACTAAAGCATAACTAAAATTAACACAAGGAAAAAGTTGTCTGACTCTTTGGACCAAGGTTTGCTTTAATACATTCTCAGATGACTACAGCTGATTTGAAAGGGAGCTGTGTATTTTCCTTGAGTAAGAAATTTGGCCTATTCAGTTAAAATCTGTCATAGGTACTTATGTCCCCCGTCACCATAGTATCGGAGTGTCTCATAGTATTTAATGTATTTATCCTCATGATGTCCCTGTGAGGTAAGGAAGTACTGTTAGCCTCATTTTTCAAATGGAGAGCTGAGGCACTGAGAGGTTAAGTGACTTGCCCATACAGGCAATCTATGGGGAAGCGGGAGTTGAACCCAAGATCACCCAAGATCCAAATTAGCAGCCTGTGTAAAATGTGTTACTCACCAGTTGCTATGCCCCCTTGTGGCTAGGTAGGCATAACAAGCTCACCTTTGTTGGTGCCCCCTGCGGTGGTCTGCTTTTTCTTGTGCCTCACTGGCCAGGTCACTTTGGTTATGTATACACTGCACCTGGGAGTGAGCATCCCAGCCCAGGTAGGCAAACTCACACTAGTGTACATGGGGCTCAAGCCTGTGTGATAATAATAGCACTGTGGACATTGCAGCTTGGGCAGTCAAGCCGACCAACCCCCTAGGCTAGAGGGACCAAGACAGAATGTCCACCCTGCTATTTTCGGTGCACTAATTTGAGCCCCACACATACTACCATGTGTCTGCTGACCTGGGCTGGGAGGCTCACACCCAGCTGAAGTGTAGACATACCCATATGATCCCACCCCTTCCTCATCTTTGGGTTCTGGTCCAGGGACCCTTGAATAGGCAGTCGAGGCTTGTCTGCACAGACCCATTGCTGCCTCCCTGGACCCCTATACTTCCTACCTTGCTGTAGGCCTTTCTCACAGTCTGCTTCTCCAGGCTCACTGCAGAGCTCCTTGGCACATTCAGCCATTCACTCCCTTCATAGGGCAGTCACTGAACCTGCAGAAATCTTCCTGCTCCCTGAAGGCCTCTCTGCCAGCACAGAGACCCTGGGTAGACGCTCCCCAGTTTTGCTTTACAACTGTCTGGTGCTCCCTGTTGCAGGCTTACCTTTCCTTCAGGGAGATTCTGTCTGCTAGCCATCCAACTCAGCTCCCTGACTCCAGCCAGGCGTCTCTCACAGAGAGAGAGCACCAGCCATCTGCTCTTCTTCCTGACTAGCCACCAGCTGACCCCTGTTCAGCCCTTTTAATTCCTCCCTCCAAGCTTGACACCTCCTGCAGGTGTAGCTGATTGAGTGTACAGGCTGTCATTAATCCTATTCTGGGCCTTCTACACCCCATCATATATGTCAGGGGTGGCCAAATTGCAGTTCACGAACCACAAACAGCTCTTTTACACTTGAAGTGCGGCTCTCAGATCCCCCTCTTCCCCTCCCATTTTCTACCTACCAGACTGGGGTGGGAGGGGAGTTCAAGGCTTCTGCCCTGTGGTGGGGCTAGGGGCTTCTGCCTTGGGTGGGGGGCGGGTCTTGGGCCTTCAGCCCTGCGGGAGGCATCTGCTGGAGCTTGGGGCTTCAGCAGGAGCAGTGCTGAAGCCCCAAGCCCCAGCAAGTGTGCCCCACAGGGCTGAAGCCCCGAGCCCCAGCAAGTGCGCCCAGCTCTCTAACTTATGAAGATTATCATATGCAGTTCGGAAAGTCAGTAAGTTTGGCCATTCCTAATATATATAATCAGACATTACAAAGCTGCTTTCCTTTACAAATAAATGAGAAAGATGATATAACAATAACTCACTTTTCCATTTGTTTCATTGTGGTGTCACACTGTAGTATCTTTGGTAGGTAGAGTTTGGTTGAAGATAGAGCTTTGAAGAGTACTTTTTCTCCATCAGTTTAACCCCTCCCTGTTGTTCATAAATGCATGTTGCTTTGGTATATACACCTCACATTTTGATACTATAAAAACTGTAAAGACAAACTGTGTTTTCTCTGAAATTATTACTTTAGTAGAAGGTCCATAGTAACAGTTTATTCAGACTCAATGAACCAAATCATGTCCCTAAAATTTAGGTCTGGAGGAAAATTTTAAATTTTTAATAAAAAGTTTCTCTGTATTTTCAGCAGCACAGTAATTTGAACAGCCAGAGATCATCCAAAACCCTTCAGGAACTGTTCCTCTCCCCACAGATTTCATGTTCCCAGCAATCTCTGTACAAAGCTGTCAGCTCTAAGTGGGCTGGGGTGAGTTAACTTCTTGAGTTATGGAAACAAATGTAAAGTATTTCCGAAAAATAGCAAATAAAGACACTGAAAACATTTTAACTGCAAGAATGTTTTCTTCCTTGCTCAATTTAAAACAGTAGAATTTCAAGAAATGTACTAACTAATACACAATTAAGCAATAGAAAGTATAGTTAGGGCACAGTCTTGCTTGCTTTACTCATGTAACTATTTCCATTACTGTAGATCGAGAGTTCTCAGTCTGGGGATTGTGAGCCCAAGAGGAAGTGTGAGCCATACTGTAGTTCACTTATTCATGCTAGTGTTTATATTGACTTCAGTGGAACTATTTATGTAAGTAAGACCATCAGGATTTGGCCTTAAATATGTGTTAGTTATTAAGAATATACAGGACTGCTAGAGGTACCTATCTGAGAAATGGGTTTCTCAAGAATGGCTCAGTTATCATGATTTTAAGATCATTTGTCAAAGCTGATACCTTATTACAAATCTTCAGAAATTACCTTTACATTGTGACTCTTCAGAAGGAGGCTTGAACTAGCGGTTGAATTTAACTCATTGACAATTTTTTTGGTTTTAGCTGTTTTTTTGGTTTGGTTTTTTGGATATGCCATTTCAAGTTTTTTCTTAAAAAAACAAACAAACAAACAACAACAAAACTTTCTGGATTAAGTGTAAATGTACTGTTAAGGAACCTCTTAATTTTTGTTTGTGATATCTAGAGACAATATTGGCATTAGCATGTATCTAGTACAAAAATAAGTGGAGAAACTGACATACAAGTGAAGTCCCATTTAAAGGTATGTGGTAACTTCCCTTGTTTTCAGATTGCTTGGAATAGCTGAAAATTAAAGTTTGCTAATTCATCTCTTACTCATGTTTCTAGCATCATATGGAGCATCGCCTTGCTCGAAGGCTGAAGCAGCCAGTTGGACGTCAGGCAGCACTTGAGGATGAAAGTCTAGCTGCCTTGGGAAATACAGAGGCTTTTACTCTGAGGGTAAGAATCAGTGAAAAATATCAGACCAGTTGTCCAGCCATGGACTTACAAGTAGAGCTCTACTTAAAATGTGTGTCAGTAAGGTTTCAAATGAAGACATGCATCTGATTATGTTGGGGAATGATGGGAGCCCAAAAAGTGTGTGCAGGGAGTGAGGTCATCAGCTGCGGTTCCTTTGATCTCCCCCATCCCATGTAGTGAAGGGAGTTTTCCAACAGGTCCTTGGGTAGGGCGTTTCCTCAGTATCTTTTTCTTCCCTCCCACCCTTTGTGGGCAAATTATTGACATCATTGTGTTCTTCCATAGAAGGAGGGATTAACAGGATTAATACCAGCGAGTATGGAAAAGAGATGTGGAAGAGGAGAAAGCACAAAATAATCAAAAATAATAATATAAAGTGAGCACTCTACACTGTGTATTCTGTGTTGTAATTGAAATCAATATATTTGAAAATGTAGAAAAACATCCACAAATGTAATGTAAATTGATATTCTATTATTGTAATAAATGTAAATTGATTTTCTATTATTGTTTAATAGTGCGATTAATCACAATTAATTATTTTAATAGTTTGACAGCCCTAATCCTGACATTTCAGAGTTCTATCACAAGATCATGAGTCAGACTTAATTTTACTTAGAAATCGTGTCTCTCAAGATCAATTCGCAAGAGTTGGCATGTCTGCCAGGCTGTATCTGTGGCACGTAATAGTTCAGTCTCCTGTGGGCTGTAACAATTTAGTCTAATTTCTGTTGTTGGGTTTAGCATGCAGGTTCTGGGAGATATTGGTGGCCTGAGATATATAGGTGGTCACACAGGAGGCCTTCTGGTCTTAAACTCTATGACTCTAAGGCCTTGGCTACACTTGCAAGTTACAGCGGTGTAAAGACGCCCCCAGCGCTATAACTCACTCCCTGTCCGCACTGACAAGGCATTTGCAGTGCTGTATCTCTGTGGTTGCAGTGCTGCATGTACTCCACGTCCCCAAGAGGAATAGCAAGTATTGCGCTGCCGCTGCAGCGCTGTGGCGCCAGTGTGGCCGCCCAATGCACTGTGAATAGCCTCAGAATTATTCGGCAGTATCCCACAATGCCTGTTCTAGCCACTCTGGTCATCAGTTCAAACTCTACTGCCCTGGTCTCAGGAAAGAAAGGCAAAGGGATTGGGGAAAAGTGTAGGAAATGACATGGGAAGCAGAAGGAAATGAAAACAACTATTCTGGTGGGGGCAAGATTATGTAGAACCCTGCAGATGAGGAACAGGAGCTGACATTTGATGTAGTAAGAGACAAGAAATAAAATGAGAGAGTCTAGACTCTAGAGGGTTTTCCATTTAGCAACACAGGGCCCTCCCATTGCCACATAGGTTTGATGTGCTGTCTGCACCACTCTCACAAGAGACGAAGACTCAAATTAGGCTGCTAGTTCACCCCCTGCAGTCCATACAGATATGTAACTCCCACTGAAGTTGATGACAATTGTGTGTGCGCGCATTTGCATTGCAGTATTTGGCCCTAGTCTGTATATATTTTGACATGGTGCTGCAGTAAGGTTTCTTATGTGAAAATTTTATTTCTCTTCAGTCCAAAGAAAAAACTACAGATCAGGCCAGAAGTCACCATGCAAATTCCAATGCATTTTCAGATAGATCTCAACAGAAGGATAAAACCTGTTTATCAGAAGTTATTCTTCAAAAGGCACACGACAGCAATGCAGAGAGGAGTAAATTTAAATAATTGGGTCCTGCCAACCCAGAGAACAGATGAAATACCTCACTTGAAGAGCCTGGAGATTAGTGATGACAAGGGAAACAACAGAGTGATGACAGACTCATTGAAAAGTGCTTTGTTAGAAACTGTTGCTTTAGCTGAAAATGAGCATTCCAGTCAGGATAATGGAGCAGACAGACCTGTCTACAGTGAATCCTCATCACAAAGTACGCTCAGCTGGAGCCCCAGTCTGCAAGCAGGGCTGAAAAAACAAAGTCTTCTACTCCTTTGTTACTGAGGAGCTGGGAGGTGCCTGCTAATCTGGGAGAAGATAAACAACGGGACCCTCCTGATAGTGACAGAGACAGGACTATAATTAGGGGACACATCAATATACCATATTCAGTCAGAAAGAAAGTCTTTATGGTCTACATTTGTGGAGGTTATCAAAGTATAGCAATTGGAAACCAGCCCCATTCCCACCACAGACACTCCCACACCTTGAGATTCCTGGACTATTATGTATCACATCTGGGCTCATTATTATTATTCACTATATAGTGCCCAAAAAAGGTTTGCTAGGCAGTCTAGTTTCAGGGAAAGAGCATAAGACTGGGAGTCAGGAGGTTGTTGTTCTAAGTCTGACTGCCCTTGACTCACTGTTTGGCCTACAGCAAGTTGTTTCATTTATTGTCTCAGTTTCTCCATCTGTAAAGTAAGAATAATAATATGTACCTACCTATCTACCACCTGGGGTTAATATATTGTTTGTACAGTGCTCTAAACATATGAAGTGCTATTCACATGTAAAGTGTGTGGGGGGGAGGGGGAGGAGAAAGACAGGTACCTGCCCTGAAAAGCTTGCCTTTAAATAGACATCATTTAGGCAAAAAAAGTGTGTGTTAGTAGAAATGGCAGTCAGCACTAGACTTTTTTTACATTTAAATAAGAGTTCCAGGACCCTAGCGTGTGAAACGTCAAACGAGTATGAACAAGTCAGTCTATTAAAAAAAGAAACAATAAAATTTTCACATGATGTCAGCACTAAAATACTCCCAATCTGCCATACCCGACCCTTCAGAAAAAGTCTGGGTACATTTCCTTTTTCCTAACAGTGGTGTGGAGGTTCCAGTAACTGTACATTCAGGCTATCTGTATAAAAGGTGGGAATTCTCCCATGTCCCTTTAAAAATACAGTTGTCAAGCATGCTGCATTTCAGTATTTATACCTAATACATTTAAAAGATGACAAAATAGTTTTTAAAGATGCTAATAATAAAATTGATGTAAAGATGGGAGGGGAAACCACCCTACAAAGATTGCACACAGGAACAAATCTGCTGTGAGGTTTGTGTGCCTCAGGCAAGTGCAGTTCCCAGCATGTAAAGAGATGGACTCCCAAAATTTGCCTTCAGATTTTCATCCCAACATTTAAGGGTGCAATAGTCTTGGAATTTGGCTGTCCTATTTTTGAGAAAGGAGCCACTCACAACATTTGCATCTGGATTGTGAACATCCAAAGGGTTGTGAGTGTTTAAATCTTTAGTTACAATGTACACCCTATGAGCAAAACGGCTAGAATGTGATTGGGAAGATGTGTGCACATGGTGATCATAAACTGTGCACCTTAGGTGACTATTATATGTAGTACCATCTGGTCATGAATGAAAAAGCACATCAAACCATGAAATAATCTCTAAACTTGTCTTTTATTTGGGAAATATTTTGACTCATTGAAATCTTTGTGTTAGCATGAAATGCTGCAAAGCTGTATTTTATACCAATATAACCATTTAGCTTCAGTATGCTTGTTTTTTGAGCCAGATTCAAAGGCAGATAGAAATGCATTCATGGAAAAGTCATACCCTTGTCTGTACAATGACTGTAAAGAAAGAGGTTACAACTTCCGGATGCTGGACCTAAGATGGGAGCTAAAAGATGGTGTCAGCAACAATCACCACATGGTTTTACTTCACTTGAAAATGCTGAAGAAGTGCCAGGAGTTGGGACACCAAACATTCTTTGTAAGTTTGGGTTTAATTTTCTGTGATTGATTTCTAGTATATTTTCTAGGGATTGTTTATTTATTTTATTTTCTGAACAATGCACATCTTACAGATCTAGTGTATTGAAGAATAGAGGTAATTGGTAAGTACTCCACTGAGTTACACCCTGTGGAAACTTAATGACTTGATTTTTGCACAAAGTGTATGCCAGGGCTGTATTGTGTCCCCTTTGTATGGCTTTTTACTCTATTTTCTCATTGTTCTGTTTTCAGGTTTTCACTGGGCAAAAGCATGACAATCCTGTCATCCCAGAAATCATATCAAAGAAAAACTTAAACGCAATTAAAGACACAATTGAAAGTATAAAGCTGGTTGCAATAAAGCTAAAGCAGAATATGCCAAGTAGCTTACTATATGGTGGCTCAAAAGAGGCAGTTCTGACTGAGAAAACAGAACAGGTAGATGATAATCAGACTGGTGTTACCCAAAATTTTCTGGGAACTGACAAGTCATCAAAAGAAAAGACAGTTGAGACCCACCCCAATAAAGAACCAGAATCAAATATTTCAGATGAGCAGGATTTGCCTAATGCGTCTCCACTCACACAACATAAACTTGTGGTCGAATATGAGAAAGAACTGCAGCTTCTTAATCAGTGGTACAAACTGGATGAAAATTTTGACCCAAGTGTTTACAGGCTTCTACCTATCAGGTTCGTGTTTTATCACTTCTGTTTGGAAGTCCTTTGGTTAAGGAATATAAATGTTTTTCATTCCAAACCAGCAGACCAAATTTGGTGATGAATCCTGGTCACGTGCCACCTGAGGCACTTTGTGCATATGTTAAGAAGAAGATTCCAAACCATTTGAGAGATTCATTTGTTCTCCATTCATTTAAAATGGAATCAGGGGGGGGGGGGGCGGAAATCAATGAAAAGGTCATTTCTAAACAGCTATATAGAAGAAACATTTCAGCCTGTAGAGTTGCAGAGGAGGGTGGACTCAGTGATCAAGGCAGTTCCATTCTACACTATCATCTACGAACTAAAGTTATCAGTGTTTAAATGAACAACACTTTTCCCTTTAATAGTACAAAATGAACCAGCAGAAGGTGTTGCTTAATAATGATGCTAATAATTCTGACATCTGCAGATCTTGAAGGCAGATAGTTACTTTGTTATCCCCTGTTTCAGACGTGGGGTAACTGAGTTCAGTGAGACCCAGTCAGGAAGTCAGTGGCAGAATCAGGACTGGAATTGATGTCTCCTGACTCCTAGCTGCATGCTCAATTCACTAGGCCCCTGCTGTCCTTGCCTGAAGTTAATTAGCTTGTTTCTCTAATCACATTTTGAGCTTTTAGAGCAGCTTCTTCATTTTCACACATCTTCTCTCACATGTTTGTGGGTCTCTCATTCTTCCACACAGCACCTTTTACCAGGATATTTTCCGCAAGGATCCTGTACGCAAACAACAAGCTAAGAGTAAATGGCTGAGCTCTTTCCAGAAACTGCATAAGATATTTCAGGAATATGCTCTAGTTGCTCTCGGCCAAGAGACCACCACCACACTACTTAAAACAGGTGAGACCGGAATCCAGAAGTGGAAAACGTGTCAGTTAATTGGAGCGATCAACGATGCACTGTTTTTAGGAGAAGCAAATTAAACAGTTTGTTCCAGTAGGTAGGGATGGACAAATCGATTGTGGCAGCTGCAGACATCTACATGCCTAGCATGGTTCAGAAGCCTGTAAGTGCCTGGATACTTAGGATTATTAGAGCACCATAAATACCTAAGAGAAGAAATTACTTTCCCTCAATAACCCTAAGAGCCTGTCTTTCTTCAATGTATGGTTGAATTGGTCCATTTAGCATATGTAACGCCTTCTGCAGTCTGCAAGCTTATTATTTGGGCTTTACTAGAGGAGCAAGCAGCCTGGGTTTTGGACAGACAAAATAAAATATGCAATGTGAAATACTGTTAATAACACTAAGTGCAAAGTACAAAATGATGAGCTGACTTTTGCTGCAGGATTAGTGTAAGAATAATTTAGCACTAATGCAGCACTTTTCACTGGTAGATCAAAAAGTTCTTTTCAAAGGTAGGGAAATAATGGATATCCCTATTTTTCAGATGGAGAAACACAAGGAGGTTAAGTGACTCCTCCAGGCTCAGAATACACCCCAACACTCTAATTCTCAGTCTGGTAGCCTCTCCACAAAATAGTATGTTAATGAACAGTTGACTCATTTAGAAAGAATATAATGTAGTTAGAATACAATCCAACAAAGAGAGTCAGGCCCTGACACTGATGAGGAAAATGAGATCTCATCCTATGGCTGGTATTCTTTCTTCTGACTAGGGATTTTAGTGTCTCATGCTTCATGAGTCTTTCTTGAAGATTTTCTCTCTTCAAACAACGCTGGATTTATAGAATAAAGGATCACAGTTAAAATCTCTGGTATGTAGCTGCTTCCTCCATTTAAATAAACCCTAAAGTTAACAGAGGCTAAAATAGAGGTTATCCACAGGCGTAAGTGTGTTTTGGGAGAAATTATACCTTACTTACCATCATCAAAGCCCTGGCAAGAGCATTTTTACTTGCTATCACAGGTCAGGAAGTGTTCCCTTATATTCAGCGTAAATGTTCACCATCTTGATACTCTTAATTATTCCCCATTTACCACACTGAAATCTTCTAAATCTTTGGCATTAATATCCTTTGATATATTTGCAGACTATTATCATGTCTCCTGTAGGTTATTGTTTAGACAAGTTGTATGCATTAAGTTCATCATCATTCCTCCCATGTCAATCCTTCCAATCCCCAATTCTGTTTTGTTGCTCTTCTTTGAACTTCCTCTTGTTTGTCAATATCTTTCTGTTAATGTTCTAGAATTGGTTGCAGTATTCCAGGTATGGTCACACCAGAACCACATGGAGCCAGGCTGTTACTGCCTTGTTCCATAAGAAGGGCCCTTTGAGCTTGCAACCCAAAACTGCATGGGCCTTTTATTACATCCATATCCCTTTGCAAATTCTTGGATGATTTGCTGTCCACTATCACTTCTAGGTCTTTTTCATAGTGTTAGGGTAGGTCTACACTTACCTCCGGGTCCGGCGGTAAGCAATCGATCTTCTGGGATCGATCCTGGAAGTGCTCGCCGTCGACGCCGGTACTCCAGCTCGGCGAGAGGAGTACGCGGCATCGACGGGGGAGCCTGCCTGCCGCGTCTGGACCCGCGGTAAGTTCGAACTAAGGTACTTCGAATTCAGCTCCGTTATTAACGGAGCTGAATTTGCGAACCTTAGTTCGAAATGGGGGGTTAGTGTGGACCAGGCCTTACTGTCTTATAGATTTCTCCCTGCCATTTGCTATGTTAACCATGCAATTTACAGAAAATTCATAAAATAAAACAATTATGTGAAATTCAGCACAGTTTACTAGATCTCATTGGAATCTACAGAGTTTGTGATGCTGACAAAATGCAATGCTCATATCTTTATTGCTGTGCTAGTACCTATCATATTCTCTAAGCCATTCTTATAGCATGCTATTTATTCTTATAAGTGTTCTAAGAGTAAGTTAAAAAATGCATTAAGAATCAGAATGTATTTTCCCTTTGTAAGTTTTGCAGTAAGAGGTTGATCAAGGATTCCAGGTCCAGGGCTCTCCAGAAGATCACTGTCATTGCTTCAAGAGAAACTTCAATGACATACAATGCTACCTGTCAAGCAAACAGGCTTTAAAATATATTGATATCCACCAACTGAGACTGGTGGTCAATACAAGACTGTATGAAGCACACCAGAAGTTCATAGACCTCATCCATGCCAGGGTACACTAATAGTCCCTTTCCATTATTTTGGTTTTTATCACCATGTCAAAGGACCTCTTTACATCATGCATTAGTCAAGTGGCCAGGGAAAGATGAAGAAAACCATAGAGCTTTTTCATCTTTCCTTTCCTTCACCATTTGTGCCTTTTTATATTGCTCCTTACATCTGCAACAACATCCCTGTTCCTGAAAGCCAAGTGTCCTCTCTTCCTTCACATCCCTTCTCCAAAGCCACTTCTTTCATCTTGCTTATCCCACACTGACCTTCATTCCTGTGTTATTTACTTCTTTTTTACCCCATCTCAGTCTTCTAAGATTTACTCACTATTTAATATTACTCCCATTTATTTTAACTTTTGTCCCGCTATTCCCTAATCTCTTGCTTTGCCTGTTCTCTTTATGTTCAGTATTCATGGCAGGCTCTCTGGGAGAGGTCATATCTTTTTTACAGTCCTTAAAGTGCAAAATTATGATTCTATATAAATCTCAAATTATGCCACCCTTAATTTACCTTGATTTCACCTCATCCAGAACTAGTCCTATTGAATTCAGTGGGCCTAATCATGGAGTAATATGCTGCTCATTGTGAGTTGAGAATCTGAACCTTTATGTTTAATACTAGTATTAATGGTTAATTAATATTTAATTAACAGTATATGGTCATTTATTGTTCTCACTTTCTTGTACTAAAAGCACTCAAAGCATGCCAGGAGGGCCAAAAAAGAATCCCATGAAGTATTAAAATCTGGCCTATGGCAACCCATCTTCATGTAATTGTAGCATAAGAACCACGCTGACTAATTCTAATTTATTTTTGTTTTGGGGCCAGTTAACTCTCAGACCAAGCAATTTGTATTCATCTGTCAAAACATAAAATGCAAACACAAACATTACAATCACATAATTATTTTTTGGCTTATCTTTATTTTCTCCTTAAGCCCTTTTTCCAGCCTCCTCCTCTACATCCATCTCTGCACAGAATTGTGCAAATTTTAAAAACAAAATTAACATTATCAGACAGTAACATGCTGTGTTCTTCCCTTATCCACCACTAGCTCTCTACCTCCACTCCTTCATTTCAGTCTGACCATTTTATCTATCTGTCTAATCCTTCAACTCTTTCTCTTGATGATTTCCCTTCTTCCACCTTCTGGCATCTTCCTCCCCGTTTCCCTTATCTTTAGCCACTCTTTCATTGGTCTCTTTTCTTTCTACAAGCCTAAAACTGTAATGTAAAAACATTACCAAAAAAGAAAAAGTACAAACTATCCTACAGGGTTGTTATAGCTTAAACCTTGCAATATCTTGTGGCAAAAAGTCACACCCAATGACAATGTTATGTTACAGTTTATAATCCAGAAATGATTTTATTATGAGTACAGTCATCCTGGGATTCTTTCCAAGATTTGTTAAGTAAGCTAACTAGTGGCTATGTATACACCAATTATAGCTCTGTTCTTTCTTTACAGCTTCGTCACACTAATATCTATGAGACAAGTGTTAGCTGGGGAAAGGATGGAATCAACCCCATCAGCAACAGATCCCATGCCTGCTACTTTGAACACCTGTGCAGTGACTTTCAGAAAATTGTCATCACGCTCTTCAACAGGTCAGTTACATAGTGATGTCTATGAAGATGACCCCATAAGAGGGAAGAAATAAGTAGCACAGAGTAAGAGCTACTGCCATTATTCTGGGCTCCAGCTGCATTGAAAAGTTACAGTGAAGAATCCTCTTGTGTTGGGGTTAGTCCCAAACCAGGCTTTCGTTAACAAAAGCTGGAGCAAATTGGGATAAAGCAGATGAGTTTCTCGATAGTTGGCAGATTACTTTTGTTCAAAGTTTGCACATTACTTAGCATGTCAGAGCTGCAAATACATCGAGTTCTTTGATGCATTAATAAATGTTCTGATCTAAACCAATTCCAAACGAATGTGGAAATAATGCAGTTCAACAGAATACAAGATTTTGAGGATACAAGGACTTCAGGCTACATTCTGCCCTCAGTGATAATTCTGCAGAACCACTGTCTTCATGTGACACGTGTAAAAACCTTATCCTGCACTGTAAAACATACATACCAAATGAAGTCTGGGTTAAATGTAGTGTTAGGGACTTAAGCATATAAAATTGCATATGCGAAAGCATAGAGTTTTTTTCAGAAGTGCCATGGAGTTGGCTATTTCAAACTGAAGATCATTCTAAGTTTTGCACACCCTTAGGAAGGCCTGCCTCTTCTATTTCTCAAAATATGCAGATCAGTCAGCTATGTTTAGGAGACAATTTTCAAACAAAACTTTCAAGCGTTCTTTATACATCTTCATGAAGCAAAAACAATTCACCTTTAAAGGAAAACTATTCATTTCCTGTTAATAAGACTTCTGGTATCTTTTCATGACAACAAACAAACAAACAAACAAAAACAAAAAAAAGAACCCTTTGTTTAACTCTACCAAAGGCTTTTTTTCTGCTCTTCCTTTACTAGAATGACCTGTTCACAGAATTTCCCTGGGGGGCTGGATGCAAGGAAAAGAAAGCAAGTGTATAGAGGTTATAGTGATGAAGAGATTCTGGAGCACGTCCAGCATTGTCAAGCACTGTGAGTTGAGCAATTAATTTACATAATTCATGCTTCTAGACAAAGACAAATAGCACATAGTGTGGTGAAGATGACTTAGAATAGTTCACCTGATTTAATTGTTGCTGAGGTTTTTCCTTTCAAGTGTGGGTATTGCCTTATTTTCTCTCCAGCCACATAAAAGGTTTCTACAGTAACACCCTAATCTGGACTGCTTCTTTTTTTAAATAGATACCAGTAAAATTTTAGATCAAATTCTCGCTCCCTTCCCTATCCCCACCTGTCTCCATTTTCCAGATGAGGCAGAGCACACCAGGACACTGTTTGGATGAACTGAAAGGCCTGTAAAATGAGCTCCCAGGCTACAAATCCTGGGACTTACTGTGGCTAAGGTTTACCTTTGGCATCCTCCTTCTCAGGATCTAGTATAGGGGAGCATCGTCTTCTGGGAGCAAGGATGGATCACCCAAGATCAGCCATTTGTGGGGGAGGGAATGGAATGGAGGAGGAGAAAAAGCTCTGACGCTGGTAAGTCAGGACCAGGTCTTTTCTGAAGCATGATAATGTGCATTATGATCCAGTGTAAATTCATGATCATGCATTAACTTAGATACACATTAGTATCTAGGGTCTCAGAAGAAACTATGGTATCATTTAATTATTCCAGAAATAACACAGGATCAAGTAATGAAAGAGTGGGTTATAATAAATGCACACAAGGGGCCAGAATTATGGTTGCAATAGTATGTGAATAAACTGGGAAGGACTGCAGTATAAAAATTAATTTAGAAAAGAAACAACAAGGTAGAGGTAGGAGATAGGAAGAGGGTTGACTTATCTCTGCCACAGGGTCTCTATAACCAGTAATACACTATTCATTAGGTAGTAGAACCTTAGGCTACATCTACACTACGGGGTGGGGGGTCGATTTAAGATACGCAAATAGCGTAGCTGAATTCGACATATCGCAGCCGACTTACCCCGCTGTAGGGACGGCGGCAAAATCGACCTCTGCGGCTTCCCGTCGACGGCGCTTACTCCCACCTCCGCTGGTGGAGTAAGAGTGTTGATTCGGGGATCGATTGTCGCGTCCCAACCAGATGCGATAAATCGATCCCCGAGAGGTCGATTTCTACCTGCCGATTCCGGCGGGTAGTGTAGACCCAGCCTTAGGATGAGAAGGGATGAGGGCACAACTGTATCTGATAGCACAGTTCTAGCAAACTCGGAATCTTTCATGGGTTCTGTCAAAGTGGATGCCAGAAAGTTTCTTGTCATTGTTGCATTTCATATGTATGTTTGGGAGTTAGTGAGTGTAGTGATTATAACACAGCACCTGGAGTTCTATTCCTCTCTCCACTCTGGGCTCACTGAGTGACCTTGGGCTAGAGACCTTTAACCAGTTTGTGCCTCCACTTCCCCATCTATAAAATTAGGATAATAGTATGTACACTCTGGTAAGGCACTTTGAGACCTACACATAAAAGTGCTGTATTGTAAGGAACTGGGGTGTAGGCAGTCTGGCCTAGTGGTCATAGCTGGTCTGGGAACCACATGTCAGGGACGTTAGTTGGTGAGCTAAGGTCAGAGGAATTGCTAGAGCCAGGTTCAGTAAGCAAGAGTCAGGATAAAAGTCAAGCCAGGGTCAGAGACTGGAGATCAGAGATAGTACCAGGCTGGAATCAGAGACTGGGGATCATAGGTAGTAACAGGCTAGAATTAGGAGGCAAGAGTCAGGGTCAGAATCAGCTAGGATCAGAGGACGGAGATCAGGTGAAGTCTGTGTGGTTGCCCAGACAACTTCTGGGGCACCCTACAGGGTTAAATAGGGGGGTTGGCCAATCAGAGGGCCTCAAGGTACTGTCACTTTGGGTCTCTTGGGCAGTACTTCCTGTGGCACCTAGTCTCCACAGTGCTCCTGGGCATGGCTCTGTATGGCCTCCTGGTAGCACTGTGGGAACATCGACTGTCCCAGGCTCTGCAGACCTGGGTTGGAAGGCATCAACTTAAACTTCAGTTTACAGACATTAATGGAACACCATTAATGAAATACTATCTAGAAATGATCACTATTTTGGAAAGAGAATGTTGTCATTCTGCCAACAAACCAATTACCAGCTCCTACTTGAGATCAAGTAAGCTCAGCAAAAAAAGTATTTCAATTATTTCTTTAATCACAGAGACCTCAGAGTTATTATTCGATTTGTTGGTGTCACTGGTGAAAGCAGAAATATCCGATTGATTCTCTTAAGCCTCTGCTACCAGATTGCTGATATTTACAATGTCAGCATCAATTTATCTGAGGTAACAAAAATAAATCTCAGTTCTCCTTTTTCAGTTCAGGGATCAATTATCTTGATATAACTTTAGATTATAATTATCTATATGGTGGCCCCACACTATCACCACCAAATCACACAGGTACTGCACAATTAAAGTGTAACACATGACTGTGTACAATATTATTCCTGGGGGAGCAATGGATTTTTGTGCTAAATCAGCTGAATATGAAGCATTCCTTAATTTTCACAATCCTCTTTTTATGGACAATCCTGTACAGATGTGCAGCTTTGTAGTTCATTGGGGGGAGTGGCTCCTCCCCCTCCAGGTCTGATGGGTGGCCAATCCGCCCCACTACGTCTCCAGGGGTCGCCTGACATGGGGAATCAGCGGGGTGGTGGGAGATGTGAGCTCAGGCCTGTGATCAGGGCTGAACAGCAAACACAGTTATGGAGCCCCAGCTCCTGGTCGGGATGGGACAGCAAAGGGTCTCTGGCTCAGGCCTATACTCAGACTGGGCAGCAAACAGTCCGGCCTCCTAGCTCTAGCGGAGGGCCGACAAGCACAAGCTTATTGCCTAAGTGAGGGGGAGATTGCCACCCACAGATTGGGATGGCAGGTTGGGGGGATGCAGGCCCACCCACTCCACTGCATCCCAGCCTAGGGCCCTAGCCGTGGCAGATCAGTCTGCCACTGGGTCAGCGGGGATCCTGACCACAACACGCTGACCCACTTGCTGTCAGCGTTGCAGCCAGATAGGGGTCAGCTACCCCGGGCAACTTCCCAACTCCCCCTCAGGGTGTACCTGGCTCTGTAGAGGGTTGTACTGGTCGTCGGGGAAGAAGGCGTCTGTCAGCACTTGCAGCTCCTCCGTGCTTGGGTCTGCAAATGGCCCTGGCGCTTCTGGCCAGTCCTCTGCTCCCTCAGGGTCTGCAGCAGCCTCCCAGCTCGGGAGCTCACAGGAGGCGTCTAGCTCCTCTGGTAGCTGCCTCCCTACTGAGTTCTCCAGCCTGCCTTTTGTACTTCTGGTCCCGCCCACTAACTTCCAGTGGGAAGGTTGAGTGTGGCATGGCTCTGCCCACCAGGATTCAATGAGGGGCTCCTCCCCCTCCGGATCTCTGGGTGGCCAATCCACCGCACTACAATCTTATAAATAGAAGAGGAGAGATTTAGAAGTTTTATTTTATTTCTCCACTGCAAGTACGTTTCTTCTGTTTTTGGTGTCCAGCAACTTGTTACCATTCATTGTATCGGTTTTTTAAAATCCATCAGGAAAATGTACCAGGCAAATGGGCATGCCAGATTATTTTTTATTGTTAATACTAATATTTTCATAATGTGCTGCAACTGCACTTCACAAAACAACCTGCTAAATATAAAGCAATGCCCCTTCCCTGAAGAGCTTAAAATCCAGAAGAATGAATAGAAATACCTGTTACAAACAAGAAATCTTTGTGGTATGTATTTCTGGAATGAAGAAATTTTCTTAATGCTGCAAAAATGCATTAAGAAGAAACATCGAACTTCAGACTTCAATACATATGTTAAGAATGGAAAAGTTGCTTTCTCTTAAAAGAAATATTGTTTAACTAGTTCTTTATATTTTGTTTTAGCCAATGCCAAGTGTTGTAAATAGAGATGAGCTTGAACCAAAAGCCCAGCTCTGAATACCTGCTCCTGAATTTTGGGGAAGTTCAGATCTGCACCCGAACTTTGCAGCTCAGGCCCATCTTTACTTTTTAAAGGGTCTCTGTCAAAAAGTTTGACAAAAATTTGATCAAAATTAGAATTCCTACATTCTGAGAATAGTTTTTGAATTTTAGGTATGTACTTCTTAAAAAAATTCAGTTTCAGTATTTTTTTAAAGACACTTGATTAGTACGTGCTGTTTTCTGTGGTGTGCTGCTGTGTAACCAGTAGGGGAAGCTGAAATCAAGTACTAAACAAACAGGCTAATCCTGCAAGTCCACCACATGCAGAACTCTTATTGACTTCAATGGGATCTGTGCACATGAGTACTCCTGGGGGAATTCTGCGCCACTGCACATGCACAGAATTTATGTTCCCCACAGATTTCTTTGCTTCCCCGCAGAAAAATGACTTTGATAGGGAAGCAAAGGGAAGCCACAAGAGTTGTCACGCGACCCTCCCCAGCAGTATGTTTCAGGTGCTCAGGGCAGCCGGCAGAGAGGTAAATCACTGAGTAACATGAGGGACTTTCTGGATGACTCTTTTGTACTTAATAGTCAATTTCAGCTCCCCCTGCGTGTTCTGCAGCAGAACTCTTATTGGCTTATGTGTTTGGATAGCTTGCAGGACAGAGGCCAAAAAGTCTTTTCGGGAGGCGATGGTGGCACACAAATAGGGATTCATAGAGTCTAAGACCAGAAGGGATCACTGTGATCATGTACATAAATCTAAACTGATATGTCAATTTCATGCTCAGTTAGAAACATGGAAAGGGAAATCAATATTTCTCCAATAGAAAACGCCAACATTGGGAAGGAAAAAAACATTACTTTTTAAATCTCTTTCTGAATGGTGGAAATGTGAAAGAAAACTGCCTTTAAACAAGTTCTGGACTTGTTTATCCTTTAACATGAAAGGGCTAAATTATGCTGTTACTCTGCAGTCTCCAGGAAGAGGATGTAGGAATCCATGCCAGAGTCTCTCCATAATGCTCACAACATTGGGAAAGAGGGCTGATCCAAGCCCCAGCAGTGAAGACTCCCTTTGATTTCAGTGAGCTTTGGATCAGGCCCCATGTCTTCAAGTAGGCATGGGAGAAGATTAACGGTGTTTTTGAAACCTACTAAGGACCTTGCTATGCTGATCTAACTTTTCTGATTAGCCCTTAGATCAGGGGTCGTTTGGCACACGGCTCGCCAGGGTAAGGACCCTGGCGAGCCGGGCCAATTTATTTACCTGCTGACGCGGCAGGTTCGGTCGATCGCGGCCCCCACTGGCCGCGGTTTGCCGTCCTGGACCAATGGGGGCGGCGGGAAGTGGCGCGGGCAAGGGATGTGCTGGCCGCGGCTTCCCGCCGCCCCCATTGGCCCGGGACGGCGCACCATGGCCAGTGGGGGCCGCGATTGGCCAAACCTGCCGCGTCAGCAGGTAAATAAACTGGCCCGGCCTGCTGGGGTGCTTACCCTGGCGAGCCGCGTGCCAAACATTGCCAACCCCTGCCTTAGATACTACAGTGATGGGAGCTTCAGAAACCCCCTAAAATAGGTTTATTGTGTCCGCATCAAGCTCTGAGCAGTAACAGGTAGAGACATACTTTACTGCTACTCAGAGAAGCAGCAAAATGCACTCAACAGCTCAGACCAGCTGCTATTAGCAATCTGTGCTGGCTAGCAGGAGATATTTTGCAGAGGATGCCATGGGCAGCAGCATATCTGTTTCTCCTTGCTACAGTAGGCAGGGCTGGATTTAGCTCAAAATCTATTTATATTTAGTTCTAAAAACCATTCATGACTATCCTTTAACAAATGTAGAGAAACTGTGCTGCAACCAGTTCTGTGACCGTTGGGCTTTTGATATTCAGTTGGCTTCCAACATGGAAAACATGATAGCCAACGGTAGCAAACAGCAACAAAAATGTTCACCTTTGTCCTCCCTGAATAACTCTGAGTTCTGAACATAATCCAACCACTTCTTTCAGTACTTGTTAAAGTTTGTAGTCTAATTGAGTGCAGGCTTTGTGTCAGAACAAGATCTGGGACTGCCAATATATTTTGAAAGCAGAACCAAGCCATACCACGAGTATAACACTGAAGTTTTAACAAGTGTCTGAATGTACTAGGCTGCCTTGCACTGACCAGCACAGCATTTGTCTAGCAGACACCTGTATAGGATTTGCCTTCTTCATGCTTTGGATCTCTCCCCATCAGGTCCCAAAACCTCCCATGGGAACCAGAGTCTTTCAGTGGTGGTTACTTATTCTGGTTTTCTCCACAAGAACCTTTCTTGGCTTTCACTGTTTCTGCTGAATCACTTTCCGTAAACAAACTCTTATTCTTTACTTTTATATTATACTAATAAATAATGCACTATAAATAAGTACAAAATACAACAAATAGCTTATGGGAAACTATTTTCTTGTGGATAAAATTACCGTACTCTTATTTTAAAAATAAGGATTTTGAAGCACTGATTAAGGAGTTTGCCCTGTTGCTGGAATTCGCTGCAGAGGAGAAAGCACTGTTGCTAAGTCTGGATGGTGTAGATGAGTTGTCAGAGGAGTAGGGAGCTGACTTTTCCTGGATACCCACTGAGCTACCTGAAAATGTCTATTTTATTGTTTCTACATCTACAGAATCGAATTGCTCATCCTTGAAAACACTGAAAGTAAAGTAACGCATCTAATAATGAATTTAATGGTGTTAATATTTAGCATGTGATATGACTTTTTTACATTTTTGTTTTAAGTATTTTTTTTTATTAAGGGAATAAGTGGATGTGGTTAGAAAAGTTTCAAACAATTATAATCAAAACACAAACAATAAAAAAAAAGGAAAAAGAGATACTATACTAACTTTCTATAACACAAGCAAGAACCATTTCTATTCTGATCCCCACACCACTAAAGAAATCATTCCAATTATTTGAACAACATTGTGCTTAAAAATTAGGGCTAAAGCCTGTAGTCCTTGCTCATGTGAGTAATCTTTACTCACAAGACTAGTTCCATTGGCTTCAGTGGAATTAAGCCTGTAAACATAGGCTTCCCCTGGGGAAGGCTAGCACCCTGTCCCACTTCTGCCCACAGCCCTGCCCACACTCCACCCCGCCCCTGCTCCCACTCGGCCCGCTCCCTGCTCAGACCCCTGCCACCACTCGCCATCTTCCTCCTCTCCTCCTCCCCCATGAGGCCCCCACTGCCCGCAGGGACGTGCTGAGCTGCGAGTGGCGGGCGGGAATGGCCTCACGGGGGGAGGGGGGATGGAGGAGAGTAGGGATACGGAGAGCGGCGGGGACCTCCAGAGGGTGGGGGTGCAGTGGAGGAGATGAGGGACTCACATGGCAGCAGTAGGTGCCTCGGGGAAGGGGCAGAGCAGGGAGGGGAAGAGGCAGAACACAAGCGGGACCACCACAGCCGAAGTGTCCAGCGGGGGGTTGGAGGTGGCTGCCGCCTATGCTTGTAAACAAGTTTTTGCTGGATCATGTCCTTAATCTGTAAAGATCCAATCCTGCAATGTCCTGAGAGTCCTCAACTCCTAGTGATTTAGGCCCCAGTACTGGAATCAGATCCATGTCATCAGATCCCCTGCATTGTTCAGAGCTCCACTGGAGTTAGTGGAGATGTATTGGGCCCACAGGCCTGCCAGAAAAGACCTATTGCAGGACTGGAACAACAGGCATTAGTGTTGTCACAACTATAGCAAGAGAGGCCCAGAATTGTGGGGGCCTCAGTTCTCAACTGAAAGAGACAATGACTTTAAACAGCTTTTTTAAAAATATATTTGATTTGTAATTTTTAACTCCACACACACACACACACACACACACACACACACACACACACACAATATTCTGTTAGTTATCTAGGTTGTTAAACAGGTAATACCAATTTATGACCATTACAAACCAATTTTAATAGGCATTTTTGTGGAATTTTAGGTTTTGGATATACTAGAAATAGATGTGATATAAAAATATTAAAATGCAATGCAGATTTTTTATTATTATGCTCTATAAACATGTTCAATGTGTATCAGCGAACAAATCAGAACAATAACTAGAATAAATGTAGTGTATGTCTATTGTATGCCATGTCAGAGCTGCAGTGCAGATGTTGCAAATCAAGTTCATCTTTGGTATTTTGGTTAGACACAGAGTATACAAACCAAATACATGGTTTTGCTTCTTATTGAAGGTGAACTGCAAAGCAAAAATGAAAGTGGAGTTAAGCACAGACTGCCTGCCATCCCAAATTAGATTGTGGTTGACATTCAGCATAGAAGTTTCAACTTAACTACTGTTTAAAAAAAAAAAAAGCCCTCTGTGAAAATATCTTGGTTTTCACGGTTTACAGAAGATATCCAGAATGTCACATCACAAATACCAGTAGTCTTACTAATTATAAATACATAAGTCTTAGTAATTAATTGAAACCACAATATGTGTAATGTCATAGAATTATGCCTTATGGAATATTGTCAGTGAAGCTAGAAATACCAAAAGGATTATTGCAGGGTTAGTTGAAATTTGTTTTGGTGCTTAATTCTCTTTCATAGTCAATTTGGTGGGGGCGTAGTACAGGTCTGTTGCATCTTACGCGCATTTAACATGCATGATTTCAGCTTTACGCAGATGGCAAAAACAAAAACAAAAGATAAAAATAACAATTTTAATACTGTACCTGTAGTGCGGGCGATTCCGCCCGCCATTACACTCAATATAATTTTGACTATACGCGATTTTCGCTTTACGCACTGACTGCGGAACGCAACCCTGCGTAAGATGCGACAGACCTGTACATAAATTTGAGCTAGATTATGGTGCTAGGCACAGCATTGTGTAAGGGATGGCAATTATGAAAGAGTGAAACCACCTAATTATGGTCCGTTTTTGAGAGGACATCACCATTGAAATCTCTCTCACGCAACCTGTTTTGTTTTAATTAATTAAGAATTATTTCATTTCTGCAGCAAATTACAGTGGAACAAAACGTTCTACAAATACCTCATCTTACACCTACAGAAATAAATGAAATGATCACTTACTGGTTGGAAAGGGACCATCGAAGACTCTCAAGTTACCAACAGCAACTTTTAATGGAGGCTTGTGCAGCCTGCCCATTGCCACTCTATGTGTTTTGTGCCTTTAAAGAGTCATATGTGTGGGCATCCTTCAGTCCAGAGACAGAGGTGTATCTCCTGCCAAATCTTTCTAAAATGTACTCACAGTTACTGAACAGAATGGAAAAAAAACATGGGGAGCAAGTTGTCAAAAGAATGGCAGCTTACATCACCCTGTCAAGAAGCAGTATAGCACTGGAAGAACTACTAGATTTTTTGTCTCTGGATGATGCAGTAATTCAGGAAATAACAAAATACCAAAAGGTGTCCATTTCAGTGTTCCCCCTAGTGTTATGGATGAAACTTCAGGATGATCTTGGAGAACATCTGATAGAACAAAGAACTGATAACACTTATGTTTTCAACTGGGCTCATTCATTTCTGAAGCATATCTGTATGGAGAGATATCTGAAAGTGTATGATTCACAGCTGTCTTTTCATGCTGCCTTTAAATATTAAATTAAATTAATGGAGATATCCTATCTCCTAGAACTGGAAGGGACCTTGAAAGGTCCAGCCCCCTGCCTTCACTAGCAGGACCAAGTACCAATTTTGCCCCAGATCCCTAGGTGGCCCCCTCAAGGACTGAACTCACAACCCTGGGTTTAGTAGGCCAATGCTCAAACTACTGAGCTATCCCTCCCCCCTTTGCTGATTACTACCTAGGGCGCAGGCTTCCTCATGGTCTTGGGAAGTACGGAGAAGTGATCACTTCCCAGCCTCTGGCCTGGGTTTTGAAGAAAGAATTCAAAGTCAATTATGTTTTCAATCTTCGTAAACTTTTTGGAACTTCATATCACCTGATCAGATCTAACAATATTCCCCATTCTGCTAATAACAGAATGTCTGTTTAATTATGAATGTCTCTTGCATAAAGTATGGGCTTCATCAGTTATCAACATAGAAGAGGATTTAAAAGCAGCTACCAGTGCTGGGAGGTGAGTTCATAGTAATACCTAATAAAAGCAATAATCATGGATCTGGAAAGCTACTGAATCCTGAGCCTCTTTTCTCCTCCATCCCCCTCCATGATTCCAGCATCACATCTAGTACGTCTGAACAACAATGTGACACGTTAGCAAGGACCAGTCTATTTCACTTGGACAAATTCATTTTTAATCACTATAACTAGACCTTCACAATTGGAAATTCTGGTAACACACTAAGTATTCCAGTAGCTCTAGATTTGTTTTACAACCTACTTTTCCAGTTAGCAGTTTTTTAAAATATGTACAGGTAATAATTAATATTTATTTAGCACCTGTCATCTCAAAGCATTTCAGAAACTATCTCTAGGGAGACAACTAGTGGGTGCAGAGCAACACTGCACATCATTGGGGAGGAAATATTTTGGCCAATGACATTTACCACTTACTTAACACATGGGATCTCCAATATCTTCACGTAGTAGGCAGTTTGTAAGATCTCATTGTTCAGATCCTTTCATATATGTATGCTCTAGTTATTTATAAAAAGAGAGGATATTTGAGTATGTAATACTACAAGTGGGATGAATAAAAATTGTACCATATTATATGCCGGCCTGACATTTGTCATGAAAAATTACTTATCCGAGGCTCAAAAATCTACTTGCCCACTTTGCCATGGTGATTGATGGTAATGAAAAAAATACCATCTTACTCACCCATAAAAAAATTATTTGTCTTGGATGAGTAGAGTTACCAAGGCTGCTGCCTGCATAATGTGCCTCTGAAATCTATTGTACAGAAAAGCTAAAGCCAATAAAGAAAGCTATCACGGTACTGTGAGACTAGATTGATAGGGATTTCCCTCTCCACCCTTCCCCCAAACTGATCACACTGAAATTCAGAACTAGAAAGCTAAAAGGAACAAAAAAATTTTTTTTCAGATAAAGCCATTTCTTCTGACACCTAGTTTCAAAATACCCAACAACGGAATGTCTCTCCAAATCTACCTGGTTTGAAGGAATTGTGCCAATGCACTGCCTTAAATAAAGGAGTTAGACTGGAATTGTTACTATGTTAAACACATTGTTACAGTGAAAAGTGAAAGTGATCTGTTGGATTATGTTCTTTATTAGGCTTTCTAGCCCCTTGAACCTCCAGACCAGCAGGCAAATGGCTGGAAGGACATTGTGTTACACTCTTTAGTTACTGAGTCACAGCAAAGGGATAAGGTGCACTCATCTGGGTTAACCATGGGTACCAGTATTACCTACACCCCACTTTTCATTTCCAGGACCTCTCCTCTATGAAAGTGGGGCTTATAATGGCTATAATTTTCATGATCTTCAAGATGGTTTGAGGTCCTTATTTCAGTTTATTGTGGGGGCCCATACGATTCCAAATAAGTAGGTATGATTGAAAATTTTCAGTCAAGATTGCTTTTCTATGGAAAATTGTCATTTTGACAGAATTTTTTTGTATGAAAAGTATCTTCTTTTTGCTGAAAGTTTCAACTTTTCATTCAAAACAACAACCAAACCCTAAAACTAAAAAGTTTGTGCAAACATAAAAAAATTTTGAATCAGAAATGGCACCACAGGGCTTTGCTGTAGTTTGTGTGCCTTGGGCCCTGCTTTCATCTATAGGTTATCACATCTCCCATGATCCACTTTAGAGACTCAGGAAAAGGGAGACTGGTGCATCATGGAAGATACAGTCCCAGGGAGCCTGGCCCATAGAGGAGAACATGGACATGAGGCACTCAAACAACAACTCCTTTGAGAAAATGCAGTGGCATTTCGCAGCTGAAATTTTCAGTTTTCAGTCAAAAGTTGCCAGTTTTATTTTTAACTTGGTTTTATTTATTTTTTGCCATAAAGTTAAAATTTTCCACAGAAAAAAGAATTCTGACCAGCTCTATAAGTAAGTCATTACTCACATAGTTGTAGTTAATACATAATAAAGGCCAGATTCTGAGACCTTACCCTGAGTAGTACCTTACTCCTTGGGTAAACCCACTGAAATCAGTATCTAGCTCTAAGGGCCAGATTGTTATATCCTTACTCATATTAAGTGGCACCTTACTCCCTGAGTGGTCCATTGATTCCAGTGGGGCTGTTTGTGAAGTAAGGCAGATGGCAGTACTCAGTGTGAGCAAGACTATCACAGTTTGGTTTTGTGTGCATTAATTTCTGTACCTTATGATTTTAGCATAAACTTTATTTGAAGGACTTCCAACATAAATGTTCTCTGATTTGGTTGTGGGTTTTTTTTAAAGTTGTATGTATTCATTATTTATTTAATTTAATCATGATCTCTGTTGGGTACTTGGTTAGATAGCAAAAATAATTATTCATCCCATTTGCATTTATAGAAGTGTTGCCCTCTTTTCTTACGATGTTGTCAAAAGAACTGCAAAGCTGAGTGGAGCTTTGACACCCTAAGAATGGGTCTTTCAGCCTCAGTCCAACTTTATTCCCAACAAACAGCAAGAATGGAAAACAATGAAAACTGACCTTTTTAAATGAAACACTAGAAGTGCCCAGGCCCTCTACTGACTTTATATATAAAAGCAATATGGTATTTGATAGGTTTTTCATCCACATGACAATATTTTATTTGAATCTATTAAGTGAAGCTCTCAAGTTATCCAAGAAAGTTTTGCTGAAGGACCCTTGCCAGCTGGCTTCACAGCTTATAGGCCGTCTACATCAAATTGTAGCTGCAGATAAGCCAGTGGCACCAGGTACCATATATGTATCTATATTATTAATTTTCGGTTTAACTTTCATGACTATTGAATCTGAATCTGGTATTCTCTGTTGAGGAAGTGGATTTTAAACTGCTTATATTTTAAACACAAGTTTAAAAATACTGAATTTAAAAAAAAATAAACAAAGTAACTTCCAGTCAATAAGGACATTTTTGTACAAATTGAGGGCTGGTCCACACTAACCCCCCAGTTCGAACTAAGATACGCAACTTCAGCTACGTGACTAACATAGCTGAAGTCGAAGTACCTTAGTTCGAAATACAAGGTACTTACCGCGGGTCCATACGCGGCAGGCAGGCTCCACCGTTGACAGCGCGTACTCCTCTCACAGAGCAGGAGTACCGGCGTTGACGGCGAGCACTTCCGGGATTGATTTATTGCGTCTAGACAAGATGCGATAAATCGATCCCAGAAGATAGATTGCTTACCACCGAACCCGGAGGTAAGTATAGACGTACCCTAAGATTAACAGTATAAAAACATACAATGTTGCTAAATATTATCTTGCATAACCACTCATCTGGAGTTCTAGAGGTGGTGATAAAAAGTTATTGTTATTATAACAGAACCAGTGAGCTACTGGTTATTGTCTCACTGAGAGTATATTATTGAAAGATGTTAGGAAACCCAGTATACTAGAATACTTGACTCATTCTCAGCAATATAGCTTCTAATATACATTGCAGCATGAGAAACCAGACATTGATATTTCCATTGTTTTTAATGGTATGTAATATAAAACCGTGCTCTATAGAAACAATTTTTTTTTGTTAATTAAGGTGATCCTAAAAAATACCTTCGCCTGCCAGTCCTGCTGTCCCAGTGCCAAGAGTCTTCCATCCCTGTTCTTTTGCCTTCAACATCTTGCATACTAGTCACTGGTGGCCTTCTCTGTGACCTATTGTCAGGTAGGAGGGAACAACCTTTGTAAAAAACTTTGTAAAGACTTTCGGGCTAAAATCCACAGTCCTTATTCAATGGCCTGACTTCAGTAAGAGTAAAAGCTGTAGAATTGAGACCCTTGTCAGTAATCTGAGGATCTGAAAATGGTTACAGGCTGTGCACTCCCACACATAACATCACATGTTATAGTTTAAAATAATCTAACTGAAATCTTTCCCCACCAGCCCCTCTTTCCCAATTTAGCAAAAGGATCCTATTGCTCAAAATGAGGATTATGAACAAAGAAATGTGATATATTTAGACTTTGACTTTTTACAAAACAAGTTTCATTTTGTTTGCTGTTTGATAAAAGATAGTAAATCCAACAGGACAAGTCTCTACTTTGGATATTCATGAGTTACCTCTATGCTATCAACATCAACAATTTCCTTTTTCATGTTATGTGTTGAGATAAAAAGAAATACATTTGCCAATAGCTCTGTTTTACTGGGTAGTAATAAAACAAAATGACCATCTCTGCTAGGGTGACCAGATAGCAAGTATAAAAAATTGGGATGGGGGTGGGGGTAATATGTGCCTATATAAGAAAAAGCCCTCCAAATCGGGACTGTCCCTATAAAATCGGGACATCTGGTCACCCTAATCTCTGCCTGTTGAGCCCTTCACGGACAAACAGCTTACAGACTGTGAGGCAAGCAAGGACAAAAAAGCTTGGGGAAGATGAAAAAGAGAACCTAGAAAACAGCCACTGAATAGTGGGGATCATATCTCAACCTGTCCAAGGCCCAAAGGTTGGGGGACAAAAATCCAAAATGAGACTAACAAAAAATATTTACACAGGAAACTTAACACACTCTGGGAGTCATTCCAAATAACTTTTTCTATAATCTGTTTCACAATTCTGTGTTTCTGATGTAAATAATTTTTAACCTTAAAAATGAGGGGACACTAGAATTGTGTAGAAGGTAGGTGAATTTGGGACCAAAATGTGTGATGTTCCTAGAAAAAAAACAAAAAACAAAACAAGGGACAGATAATAGGAAGAGAGGGTAGTCTATCCTGTTCTCCTCATATTAGAGGATACACACTAAGGGTTATTTCTGTTACACCTTTAAAACAGATCTTTTATTGAGCACTACAAGCTGATCAGGAAATTTTTTTATGGAAAATGCAGTTCCTGCAAAATGGAAATTTTGATCCAGTTCACTTCATTAAAATGAAATGTTTGAATTTGGGAATATTCAAACAAAATGTTTTGACTAAAAATGTTCAAACAAAATATTTTGACATATCTAAATCTAAGGCAAAAAAAATGGTATTTTGGTTTTTTTTGTCCCAATTTGGGATGAAAACAAATGCTGAAATACCAGAATTTCCCACAGGATGTAAATTCCAATTTTCACTCAGCTCAGCTTATTACAATTATGTTAGGGTTTTTATGTTTTCAAGTAGGATCATGAGCCCTTTTTGAACTAATCAACAAAAGGCTGTTAAAGCTCAAGCTATTTTTTTAATTATTTGGAACAAAATAAAGGTCTATGGAATGTTTTAAAACTGTAATTTTCCATGCTAAATTGAGTTGGCTAAGAGCCTGAGAAGTCCCATCAATAAACAAGTCTGTTTAATTACGGAAGTATAAAGGGGTCTAATTCTCCAAAGGATGCATGGAGGATTTATGCCTTTAGCTCCCATTAGCACTATTACTCATGTACATTTTTTCCACATGAATGAGAAAATAGGTCCCAAAAGGTATAAAGCTTGCAAGCACACTTTAATGGCCCCACTAAGCCATCACATATTGAACTGAATGATGTGAGGGATGAATAAGTAAAATGAAACTTTAACAGAGGAATTTCTAGAGCAGATGAAAGGGAGTTCATATATTGAGCAGAGCTAATGGGTTTTCTTTGCTGTTTCCATGAGACCTGATGTCAGACCAATAATTAATTGTAATTTTGTAAGCTAAAGTAATGGACCCTATTTTGCTCCAAAGTATACTGGGGTAAATCTGCCTATTAACTATTGATTTACTCCAGTATATGTGTCTTGACCATGATTAAAATATCTAAGTTGTATAAAAACTTATGTTCTGATCTTTTTTCAGTTGCTCATAACTTTCTTAAACAAGTTTCTTTGGGTTGAAATTTGCTGTGCTTGGTCACAGAACAGAGGTGATTTCTTTTGAAAAGTTTGAGCAAAATCATTGATCCAATTCAGTGTTATGAACATGAGGTTGGGGGAGGGGGTGAGGGAAGGGTACACTTTACGTTACCGTCAGAAACCGTACTGCTGAAGCTAGAAAGTTCATATCACATCACTATTTTGTGCATCGTCTTGAATGCTAAGTAATGAGCCTGGTTTGAAGAATGATGTTTGAGTAATTTTGAAGTTATGATTGTTTAAATTTTAAAATTTGAGGAGTAATAGTAGAATTTTGATTAAGCAGGAATTTGAGGCAGCCCATAGTTTGAAGTTAACTAGTTTTTTTCAATTGGTAACTTACTATATGCATGGCTGTATCAGTCTTTCCAGTTTGTGTTAGCCATTTTATGTATTTATGGTAATGGTTGACAAATACATAATCATCCTTCCAGATGATGTCATGGTATCCTCTTGCAATGAGGATACGCCTCTAGGGGAGTGGACCCCATTTATTAGGACGAGACAGGTAATAGTAATGGGGGATTAGATTACTAGAAATATAGGTAGTTTGGTTTGTGATGACTGGGAGAGCCACAGGGTGAGTTGCCTGCCAGGTGCGAAGGTTGCGGATCTCTCAAGATATCTACATAGACTTATGTGCAGTGCTAGGGAGGAGCTGATGATTGTGGTTCCAATGACATAAGGAAAGATAGGAGAGAGATCCTGGAGGCTAAATTTAGGCTGCTAAGTAAGAGATTAAACTCCAGGATCTCCATGGTAGCATTCTCTGAAATGCTTCCAGTTCCACACGCGTTGCCAGTTAAACAGGCAGAACTGCAGGGTCTCAATTCATGGCTGAGATGATGGTGTTTGGAGAAGGGATTTAGATGTATTAAAAACTGGGGAACTGTTTGGGAAAGGAGGAGCCTGTACAGGAAGAATAGGCTCCACCTAAACCAAAATGGAGCCAGACAGCTGGCATGTAAAATTAAAAAGGTCATAGAAGATTTTTTTAAACAAAAGACTGGGGAAAGCCAGCATGCACCTTTGTATTTAGACGTCTAGCATTTGAATACAACCACTTATAAAATGTGTCAATATTTAGATGCATGAAGTTGAGTGCCTGGTATTAAATGAGGATATTGATAGAACAGGAATCACAAAAACTTAGTAGAATGATGATAAACAATGGGAAATGGTAATACCACATGAAAATATATAGAGGTGATTGAGTAGGTTGTGCTGCTGGAGTTGTGGAATTATATGTGAAAGAAAGCATAGAGTCAAATATAGTAAAAATCTTAAATGAATCACAGTGTACCGTAGAATTTCTAAGGATAGAAATTCCATGCTTGAATAAAAAGAGTGTAGCAGTAGGAATATACTAACGACAACCTGACTAGGATGGTGACAGTAATTGTGAAATGCTGAGGGAGATTAGAGAGACTACAAAAACAGGAAATTCAATAATAATGGGTGATTTCAACTACCCCCATGTTGCCTGAATATGTCACCTCAGGATGGGATGCACAGATAAAATTTCTAGACACCATTAATGACTGTTTCTTTTAGAAGCTAATCCTGGACCCCACAAGAGGAGAGGCAATTCTTGATTTAGTCCTAAGTGGTGCACAGGATCTGGTCCAAGAGGGGAATATACCTGGACTGCTCAGTAATAGCAACCATAATGTAATTAAATTTAACATTCTTGGGGGGAGATGGGAGGAGAATACCAAAGAAACACACCACAGTAGCATTTAACTTCCAAAAGGGGAACTACACAAAAATGAAGAATCTAGTTAAATGGAATTAAAAAGTCACAAGAATGAAATGCCTGCAAGCTGCATGGAAACTTTATAAAAACACCATAATAGAGGCTCAAACTAAGTGTGTACCCCAAATAAAAAAAAAGCAGTAAGAGAACCAAAACATGCCACCATAGCTAAACAACAGAGAAATGGCGGTTAGAGACAAAAAGGCATCCTTTAAAAATTGGAAGTCAAATCCTACTGAAGAAAACAGAATGGAGCATAAACTCTGGCGAGTCAAGTATCAAAGTATTATTAGGCTAGTAAGCTGAGCTTCAGTTGCGGGCAAAAAATTGATATTAAAGTAAAAACAGAATGATCAGATTCATAGATGAACAAAATATATTGGGGGAAAGTCAACATGGCTTTTGTAAAGGAAAATCATTCCTCACCAATCTATAAGAATTCTTTGAGGGTGTCAGAAGCATGTGAACAAGGGTGATCCAGTTGGTATAGTGAATTTGGACTTTCAGAAAGCCTTTGATAAGGTCTATCACCAAAGGCTCTTAAGAAAAGTAAGCTGTCATGGGATAAGAGAAAAGGTCCTTTCATGGATCAGTAACTAGTTTAAAGATAGGAAACAAAGGTTAGGAATAGGGCTGTCGATTAATCGCAGTTAACTCACGCAATTAACTAAAAAAAATTAATCGCAGTTTTAATTGCACTGTTAAACAAGAGAATACCAATTGAAATGTATTAAATAGTTTGGATGTTTTTCTACAGTTTCATATATATCTTGTATTCTGTGTTGTAATTGAAATCAAAGTGTATATTTTAATTACAAATATTTGCACTGTAAAAATAATAAATAGAAGAAATAGTATTTTTCAATTCACCTAATACAAGTACTGTAGTGCAATCTCTTTGTCCTGAAAATGCAACTTACAAATGTAATTTTTTTGTTACATAACTGTACTCAAAAAACAAAACAATGTAAAACTTCAGAGCCTACGAGTCCACTCAGTCCTAATTCTTGTTCAGCCAATTGCTAGACAAATAAATTTGTTTACATTTACAGGAGATAATGCTGTCCTCTTCTTATTTACAATGTCACCAGAAAGTGAGAACAGGCATTTGCATGGCACTTTTGTAGCCAGCATTGCAAGGTATTTATGTTCCAAATATGCTAAACATTCATATGCCCCTTCATGCTTCAGCCACCATTCCAGACGACATGCTTCCATGCTGACGACGCTCATTAAAAAATAATGCGTTAATTACATTTGTGACTGAACTCCTGCTGGAGAATTGTATGTCCACTGCTCTGTTTTACCTGCATTCTGCCATATATTTCATGTTATGGCAGTCTTGGATGATGACCTAGCACATGTTGTTTTTCGTTTTAAGAACACTTTTACTGCAGATTTGACAAAACACAAAGAAGGTTCCAATGTGAGACTTGTAAAGATAGCTATAGCACTCGACCCAAGATTTAAGAATCTGAAGTGCCTTCCAAAATCTGAGAGGGATGAGGTGTGGAGCATGCTTTCAGAAGTCTTAAAAGAGCAACACTCCAATGCAGAAACTACAGAACCCAAACCACCAAAAAAGAAAATCAACCTTCTGCTGGTGGCATCTGACTCAGATGATGAAAATGAACACACGTCGGTCTACACTGCTTTGGATGGTTTTCGAGGAGAACCCGTCATCAGCATGGATGCATGTCCCCTGGAATGGTGGTTGAAGCATGAAGGGACATATGAATCTTTAGCGTATTTGGCACGTAAATATCTTGTGACACCGGCTACTGCAGTGCCATGCGAACGTCTGTTCTCACTTTCAGGTGACATAAACAAGAATGCGGGGAGCATTATCTCCTGCAAATATAAACAAACTTGTTTGTCTGAGCGATTGGCTGAACAAGAAGTAGGACGGAGTGGGCTTGCAAGCTCTAAAATTTTATATTGTTCTATTTTTGAATGCAGTTGTTTGTACATCATTCTATATTTGTAAGTTCAACTTTCATGATAAAGAGATTGCACTACAGTACTTAGGTGAATTGAAAAATACTATTTCTTTTGTCTTTTTACAGTGCAAACACTTGTAATCAAAAATAAAGTGAGCACTGTAAACTCTGTATTCTGTGCTGTAATTGAAATCAGTATATTTGAAAATGTAGAAAACATCCAAAAATATTTAAATAAATGGTATTCTATTATTGACAGTGCGATTAATCGCACAGTTAATCACGATTAATTTTTTTAATCGCTTGACAGCCCTAGTTAGGAATAAATTATCAGTTTTCACAGTGGGGAGAGGTAAATAGCGAGGTCCCCCAAGGATCTATACTAAAACTGTTTAACATATTCATAAATGATCTGGAGAAAGGGGAAACAGTGAGATGGCAAAGTGTGCAGACAATGCAAAATTATTCAAGATAGTTAATGCTGTGTTGTAGGCATGTTGATCTCAGGATATTAAGAGACAAGGTGGGTGAGGTAATATCATTTATTGGATCAAGTTCTGTTGGTGAGAAAGATAGTTTGGATAGTTAAGTCCAAAGTAGACTCTGAAGAGTTACAAAGGAATCTCACAAAACTGGGTGACTTGGCAATAAAAGGGCAAGGTAAAGCACACTGGAAAATAATACCAACTATACATACAAAATGATGGGGATTAAATTAACTGTTACTACTCAAGAAAGAGATCTTGGAGTCATTGTGGTAGATAATTCTCTGAAAACATCTGCTCAATGTGTAGAGGCAGTCAAAAAAGCTAACAATGTTAGGAACCATTAGGAAAGGGATAGGTAATAAGACACAAAATGTCTTAATGCCACAATATAAATCTATGGAACGCCCACATCTTGAATACTGCATGAAGTCCTGGTCACCCCATTTCAAAAGAGATATATTAGAATTGGAAAAAGTAAAGAGATGGGGAAGAAAAATTATTAGGAAGGAACTGCTTCCAGATAAGGAGAGATTAAAAAGACAAGGACTATTCAGCTTTGAAAAAAAGACAGCTAAGGGGCATATGATTGAGGGCTCTAAAAGCATGATTGGCATGGAGAAAGTGCATAAGGAAGTCTAATTCACCCTTTCCCATAACACAAGAACCAGGGTTCGCTGGTACCAGCCACCGTCAGAACCCGGGATACTGGGCTAGACAGACCATTGGTCTGACCCAATATGGCCGTTATTATTGAATTTTTCAGACTTAACTCTGCATTTCCTGAATTCTGAGCTGTTGATTTCTCAATCCCAATGTTGAATTGATGCTAGTTTTTTGCTGATAATATTCATATATTTTAGTAAAAATTCATGAGGGAACACAAACATAGTTAAGAATAGCAACCTCATCATGACCTAACATGCTGCAAATACAAAATGAGCTATAGTTATTAATAAAATAATAATTTTGACCCATTGGAATTTATACTACTAATTAAATCATTTTGAACCTGTACTGCCATGAACTTCTAGGTCACATGGACAAAATCACAGCAGTTGCAGAAACATAAAAGGATCTTACAATTGTGACAGTGGCTCAGGATGGTACTTTGAAATTCTGGGATTTGAGTGCTAGAAAAGCCACCTTTACTCTGCATGGTGTTGGGAAGAATATTGACTCCATTGCTGTATGCCTGGACAATAGGCTGGTGGCAGTAACTGAAAACAAGTCCTTTACAGTCTGGGACCTTTCCTTGGAAAAAGTGATCTATACAGCTGGTGATTTTCTGGACACGCCAGTACTGACATCTACAATGAATGGGCAACTCCTTTTAGTTTTTTTTTGACGGCAGCCAGTTAGTCAAGGTGAGATTTTTTTTGAATGTTCTTTGAATGAAAGATGACAGCTTGTATTTCAGGAACACTTAACAGACATTCCTTAGGCATTTTATGAAAAGTATTTGTTCAGGCAGTAACAAAGAACATTAACATTTTTTAATAACATACCAAAGATTTTCCAGCTGTTGTCTGTGGACCACAAGTCATCTAGATGATCCTTTCATGGTGGTCCAGAGAATTAAACATTTTGAGAGTGGTGAAAGATTGGCATATCTGTAACTGGTATGAGCATGAGACCATCTTTTTCTTATTAAGTGGTCCACAGAATGAAAAATCTGAATGCCTATAATAAATGAACTATAGTTTTTTTTAAAAAGAAAAGCTAAAAATACGTATACCAAACTTTCAGCTTTATATGGCTCTATGTGTTCTAGAAAGTGAGAGCTCCTTGAAATGATTTGGAAGGCATTTTGGAGATCCTCTTGAAAACTTGTAGGCATTCAGAGTAGTTACAATATTTATTCAGAACTTACAAGTCAATGGAAAGTGTGAATGAGTTGATGACAGAGTGTACATATTTTTAAAATTTAGTCTCTCCTGTAAGTGTTGGGATGCTTCTCAACTAGAGTTAAAAGTAGATTTGAATAAAATAGACATATAGCATATGGACTTGAAGATGGATGGACAGTTAGATAATCTTAATGGAAAGAAACTGTAAGCCACTGTAATTCAGACAAAATGTAAATTTGAGAGGTGCAGGAGTCTGTGCTGATAGGTTCTCTGAGGTAGCCCTTGACAGGCGTAGGTAAATGTTAGAGTGACAGTGTAATAATACCTCATCACTATTATGGCACTGTTCATCTTCAACACACTTTAAATTATTAGCTAAATTAATCTTCTTAATATTCCTGTGAAGTGGAGGAAAGTTGAGGTAGAGAAGTTTAGTGACTTGACCCTACATATACTTGCTACAATAACCCTGATCATAGGAAAAGAACTATCTGAACAAACTTGCAATATTTATAATATAATTCAAAATCCCTACATAAGAACATAAGAAGGGCCATACTGGGTCAGACCAATGGTCCAACTAGCACAGTATCCTGTCTTCCAACAGTGGCCAGTGCCAGGTGCATCAGAGGGAGTGACAGAACAGGGTAATTTGTCAAGGGATCCGTCCCCTGTCATCCAGTCCCACCTTCTGGCAGTCAGAGGCTTAGGGATACCCAGAGCATGGTGTTGCGTCTCAGACCATCTTGGCTAATAGCCATTGATGGACCTATTCTCCATGAACTTATCTAGTTCTTTTTTGAACCCAGTTATACTTCTCGCCTTCACAACATCCCCTGATAACTAGTTCTACCAGCTGACTGTGTGTTTTGTGAAGTAGTACTTCCTTTTGTGTGTTTTAAACCTGCTGCCTATTAATTTTGTTGAGTGACCCCAGGTATTTTTTGTTATGGGAAGGGATGAATAACACTTCCTTATTCACTTTTTTCACACCATTCATGATTTTTGATCATATTCCCCTTTAGCTGTCTCTTTTCTAAGATCAAGTTTGTCTTTTTAATTTCTTCTCATATGGAAGCTGTTCCATACCCATAATCATTTTTGTTCTCCTTGTCCGTACTTTTCCCAATTCTAATATATCATTTTTTTAGATGGGGCAACCAGAACTGCACGCAGTATTCAAGGTGTGGGCGTACTAAGTATTTATATAGTGGCATTATGATATTTTCTGTCTTACTATCTATTCCTTTCCTAATGGTTCCTAACATTCTGTTCGCTTTTTTGACTGCTGATGCACATTGAGCAGCTGTTTTTAGAGAACTATCCATGATAACTCCAAGATCTCTTTCTTGAGTGGTAACAGCTAATTGAGACCCCATCATTTTATATATATAATTGGGATTAGGTTTTCCAGTGTGCATTACCTTGCATTTATCAACATTGTATTTCATCTGCCATTTTGTTGTCCAGTCGCTCAATTTTGCAAGACCCCTCTGTAACTCTTTATAGTCAGCTTTGGACTTAACTATCTTGAGTAATTTTGTATTGTCTGCAAACTTTGCCACCTCATTGTTTACCCCGATTTCCAGATCATTTATGAAATATGTTGAACAGCACTGGTCCCAGTGCAGATCCTTGGGGACACCACTATTACCTCTCTCCACTGTGAAAACTGACCATTTATTCCTGCCCTTTGTTTCTTATCTTTTAACCAGTTACTGATCCATGAGAGGAACTTCCCTCTTGACTGCTTACTTTGCTTAAGAGTCTTTGGTGAGGGAGCTTATCAAAGGCTTTCTGAAAGCCCAAGTACACTAGATCACCTGGAACACACTTGTCCACATAAAAAGCAACAAAGAGTCCTGTGGCACCTTATAGACTAACAAATGTTTTGGAGCATAAGCTTTCGTGGGTGAATACCCACTTCGTCAGACGCAAGACACTTGTCCACATGTTTGTTTGACTCCCTGTGCATGAGAACACCATCATTGCCATAGTTTATGAAAAGGAGTATATGATGGGGTTGTCTGGACTCAATGACCCAGGAGGACCTTTTCAATCCTATGTTCCAGACCAGTGACCAATCTAATCCAGTATCATCTCTCTGACAGCAGCTGGTTACAGATGCTTCAGAGGAAGGTGCAGAAATCCCCATAATGGAATAACTTGCTCATAGATGAAGTTCCTTCCTAACTCCCATCAGTTAGTAATTGTTTTATGTCCTGAAGCAAGAGGTTTAAATATCCCTTATAAATGTTTTATCCTATCTAATGGAATCCTATGGATGTTCTCAGTGTCAATATTTCAAAATTTTAGGCAGGAAGATTTATTTCTAAATTTAGTTTATCAATCAAGTTAACAGCCCCAGTTAAGTAAAGGGGCAATGAATAGTCAATAGAACTTGTCTATTTTTTTTTTCTTTGTGGAAAATTTTCAGCAAAAGTGTTTAAATGGAAAATGGTCTTCCAGCTATAGTGGTGAGAAAGAGAAATGTACAAAATGCAGAAAGGTTGTGGTGGGGAGGGAAGCCTTATTTAGAAAAATTTAAAAAATACCTACAATCAAAAAGTTTACAATAGCACTTAGCAACCAGTTGGTGTTAAATAAATAATAATAGCAATATTGCCATGTTCTGAACAATTTCTGTAATGTACGGTAGTATTGTTTAATAAAGGGAAATGAAACAAGGAGAAAAAGTGGACCACATAATTTTTTGAAAGGGGAATTAGATTATATTTGAATTTCTCTTAGCTACCAGTTAACTAACAAAACTACGAGACCATCTCTCTCACTATGAATTTTGTGTTACTTTTTTCTCCCTTCCTAATTATTTCAGCCAGTTTTTCACTTCTCTTCTGACCATGGATTTCTCCTCCATTTTCATTTCAATCTCTTTCTGCCCCCTTCCCTTTTTTCCCCTCCAGTTTCTTTCTATTTATTGTTTGAAGTTCCTTCTCCCCTCTCACTTTTTGGGGTCCTATTGCAGGGTTCCTATTTTTCTCCTTTTACATCCTCCCAACCCTCTCAGAACTTCAGTTGTTTTATGTTCTGAGGCTGGGAAGAGGAAAGGAGAATAGCAGGACGCTAGGGAGATGTGTTCATTTGTGTGTTTGATTATACACCTGTCATATTATTTCAGGTTTTTGATCTGACTGACTCATGCCAGCTGCTCCATCAAGTGCACATTTCTTCAGCGGATATTCCTATACACAAGGATCACTCCATTTTGGTATCAAGGAATTCAGTGAAAGATTATGTTCTCTTTGCTTATAAGTTAGTAAGAAAGTATCTTAGCACATGAACACGACTGACTGAAATTCCTCCTCAAAATTCAGTGCTCTTGCCTGCCTTCCATCACTACATTTCTGTTTCAGTCCTGTCTGCTCTGGCTCTCTCTATACTTGTTTTTATTGTCATTAAATAGTTTGAATTGTATTGGGAATTAAATGAACAGGAGCCTTTTATAGGTATGGCCTCTCATCTTGCACACTGTCATCCCCAATGATTTGAAGTGTATATTCCTCCACTAAGTAGCTGTTGTAAGGACCCCCTCCAAAAAAAAATTGAAGTGCTTCAGTATGTGAGGATGCACTTTCTTCTGGTTTCAGTATCCCAGTATAGCATGCAGCTTCTTACAGTTGCCTGGGTCAGCTAGACTGCCAAGCTGAAAACCTGGAATAGAGCGCATACATCTGAGAGCAGGATTTGTGCTAAAGCGGGACGGACGCTTTCTTGCCAGTTAGAAGTTGCATAACAAATGTTCCATGTAAATATTGTACTCATTTATTTGATGTATTCACTGAAAAATGATAGGTTTCCCAAGCATGCTTCAGTGCACTTCTCAAACATATACCCATATTAAAACTCAAATGAGACAGCACAGACTCAGGCAGGGAAAGCCATAGTTAGCTAATCTGAGGGCATTCTTTGACAATAGAGTAGTCATGAAGTATAGGAGAAAGCCAGTGAATGCCACCTACTTAGATTTTTAAACAGCATTGGAAAATATTCTACATCAAAGACTTAAGGCTAAGGTACAGTCATACAACGTGGAGTAAAATAAGGTGTTAAGCAGAAGACTGGTTTAAGACTAGGGGATACAGTAACTCCTTGCTTAACATTGTAGTTATGTTCTTTAAAAATGCAACTAAGTGAAATGATGTTAAGTGAATCCAATTTTGCAATAAGAATTAATGTAAATGGCGGGGCTAGGTTCCAGAGAAATGTTTTTTTGCCAAACAAAAGAGATTAGATACATAAACAGTATAAGTTTTAAACAAGTTCTAACCAGAGGATTGTCTGGAGACCAGCTCATGAGCTCCCTGAGCTTCTCCTAAAGCAACCGTGTTGGAATCAGGTGGGATATTTCCCAGGGAATGTCTTGCTGCATGGCTGCGCAGGCACCAACATTCCAAAGGGCCAGGAGGTTGCTCAACCCTCGGCCTGTTCCCACTGCACCTCTTCCCCCAAGTCCCCACTCTGCCTCTTTTCTACCCTCTCCTCCGAGCATGCCATGTCCTCGCTCCTCCCCCCAGCCTCCTGAACGCTGCAAAACAGCTGATTGCAGTGAGCGGGAAGTGAGGGGGAGGTGCTGATCCGCTGTGCCCACTAGCAGATGGGAGGCGCTGGGAGTGGTAGAGGGGAGCTGATAGGGGGGCTGCCGGCCCACCCTGGTTTCAAGCCCCCTCCCACTAGCACTGACAGGCTGCTCTTCCAGAGAATCCCGCAAGTAGTGGACAAAGTACTCTACTAGCAGGTGGCAGCCAAACAACGTTATAACAGAACATTGGGCAACTTTAAACAAGTATGTTCTCTAATAGATCAGCGACGTAACAACAAAGCAATGTTAACCGGGATGACGTTAGGTGAGGAGTTACTGTACATGCTGGCTATGAATAAAGAGATTACAAATAGAATACCCTAAAGGGCAATTTGAGTTTGAGGACCTGAATTAGTCATAATTTTTATCAGTTATTTGGCTGAGGGTGTTAAAAAGCAAGATGTGCAGATGGTAGTGACATTGGAAGCACAATAAACAGTGAAGTGCAATGCAACCAGATTCAAAAGAATTCAGCTGCATTTGGAGATAGCGGCAATAGTATTTAAATGCAAGCAAAAGTAAAGCACAGTAAAACCTTAATAGCTTGCATGTCAGTCATTTTCAAGCCCAAAAATGTGGAATGGATGTTTGATCTGCACATCTCTGATATATCTGTCAGTTACATAACCCAGGATTGCCATCGGCTGATCCTCCTCAGGGTGGTGAAAAGGCATTTTTCAGCAGCAAGATTGCGTTCCTCCCCTTCTCTCCCAATACATGCTTCCTAGCATAATTAGTATTGGAAAAAATCCAGATCAACATGCCTCAGAGCTTTCAGGTTTTGTTCTGTACCTTTTCATCTAGTTCAGTGATACTCAGACTGAGGCTTGCAAGCGGCTCTTTAATGTCTCTCATGTCTCTTTGCAGCACATGATATTAAAACACTGTGATTTAATTATTACATAATCATTTCACTATGTTACTAACCAATTGTAGTTGATAAAATAATACTTGGTCAGTCATTTTGCTGTGAGGATAATATTACATATATATATATATATATATATATATATATATATATATATATATACTAAATATAAACATATAGTACTACAGTAAATGAAACAATGAATTCACACTTCTGTCTCTCTTTTGGGTAATGTTGATCACTAATTTGGCTCCTGAACCACTGAAGTCTGAGTATCACTGATCTAGTTGGTTCTCAAAGTATGGGCCCAGTTCTTCTCTCATATACCTGTTTGCACCTCCCTCTATGTTGCTTGTGGACATCTGTGGACAGAATATGCTCCTATGTAAACATCGTTTTTGTGGGCTTTGCTTTATGGTATGGCAGAGTGAGGCTGCTGACATAACTTTTCTAGTTTCATTTCTTCTTCTCTTTTACAGGAATGGAAAAGAAGCCATGGTGTTCAGTGCCAGAAAGGGAAAAGTTGTTGCTAAACTGACAGGCCAAGAGCTAGTAGTTGAGATTCAAGGAGTAGCTGTCATGAAGGAGTACTTCCTTGTGACAGTCAGGTAGAGAATATTTAGAAAAAAAAAACAAACTATGCTCCAGAGAAGGAATTCAGGGCAGATTTTAGAAGATATTTAGGTGTCTAAATAGTCAAACTCGGATTGTACATACCCTTATGTCTAAGGAGAGCTTAAGGGCCTAATTCAGCCTTATGTTAACCCAACCCCATTTGAGTTGCACCTATTTTACACTAGGATGATTTTGGACCCAAACTTTTTTCAGAGAGGTCACACTATTTTTTTCATTTACATATTGTGATTTTTCTTCTTTTTTAAAACAACTTTTCTGAGCGTAGGACTCGGGTGTATTTTTTAGTATTTGTTGTGCACACAGTGTGATGTGTAACTCCTCCATTTACTGTAGGTGTCCCTTCATGAGACAGCGGGATATTCTACATATAGAGAGCTCTTCGGTGTTCGTACCTTTATCTATACACACACTCTGAAGGGTTGCTGCAATGACTTTATTTCCACCTTCTTTATTAATCATCTGACCTCTCATCTGGTGGCATTCAGCCCCATTCCCAACACCAACACCACTGAGATAGTACTGTGGAATCTGGAGTCTGAGGATCATAAACATCTGGCCAAACTATCTTCAGTCCCTGTTGGAGGTGAGTGGCTCCATTTCTACTGATGCTTCTTATAAAGAAATAGTATTATTTTATGGTTAGATTGTGTTATACAGAAATTGTGTAAATCAGAAGTCTCAACTGTCACTATCATCCTTGCTCCTTATTACCACACTAAGCTATTGTAGCTGCTAGATTTGTAGTCTGCTTTTTGTTAGAAACCCCATGATGTGTTATGTGGCTGCATATTACTTAGAATATATGTAACAAAGACTGCACTACAAAACTTTACAGCCTATGGTAGAAGGATGACTGAGGGCTGTGAAATAAAAATATTCCCTTTTGTTGCATGATTTAAATGCTGTGCAAATGCTTCCCCTCCTTGTCAGAAATAGAGAGGGGCATGAATCAAAAGCTCAGGCTGAACACTCCCAAACTTGGTGGAAATTTGGAACGAGATGCAAATTGAATGACTGACCCTTAGTCTCTAAAGTGTTCTAACAATCCCAAATCCAAACTCGGGGAAAATCTGAATTTCACATTGTCTGTATTTATTTTGTACTAAATTCAGGCTTGCTATAGTTTCCACTTTGCCAGTAAAATTAATGTTAATGAAGATCTAGTTTTGAGTTTTCTTAACTTGGGTGTTTACAATATGACATTAAAACAACAGCTGTCTGTCTCTCTCTTCTGCTCACATCAGCTTCCCTGCAAGAACATAAGACAAGAGACAGCAGCCAATATAGTACATGTCAGGCCCTCAGTTAGTAGAGTGGACAAAAAGGATAGATGTTAACTTTTGTTGTACATGAGGCCAGCGTGGGGTCCCAAAATGCCCTTGACTCTGATCCCATCAAATGTAAGGGCTTTTACCAAGAATGTCCAGTCCCCAAATCCCATCAACCTTACCATAGAGACAGAAAGTCAAAGTATTCCTTTTGAGCTCATTTGTCATGATAAAGCAAGCAGAGGGAGAGAGCTAGTTTCCAAGGTATCAATGATGGCACAAACTATTTAGGACTTTATAAATGGTAATCAACACATTGCATTTCACCTAGAAGATGAACTGACAGCCAGTGCAGAGGAGAACACACGTGTAATATGTTGTATTTGACCAGTTTTCACTAAAATGTGGGCAACTAAATTCAGCTAGACCATCTAAGCGGCCTTCAAGGTTAGCCCCATATAGACCGCAGTTGACACCCTATATAACCTACATCATATTCTATTCCCATGCTACAAATGGTTTTTTTCAAATTTAATCTTAAATGTGTAGGCGTTTGCTCTGACCTTCACTACTGCTTAGCATTTTGCAATGGAGAGAACTACCTTTGATCATGGAACTTGGCTTCCAAGATCAATGACCAATCTTTGACTGCTACTGCAAACAAAGGAAAATTAAACAAATAGAATTCAGGAGATTGTGACTATGCAAAACTATCCCAGGCAAGTGCAAATAAGACCGTTCTTTGATTTAAAGCACTCTTCCACTGTTTTAGATCAGGCAGCCAACATTTAAAGAAGGGTGTTGGATTTGGCAAGCCACTGGTGAAGCATTTTAAAAGAGATTCCACCCCTCTCCATGCCCCCAAAATCTCTGTGCTACTTTGAGGTTGAACCTATGTATCATTTGTGTCTGAATTGCATGGTCTGATTTAGATTATACATGACTTGGGGCAGGGATCACGCCTGCCTCTATATTTGTACAATGCTGAGCATACTGAGGCTTTTAATGAAAAAAAAAAAAGTGTATCAATCAATACCCAACTGCTTCCTCACCGAAGACTTCCACAAATGTGCCTTGAGCTCACAATACCTTTAGGTAGCATAACTTTTTTGTTCTCATAACAGGCTTGTCAGTCCAAATCAGTTACTGTATATTCTCATCTGACAACTGTTTTGTGCCCTAGGTGAAATAAATTGCTGGTCCCAATCTAGTTCCCACTGTTATCGACAGCCTTAGATAAATTATGGGCATGAAAACCAAACTATCCTCTTCCTTCTAGAGGTGGTCCCTCCAGGTCAGGTCTGGGACACGCTGGCAGAGCAATGTGGAGCTTTCACTGCTGCCACCTATGCGATCTCTGTTCTGTAGATAAACAGAGAACTTGACTCTTTTAGGTTGAATCCAGTTCCTTTCATAAGCAGTAAACTCTCTTTATTTAAAGAGGTTGTAACCCAAAGTCTCTTTAACAAATCTTCCAGACTTTAATATCTTCTCTCCCAAAAGAATGCAGGATCAATCTCAGAACCAGTAGTCTGGAAGGGCAGGGGAGGGTCCCCATTATGTACAAAGGAGAGCTCTACTATAATTCCTGTTTAATATTGTCTCTACCAAAAATGGAGCTACTAACTGATCTCATTTTTTATGTTCTCCTAACTAGTCCACCAATTAAGACTGAATATTGCAATTACTTAAGTTTTCATTTACAGCAGTGTGGAGAGGTTTTGATTACACTGTGTTGTTAAAAACATGGTTTCAGCTGTGATCTGGGATGACTGCCCAGATTCTCCACCTGAATTCTCATTTGGTCCCTATACAGGCTTTTTGCGTGCAAAGACTGCCACCCATTCTAAATTATCGCTATTTATGTCACTACTGATTATGCGAGATCACAACATGAAGCAACATCATGAGCCACAACTCTGTGCAAACCAAGTTGCACCTAGTAATGCCCCCAAACCTGTAATCAGAGCATCTAGGGTGAGATCCTGGGTCCCACTGACGTCAATGCTAAAACTCCCAGTTGAGTTCAGTGAGGCCAGGAATTCCCTGCTGGTGAATATCTGCTATATGCTTGGCTAAATGATTGAAGGCTCTGCTCTGTAGGTTGATGTTTATGAACCACACATTTATTATTAATGTTGTTTTAAAGGTATGTTGTATGCAGAAGTCTGAATTCTGGAGTCATTAGTGTGGATCATAGTGAAATCAAAGTGCAAAAGCAAGGCAGTAACAGTGGAGAGAAGACTGGTGGAGAACACAGACGTTGTGCTGGTTAGAGACATGAAACTCTTTGAACTTACCGACAAAGGGATGGCTTCCTTTACAGAGGCTTCAAGACCAATTTTTCAGGTACTAAATGCAGATTTATTCAGAAAAAATAACGTGAACAGGGGTTCACTCACCACTGCGGCACCTCCTCCAGCCAATACAGGAATTATCTCTAGCAGCCAGTGCGCCCTGCTCTGGTGGTGCTCCACCCATCACCACTTCCTCCCTCCAAGGACCACGGTGTTCTCTTCAGTGACTCAGCCCTACAAATATGCCACACTCTGTGTTTCCCCCCTTCTGGGGGAAATCTCTGCAATCCCTGTCCAGCCACTTCTCTCAGTGGCAACTGCAGTCTACTATCTAGCCACTTCCCCAGTAGCAAGGGGGTGGGGGAAATCCGGGCCCACCCACTATTCCAGGTCCCAGACCAGGGACCCTGTAGAAGGCCATTGCTTGCAGCACCCTCTCCAACTCCTCAGTAGATTTCCCTGGGCCACTTCTCTGCAACCCCAGCACCCTCTTTGCCCTTGCCTCAGGGCCTCAGCCTGCAGATCCCTGCAGCCCACCAGGAGCTGCCTTTAGCAGTTAGGTCCCTGCCTGTAGCAATGCTCCGTCAGGGTGCATATTGCCTTCAGCCTGCAAGGCAGCCAGTTCTCCTTGCTCCACAAGCTACAGGGAGTGTCTGAAGCTATTCTGCCCTGAAGCTCTTCTTATAGGGCCTGTCAGGCCCTAATTGGCTGCTCCCCTCAGCCCTTCTCTGATTGGCTCCTTCCTGCACAGCCTCCCTAGGGCTCTATTAACCCTACAGGCGCCGCATCACAATGTGTTGGAGTAAGTGCACATGCACCTCTTTCAGTTATTTGTATTAAACCTGATGCTAACATGCACAAGAAAATATTTACATGTATTAATCATCATACAAAGCAGACAATATAGTTTCTTTTTTGATTTTCCAGACCCTGTTAACTTATGATCTTCTGAAAAAAAAGTATATAAAGAAAAAGACAGGAATTTACATTATTTCTTGCCAAAATAACGAGTACAAGATTCTTGAGGGAGGTCCGTTATTCGGCCTCTCCGAGAATAGGTAAGAGTTCATTTCTATTACTGAACAGCTAATACATGAAGATCTAAACTGGTACATATAAAATAACAAAATCATAAGTTCATGTTCTGTATAGTTAACTACACATTAATACAATGATTGTGGGTTTCATAGTTCAGTCAACTCTCCTGCTTTTTTTGTAAGATGCAATTATGAAATATTCTCATTAGCATAGGGCAGCTTTTCTCAAACTGGGTTCTGCAGATGGGGGTCCATAGGCCCCACTGATCAACTCCTCCCTCTCCCTCCCAGCAGCTCCTGCACCCCACAGAACAGCTGTTCCCCGGCATGCAGGAGGCACTGGGAGGGAGAGGGAGGAGCAGGGACGGGGCTCACTTCGGGGAGGGGGCAAAATCATGTCCGGGGCCACCGGCTCTGCTGATGAACTCCTCCCGCTTCCTCCCAATGTCTCTTGCATGCCGCAGAACAGCCGTTCCCCAGAGTTGACCGGGGCGTTTGGAGGAGCAGGTGGAAAGAGATGGGGAAGAGGAGGGGCAGGGGTGGAGTGAGAGCAGGAAGAGGTGTGGTGGGGGTGGGGACTTGTGGGAAGAGGTGGAGTGGGGGCGGGGCCTGGGGCTGAGCAGGGTGCTTGGGCGTCCGCGGCAGAATTTTAAATCAAAATGGGGGTCCTTGGGTTATTAAAGTTTGAAAACTGCTGGCATAGGGCATTAATACACATCTTCTTAAAAATCACTAGAAGCTTGGACTCATTGATATCTGACCTAGGCATACTTGTTTCTGTCCTCATTGAAACCTGTACTGTCTCATTGACATCAGTGAGACTGCAGGGTTTAACAGATGGCAGAATTTAGCCCTGTTGATTTTGCTGTCTTTTTCCAGTTGTTTTAAAAAAAAATCTGGAAAACTTCCTGCCTTGCTGAGCTAACAAATTCAAAATGTATTCTGTATAAAGACCCATCCCCCATGGTATCTGGAGAGAATCCAGGGAGCTTGGAGGTTTCCGTCCTCTTCGTCTGAAACTGCTTTATTCTACTACCTAGAACACATCAAAACTGGCTAAAGTTGCTCCCCCAGAAAAATAAAGGGCCAACATTGATTTGAGGGGGGAAAAAGTGAAAGTCTAGTGGAATGTGCCTCAAAGTAAAGCTGAAAACTGAACATGAACAATTCTTTGCATATATACTGCATCTGAGGTGGAAATGTGGTTCCATAATACACAGTGACAAAACTCCCATTTACCTCAGTTTGAACAGGATTGTACCCCATCTTTGTGATGCCAGCCAACATCAGTTGAAAAGATTCCTTAAGGTGAATTGTATATCTTGGCCAGTGTAAACACTGACAGAGGGCCCCTGAGGCAGGTAATCTGCAGGGGAGTAGATTGAAGGGACAGAAAGTGGTCATAACCTCTTTTGTGTTGGGGGAGCAGAGGGGATGACTGCAGGCCAAAGAAGGGACAGAAAGTGGTCATAACCTCTTTTGTGTTGGGGGGGTGTTACGGCACCTGGAGGTTGAATCCACACATCTCCTCGGCAGCCTCACCAGCAGGGCTGCTATGGAGCCCCAAATGAAAGGCAACACCTCTCTTGAGGTAAATTCCTGTTGCAGTACCAGGGTCCTCAGTGGAGCAGAGAAGTACAACTTACACTTCCCTCTGCCTGTTTGGCTAATTCAGGCCCTTCTAGTCTTTGTGAGGCCAGAGAAAACTGTTCTGCTAAGCTCAGTTACTGCTGGATCATGCGGGTAAAAGCATATTCTGATATTTTCAGAGACCATTTTTTCATTTGGAATATGGAAACTGGATTTGTAAAGGATCGGCTAAAACGAGAGTACAAAGACAAGGGCTGCCCCGCAACCCATTCTGCTTGGCCATCTCATGTCTAAGGACACCAGGACCTTGTACAAGGATATTCTGTCCAAAAGGAAAAGAGGGAAGGGAACAACAGGTTACAAATGCCTCATTTTAACTTAAGGCTGTAGAGTGACAATTGAAATGACCATTGTCTAGAGTCACGCATTTGGCACTGAAATTTGGATTATTCATATAAAGTCATAACCTTCACATGCAAATTTCTTGGTTTGGCTAATACGTTTAGGGCTAGGCTGTGACTAGCCCCTGCCTAAGGTATGTCTACACTGCAATTAAAAACCTGTGTCTGGCCCATGCCAGCTGACTCGGGCTCATAGGGCTTGGGCTAAGGGGCTGTTTAATTGTAATACAGATGTTCAGGCTTGTCCTGGAGTTTGGGCTCTAGGACCCTGCAAGGTGGCTCAGCCACAGGTGTCTAGTTGCAGTGTAGCCACACCCTAAGAGCATAAGGAGGAGAGGGAGCAAAGAGCCTCTGCACCCAGGCAAGGACTGGCTGCACTTGCAGCCCTTGTGTTCCCCTGATCACAAGAACAAGTACCAGTAGCTGTCAAAGGAGAGATGAGGAGAAGCAGCAGTAGCTACCCCCCATTTCTGCACCAGACAGCCACAGAAGGGAGTGCACACTGTCTCTTCTTCCAGATTGGTGCAGTGGTGGCTGTCCCCAAGACCTTGAGACATAGGGCCGATCAACACTGCCTGGTGGACGGAGTGGCTTAGCACTGCCCACAATGTATAATTATCCCTTAATGCTACAGTGTAGCTCTTAATGTTATTTGAATGTAATATTGGTTACATGATTTACTATTATTATATTGGCGCAAACTCCAGACTTTAAATGGCCATGTAAAATTTATTTCTATACATAAAGATATTTTCCTCAGGGATTTTTCACCTATAGTGTTATAATTAGGGCTGTCAAGCGATTAAAAAAATTAATCGTGATTAATCATGCGATTAATCGTACTGTTAAATAATAGAATACCATTTATTTAAATATTTTGGATGTTTTCTACATTTTCAAATATATTTATTTCAATTACAGCATGAAATACAAAGTGTACAGTGCTCACTTTATTTTTTATTACAAATATTTACACTTTAAAAAAGAAATAGTATCTTTCAATTCACCTAAGTACTGTAGTGCAATCTCTTTATCATGAAAGTTTAACTTACAAATGTAGAATTGTGTACAAAAAATAACTGCATTCAAAAACAAAACAATGTAAAACTTTAGAACCTACAAGTCCACTCAGTCCTACTTCTTGTTCAGCCAATCGCTAAGACAAACGAGTTTGTTTACATTTGCAGGATATAATGCTGTCCACTTCTTATTTACAATGTCATCTGAAAGTGAGAACTGGTGTTCTTATGTCACTGTTGTAGCTAGTGTCGCAAGATATTTATGTGCCAGCTGTGCTGATGATGAGTTCTGCTTGATAACGATCCAAAGCAGTGTGATCTGACACATGTTCATTTTCATCATCTGAGTCAGATGCCACCAGCAGAAGGCTGATTTTCTTTTTGGTGCTTTAGTTTCCCCATCGGAATATTGCTCTTTTAAGACTTCTGAAAGCATGTTCCACACCTCATCGCTCTCAGATTTTAGAAGGCACTTCAGATTCTTAAACCTTGGGTCAAGTACTGTAGCTATCTTTAGAAATCTCACATTGGTATCTTCTTTGCGTTTTGTCAAATCTGCAGTGAAAGTGTTTTTAAAATGAACATGTGCTGGGTCATCGTCCAAGACTGCTATAACATGAAATATATGGTAGAATGAAGGCAAAACCGAAGGAGACATACAATTCTCCCCCAAGGAGTTCAGTCACAAATTATTTAACACATTATTTTTTTAACGAGTATCATCAGCATGGAATAATGTCCTCTGGAATGGTGGCCGAAGCATAAAGGGGCATACGCATATTTAACATATCTGGCATGTAAATATCTTGCAATCCTGCTACAAAAGTGCCATGCAAATGCCTGTTCTCACTTTCAGGTGACATTGTAAATAAGAAGCAGGCAGCATATCTCCTGTAAATAAAAACAAACTTGTTTTTCTAGTGATTGGCTGAACAAGAAGTAGGACTGAGTGGACTTGCTCTAAGTTTTACATAGTTTTGTTTTTGCGTGTAGTTATGTAACAAAAAAAATCTACATTTGTAATTTGCATTTTCACGATAAATAGATTGCACTACAATACTTGTATGAGGTGAATTGAAAAATATTATTTCTTTTGTTTATCGTTTTTATAATGCAACTATTTGTAATAAAAATAATATGAAGTGAGCACAATACACTTTGATTTCAATTACAACGCAGAATACAATCTATCTGAAAATGTAGAAAAACATCAAAAAATATTTAATACACTTCTTTGGCATTCTATTGTTTAACAGTGTGATTAAAATTCCAATTAATCGCGATTAATATTTTTGAGTTAATTGCGCGAGTTAACTGCAATTAATCGACAGCCCTAGTTATAATGCATGCATCTATAATGCTCCTAAATGGAGATCTTCCTAGGCTGCATCAGTAAATAAGAACTGGAGCCTATTATTCACTCCAACTTGAGATAGTTTGAAACTTGAAGGCTCTGTTCAGGCAAAATTAACCTGCCGGATTACTGATGTGTGGGTGGGTGCCTGAGGTAGAGAGCTCAGATAGAGTTTGTGTCATGGAATCAGACATTGTCTGAATGGATGTTGATCTATCCCAACACAATGAGACTTGTGAACTTGGTTACTAAGTCAGACAGCATCTGCAACAGCTTCGCTAGGAAGCCCTGACAGCGATATTGATGAAGCTACTCAAGGTGGCCCATTGCAGCTACAGTCAGTGGCATCACATGGTTCATAGTTGGGTTTCTGGGAATGACACCAAGGATGTCTAAGTGATCTGTTGCTAGAGTGGCATGGTGCTTCCTTGGCTATCTATATGTTGTTCAGCTAGAAAAAATAATTTTAAAATACGTGCACATCTCAAAGAAAAGATGGGTGAGGTAATATCTTTTATGGGACCAACTTCTAAGAGAGACACTCTTTTGAGCTTTCATAGAACTCTTCTTCAGCTTATGTCTCTCTCACCACCAGAAGTTGGTCCCATAAAAGATATTACCTCTCAGCTACATGCACTTCTCCATGCAGTTTTTCCCTAACCAAAAGATTTTTCAGTCAAAGAGATGAAGAGTAATCATAAAATCCAAACGTTTCTGTTTTGACTTCTAAGTGAATGCAGAGGTGTAATCTTGAATCCGCCATGGCTAGTTCATGGGAATTACTTAAGACCCAAATTGCTAAAACCTACTTAAATTACCGTAGTGATGAGCATAGACTAAATTAGATAGAAGCCTTAAGGCTATAGTGACTCCATGTTACTGAGTTGTGCTGCGTTCCCTGTGTGGGATTTTGCTTCAGTAATACAGCAAACAGACAGCAGACTTACCTTTTGTTTTAATAAGATGTCTCCCATAGAAGCCCTAGCCCTGCTCCTCCCATCAATCCTGTTATTTTAGTACTTCAGAGGCCCTGGGAAAGACGTAATGAAAGTAAGACTGCAAAGAAAAGGAGGCTGGAGAATGAGGTAAAACAGGAGCTGGAGAAGCTACAACAACTTGCTAATGAGAAGTACAATGCTACTGATCAGTACCTGCTCAGTGGAGATGAAAAGGTGAGGAATAATAGCATAAGTACATTATATTTTCTATTGTAATGTTAATACTTTGCATTTATATAATGCATTTCATCTGAGACTCTCAAAGCGCTTTACAAGCGTGCATTAATTAAACCTCACAATTACCCTTCCAGGAATGCTGAGAGGCTACACTGTAGACCGCAATCTGCTAAACATGTGTATAGGTAACAGTACGCACATGAATTGTTCCATTGTGGTTAGGTAAGTATTTGTAGAATTGGGGCCTAGAACTTTAAACTCTTTGGGGTGGGATTGTGTCTTCATATGTTTGCATGGTGTCTTACACATTGTGGGGACTAGTATACAAATAATCAATTTTGTCCTCATGCAAATTAATAAAAAATGGCATACCATGGTGCAGCACAAATGATTTCATCATTTGATGTAATGTAGAGTTACGTGACAATACAATCCTATATTTACAACATAATTTTTCTTAACCACCAAAATTTGGTTCTGGCTACTGACATGCATTTTTTAATACTCATGAGCGGGTTATATGTCACCGCAAACATTTGAACAAATGCCTTTGTCTTGCTTTGCATTTTCATTTTTCTTATATGCCCCTTCTATGTTATGTTCACTCCATTGGTTCCATCATGATCTGCTTCTCAAGAAGAGCTTGAAATAGATAAGAGTTTTCAGGGGAGAACATAATAATGTTCATGACTAAGCAAAAACTCGATTTTGCATGGGCAGTGGGGTGTCACTAGTTGCTAAGGGTTAAAATGTAAGGATAATTAATTGGCAATTTTTTTTCTCCATTTGGGAATCCTAAGAACAAATTTTTAACTTGTAGCAAAATGTTTGCAGTTCTGGAGTACTGCAGTCTGAATTTCTTTCTTTAAAGTCTGTATAAATAGCCAGGTTGTTATGCAGCCTTTTTTGACTCTGTGTACATCACACATTTCCTGTGTACCGTTAATGGTTTTAGTTTTTAAAAATTTCCCAGTCTGGTTTGCAATACCCATCCTCTCCAAGTGTGTTAATAGTGTTCTGTCATTATAGCACTGAGCCAACAGAGAGGTTGACTGTAATCTTTTCTTCAGAGAATGTGGTCATTGAGATAAGTCCATAGGTGCAGCCATATGCAAAGGTTTATGTTTAAGCTACAGAACTCTACAACAAGTCATTAGAGGCACTTAGCTTCTAGAGTCCATTGTTTTTTGACCAACACCAATACTACTAATTGCTTTTGGGGTCAAAATGCAGTAAGAATTATTTCTAAAGAAACAGAAAGATGAGTTTCTCTGGAAGTTTCTGTGTTTCATAAAATCTTGTTTGGTTAAATCTAAAGAAGTTAAAAAGAGAGAGAAAAGAAATGAAAGAAATCTGAATGCAGATGAGTACTTAAACTTGTGACTGAAACGGCAGAGGTCTTCTTCTCCTAGGTAACAGTGTGTTCATACTATGCACACTATCATTCTGTGTTCAGTTTGCAAACCCTGTCCCATCTCCACACTCTTGAAAGTAGAACGTCCATGCTCTTCTTATACAATGCTGCTTTGACCTATACTGGAAGCCACCTGGTGCTTTCCAACTACTGTGATGATGAGAAAATCAGCTACATAACATTGTGGAACTTAGAAGCTGGAAAGGTAACCTTTTTTTTGCAACTTTAAATGCAATTTCATGCGAGAAAGTGGTTGCTAAAAAAAAAAAAAGCCACTTTTACAACCAAAATATTTCTAAAAAAATACTATCAGTTTTGCCAACATGAACAGTATGCAAACAGAAGAAAATGTGAAACTTGCTGAAAAAGATAATATGAACTAGTCTTTGAGATCTTGTTATAACAGTTAAAATCTATAGCAGTGTTTAAGTTTACTCCAAAAAGCTGCTTAATACCTTAATGCACATCAGATCTTTCTATGAGCAGAAATATTATTAAACCATGTAAAATGGAATGTTTGATATTTTTTCATACCCGATTCTCTTAAATACTCATTAGAAACATATGACTTTGCCACTCATTTCATTTATCTTATGTGTGGCAGATACTAAAAGTGCATGTTTTTCTAAATTTGTAGGTTACGAAGCGATTAAAAAATGAGCCAAATGTGTGTTGTGCGGCCATTACAGATGATGCCAGTCGAATTATTTTTGGTGTCATGATGGAAAACAGGTAAAGGAAACTCCTGAACATATTAATGCCTCTTTATACCTATAGTGCACTGTCGAGATATTAGACCAAATTTTTCCTGTGCCAAGATCTGCTCAGCACAGGAGAATTGGATACAACTAGGGTTACCATACGTCCTCTTTTTCCTGGACATGTCCGGCTTTTCGGCACTCAAACCCCCGTCTGGGGGGGAATTGCCAAAAAGCCGAACATGTCCGGGAAAATGGCGGCTCTGCTCCTCCCCTGACTCTTCGGCTCTTAAACAGAGCCGGGCTGCCCGAGCGCTACCGGCTTCGGGCAGCCCCCATGCCTCCGGACCCTGCGCCGCTGGAGCCCGGGAGGGGAAGTGCCCGGCTGGGGGCGCAGGGTCCAGAGGCAAGGGGGCTGCCCGAAGCCCAAGTGCTACCAGCTTCACGGTTTGCCGGGCAGCCTCCAGCCCCTGCGCCCCCAGCTGGGCGTTTCCCCTCCCGGGCTCCAGCTGCGCTGGGCAAGCGCCGGCTGGGGGCGCAGGGTCTGGGGGCTGCCCGGCAAACCGTGAAGCCGGTAGTGCTGGGGCAGCCCTTTCCCCGTGGCTGGGAGTGGGAGGGAGGAGGGAGCGGAGTTAGGGCGGGGAAGGGAGGGAGTTGGGGCGGGGCTGGGGGTGGGGAAATGGGCGGGGTCAGGGCCCCTGGAGGGTCCTCTTTTTTATTTAATAGATATGCTAACCCTAATACAACTCCCTGATTATTTGGGCTGATGCTGATCAAGCCACCTAGTGGAGAGCAAAGGATAAGGGAATAGATTTTGTGCATGGACTGGTAAACTGACAATGACTGCATGTCTACAATAAGTACTTTGAAGTCTCCTTTCAAACAAAATGCCTCTTACATACTACTTTCTCCTACCCACAAAAGCCAAAACAGTGTTGTGTGTTTGATGCCTGGGTTTCTTGTATATTAAGAGATGCTTGTGAGAAAATGTGACCAAATAACAGATTATGGTTACCTCAGAATGAAAAATTACGGGGAAGCGCTGCTCAAATGTTCAGCAAATCCTCTACTCACACTATGCAGATCTTCTAAGTATGAGAGTCATGAGATGTTTCCCATTCATTGTGAGTTGGGTGTCCTATTAAGAATTATGGTATGCTCTGTGGTGTTCCATCATCATGGGTCACACATTGTGAACTGAAAAGTATGTTAGCATTGTCTATCTTTTTCACACTGTTTCATCAGATCTGTGCTTCCTTTCTACCTGGCTGAAATGAGTAATATCTACCAAACCCAAAAGATTGTGATAGGATTTATTTGCAAGTATCCCCAGCTGGGAGAGATGATCATTCCTCTCTAATTAAAAAATAGAAAGTCTTTAGTGATACAGCCAACACACAGCCTCAAATGGCTTTGGTGAGTCAGATTCAGCCTCTATTTCTCTATAAAGAGAAAGGTGCAAAGTGTACCTCCAAACACTAGCCAGTGCCACTGCACCTAGGGGAAGTTCATTATTAGAGGAGGGCAGACAGTGCCTCACCCACTCTTTAAGTATCCACTAAAAGAAGGCAGATCTTATCTGTCACGTTGGTGGGATCCCAATGGGCAGATAGTTCAGCAGGGATGTGCTGAATCAGACCGTTGGCCTAGCTGCTTGCAATGATCCCTTCACACCCAATAATGCCTACTTTGCGTGACTGTGATGGCCCCTGCCACTCTTCTGTACCAGAGGAGTCTGCGGATATTTTTCACTACCACAGCTCCCTGCTGGGCTGACTCTGCTACTGGAGGCCCTCTGCCTACAAAGATCTGCAGTCAGGGCCGGCTCCAGGCACCAGCCAACCAAGCTCGTGCTTGGGGCGGCACCCGGTAAGGGGCGGCCAATCTTGTGGTGGGGGGGGGGCAGCGCGGCGCTCAGCGGGGGTATTCGGCAGCACGGCGCTCCACGGGGAGGGGTTCGGCAGCATGGCGCTCCGCGCGGGGGGCTTCAGCAGTGCGGAGCTCCACGGGGGGGGGGAGGGGGAGAGGTTTGGCGGGGCGGGGCTTGGCCCAGGGGGGTTTTGGCGGCGCAGCACTCGGTGGGGGGGGGGTTCGGCAGGGCGGGGCGGCACGTTTTTTTGCTGCTTCGGGCGGCAAAAAAGGTATAGCCGGCCCTGTCTACAGTGATAGAAGTTGGTGTGCAGATCCCAAATCAAACCCATTTCTTCATTCTCATTATCCTGGAGTAGGATACCACAAACTGAAAAAACACAAAGTGCATTTTCTATTTGCAATAGGACATCTCAATAGTCTTGTTGAACTGACAGTAGAAATAGAAAGGTTTATTAAATGCCATTTAGCTCCTATAGCCTCTAATACCCAGTGACTACAAATCAACATTACTAATGATTAAAAACTTAACGCCTGAAACAAGTCCAATTTGCATAGTTTGTAAATAGCTCCCTTCAAAAAAAATGTTCTTGTATAGTTGTGCCTATTACATCTCTAGGTCCACATCCAAAAAATGTGTCTTCAAAGAACAAACAGATATGGAACAATAGTAACTGATAATTAACAAAATGTAAAGAAGAACATTAAAACGGCTCCCCATCCTACAATCCTCTGCTTCTTCAACGTCCTCACTTCCCTCCCGAAAAAGCTTATTATATAGGCTTCATAGTATGCCTGCAGCATCAAATTCCAGTGCTGTTGGACCAAGGAATTTCCAGTACTTAACGGTCTTAAATGAGAACACCCTGCTGAATTCTAGGCATAGTCAGTTCAAGTGTCTCAGCTGAGCTTACTTGTTTGAGCTACACCACAGAGAAAGTTGGCCTCAAAGATATACAGGACCCCAAACTATTAAAAAAAAATCAGGCAGCCAATGCTTTGAATTGCAGCTGGAAACTAATAAGACCACTCTATTCTCTGCAATAAAGGTGTATTATGCTACATCATGAAACACAGCTATATAGCCAGCTGTATTTTATACTACCTAAAACTTTGAGTGGTCTTCCATTGTAACCCCACTGCAGTAATCCAATGTGAAGGTTACAAAGGCATGGATAATGCTGGTGGGGCTGGCATCATGCACTAGAAATCACAACTTCCTCGCCAAGAAAAAATGCTGACAATGGCAATATTGCCAAGCCAAGGCATTCAAAAAAATAAATAAAAATCAGAAGTCAGGCTCCCCAAAATCATTTTTTTTTTTAAATAAATGGCTTCCTTTTTATTTGCCTTCTGGTTTTTAAACTCTTGGGCCATACTCAGCTCATGCATTTAAATTTTTCTTTGCAATCACAGGGGCTATATATATATATTTTTTTTAAATGTAAGCGGAGATTCTTTTCTATTCACTCAGTTCCAAGAGCTGGGGCTGTAAGAAAACCACCAAATATTTCAAGTCTCATGATAAAATTGCAAGAGTTTGCAATACTATGATACTCTAATTTAGGGTTACCATATCTTAGGGTTACCATACTTTTTCCCGGACATGTCCGGCTTTTTGGCACTCAAACCCCCGTCCGGGGGGAATTGCCAAAAAGCCGAACATGTCCGGGAAAATGCCGGCCAGGCACTTCCCCTCCCGCGGCGGCTCTGCTCCTCCCCTGACTCTTCAGCTCTGTTTAAGAGCCGAGCTGCCCGAGCGCTATGGGCTTCGGGCAGCCCCCTTGCCTCCGGACCCCAGCCGCCGGCCAGGCACTTCCCCTCCTGGGCTCCGGCGGCACAGGGTCCGGAGGCATGGGGGCTGCCCGAAGCCGGTAGCGCTCGGGCAGCCCGGCTTTTAAACAGAGCCGAAGAGTCAGGGGAGGAGCAGAGCCTCCGGCCGTGGAGGCTCTGCTCCTCCCCGACTCTTCGGCTCTGTTTAAGAGCCGAGCGCTACCGGAGCCCGGGAGGGGAAGTGCCCGGCTGGGGGCGCAGGGTCCGGAGGCAAGGGGGCTGCCCGAAGCCCAAGCGCTACCGGGTTCACAGTTTGCCGGGCAGCCTCCAGCCCCTGCGCCCCCGGCTGGGCGCTTCCCCTCCCGGGCTCCAGCTGCACTTGGGAAGCACCGGCCAGGGGCGCAGGGTCTGGGGGTGGAAGGGAGGAGGGGGCGGAGTTAGGGCGGGGAAGGGGCGGGGCCGGGGTGGGGAAATGGGCAGGGCCAGGGCCCATGGAGGGTCCTCTTTTTTTATTTGTTAGATATGGTAACCCTATATGCGGCCGGCATTTTCCCGGACATGTTCAGCTTTTTGGCAATTCCCCCCGGACGGGGGGTTGAGTGCCAAAAAGTCGGACATGTCCGGGAAAAAGAGGACGTATGGTAACCCTACTCTAATTAATCATCATGAACGTTTTTAATACATTTCAGATTGAATTTAATCACAAATAACCAGCACACAGGATGCTGATTTAGTTCTGGAGTGAAGTCTGTTCTCACATGCATCACTTATTATGTCCTGTTTAATGTGGTTCCATGGTAGATACTAGTTTCACAAATCTGCCATTACAAATTTCCTTACTAATCTTGAAATGGTAGTACACTTAAATTTGACTTGCGAATCAATGTTTTCACCTTACTATTCTTAGAATACCATAAAAATGACAGGGATGATGTTAAATTGCAATAGGTTAGAACCACTTTACTTTAGCCATTAGTGTAACATTTCAGTGGGCTAATATGTGGGCTAATATGTTAATCACATCAAAGTAAATGGAATGATTTCTCCAAGGAGAGAAGCTGGTCTTTTTTATAAAATAAAAAATTATGGCTCTCTAACATTTCAAGTCTGAATATTATGTTGGCATTCTTGATGGAGATTATCACTGTGTAATAAGCAAGTGAGAAGAGTTAATTTGTCATGTGATTTGTTTGTTTGGTCATACAAACAGTATTCTTCCAATTTCAGGATTTCTATATTTGATTCCTTAGCAATGCTCAAGGCTTAGAGGTACCTTGTGATAAGACAGATGTCAGAAACCTTTCAGTGGTTAAAGCAGTGGCTTGATGCAGATAGTTATTTTATATAATAGAATTGGGCACATAAATAGTAACACATTCTATGATGTTCACAAGTTTCCATAAACAGTGTGCATTGTGATGATTCAATATTCAAGCTGGTTGGATTAGACAACGGTAACAGGGCATGTTTCTGCTTAATTGAATAAGCATAACTGATCAAATCAAGCTTCCTGTGCAAATATTTATGACCACAATCACAAAAAAAAAAAAAAAAACACTGAGAACAAAACTCCCTCATTATATTTATTTATATTCTTCTCTGGGGAATGTCAAAGTTTTAAGGAGGAGTAAATTACATTTGAATAAAGAAGAACAGGAGTATTTGTGGCACCTTAGAGACTAACAAATTTATTAGAGCATAAGCTTTCGTGGACTACAGCCCATTTCTTCGGATGCATATAGAATGGAACATATATTGAGGAGATATATATATACACATACAGAGAGCATAAACAGGTGGGAGTTGTCTTACCAACTCTGAGAGGCCAATTAATTAAGAGAAAAAAAACTAAGTGATAATCAAGCTAGCCCATTACAGACAGTTTGATAAGAAGTGTGAGAATACTTACAAGGGGAGATAGATTCAATGTTTGTAATGGCTCAGCCATTCCCAGTCCTTATTCAAACCGGAGTTGATTGTGTCTAGTTTGCATATCAATTCTAGCTCAGCAGTCTCTCTTTGGAGTCTGTTTTTGAAGTTTTTCTGTTGTAATATAGCCACCCGCAGGTCTGTCACTGAATGACCAGACAGGTTAAAGTGTTCTCCCACTGGTTTTTGAGTATTTTGATTCCTGATGTCAGATTTGTGTCCATTAATTCTTTTGCGTAGAGACTGTCCGGTTTGGCCAATGTACATGGCAGAGGGGCATTGCTGGCACATGATGGCATATATCACATTGGTAGATGTGCAGGTGAACGAGCCCCTGATGGTATGGCTGATGTGATTAGGTCCTATGATGATGTCACTTGAATAGATATGTGGACAGAGTTGGCATCGGGGTTTGTTACAAGGATAGGTTCCTGGGTTAGTGGTTTTGTTCAGTGATGTGTGGTTGCTGGTGAGTATTTGCTTTAGGTTGGGGGGTTGTCTGTAAGCGAGGACAGGTCTGTCTCCCAAGATTTGTGAGAGTAAAGGATCATCTTTCAGGATAGGTTGTAGATCTCTGATGATGCGCTGGAGAGGTTTTAGTTGGGGGCTGAAGGTGACAGCTAGTGGTGTTCTGTTATTTTCTTTGTTGGGCCTGTCTTGTAGGAGGTGACTTCTGGGTACTCGTCTGGCTCTGTCAATCTGTTTTTTCACTTCAGCAGGTGGGTATTGTAGTTTTAAGAATGCTTGATAGAGATCTTGTAGGTGCTTGTCTCTATCCGAGGGATTGGAGCAAATGCGGTTATATCTTAGAGCTTGGCTGTAGACAATGGATCGTGTGGTGTGTCTTGGATGGAAGCTGGAGGCATGTAGGTAAGTGTAGCGGTCAGTAGGTTTCCAGTATAGGGTGGTATTTATGTGACCATCGCTTATTAGCACAGTAGTATCCAGGAAATGGACCGCTTGTGTGGATTGATCTAGGCTGAGGTTGATGGTGGGATGGAAATTATTGAAATCATGGTGAAATTCCTCAAGGGCTTCTTTTCCATGGGTCCAGATGATGAAGATGTCATCAATGTAGCGCGAGTAGGGGCGTTAGGGGACGAGAGCTAAGGAAGCGGTTGTTCTAAGTCAGCCATAAAAATGTTGGCATATTGTGGGGCCATGCGGATACCCATAGCAGTGCCGCTGACTTGAAGGTATATATTGTCCCCAAATGTGAAATAGTTGTGGGTGAGGACAAAATCACAAAGTTCAGCCACCAGGTTAGCTGTGACATTATCGGGGATACTGTTCCTGATAGCTTGTAGTCCATCTTTGTGTGGAATATTGGTGTAGAGGGCTTCTACGTCCATAGTGGCCAGGATGGTGTTTTCTGGAAGATCACCGATGGATTGTAGTTTCCTCAGGAAGTCAGTGGTGTCTCGAAGATAGCTGGGAGTGCTGGTAGCGTAGGGTCTGAGGAGAGAGTCTACATAACCAGACAAGCCTGATGTTAGGGTGCCAATGCCTGAGATGATGGGGCGTCCAGAATATCCAGGTTTATGGATCTTGGGTAGCAAATAGAATACCCCTGGTCGGGGTTCTAGGCATGTGTCTGTACAGATTTGTTCCTGTGCTTTGTCAGGGAGTTTTTTTAGCAGATGGTGTAGTTTCTTTAGGTAATCCTCAGTGGGATCAGAGGATAATGGCCTGTAGAATGTGGTGTTAGAGAGCTGTCTAGCAGCCTCCTGGTCATATTCCAATTTATTCATGATGACGACAGCACCTCCTTTGTCAGCCTCTTTGATTATGATGTCAGGGTTGTTTCTGAGGCTGTAGATGGCGTTGTGTTCTGCATGGCTGAGGTTATGTGGCAAGTGATGTTGCTTTTCCACAATTTCAGCCTTTGCACGTCGACGAAAGCAATCTATGTAGAAATCCAGTCTGTTGTTTCGACCATCCGGAGGAGTCCACGCAGAATCCTTTTTTTTGTAGTGCTGGTAGGGAGGATTCTGTGGGTTAGTATGCTGTTCAGAGGTATGTTGGAAATATTCTTTGAGTCAGAGACGTCGAAAGTAGGATTCTAGGTCACTGCAGAACTGTATCATATTCATGGGTCTGGAGGGACAAAAGGAGAGGCCCCGAGATAGGACAGACTCTTCTGCTGGGCTAAGAGTATAGCTGGAAAGATTAACAATATTCCTGGGTGGGTTAAGGGATCTACTGTTGTGGCTGCTTGTGGCATGTAGCAGTTTAGATAGTTTAGTGTCCTTTTTCCTTTGTAGAGAGGCAAAGTTTGTCTTGTAAATGGCTTGTCTAGTTTTTGTAAAGTCTATCCATGAGGAAGTTTGTGTGGAAGGTTGGTTTCTTATGAGAGTATCCAGTTCTGAGAGCTCAACTCCCACCTGTTTATGCTCTCTGTATGTGTGTATATATATCTCCTCAATATATGTTCCATTCTATATGCATCCGAAGAAGTGGGCTGTAGTCCACGAAAGCTTATGCTCTAATAAATTTGTTAGTCTCTAAGGTGCCACAAGTACTCCTGTTCTTCTTTTTGCGGATACAGACTAACACGGCTGCTACTCTGAAACCTACATTTGAATAGATTTTCAGACAGAGCGAAGTATGCCATTTGATTGTTTAGAGTAAGTGAAATGCATTGCTGAGGAAAACATCAGTGCAACCATCTCACTTCTTGTTTATCACGGTGCCTGGTTAAGGGAATTCTGCTTTACTACATGCGACTTTGTTCTTTTTTCCCCCCTCACAAGTGGCAGCAAATAGTTCCAGCTCTAGTTTTTAAAAAATTTTAAATTAAAACCAGTGCTTGTATTTTTGTCTCAACATAGCACACAAACCAAAAGCTTATTTGGCAGGCTGTATTTCAATGGAGAGATCTGCTATCCAAAAGTGTCTGGATTTGTTTATAGTAGTCGTGCACTCAGCTGAAATGCACTGTCTGGTGAAAATCTTTGTTGGGAAAGAGCAGTAATGAGCACTTCAATTGCTTCCTGTTCATCACTACTTGAAACACTGACAAGAAAATAGGAATAAAATAAGGAGACCTGGCAAAGGGTTCCAGCTGTTCAGAATCCAGCAGCCTGATCCTGCAGGCCATTGTGAAATTCTGTGGGCATCTAAACTCACTTGGCAAAGCAAAAAGTTCCCTAGGCGCCAATGTTTCTGCCTTTGGGCATGTGCACTGTTGCCCCATTCTAGGCATCTGGGTGCATATCTCCCACCTAAGCCCCAGAGTGATTCACAAACCAGGTTAAAGGTGCGGGGGAGAGGAGAAGGATAGGCATTCAGCCACCTAAGTCGCATGTAGGGCTGGATCCAGTTGGCATGCTCAAAGGGCACCTACCAGATTGGATCCCATTCAGAATCTGGCTGGAGCAGGAGGTGATGCTACCCCCTTTATAGCTTTTAGCCCAATGGTTAGGGCACTCACTTGGACTGTGATAGAACCAGGTTCAATTCCCCTCTCAGGCAGCAGTATCCGAGGTAGAAGCCAAACTTGAACACCTTAACGGGACTAAATCGGGCGTACCGGATGATCTTCAACCGAGAATATTGAAGGAACTGGCGTGAGAAATCACAAGCCCGTTAGCGATAATTTTTAATGAATCTATAAACTCGGGGGTGGTACCATCGGACTGGAGAATAGCTAATGTGGTTCCTATTTTCAAGAAAGGGAAAAAAAGTGACCTGGGTAACTACAGGCCTGTTAGTTTAACATCTGTAGTATGCAAGGTCCTGGAAAAAATTTTGAAGGAGAAAGTAGTTAAGGACCTTGAGGTCAATGGCAATTGTGACAAATTACAACATGGTTTTACGAAAGGCAGATCGTGCCAAACCAACCTGATCTCCTTCTTTGAGAAAGTAACAGACTTTTTAGATAAGGGAAATGCGGTGGACCTAATATACCTCGATTTCAGTAAAGCGTTTGATACGGTACCGCACAAGGAATTATTGGTTAAATTGGAAAAGATGGGGATCGATATAAAAATCCAGAGTGGATAAGGAACTGGTTAAAGGGGAGACTGCAGCGGGTCATACTAAAAGGTGAACTGTCAGGTTGGAGGGAGGTCACCAGTGGAGTTCCTCAAGGTTCGGTTTAGGGTCCCATTTTATTTAATCTATTTATTACTGACCTCAGAACCAAATGTAGGAGTGGGCTGATAAAGTTTGCGGATGACACAAAGTTGGGAGGTATTGCCAATTTGGAGAAGGATCGGGATATTCTACAGGGAGACTTAGATGACCTTGTAAATTGGAGTAATAGAAATAGGATGAAATTTAATAGTGAAAAGTGTAAGGTGATGCATTTAGGGATGACTAACAAGAATTTTAGTTATAAGCTGGGGACGCATCGGTTGGAAGTAACAGAGGAGGAGAAAGACCTCGGAGTCCTGGTTGACCGCAGGATGACTATGAGTCGGCAATGTGACGTGGCCGTGAAAAAAGCTAATGCGGTCTTGGGATGCATTAGGCGAGGTATATCTAGTAGGGATAAGGAGGTGCTGCTTCCGTTATACCAGGCACTGGTGAGACTTCATTTGGAGTACTGTGTGCAGTTCTGGTCTTCCATGTTTAAAAAGGATGAACTCAAACTGGAACGGGTACAGAGAAGGGCCACTAAGATGATCAGAGGAATGGAAAACCTGTCGTTTGAAAGGAGACTCGAGGAGCTCGGTTTGTTTACCCTAACCAAAAGAAGGCTGAGGGGGGATATGATTGCTCTCTTTAAATATATCAGAGGGATAAATACCAGGGAGGGAGAGATTATTTCAGCTCAGTACTAATGTGGACATGAAAACGAATGGATATAAACTGGCCGTGGGGAAGTTTAGGCTTGAAATTAGACGAAGGTTTCTAACCATCAGAGGGGTGAAATTTTGGAACAGCCTTCCAAGGGTGTAGGGATATTAAAGAAGGTACTAACAGTGATTCCCCCAAGAGACAGTGACCCCCTCATAATTTGGCCCTCACACTTTAAAATCCAACAGTTTCACCAAGTACAAAAATCTCTTGGGTCTTCTGTTAAAACTTGTAAGCTACTGTCTGTAGAAACCATTGATTATATCTATCCTGTGACTACTATGTAAAACTTACAAACAAGTTAACTGACTTTGTTATACAATGTAAACAAACACTAGAAGCTGTTAAGTGACTTTCACTTCATTCAATGGCTCCTAGGACAGACCCCCACCCTCTGTGATTAAAGGGCCGGGAGTCTCAAATGAATTAGCACACACTCTGAAAGTGGTGGAGACAGTAAATTAAAATATGGTTAAGGGATGGAATGTATGCTGATGAATGCTTGATATACATGGATGGTTAGGGAGGTGCCAGCCTAGAAAAGGAGTATCCATCGGCCGAAGAATGTGTCAAGTGGATGACCAGAAACCCCCGGAGGGTAAACTGGGACCCACCCCATCACCTGGAAGGATGAGAAACACAAACTTTGGACAGTGTGGAGACACCAGGAATGTGCCACTTTGGACAGGAATGTGTGCCATCTGCTGATTGAGTCAGCAACAGCAGGATGAAACAGCTCCCATAGACTAACATAGGAATTAATTCCTATAAGAAGGGACTCTAAAGACTGATGACTTTGAGTCTCTGGTTCTGCTGCCAACCTCCAGGAGCATCAGGTGCACCTGACACAGACTCGGCTCCATCCTCATGACCAAGATACCTGGCCAGTAACTTGGCATGAGCAACTTCTAGGCTGGTAACTATAACACCTATACAGAACTTGAATGAATGATTGTGTGAATGAATCTCTCTCTCTCTATATATATATATGTATGTATGTGTGTATGTATAAGAAATAAGTAGTCAAACAACGTTGTTTACTTTTATCTTTTGCTTTATCAGTATATTTACAATAAATGTGGCATCTTTGCCTTATCCCTCTTAATAAGATCCTGCTGGTTTTTATTCTATTGGTATAACAAGGGAAACAGTGGGGGCGAAAGACCTCTCTGGCTTTAAGATTAAGCTAGATAAGTTTATGGAGGGAATGGTTTGATGGGATAACGTGATTTTAGTCAATTAATCAACAGCGTGCCATCGCTGGTAAATAGTATCAATGGTCAATGAGGGTCTGGCTGGAGAATCTTGCCTGCATGCTCGGGGTTCTACTGATCGCCATATTTGGGGTCGGGAAGGAATTTTCCTCTAGGGTAGATTGGCAGAGGCCCTGGAGGTTTTTCGCCTTCCTCCGCAGCATGGGGCGGGGGTCGCTAGCTGGAGGATTCTCTGCAACTTGAAGTCTTTAAATCACAGGATTTGGGGACTTCAACAGCTGAGTCAAGGGAAAGGGGGTGGGTCAGCTTTTGTGGCCTGCATCATGCGGGAGGTCAGACTAGATGATCATAATGGTCCCTTCTGACCTTAAAGTCTATGAGTCTATGAGCAGAGGAGCAAGGGTCTCCCACCTCTCAGGAGTGCTCTGACCACTGAGTTATGGGTTATTCTAATGTGGGGCTTCCTCAGTCTCTCCTGTGGAAGCTATTCCACTGTGGATAAATATTGAAAGAGTGAGTGGAGCAGGGAGACCAGACCCTGGGTCTTCCACCTAGGGTTGCCAGTTTTGATTGGATATATTCCTGGAGGTTTCGTCACATGACGAACTCTTTAATTAAAAAGATTAAATCTTTAATTCCTGGAGGGTTAGCAACCCTATGCGCACCTCCCAGGTGGGTGCCCTAATCATTGCACTACAGCGTCATTGTTATGTTCTCTGAGGAAGCCCCCTCCTCAGAATAGCCCATCTCTCAGTGGTTAGGGCACTGGGAGACCCCAGTTCAAACCTTCTCTCCCCTTCTGCCTGAGGAGGAAGGAATTGAACCTTGGTCTCCCATATCCCAGGGGAGTGCTCTACATACAGGGTTAAAAGTTATCTTCCTCTGGCCATTTTGCATGGAGCAAGGCAGATACCTAACTAATTTCTGCAAGAAACGTCTTAGGCACCTAAGGAGACAGGTTCCCCTTTGTGGATCACTAAGCAGAGATAGACCCCTGTCTCCAAGAGGGGTCAGGGTTAGCACACACCTGTCATTAGCATACCCCATTGTTTAGGGAGTTGCTGAAGGTAGGGTGCTAGCTTTTGCCCATTGCATTTTGAGGGGACGATATCTTCCCATTTATTGGATAGGGAGCCTAGGTGCCTAACTCAGTCCTTGTTGATCACAGTGATGTTCCTGTGATTTTTTCAAGGTGCCTAAAGGTTAGGCACAGCAATGCCAAAGTATCTTTGGGGATCCAGGACAAGATTATTTGTGGAGGGTTTTTAGAATTAAAATTTTAAATATAAAGCTAGCTGTTAAGTAAAAGCAGATATTAATGTCCAGTAGCTATACTGCAGAAACAGCTAATTGTGGCAAAATATAATTAATTTAAAATTTAGTTACAGCACAGTCTTAACCACCTATGATGAACAACAAATAGAGCACTCAGTGATGTGCCTAATGAAGCCACTAGAGCAAGGAAAAAGAAGGGAACAAAGTCTGTGCAGTAATCTGGGGAAAGAGTTGAAATTATCAGAAGAAGCTAGTTGTGATTATATCAAAAAGGAAAGTAGGAAACTTAACAGTGCCACCAGTCTCTAGGGAGAATACAGTTTGAGGAAAGCATGTCTGTCAATTTCTTCTTTACTAGATGATTCCATTTCAGAATCTGTGATTTGTTTAGTTAGAGGTGGCCTGGTCACTGGAGACCTGGGTCTGACTCTGTTACTACTGTGACACTAGCCGCTACTGATCTATTTAGGTTGTAAGATATTAGGGACAGAGACTGTCTTATCATATGTTTATATACTGCCTGATCTTAATTGGGGCTTGTAGGTCCTATTATTATACAAACAGTAGTTTCACTCCTCAATCAATACTTTACTGTAGAAGTTTCTACATAAAGGATGTATCTGAAAACATCAGTCTTGTTATCCTGCATTACCCCAAACTTTGCCAGGAAGGGGCGAGAGATCCCTTCCTCAGTAAACTATCTATGTTCAGTAGGTTCCTTTTTTGTTGAATGGCGAGACTTAGATTAGGAAAGGTTTTCAGTTTAATGAACACTGCAAATTTCAATAGCCTTTTAAAGTAAGCGTTAATAAAGCAGTAGTTCAAATACTGTACTCTCTTGCTCTTTGCAGAGCAGAGCTTTAGAAATCTACTCGTGTTCTCACTACTGTCCCTATAGCTCATGCCAACAAGCACAAATGACAGATCATTAACAACAGGTCAGATAGCTTTTAGAATCATTTAATAGACTTTTGTCTGACCTGAATTCCCTGAGCTGGTATTGTTTCCATGACAGCAGCCACAGGTATGCAATAGAACACTTCTGAATTAATCTGCAGAGAAACTGAAACACTTGAAGTGTCGCTTTTGAAGCGTCAGATTTCATCTTCTAAGCAAGCTTCAAAAGTCTGTAGCACATTCATAGTAAGGCAGAAGGGAGGAGGTTTGAAAAGCTATTTTTAAATTCCTTATTTTTGTAACAAACTAGCTGTGTGCCTGGTAACCCTGCCCTTTGCTGGACAGAATCACTTATGGGCCTTATGATTCAGAGCCATGACAGCTAACATAGATTCTTTTAGCTGAAGCATTCAGAGCAGAGGGATCTCAGTTCTGTCCCATTATTCAACAATATGACAATTACTAAATACAGTTTTACCAAAGATGTGTTATGTTCTTTACCAATAATCTCCCAGAGGTCATTAAATTTGTAATGCAAGAGTTGGGTGGTTTAGTTACTACGGGGGAAAGCCTCAAAATAGTTAATGTTTAATAAACTATTTTTATACAGTCAACACTAACTAAATGTAGTTGCTCTTTCATGTGGGTGACAATTGAAGATGAGGGAATAAATTAAACCAAATATGTCCAAATTTAATCTGTTTACAGAATGTCCTGAATGGATTGTGAATTTCTCAGATTTCTATTTCTCATTACAATCTTAAAGATAGAATGATCATGAACAGTTCTCTCTAGATACAGAGAAATCACAGTTATCTAAATTCTGGGATCTCTGAAATTCAGAAACCCCCCAAAATCAAAATTTCAGTTTTCCAATTTTCAGAGATGCCCCACAACCCATTTTGATAAGAGGAGTAACCTGTATTTGGTAACTGAGCTGTGCTGCCTAACTCTTGTTGGTCACTGACTTCAATAGGAGCTGCAAGTGTTCCCCACCTGGTAACATCAGGTCACTGGAAAACTGTCACTTGTATTTCATGAGTGGCTTTTCTTACAAAATTGACCAAGTATATTTTTGGGTTGATCGTTCCTAGGATTAAAGTTTGGGATACATTTCATCATAGGCACAAGATTATTCCAGGTTATGAAAGTCTTCAACTCACTATAAACAGCAAACTGCATATATTAGGAGGGGCAAAAGCAGTACTACCTGCCGGTTTGTGAAACTTACTATTCTGCAGTTAAACCTTCTACAATTCTATTCTCCATCCTGTTCCAAAAAGTACTATCAAGACTGAATAATAAATATGAAGAGAGACTTTACTGTAACTCTTTAATTGTATTTGTTCTAGTGGTATTAAAGCCAAAAACTTCTTGTAAAGCTAGTGAGATTACGAGAGGTCTGAGTTGTAAAAAGGGAGCAGGGCCATTGTAAGCCCCTGAACCCAGCATGTGGCTCTAGTAACCCGTTTTACACCTCCCCCGGGGGGGACACATGAAGCAGGTGGAAGGGGGGTGGTCTGTGAACATGGTGCCAATGGCCAATCCCCCCTTCTCAAGGTAACAAGACAGGAACTTCCCACCCTTGGGCCAGATGAGAGCCAGACTGGGCTCCCCCCCGCCTTCCAAACTAACCCCAACCCAGCAATCCATCCCCTACTCTAGAAAAAGCACAGCCTTCTGCTACCAACTAATGTAACTAGTCCAGTAGCTAAAATAGTAAGAGTCTGGTCTGAGCCATAAGATTACAGGAGGAGGTTGTTAGTTGTAAATATATTTTTCCCCCTCTTTCTCAACCTGTGATTCAGAAGATAGGGAGGTAGGAAATAAGTGATTTCAACCTGCTGTTCAAAGGTTCTGCCTCATTTGGGAGTACTGTAATGGTTCAGCCATCACTGTTGTTATGAATAGGACAGCTTACCCTAGGCATTTGCAGCACAATGTGAAAATATTTACTGTGAGCTCACAGGCAGACTTGCATCTTTGGGATGGTCTACACTGGGGGGTGGGGGTGTGTCTATGTAAGATACGCAACTTCAGCTACGGGAATAGCGTAGCTGAAGTTGACATATCTTATTTCAACTTACCTCGGGTCCTCATGGTGTGGAATCGACAGTCACGGCTCCCCCGTCGACTCCGCTACCGCCGCTCACCCTGGTGGAGTTCCGGAATCGACGGGAGCGCGTTCAGGGATTGATACATCATGTCTAGATGAGACGAAATATATCGATCCCCAATAGATCGATTACTACCCCCCGAATCGGCGGGTAGTCTGGACGTACCCTCTGACTAGGACCTTACGGAATTGCCCTTCCTAGGAAGGAAGAGGGGGAATTTAAGACTAAGCACAAAATTTGACCTTACTTTTATTTAAAAAAAAAAAAAAAAAATTTTTTTTTGGTCAAAACCAAAATGTTTTGGGAAGACATCAGTTTCAGCCAATCCAGGTGACAGGTCAAGGGTTGCAAAGCTCAGAAACATGACCATTTTAATTTAAAAGCTGATGTTTTGACAACTCAGTTTTGTGAAAAAATTCTCAAGGTTTTGGTTTTGTTATGCAGAAGTTTTTGCAAATCAGAATTGAGTTTGTCTAGTTCTAGTGGAATTCTGTATTCAGATAAGAGTCTTAATGAACTCTGCAGTCTAGCAAGAGTCACGATGCAAATATCAAAACTGCTTGTTTTGAAGCCACCAATATCTGTCCAGCCAGAAACAGTCCATTTGGTTTAATTAGGACAAATTATGTACAGTGGTCTGACGTCTTTATTTCTTTTAGGTGAAGTAAGTCTGTGGGACTTGGACAGCTGTTCAGTTATGTCAGTCTTTACACCTGATAGCAATATCTCCTGCCTAACAGTAGCGCTGGACAGGAAGACAATTCTTGTAGGTATGAGTGACAGCCCTGCTCTTATCATCTTGAAAAAATCAAGTGCCAAAGTCACTGTGAATTCTACTGATAGAGACTTATTTGGAGAAGAATCTACTAGCAGTGAAGAAGAATCTGAAGGAAACTAGAGAATATCAAACGATTAAGGAATCTAGAGATATTGATACTTAAACATTTAGTACAGGGGTGGCCAACCTGAGTCTGAGGAGCCAGAATTTACCAATGTATATTGATAAAGAGCCACAATAATACATCAGCAACCCCCACGAGCTCTCCCACCCACCGGCAGCCCCGACGATCAGCGCCTCCCCCTCCCTCGCCGCACCTCCCAATCAGCTGTTTTGTGGCATGCAGGAGGCTCGGAGGTGGAGGAACGAGGGCATAGCAGGTTCAGGGGAGGGGTGGAGTGGGGGCAGGGCCTGTGTCAGAGCCAGGGATTGAGCAGTGAGCACCCCCCCGCACATTGGGAAGCTGGTGCCTGTAGCTCAAGCCCCGGAGTTGGTGCCTATACAAGGAGCTGCATATTAACTTCTGAAAATCTGCATGTGGCTCTGGAGCCACAGGTTGGCCACCCCGATTTAGTATATCTGAGGTATCTACACCCATAGAATGGGTGTAATCCTGGCTCCACTGAGGTTAGTAGAGCCAGGATTTCAACCAATTTGTCTTTGCCTTTGAGACTAATAATGCAACACTTAACCACATTCATCTAATGACCACAAGTTGTTGCTGCCCCAATTATGTACAATGCACATCATTTTAAAACCAGTCAATTGAAGTAGGTAGTTACACCAGGGATGCATCTGGCTTTCACACTTCAGCAAATGTTTCATGTATTCTTGCATAACAATAGTAGTCACACATATCCCACTCCATTAATCCTTAGACATGTGACAATATCTGAAATAAAGAGAATTACTCCTGTGAGTAAGGATGACAGAGAGGCCCATTGGTGGTTTACTACTGTGTCAGCGCTTGTCAGGTCTGACATACTCACTGCCCCTCACAAACTGCTGTCATGATGTTTATCTAGAAAGTAGCATGTATTAATTATATGACTGGAAAAAGGCAAATGTAGTGCCTATCTTTAAAAAAGGGAAGGAGGATGATCTGGGGAACTACAGGCCAGTCAGCCTTACCTCAGTCACTGGAAAAATCATGGAGCAGGTCCTCACGGAATCAATTCTGAAGCACTTAGAGGAAAGTGATCAGGAAAAGTCAGCATGGATTCACCAAGGGCAAGTCATGCCTGACTACCTAATTGACTTCTATGATGAGATAACTGGCTCTGTAGATGAGGGGAAAGCAGTAGACGTGTTATTCCTTGACTTTAGCAAAGCTTTTGATATGGTCTCCCACAGTATTCTTGCCACCAAGTTAAAGAAGTATGGGCTGGATGAATGGACTAGAAGGTGGATAGAAAGCTGGCTAGATCATTGGGCTCAACAGGTAGTGATCAATAGCTCCATGTCTAGTTGGCAGCCGGTATCAAACGGCCCCAAGTGTCGGTCCTGAGCCCGGTTTTGTACAATATCTTCATTAATGATCTGGGAGTGGTAGATACGCTGGAGGGTAGGGGTAGGATACAGAGGGACCTAGACAAATTAAAGAATTGGGCCAAAATAAATCTGATGTGGTTCAACAAGGACAAGTGCAGAGTCCTGCACTTCGGATGGAAGAATCCCATGCACTGCTACAGACTAGGGACCGAGGAAGATGAGGATGAAGATAATGTAGATAGCTCACAGCAGCAAGGAAGCGGAGAAACCGGTTTCCCCAACAGCCAGGATATGTTTATCACCCTGGACCTGGAACCAGTAACCCCCGAACACACCCAAGGTGTGCTCCCAGACCCTGAGGGCACACAGGGGATCTCTGGTGAGTGTACCTTTCTAAATATTACACATGGTTTAAAAGCAAGCATGTTTAATGATTAATGATTAATTTGCCCTGGCAATCGCGGCCAGTACAGCTACTGGAAAAGTCTGTTAACGTGTATGGGGATGGAGCGGAAATCCTCCAGGGACATCTCCAGAAAGCTCTCCTTCATGTACTCCCAAAGCCTTTGCAAAAGGTTTCTGGGGAGGGCTGCCTTATCCCGTCCGCCATGGTAGGACACTTTACCACACCAGGCCAGTAGCACGTAGTCTGGAATCATTGCATAACAAAGCATGGTAGCGTATGGTCCCGGTGTTTGCTGGCAAGCAGACAACATCCATTCCTTATCTCTCTTTGTTATCCTCAGGAGGGTGATATCATTCACGGTCACCTGGTTGAAATGGGGTGATTTTATTAAGGGGACATTCAGAGGTGCCTGTTCCTGCTCAGCTGAACAGAAATGTTCCCCGCTGTTAGCCACGCAGTAGGGGGGAGGGGTGAAGTGATCATCCCAGAGAATTGGGTGTGTGTGTGTGGGGGGAGGGGGGAATAGTTGGGTTTGTGCTGCATGTTAACCCGGAAACTACAGCCCCTCCTTTTACATTGCAAACCCATTTTAAATGGCCAACCCAAGGGGTGCTTGGTATGGGAAATGAGGGCGCTACTGTTTGAAACCATTCCCATATGTTAAGAAGGTTAAAAAAGCCAAAAGACTGTGGTTTACCATGGCTGCCTGCAAGCTGAAATCTGTTGCCTGGCACTGCGTGAGTGATCTCTCACACCAAACCGGCAGGCCCTCAATATAAGAGGAAAAATGCGATCTTGTAACGAAAGCACGTGCTGTGTAATGTGAACAGCAAAATTTAACGTGAAAGAGTGTACCCATTCTCTAAAATGTGTCTTTTTTGACCACCTCTCCCTTCTCCACCACCAGCTGCAAATGTTTCTCCTTCACAGAGACTAGCAAAGATTAGAAGGAGAAAACGGCGGACTCGGGATGATATGTTCTCAGAGCTCCAGCTGTCCTCCCACGGTGACAGAGCACAGCAGAATGCGTGGAGGCAGTCAATATCAGACTACAGAAAAGCACAGTATGAACGAGAGGAGAGGTGGCGGGCTGAATCGCAGGATGAACAGAGCAAGTGGCGGGCTGAAGATGATAGGTGGCGGCAGCTTGCAGACAGAAGGCAAGAGTCGATGCTCCGGCTGCTGGAGCATCAAACTGATATGCTCCAGCATATGGCTGAGCTGCAGGAAAGGCAACAGGAGCAGAGACCGCCGCTACAGCCCCTGTGTAACCAACAGCCCTCCTCCCCAAGTTCCATAGCCTCCTCGCCCAGACGCCCAAGAACACGGTGGGGGGGGGCCCCTCCGGCCACCCAGTCACTCCACCCCAGATGATTGCCCAAGCATCAGAAGGCTGGCCTTCAATAAGAGTTAAAGTTTTAAACTGCAATGTGTCCTTTTCCTTCCCTCCTCCCCCACCCATCCCGGGCTACCTTGGCAATTATCCCCCTAGTTGTGTGATGAATTAATAAAGAATGCATGAATGTGAAGTAACAATGACTTTATTGCCTCTGCAAGCAGTGCTCGAAGGAGGGAGGGGAGGGTGGGGTGGTTGGTTTACAGGGAAGTAGAGTGAACCGGGGGTGGAGGGTTCATCAAGGAGAAACAAAACAGAAGTTTCACACCGTAGCCTGAAGGCTGAAGACATGAGCATCATGTACCTTTCCTGGCCATCCCACGTTGATGTTGGTGAAACGTCCCTTGTGATCCACCAGGGCTTGCAGCAGCATTGAAAAGTACCCCTTGCGGTTTATGTACTCGGTGGCTTGGTGCTCCAGTGACAAGATAGGGATATGGGTTCCGTCTATCGCCCCACCACAGTTTGGGAATCCCATTGCAGCAAAGCCATCCACTATGGCCTGCACGTTTCCCAGAGTCACTACCCTTGATATCACCAGGTCTTTGATTGCCCTGGCAGCTTGGATCACAGCAGCCCCCACAGTAGATTTGCCCACTCCAAATTGATTCCCGACTGACCGGTAGCTGTCTGGCGTTGCAAGCTTCCACAGGGCTATCGCCACTAGCTTCTCACCTGTGAGGGCTGCTCTCATCCTGGTATTCTGGTGCTTCAGGGCAGGGGAAGCAAGTCACAAAGTTCCATGAAAGTGCCCTTACGCATATGAAAGTTTCGCAGCCACTGGGACTCGTCCCACACCTGCAACACGATGCGGTCCCACCAGTCTGTGCTTGTTTCCCGGGCCCAGAATCGGCGTTCCACGGCATGAACCTGCCCCAGTAACACCATGATTTGCCCATTGCTGGGGCCTGTACCTTCTGTGAGGTCTATGTCCATGTCAATTTCCTCATCACTCTCGTCGCCATGCTGCAATCGCCTCATCGGCTGGTCCTGGTTTTGCTTTGGCATGTCCTGGCTCTGCATATACTCCAGGACAATGGGCGTGGTGTTCATAGTGCTCATAATTGCCGCGATGATCTGAGCGGGCTCCATGATCCCAGTGCTATGGCGTCTGGTCTGAAAAAAGGCACGAAACTATTGTCTGACGGAGGGAGGGGTGAGTGACGACATGGTGTACAGGTACAGGGAATTAAAATCAACAAAGGTGGCTATGCATCAGGGAGAAATACAAACAACTGTCACACAGAATGGCCCCCCCCCCAAAGATTGAACTCAAAACCCTGGGTTTAGCAGGCCGTTGATTTCATGGAGGGAGGGGGAAGCAAATGAACACAGAACAAATCTATTTTTTAAATCTTAAGCTGGCAGCCGATAGTGCAGCATGACTGATAGCCCTCGGCATCTTCTGGGTGCTTGACAGAAAATAGCGTACTACAACTGATAGCCGCCATAATCATTGGGAAGGCAGCAGAATATGACTGGGGGACATACGGAGTTTCAGCCATCATCTGATCGAACTGCAGTATGACGACGACGGGTACCAGTCGTAATACACCATCTACTGCCAAAAGGCAAGGGGCTGCTGCTGTGTAGCAATGCAGCCCCATATCTGCCAGCCCCATGTCTGCCAGCACCCAGATCGCTGATGAAGGCTACCAGTCATACTGCACCGTCTACTGCCAAAAGGCAATTAGCTGCTGCTGTGTAGCAATGCAGTACCGCGTCTGCTGGCACCCAGATGACATATGGTGACGGTGAGCTGAGCTGAGCGGGCTCCATGCTTGGCGTGGTATGTTGTCTGCACAGGTAACCCAGGTAAAAAGGCGCAAATCGATTGTCTGCCGTTGCTCTGAGAGGGGGAGGGGCCTGACCACATGTACCCAGAACCTCCCGCGACACTGTTTTGTGTCATTCAGGCATTGGGATCTCAATCCAGAATTCCAATGGGCGGCGGAGACTGTGGGATAGCTACCCAGAGTGCAACGCTCCGGAAGTCAACACTAGCCTCGGTATTGTGGATGCGATCTGCCAACTTAATGCACTTAGAGCATTTTATGTGGGGATACACACAATCGGCTGTATACAACCGATTTCTATAAAACCGGCTTCTATAAATTCTACCTAATTTTGTAGTGTAGACATACCCAAAGAAAGCAAGCACTTGGAGCTCCATATGTTTGTTATGCAGATGTTTCTCCCCTGAAGGGCTGGTGAGAAAAACTTATTTGAACAAAAGACTAGTTGAGTTTTAGTCTTCAGTATATTTTTATTTTTGTATCAGGTCTATCCTTATTCCTTTATATGTGGTGTCACTTAAACCTCTGTCCTTTTGTTAATAAGCCTGTTTAATTTTACCATAATCCAACTCAGTGCTTTGATTGAAGCGGAGGGTTTGTCAACCCCAGCTAAACTGCTGTGTACTCTCTGTAAAGGAGCAGAAAACTTGACAAGGTTTTGGTGCTATAGGAAGAGCGGCTGAACACTGCAGAGAAAGGGCTAGGATTATTGCGGACTCCTGTAAAGAGTAACTTGGAAGGGAGGCCAACATGTATGTATATACTGTAGGTGTATGCTTATATACTGGCTGTTGGTGTCAGAGCTGTGAACCACAGCAGCAGAACATTTAAGGCACCCAGAGATGACACATAAGCGTGACTGAATCCCTTGCTGAACGCCAAAGCATCACATAGGCCACAAAATTAAGACCAAATGGAACAAGGTCATCCAAACACAAGTTTAAAATAGCTTCAAATCAAGTAATGTATAAAGACTTAGGCAGTGTAATTGTAAAGTGCTAGTATTGGAAACAATTATCTCTTTCATATTCCGGTTTCCAAAAGTGGCATCGTTTGCCACTCAATTCCTAGCATTAACACTTCAAATGTGAGCACTTAGTGACTGGTTTGTCAGAAACCTAAACTGTTTTACAAGCATTACATTGTACAGCTTGTAAAGTGACTTGGATAATTGCTGCAGTTTGAGTAGGTGAAACATTAGAGACCCATGTCACAACTACACCTCTACCTCGATAGAACGCTGTCCCTCGGGAGCCAAAAAAAAATCTTACCGTGTTATAGGTGAAACCGCATTATATCAAACTTGCTTTGATCCGCCGAAGTGCGCAGCCCCACCCCACCCGGCACACTGCTTTACCACATTATATCAGAATTCGTGTTATATCGGGTCGCATTATATCGGGGTAGAGGTGTAGCTATGAATTACACCTATTAATATCTCACCTTCTTCAGTTGCATATTATCCTATTGCAAACATTGTGTTTCCTCTTTCCTGTATTAGAATTGCAGACAGTGTACGGGATGGAAGGTAGAAACAGAGATAGTGATTAGGTCTTTGTTTTAAATATAGGGGCTTGTCAAAGCTTGCAGTTTTCCTCCTTTAACTTGTTCTCTGCTACCCACTTGGTAAGGCAACACCCATCTTTTCATGGGCTGTATATTTATACCTGCTTACTGTATTTTCCACTCCATGCATCTGATGAAGTGGGTTATATCCCACAAAAGCTTATGCCCAAATAAATGTGTTCATCTCTAAGCTGCCACAAGGACTCCTCGCTGTTTTTACTGATATAGACTAACACAGCTACCCCTCTGAAACCTAAAATCCACAAGGAATCCTTGGATATTCATTGAGAACTAGGATATTTGCCAAAACCCTTTATTCCACATCCTCTATGCTGTAACTTTATGACCCTTAGTACCACTTCTAACTGGTTTACTACCCACACATGCAGTGTAATCCCCTATAGCATGATGGAAGTAGAGTTCATAGCACAAAAAGGAACTAGTTTAAGATCATTCTGATACAAACAATTTGTACAAGCAAATAACGCTTATGCACATATCAATTTTATGCATGTATGATATTGATATAGTGTCAAGCACAAAAATGGCAGCCATGTTGCAAAAATTGGACATTAATGCAAAATCCAGTAAGCACAGGCAGCACAAGGGAATAAAACCTTACCAGAAGAAAACTAGTAATTCTGCATCACTAGGAAGAATTTGCCTAACCCAATGCAAAACAAAGATCCATCCCTGCCTTAGAAAAAGAGTATGCAAGATTTAACTGTCAGGGTTTCATAAGCTCAGAACAAAACATGGGAATTACTGCAGACAGCTATGAGACACATGAACCAGTGCATGCAGCTGAATGAGATGCTTAGCAAATCTGATGTTCAATGCCACTTAGAGAGAATGGTACTGAAATATCAAAAGAATGTATTTGTAGATTCTAAATACATCTGAATATTTGTTCTGTTAGAAGGTAGAGTTTGATTGGTTTGGATTATCTGTTTTAATTGTCAGGCTGCCTGCAGTTTAGGATAGATACACTTCTGCTGTATAAAAGCAAAGCAAGTTTTAAAATTTATCAAGGTCTCCTCAGGGGCTTCTTAGACTCATCTCCCAGGAAGCATCTTTAATAATTAAAAAAAGAATTGTTAGAACTGCCTGTCAACCATTCTCACTTATCTGACACCCACTCCTTTATCACAGATGAGAAAACAGTTCCTAGTACAAGTTACTGTTAACAAGCTTTCAATCATTTTGTAGTTTTAATAGCCACAATTTAACTGTGATGCAAAGCCCCTCCCCCCCCCCGCCCCACTGTGGCTCATTATAAAAGAGGAAACTGGAGAGGCTCGGTCAAAGGAGGGGAGTATAGTGGGTTTCTAGGTGCATGATGGAGAATTTAATTCACTTTGCCATGGACCAGGTATTGTGTTCTGAAAATAAAACGCAATTATTTATTTTGTGCGTCTTTGTTAAAGAAAATGTCAGTGTCAAGAGTTTGCACTGGGTACTGCTGTTTTTCTTTGGCAATAGAATTAAAAGAATAAAGCATTAGAAAGAGCCATAGGTCTTAAGTGAAAATGCTGCTCTTGGTGCAGTGCCTGTGTAAGATCCTTCACATTAAGGAAGCAATTCCCTGCTCTGCTGAAAGAGTTAGGGAGAGTGCCAGTATTCTAGTGCAATAATCTGGATGGGGCCACACTGCAGTCTAAGACCCTGCTCACAAGGAGGATTTTTCCCAGCCTACCATCACATTTTGCCCTTAGTCCCCTGCTTATTTTATGTAACTGGCCTTAAATTTTTTCCTCTTACATTTACAGGATCACATTTCATGAAAAGAACTAGTTTAAATATGACTAACTGAGAAGGCATTCAAGTTCAAACAAGATTCACACTGATACGTCTCAAAAGTGTACAGCATATCCATTGTGAAGAGCATCCTAAGTATGAGTTATCCATACATGACGTTCCCAGTTGGTAACAAGAATAGCTTAAGTACAGCTTTAATCATTTTACCTCATTGCTCTTAGTTCATTTATTGAGAAGAGCTGTTTTCCAAGCCCAAAGAACTAAGATGTTGCAGGGTACTGTGTTTCCCAACTCAGTGACAACAGTTGAGTTGAAGACGCTAAGCACCTTGCAGCATTCAGGCCAAGGTTTCTCTTGAAAGTTTCCAGTGATAACTTAATCAGAGAATAAGATAGAAAGGTTAATTTTAAAATCACAGTATGGGATTATGGCACACGGCCACACATCATGAGAAATCCCTGTATTTCTTTAGGCTGGAGAGATCTAAGAACAGATAGACCCAAAATATCTTGTTTCCTGCAGCAAGTTAGCTGAAAGGACTTCCATCTTCAGTGTCCTTAAGTTTACTGACCTATTTCATATCCACCAGATGTCATTAGCATGGAAGGTATGAAGTAAAAACCCCAATTCTGCAGTAGTCAGGATGATTGATACCCATTTGATTACTTTCAAGGGGTTATCCTTTGGTTTTTCCAGAGAAAAACTAGGAAATAGGGAGGGTATTAGATCACCAACACTTCAAGCTACCACATGGCCCATTTCGTGTCCCTGCCGCTAAGGAAGAACAAGGCTTCCTATATTGGCTATTCCGCAGGTGAGGTAAGATCCAAACCTGCGCAGTTTTGTGGCTCACTTCCTCAGATCTTTGGACACAAGAATTTCTATTAGTTGAGTAGTGTGCTAAATATACTTTGATTTCACAAACCATACTCCCTTTGAAGCATCATTAGCCAAAGCACTAAAAAAAGATGCACAATTGCTTAAACTGGGAGCTAGCAATAGTATTTGAAAATTTCCTGAATACATACTGACCCACAGATTAAAACAAGCCTGTGGAGAAGTACCTGGACCATCACCCCCATTTAATTTACAATGCCACTTCTCACAAGCTAAATCAATCTGCAGCCATCATACCCACAATCCCAATGAACTGTAAGAAAGGGGCATCTTCTCACCAATAAAATCAGAAACACAACAGGTACTTACTAGCTAGGAAAGACAAAAGTGGCCATCTTACAACCGGCAGCATAAGGCTGCAGCTGCTGGCTTTGACTAATTTAGAAAGCAATTTTGCACTGGAGAAGAGCATTAGGGACCAAGAAGTCACCGGAGAAGTGGCTTCATGGATATTGTGAATACCAAACCCATGTCATGCACCCAATAACTTCTGAGCCCCTCTCTTTGGAAGGCTCCTCAGACTGCCACATTCCTGGACAAATACAAGACCCACCATGAGTTTCTCTTCTCCATGGGCTGCACTCCTTCCCACCTGAAAGAGACCAGCTCTTTGCACCTTTCTGCTTCCCAGCCTCCTTTAGGAGTAAAGCCAGTGAGTCTGCTTTAAACCATAATGTCTTTGTCTATACTAGATGCTAAGTGGTGTTTCAAAACCATGCTGGCTGAGGTGTTTTAAAGCATCAATCTAGAAAAGCCCTTGGAGGTTTCCTACAGACATCACTGCATGCGTTACATGCAGTTGCTAGTCATATTTTCAAGCTTTTCATATTTCTAGGGGCTGGAAACCTTTCATTAAAAAAGAAAAGCTTCCAATCTCACACTCACATGACTGGGAGCTGCAGCCATAAGCACACATGTATGCCTTATTCCAGATCTGTCCATGGATATATCTTAACTCCACTAAGGTGGAGGCCAAGTTTGAGGAGCCCAGCAAAGCATGTGCAATCATATTTTGCACATCTACATAGATGTTGCTCACAGATTAAGGAGGAGTTGAGGATATCACTATTCCTCTGCCAGCACCAATTCAAGACTTGTAAACTAGAGGTAGCAGCAAGACATAGCACAATGGCAATTGTGGAGTGTAGAAATATCAGAAGTGATATTCCTGGGGGAATTCTGTGCCAAAAATAAAAAGTTCTGTGCATAATATTTTAAAATGATGCATATTTTGTCAAATCACAATTTTGACAGTAGGAGCCCGGGGGTGGGGGCCATGAAGGAAATCAGATTCTGCAGTAAAAATTTAAATCATATGCTGAATATTAATCCTGTACAAATTCTGCATTGCACAGTGATGCAGAATTCCAGCAGTGCAAGAAAGAGCTTTACCACAGACAAGCACTCCTGTTCACAACTTAAAGTCAAGACCAAAGGAAACCCCATTAGGATGCTTGCTAAAATTCTTCCACTAAAGTCATGCATAAGAAGTATACACAAGATAGTCAAGTTCAAGACTACCATAATTGCTACCCTATCCAGAAACTGACTCCCAAATGTAAAGTCACCAAGGGAACAGTTTAATATTGACATAAAAAGCATAAATTAGTGGCATTTTCTTCCTGGAAATAATACATTCATCATATGAAAGCCACTGAAGAAACAGGTTGCTTTCTAGCTTGGAAGACTATTTTACAATTAACAGTTGAATTCTTGAACCCTCATTCCAGAAATTATGTGATGTTAACACAGAATCTGAAAACTTGAGGCATGGGATGTAGAACAGATTCAGTTCACAACAAATGGAGATTCTAGTAACTGTCTGAGGTTGTGAAACAGTACTAGAGAGGTTAAATACCATTACCAATACTCTTGTAATATGACCAGTCTTTCAGTGCTTCCCCACCACCATTAATTTCAGGATTTTTTTTAAATGCTAACACAACAGGGAGTTTAAGTGAAACAAAAACCAGAAAACCCCATAACACTACATGTAATTCCATTTGTGCAGTTCTGAGGCCACCCTGTTTCAATTATTTGGTTATTCAGTGCAGAAAGTTAAAGATCACAGAAAGTATAACAGATTTTAATACTCCATTAATACTATAGATTAAAAAATATTGCATAGTCTTATGCATTTTTCCTAAAACATTGTTCTCTGTAAATTAAACAATTTTTATATAAAAGACACACAACCCTTTAAAACATTTATAGCATTCACTACCTTGATCTTCTATCCTTTTTTGATTTGTCAGTACATTTGTCCATAGTTTTCTCATTATCTCCTCTACACTTGGGACAATACCATTTCCCCTTTGGTTTATAGGTGAGTCCAACACATGAAAAATGAAACCACTCAATGGGACACTGTTCATTGTCACATCCTATCATTTCTCCATAGGACACTTGGTTACATAAGCAGTAAGTTGGCTCATTGGGATCTATTGCAAATTCAACAGGTGAAACTTCTCTTTCTTGTTTGGCCTTGGAGCGTTTCTTTTTCTTGGCCGATTTGGATCTCTTTTCTTTAGGTGGCTGGTCATCGCAGTCTTCAATCCCATTTGTTATATGGCACAGATCACGACTTTCGCTGGTCCGCTGGCGACGGGGTCTACGCGAAGATCTTTCTGGTTGGCAAGATTCCACTTTTGCCTTTTCTAGAGGCTTTTCATTATCTGACTCTTGGAAACACCGAGAGTGGGTCTCCATTTGCCGGGCCCTATTCTCTACCAGTTCAAGCATCTGAGTAACTATTTGAATTTTCTCATCTCCCAGTTCTTGGCTGTTGATTAGTGCTCGCTGAAGATGCTGTTGCAACCGTTTCTTCTGAATGGGATCACTTTCTGTCTTATATTTCTCATAGACATCATCGATTTCTTTTAATGCTTCTATAAAAGAAGAATCAGCATAACAGTTTTTAGTCAAGGGGGAGGGAGGAAGAATTATGCATCACAAAGTGGAACATCAAGGAAATGTATCTACATTTCTTCCAAGCGGTAGTTCAGTCTAACATGCATACCATATACTTCAATTAGCAGAAAAATTGACCTAGAACCTATGTTCATGGAATAAATTAAGTATTTAGTGCTACTCTAAAGACAGGCTCTCAGATAAGGAACTCTGATTTAATGATCAACAGAACAGTCTGCTGCAAGAGTTTTTGCAAATTGTAAGGAACAAAAAAAAGCTATTCAAAACACTGGAAAGACTAGCACGCAACTGGCAGGAATCCTTGGTACACGCTAGATTGCAATAGTTAAGAGTCCAACTGACAAGCAAGGAATCTAGAGTTAGCAATTCCCTAGCCCATCCATGGTAAAGACAATAGAAGGGGGAAATTTTCTGTAATGATTAAAGCAGGACTTACTGCTCTGCCAAAGACTAGTTAAATAGCCTCTGTACGATTAACCTAACCTCAAAGGGCACTGAAGTAGTGTTTGTAATGCACAGCAATCCACCAAAGAATTACAGTCATGCATAGTTCACTTTTGGCACTGAACAGTAATAGGGTAGATTAAAATACGCAATATTAAGAGTGTTTCTTTAATATATAGGGTGGATTTTTGGGGGCTATTCCAGCATATAAAAAAGTGTCCATCTACAATGTCTAGGGATAATGGGCCAGATTAAGAACACTCAGCTTTACCAATGAGTTTAGCTTTTTTCTGCCATGTTTTGTTCAAGATAGACTTTGAAAATTTAGCCCTAAATTAGGCATAGTCAGTTATCTATAGGTTCAAAAAGTGACTGAACAAAGCTACTTTGATGTAGGCCAACTATAAGTCAATTTAAGCATGTCCACACAAGCTTTTCCACTGGTTTAACGGAACCAATTTAAAACAGATTTTGGTTAAACTTGTGCTTAGACAAGGCCTCAGATTGTGAACTTTTCAGGGCAGAGGCCACATCTTCCATGTTTGGTGCATCACAGAACATTTTCAACAATACAGAGACAATTTTACTAATTAAGTGTTCACTAAACTTCTAGAGGCATTTGCAGGACTGAGTATTGGTTTATTCTCTTTTTTTTTTTTTTTGGTTTGGCAAGTCATGCACTATCATGCCCCCCTCTTCCAAAACAGCAACAAAGAATCTTCAGTGCAAGTTATGAGTGCACTGAACTTCAATTCTCTTCTTTTGTTCTGTTAGAAGTATTCTTCCCCAAATTAATGGTAACCTAGAACCTTTATTACACTTAAAACAATGATAAAGGCTATGCTAAACATTAAATAGCCAACTGCTAATATGATATCTTTAAAGTCTTATGTACAGCGTGTCACTGTGGTAATATTAGATACAGAGTTGTGACTTACTGAAGTGTCAGTGGAAAAAAGTACAGGCACAACTGTCCTGTAAATAGTTTGTTTGTCTGTAGTGTTTTCAGTGTAAACATACCCTAGGTTGCAAATGATGCAGGTAAATAGCTTAGATAACAACTCTCCCCATTATAATAAACGGACTTTGCATGTTCTGAAACTTCATGAAATAGCCTACTTAAACTGACAACATCCCTTTGAAGTCTATACATGAGACGTGTCCTCTACACTATTCCACCCAGCGGACTTGAAATCCTAGAGCAGTGTTATCCAAAAAAAGTCAGTGGAGTCCAATCTCCTCAACCCAAAGGCTGAACATATTACTTCATAAAGGTCAAGGGGCTGCTGTCAATGCTCTGGAGTAAATTCTCTGTCCTGTGCTGCTCCCTTTGCCATTCAAGTGAAATGGGAAGGAGGTACCACTTGCACATCCCCAATGGGGATTTCCTTGATGGGGAAATCCTGTGGAATAGGTGTTTCCACTGAAGTGCTACAGTGGCACAGGTGTAGGCACTACCTACACAGATGGGAGGGGTTCTTCCATCACCCAGATAATCCCCCTTCCAAAGAGACAGTACCTAGGTCAATGGAAGAATTCTTCTGTCAACCTAGTACTGTCTATATCAGGTGGGAAAGTGCGTGTGTGTGTAGGTTAGTATACATACTTTCTAGGGGTGTGTGAATTTTTCACTCCCTGAGAAACATAGCTATAACCGATGTAAGTTCCTAGTGTAGGCCAGTCCCCAGACATTGGAAAATAGTGCATGAGAACGTCAAGTGAAAATAACTAGCCTTCTGTTTCTCTATTTTTTATTCTTTGGATCACTTTGTAAGATTTCTCCCCACGAAGGATGCCACAGTTTAAGAACTATGGGACTAGCATTTGTCACATTAGCAACTGAAATACAAGAAGCAACCTGTAAGAGCACCAGTTATTTAAATGTTCCAGTTTTAATAATTTAAGGCATTAGGTAACATTGATTAAGACGTTTTTTATAAGTTTGATTTGACAGTGTTGCTTTAATGCAACTTTTAACTGAAACGGGATGTGGGATGGAGTCAGTATACACTCCTAAATAAATGCAACTACTTTGGGTAAGCTTCCACATTGTGTTCTGACCCAGAGTTTAGATTCTTTAAACAATAAGCCATATCTACACAAAAATTGTATGGCTTTAACAATCTAGTATAGTTAAAGCAGTACAGCTCTCCTAGTCTGGAAACAATTATACCAAGTATAAATATGCTTATATAGCTTATTCCCATATGGGAAGGAAAATAAGATATGCCAATATAAGGCACTGTATACCAGTATAACTGCATCTATTTTGGTAAGATGAAAAATCTCACTTATAACCAACATAGTAATGTCATTACAAAAATCATGCAGAGCAGGCCTAAAACAGGACCTTGTCCTGATATTAAAATATAAAGGGATAAGGGATTAGAGAAAGGGACCACCACAAAATTAGGATGTCCACTGTATTCCTTGGGTGCATATTTTAGTAACTCCACCCATGTTTATCTACAGATAAATTTGGTTAACCTTGAAGAAACTAACAGGATTTCAATTATTCAAATCTCACATATCTGAGCTCCCTATTTATTCAAAACAGTGCGATTTCTCCAAATTTTCTAAACTTAAATTAGCCTGGACAAAGTTGTGCTTTTTGCCCCCACAAAAGGTTGCTGTAGTACTTGGTGGTTCATCCCTCTCAAAACTAACAAGACACTAAACCGGGCCTGGGAAAAAATAGCTAACCTAGTTTCCTGGAGGACTGGGACAGGGGTACAGTACATTCAGTCCACTCTTACTAAAGTCAGTTCTACACAGTTAGTTAAGGGAAACTAAATCTGAAAGCCAGTTTACTTGGTGGTACTGTTCTACCTGTCTTCGATAGACCACTTGTCTAGGATTTCTTGGGTTAGATACTTTGATGGTATTTGATTACCTGATGCTATACTTCAGTTTACACTACAGGTTAAGCTATTTTTCCATAATGTAGCATTTCTGTAAGAGATGTCAGAGAAAAACTCTCTACTTCCACAGAGGCCAGAAGTAGAGAGTTTTTTCTTGAGAGCCTTTTCAACCTGTATATTGCTGGTTTGGGAACATAAGCCAGATAGGGGTATTTAAAATTTATTCTTGCAATGCAATTTACAAAAAGGGTACATCCTCTTTATTTCTTTGTGTTTGAGACAAGGGACAACACATACCAAGTTCCTTCCCTCTTTTCCCAAGTTCCTAGACTCCAACCCCACCACCACTGGTCACTGATGCTGCTTCTTTATAGCAATAACAAAGGCAGAAAAACATTCAGAGAAAAAAAATTCAAGATACTGAAATGTTATGGTTAAAAGTGAAAAAGCATAAAAATCAGGGTTTTCAGAGCTATGCTGCTTGGCAACTGCAACTCAGTCATCATGCATAGTACGAATAAATGCTTGCCTCATGTCATAAGTTTAAGACCCCCCATAGAGAGATCACTTTAGACTGAAGGTTTGATCATGCAAGACAGATACTGTTTGACTAGAGGTCAGAAACCTGCCCCCCATGAAGCAGCACCAACAACTTTAAAATGGTCTAAATTATACTAGCCATGCTATCAAAATGTCTTCAAATTGGTCTGGGAGAAAATCCTCTGAGGTTCAATGTTCTCAAAAAGCAATAAAAATAATATATAAAAAGCCGTAACTAGCTATGAGGCCAACAGGGAAAAACAATTTCATGTTAAAGTATGTAACGAGAATACATATCAATTCTTAGAGATTGAATCTACCTAATAGATTCAGAAAGTGGTTGCTCAGGAACATCCACATAAGCTTGTGTGGCTAAGAGAAACTGCTAAACTGTTTGACTTTGACAACAGGATTCAGTGTACCTCAGCAAATAAGATATTAATTAGAATGATAATTCAAACTCAGGAAAGTTGCACGAGACCAAGCTTTTGTAAACTTTCTGGAATCCAGAAATTTAACAAAAGCTTGGTCTCATGCATCTTTCCTGATTAATTAGAATGATAATTCAAAGAACATCTTTTCAATTGCCATACAGGCCACCTTAAGGAAATTGACAACTTAAATATCTCCTTTCACCCAAACTGAAAAGGATTAATAATATTTTGTTACAAAGCTGGGTAACATGTATCCAGTTGTGCTCTCTCTAGTCTTTTAGTTGATGCATCATAAAGATTGGCACTCCCTCCTCTTCGCAATAAATTTTTGATGCAATCTGGTATCTCTTCATTCTTTCAGCTGATAATGCCACTGAGTTACAGATCCCAGCAATAATCAGAATGAAGGGCTTTAGGATAGCTCAAACAAGAATCTGAGTAGCTTGTCTGGAATGGAATGTTTTAAATCATGTTTAATTTACACTTCAGTTGCAGATAACATTTTAACTACAGCTCAGATTGTTTTGCTGTACTACAAATTGCTTCTAGTGTTTAACAAAGAAACTGAGTAAGACAATGTTACTAGTTTGATTGTTCCTTATTCCCCATTCTTTCAACAAACCTAAACATTTAGAGTGATCAGGGTCAAGCATGTGACCTCATCTCTCAGAGCAGTGAATGTTAATTGTGTTTATATTCAAGGTAGTTTAACAGACAGACTTTTGATCCTTTACCATGTCAATGAGTATTACTATACGATAAACTAATGCCTCAACATACACACAGAACAACTAAATTACAGCTGCTGTGGGAACTATAAATGACTTTCACTTTTAGGAGTCCCAACACTACATTGATTCATTAAGAAACATTTGCTTGTAAGGTGGGCTCCAAGATACTACGCTAATACAAATAAATTCTTGATAAAACAGAAGTTCTGGGGCAGTCCACATTCAAAGAGGTTCATTTGAACGCAACTATTCAGTTGTGCATTAAAGTCATGCTGCACTATACAGCCTAGTAGATAGAACTGGAAGTCTTCCACTGACTTATTGAGACCCATGTAAATTCCTTAACCAGTACCACCTGCCCCGCCCCACCCCTTTGTAAAAATGGGACAACACTTAAGCATCTCATTTAAACATTTAGAAGTTATATCACCTTTCATCCAAGAATTTCATATAGCTCCATCCCACAGCACACTTTGCCCTACAGATCATTCTAAATGTGAGATTCCAAGTGTGGGGAGGTTAAGGGACAAGCAACTCCTCAAGGAGCAATTTCACAGCCTAGTGTGCCTCACACTACAGGGTACAAAACCCCAGACAACATACACACTGGGAACTGAATGTGCAATCTAATAAAATCATAGCAGGATGGGATTCTCGAAAGAACAGCTTGTCAGAATGGAGAGATAGAGGAAAGCTATGAAAGGTTAAAAGAAACCAACCAGGAAGGGGGGGGGGGGGAGCAAGAAATAGCTCAGTGGTTTAACCACTGGCCTGTTAAACCCAGAGTTGTAAGTTCAATCCTTGAGGGGGCCATTTAGGGATGGGGGCAAAAATCTGTCTGGGGCTTGGTCCTGCTTTGAGCAAGGGGCTGGACTAGATTGAGGTCCCCTCCAACCCTGATATTCTATGATTCTATTAAACCAATAAGACTTTACATTAACTCTTACATTAATAGCCAGTTTAGAAGGTATTACCAAACATGTATGAGTTAACCATGAACTACATATGCAATAGTTTCCTCAATACAGTGCCCCCCTCCCCAGATTCTTTTCTAGAAAGATAAATATACTGTAATTAGTCAAACCTGCTTGCAGCATTACTTCTAAACTCAATTCCTTGATCCTCAGAGGGGATGTCTTAAATCCACCATGCCTTTGCAGTTGCAGATAAAGACCTAAACCAAGGGTAGGCAACTTATGGCAGGAGTGCCAAAGGCGGCATGCAAGCTGATTTTCAGTAGCACTCACACTGCTCAGGTCCTGGCCACCGGTCCGGGTGGCTTTTAATTTTAAATGAAGCTTCTTAAACATTTTAAAAACCTTATTTATTTTACATACAATAGTTTAGTTATATATTATAGACTTACAGAAAGAGACCTTCTAAAAACGTTAAAATGTATGACTGGCACACGAAACCTTAAATTAGACTGAATAAATGAAGATTCGTCACACCACTTCTGAAAGATTGCCGATCCCTGACCTAGACTCTCGTGCACCCAATCGGTATGTCAAACAGCCAAGAGGAATTTTACCAAACTTTCTAGGAGGCGAGGTCTCTGCTCTAGACCAGTGCTATTTTGCCCTTCCACAGCACTCTCCCGCAAACCCCTCAGCACATGATCTTCCCACCGGAACACTGACATAACACCAGTAGCTCAGAGACTTGCCCACGCACGAGTCGCCGGCCAGCACATGTCACCCTGCCCAGGCTGGGGCAGGGCAGAGACCCCGTTCAGAGACTCACCACCAGAGAGCGGCGGCCTGTCAGAGCCAGCTCCGCCTCACAGAGAAGGGCTCCTCCACCCCCAGCTACGGGGACTCCCGCAGCTACCGGACGGGGGAGAGGGATATAGGAGCCGCTGTCCGTCCCCCCGCCCCCGACGGGGACTGAAGCCCCGCGCTACCCGCTCCCTCCCCAGCCCCAGAGGGGAGAGGGGCCGCTTCCCCCGCCCCCGGAGCCTCTCCAAGCCTCCATCCTTCCCGCGGGCGCAGCCTCCCTCCCCGCGGGGCTGGCCGTCACCCCTCCCCCAAGCGCGGTGGGTGACAGGGCTGAGGCAGCGGGCGGGGTCGGCTCCGCCGAGCCCGGCCCCGCACTGGGACCAATAACCAGCCCCTGACCCGCAGCCGCCGAGCCGGGCCCCGCATCCCCCCAGACGCCGCCTCATAGACCGGACTCCGCCCCCTTCGGCCGCGTCTCCCTCTCCCAACCGGGACTCGGCCGGGCCCGGCCCCGGGCCGCGCTCACCTTGGCACTGCGTGTCCAGCTCCCGCAACAGGGACACGTTGCGCTGGATGTCCAGCGGCAGCGACTCCACGCACTCCAGATAGTCCTGCACGTAGAGCGAGAGCAGCCGGGCCCGCTCCCCGCCCGCCCCCGCCAGCGCCGCCGGGCCCGGCACCAGCTGCGGCCCCCCCAGCATCATCCCCCCGCGCCAGCAGCACATGCACCCCCGGCCGGCCGGCCCCTCCCTCCCGGCGCTCACACCCCGCTGGGGCGCCCCTGGGCCGGACCCCTGGGCTCTCCCGCCGCTGCTCCCTGCAGGCTGCGCACGGGGATGGCCGGCTCCGGCTCTGCTCCCGCCGCTGCCCCCACGGGGCGGGCAGGTCCCGGGGTCCCTGGGCTTCCCCCCGCCTTGGCTCCGCGGCCGCTGCCGAGACAAACCACTTGGAGCCCCCGCCCCGGGCCGGACGGTGGACTCTGCGCATGCGCGAGGCCCTGCCCTAATAAGGCGCGGCTGGCGGCGCTGTGAGGGGTTCGCATTCTCCCGCCTTCGCCTCCGGGCCGCTCCTATTGGTTCTGGGACTGGACGTGGGTGGGGAGGCGGGGCTCTCTTAAAGGGAAAGTAACACTCCTTCCAGCCCCTTCCTCCTCAGCCCTGCGTTCTCTCTTCTGCTCTCAGAGGGGCTTTGCCCCACGGTGTGGCTGGCAGACAGGGGTCGCTCCCAGCGCGTGGGCGGTGGGACCCTCTGCCGTCATCCGTCCCCCCTAGGCTGCGGGTTGCCCCGTACTTGGGCAATGCCGGGCTGCAGGGAGCTGGGGGGAAGAAGGGGGCGTGACACACTTTTTAAATGTAAGTGGGGCTACTCCACTGCCCTTCTCCCTTCAAGGCAGCGGGTGCACAGGTCTAAATCACTTTCACTGCAGGTTATGTCTCAAGGCAGTTGAATGCCATGGCTGCGCCTGGTGCTGATGAGGTGCTGTTATACAGTATATTTTGAAAACTGATGATTCTTCCACCCCACACTTTCCCATCCATGGTTCCTGGGTTCAGTCACCCATCTACCTTTGCATGTTTCTTCATCCTTGCAGGATGATCTCTGTAACATACTGTAACTAATTTATTGATATAAATCTGCCACAACTTGTGAAGAAGTTGTTCTCTTTCATCCTCCCTCCTCCCCCCAAAAAAGAAGGAGTGCCCAATGGATCAGTAAGTTTGGTATTTTCTGCTCACATCACTTACATATTTAAGGATAACATTCTGTCCTTCTGCACTTTCCTTTCTGTAAGTATCATCTTTGGAACCATTTCAGCATCTGAAAGAATAATTCACCGTGCTGAAACCTAGTTTCTGGTTTCCAAATACACTACAGTGGGGGTACGGTGAGGGGGAGGGAAGTTCTATTGCAGTGCAATGTATATGCAGGTTAAAAATGTCTGCAGGTAGCTGGTACCTTTATTACCGAAACATCTTCAGCAGCTATGTCTAATTAATTTCTAAACAGAAACGCATTCTTTAGGACATGGACACATTTGTACCAGTAGTATAATAGACTATAAGCAGGCAAACAATACCTTTCCACTACGTTAGAATATGCTTCAAAAGCACACTTTTCTCACAATGGCAATTTATATGCTGTGATCTCTAATTAATTTATAGTCTTTGAGTTGCAAGTAGCTCTATCTTAGGCCATTCTAGCCCACAATAAGAGATATTGATTTTCTTGACAAAGGAATAAGATAAAACGATTCATGAAAAATTATTATTTAGAAAAGCTCAATGACAATTTATCCCCAGAAGTAATTTCAGAGAATTATAAATAAAGCCTCAAAGAAATTTAGTCTTTTAAAATCCACTTGCCTGTCAACAAAGTCTCTAATTTTAATAGAGCTTCCTGTCTCCCCAAAGTTTGAAGCAGAATTTGTCTCAGACATTAACAACAAGAAACATAGGCTTATATTTCTTAACAATGAAAGACTTGGAACAATTATATTATGCAAGTTTAGTTACCAAGAAATTTTGTTTTAATCTACAAAACTCTTTTCAGCTATTTTCATGTGAACTCTGCTACGATGACAATATTTGCCATCACAACATGGCCAACTGACAACTCTCTGACTCCACCTACTATGAAGAACTCAGAGAAGGCCCAACTGCACAGTTTACCCAGGAATTTAAGGATTTCATCAAATCCTGCCTAAAACAATTCCAAGAGAAACTCTACAACCTCATCCCCCACAATTCCACTCCAGGGAACTTCTACATGCTTCCCACGATATACAAGCAAGGGATCCCAGGCAGCTCCATCATATGTGGCCATGTCATTCTTACTGAAGGCATATCAGGATTCATAGCAACAATCCTCAAACCACTCACCACACAAAGGGCCAACTTCCTCCAAGACACAGCCAACTTTCACCAGAAACTCCACAACATTAACAACCTCCCTCAGAACACCATCCATGCCACCCTGGATTTTTTTCACAAATCAGTTTCCAGAGTGAAATAAACTAGCCAGTTTCATTTTAATTTGCGGTAAATTGTTAAACAGTTTCATTTTATGGCACTGATCATCGCTATATGGATGATTCAGACCACATTGTCAATGCAATATCTACTGGTGTTATAAATAACATTTATATTGTAAAAAATTGAGGACTTTAGTCATTTTGCATTGGAAGAAAAGTACATAGATTTATTGAACTGGTACAAAATGCTTTAAAAAGAAGTTGTATATTTTGAGCTGTTGTAGTTACACTTGTAATGAGTATGGACATCTGTATCATTCTGCAATCTTATAACGGAATTCAACTGAAAAATACAAGTTTCCATTGAAGAGCAGTGAAATAAAACAATAAATCGAAATTTTCTCTTAGGTCAATGACAGCACGTTTAAACTGCTCAACCCCAATCCATGATCTAGGATTATGCATGCACCATTGGTAGAGTAATATTCAATAAAATTAGTTCTGAATAATTCATAGAGGGCATGAAAATGGTTTTATAGATATGTCTTCTGTGTAATCTTACTAATACTGTTAAAAGTTTGCAAATTGTGTGACACTGCAGAGTTTCAGTAGTAACCTTACCAGTGCCATGTAAAAAAGCTATGACAGACACCTTCCTATTCTGCTCAGCATTTCCTTGTTTACACGTCTAAGGATTGACTACAGCATTACAGAGTTCATTTGTTTTTCCATCAGAACCCCTATATACTTTTCAGTCACTGCTTTTCTGTTTACAGTTCCCCATTCTGTAGGCTTGGCCTACATTTTTTGTTACTAGATGTATTACTTTGCCTTTGGCTATATTAAAATGCATGTTTGTGCCCAGCTTGCCAAGTGATACTGATTGCACTGCATAACTGACCTGTCCTCAGGATTATATTTTCTACAACACTAATCTTTGTCACCCGTAAATTTTATGAGCAATGATTTTATATTTTCTTCAAGATCATTGATAAAAATATTAAATATGATTGGGCCAAGAACTGATCTCTGCAGAACTCCAGTAGAAATAAATCTATTTAATGATGATTCTGTATTAATTATATTTTGAGAGCAAATAGTTAGTCACCCTTAATATGTCTTGTCATAAATATAAAGGAAAGGGTAACAACTTTATGTATGCAGTAACATAAAATCACTCCTGGCCAGAGGTACTGAATCACTCTACCTGTAAGGGGTTAAGAAGCTCAACTAACCTGGTTGGCACCTGACCAAAAGGACCAATAAGGAAAGAAGATACTTTCAAATCTTGGGGAGACGGGGAGGTTTTGTTTGTGCTCTCTTTGTTGTTCTCTCTCTGGACAGAAAGAGAGACGAGGCAGAAAAAACATCTCCTGAAAACATATCTGAAAAGAGCATCTAAGATTACAAAAATTGTAAGTAAGGGCAAGAAAATGCGTTAGATTATCTTTTCTTTTAGCTTGTGAATTTTCCCTGTGCTGAGAGCGAGTTTTATACCTGTTTTTGTAACTTTGAAGCTGAGCCTAGGGGGAATTCTCTGTATTTTAAATCTTTTTATTACCCTGTAAAGTTTACCTCTGCCTTGATCTCCTCTCTTTTTGCTGCTGCGACTCGGTAGTGCCTGAAAGTCACCTTTGCCCCAGGGTCTGTGATAATGTGATGATATGCTTCGGTGGTCTGTCCTGGTTTGGTTGAAAACATGTCCTGGTATCGGTTGATCATCTCAGTTACCTCCTTCTTCTGGTTCGGTGTCAGATCAGGGGATATCCTGATCTGCTCCTGCAGGTTATTTCCCTGGATCGGGGTCTCTTGGGCCACTACACGTGCCTCTTGCTGGTGCCAAGGTTTCAAGTGTTCTTGTTTCCGGCGTCCTGGCTGCCACACCTTGTAGGTTACTTCCTCCATGGGTTCAACCACCTCATAGGCCCCTGCCATTGGGCCAAAAGCTTGCTTTCTGCCGTGGGTACCAACACCATCACTCGATCCCCTGGTTGGAACTGTCGGACTTTTGCCTGGTGATTGTAATGGGTTTGCTGGGCCTCTTGCGCCTTTTCCAAATGTTTCCGTACAATAGGGGTGACCTAGGCTATCTGGTCTCGCATCTGCAATACATGTTCAATTATATTTCTCCCCTCATTGGGTTCCTCTTCCCAGATCTCTTTGGCGATATCTAGTATGCCATGGGGGTTGCACCCGTATAAATAACTCAAAGGGGGAAAACCCAGTTGAAGCCTGAGGTACCTCCCAGATGGTGAACATAAGGTAAGGTAGTAGGGTGTCCCAATCCTTCCTGTCCCGACTTACCACCTTCCTTATCATAGCCTTGAGGGTTCGGTTAAACCTTTCTACCAGCCCATCGGTCTGCGGGTGATACACTGAGAACTTCAGTCTATGTATGTGGAGCAGAGTACAGAGGTCCTTCATTAGCTTCGACATAAATGGGGTTCCTTGGTCTGTTAATATCTCCTCTGGTAGCCCCACTTGGGCAAAGATCCTCACCAGCTCTTTGGCTATCGTTTTAGAGGCCATGTTCCGCAGGGGGACGGCTTCTGGGTAGTGAGTAGCATAGTCCAGAATGACAGGTATATATTGGTGGGACATCTTCTCCAGGGGTCCCATTGGGTCCATGGCTATTCGCTTGAAGGGGACCTCTATGATGGGAAGGGGTACTAAGGTGCCTTCAAATGAGGACGGGGACTGTGCAGCTGTCACTCTGGGCAGGAGGCACAATACCTCTGCATTTCTTCATGTACTCCAGGCCCGAAGAACCGTCGTAGGACCCATGCCAGGGTCTTCTCTACTCCCAAATGCCCCCCAAAAAGATGACCATGGGCAAGGCTTAATAAGGCGTTCTGGTGTTTTTGAGGTACTAGGAGCTGCTGTGCCTTCTGCCCCTGTACTGATGAAACCCAGTACAAGAGATCCTTTTTCATTATGAAGTAGGGTCCTGGTCCTTGGGTTCTCCCTTCCACGGGGACCCCATCTATTTGTCACCTCCTTCCTAAAGTTGATGTACCTTGGATCTTCAGCCTGGTCCCATCTAAAATTTTCTCTCACAGGGCTAATCTGTCTGAGATCTAGGGGGCCAGTCTCCTTCGCCTCTCCTGGTTCAGAGGCATTAGGATTGGGGGTCTGGCTCGGGTGCTTCTCCCTCCAGGGCAGCCTCCTTTCCAGGTACCCCGGTCCGCCTGCCTGTCCGTGGGTCAGATCCAGGTCCCCAAGTCCCTAGCTGCCCTTCTTTCCCTTTTTGTCTTTCTGCCCCACTTGGGAGTGGAGAACAAATCTGGGGATATTTCAGAGAAGATTGAGGGCTGACAGTCTACTGTGGATGCCTCCCTAACTTCAAGGTTTCCCCCTTTCTCCAATTCCCCTACCAGGAGTAAGTCTCCAAATCCTGGGAAGCTCCTCCCTATGAGCTCCGGATATGGGAGTTTAGGGACTACACCTGCTGCTACCTCAGTAGTGTTCCCCTGGATTTCAATTTTTACTGGGATGGTGGGTAGTAACTAACTGTCCCATGGATGCATGTCATCCCTGTGTGTTTTGCCTGTAGCAACCGATTACGTTTCACAAGCTTTCCTGAGAGGAGTGTGATGGCACTCCCCGAATCTATCAGTGCTGTAGTCTCTACTCCATTTAGCCTCAATTGCCTGATATATTTGTGTGGGGTTAGTGCAACCCCCACAATGTGAATTAGGGAGCATGGGTTTTCACAGTTTCCTAGATTACACTGCATAGGCTCCTCGGCATTTGGGCACTGGGCAGCTATGTGTCCCCACTCCCCACAGGTGTAACAGCTATATGGGGCCTTAGGCATTCCCTGCGCTCTCAGTTTGGGTAGTCTAATGACACTATCCTCTTCCCCCTCAGTGCTCCGACTCTTTGTGGCCTCTGGTGGGCCTTCAGCTCCTTTTTTTCCACCTGGGCCCTCCTGGTGGCCCAGTCACCTGAGCTCTGGGGCTTGGTGCTGCTAGTTTTAACCCAGGGCGCCTCTTCCTTAACTGGTCGAGTCAGCTCCCTCGCCGTCCTTTGCCTCTCTACCAGTGCAACAACCTCGTCGTAGGTGGAGGGTTCGTTCTGGCTTCCCCAGGCGCGAAGGTCTGGTAGTAGTCCTCTCAGGTAACGGTCGATGACCAGAACCTCTAGTATCTCTACTGGACTTTGGGACTCAGTTCATAACCACTTTCGTGTGAGATGGATGAGGTCATATAATTGGGACCGCAGGGTTTTGTTTTCCTGGTACCTCCACTCATGATACCGCTGGGCCCGCACTGCGTTTGTTACTCCAGATCTGGCCAGGATCTCTGCTTTCAGCTGGGGGTAGTCTGTCGCAGCCTCTTCAGATATACGGGCCGGCTCCAGGCACCAGCGCAGGAAGCAGGTGCTTGGGGCGGCACGTCCGGGTCTTTGGCAGCAATTCAGTGGCGGGTCCCTCTTGGGAGGAAGGACCCGCCACCGAATAGCTGCCGAGGAATGAAGCGGCGCAGTTGAGGTGCTGCCAAAGTGCCGCCGATCGCAGCTTTGCCCCCCCCCCCCCCCCGCCTTTGCTGCCTGGGGCGGCAAAAAAGCCTGAGCCGGCCCTGCAGACATATCATAGTAGGCCTTCTGGGCCTCCCCACATAGGAATGGGGCGAGAATGCCAGACCACTGATCTTGAGGCCACGCCTCCCATAGGGCTGTCCTCTCAAAGGCCAGGAGATATGCCTCTACGTCACCCCCCCGCGTCATTTTCTGCAGCCAATTGCTGGCCCATATGATCCACGTCCCATCATGGCCGCTGTTCATCTCTGTAAGGGCCTTCACTTGGTTTACCAGTTCCCGCAACATTGTACAGTCTTGAGTGGCCTGGTCCATTAACAAGCGATTGGTCTCCTGTGCAGCCGCACTGTCTCCTGTTGGGCGGCTGCCTGGACACAGGTAGCCTCCTGCTGGCCAGCCATGGCTTGTATCAGTGCCCGCACTACGTCTTCCATTGTGGTGGTGGTGGTGGGGAAACACCTCTCTTTTTTTTTTTTTTTTTTTTTTTAAACAATACCACCCTCCTTCCGCCATGCTGTGCACACCAAATCCCACTCCTGACACCAGTTGTGACAAAGTTCCTTCTCTGCCTTTGTGGGTCCTGCGCTTATTGGTGGATTTGCTTGCCCCCTCAGTTTGGCCACTTTTGCCAGTGGCTCAAACCTGCCATTCACTCAGCTAACCTCATCACTGGCCAGCATGGGTAAAAGGAGGAGAACAATCCCCGCAGTCTCTGCTGACCCCCTTAGTGGGTCGGGGGACAGGCCAGGGACCTTCCCATCTGGTGGGACCCACAGTCCAGGTCCTCTTGTATCAAAATAGGGAGTTAGGGAGATGGGGGAAACCCAGGCCTGCCCTCTACTCCGGGTTCCAGCCCAGGGCCCTGTGGATTGCAACTCTCTACAGTGTCTCCTGTAACAGCTGCATGACAGCTACAACTCCCTGGGCTACTTCCCCTTGGCCTCCTCCCAACACCTTCTTTATCCTCACCACAGGACCTTCCTCCTGATGTCTGATAACGCTTGTACTTCACAGCCCTCCAGCAGTACACCTACTCACTCTCAGCTTCTTGCGCGCCTCTTGCTCCCAGGTCTTTGCACACACTTCACTAACTGAAGTGAGGTCCTTTTTAAAACCAAGTGCCCTGATTAGCCTGCCTGTCCTAATTGATTCTGGTAGCTTCTTAATTGGCTCCAGGTGTTCTAATTAGCCTACCTTAATTGGTACTAGCAACTTCCTGATTGTTCTGGAACAGCCCATTATCTTACTCAGGGAAAAGGGACCTGCTTATATCTACCTTCTATCACTCTCCTGTAGCCATCTGGCCTGACCCTGTCACAGTAGATTATGGTTTTGACTGTGCTGGATTCTTGAGACAGAAGGCTTCATATGGAAAAGGAACAAGCCAATTTTGCCCAAGAAAAATAAGGATCTTGCTGACATGTTCCTACAGTAGCAGTTCTTTTTTGAGGGGAACAGAGAAGTATACAAGAACCACACCTCTGCAACAAAGGGAAACTCAGCAAGTTTGTGAGAAAGAAGTATGCTGTACAACTTCAGGAAGACTCAATGACTGATGATTCTGGACCCTCATAATGATATCTACATGTGCTTATGTTCATTTTCCCTCCAGGTCAGGCAATAAGTATCCTGAAATTTGAGTACTATTTTGAGTCAATGGTCAGCATGTACTACATTCAAATATTACAGTCACTCCACTGATGAGTTAAAGATTCTTGGAAGTTCCTAGGAACCTCTTGTTAAAATTTTGCCACCAACCTAAAGTGAAACTTGAGGCAATTTTTTAACCTTTCACGAATTCATTGTCCTTCTGGAAAAATGCTGAACCATCCCTTCCAGAGATGACTCATCTCTGACGAGGATGAAAAAGAGAGTAACTAAAAATACTGCTGAAGAGCAATTTTTTACTTATGAAATAATCAAGTAACCCTCACTGGCAGGTATCTTTAAATATTTCCCAGGGAGGCATTCGCTGCCACCACCACTTCAAATTACCCAAGTGGAACACTGTGCTATACTACCAATATACATTAATATACATTTTCAAAAACAATGTATTAGTATTTCCAACGAAGTATAGCTTTGTCTTATTCTTTGGTTCTAGTTTTGACATAACATTTTTGTTTAAACAAGAAAACAATGAATGGAATGACCTCTTCCTAGCAAATTCTCATAATTTGTACTCCATCCTCATCCTTCTTGACCTGTCAGCCACCTTCAACATAATCAGCCATGTTCTTCCTGAAATCTTGTCCTCCCTTCGCTTCTGTGACTGTTGTCTCCTGGTTCTCCTTCTACTTACCAGTCCAATTACTTCTTCAGGTGTCTTTTGGAGGATCCTCCTTTTCCCGTCCTCCACATGTCTGTGGGGGTTCCATACAGCTTTGCCCTTGATCCCTTTCTTTTCTCTCTCTACACCTTATCTCTCGGTAATCTCATCTGTAAACACAACTTCAACAACCAACTTTATGCTGATGACTTACAAATCTCTCTCTCTCTCTTCCAGACCTGTTTCCTTCTGTGCAAACTAAATATCTCTCTGATATCTCTTCCTGGATGTCTAACTGTCAGATCAAGTGCTAAATGGCTAAAAGAGAGCTCATAAGCTTCCTCTCAAACCTTCCTGCTACCTTCTTTCTCTGTCACTGTGGAAACCACCACTATCCCGTCTACCACTCAAGCCTGTAACTTGAGCATCATCTTCAACTTGGACCTCTCTAGGTCCTCACATCCAGGCTACATCTAAATCTTGATGATTCTTTCTGCATAACATCTCTAAGATGTGGCCTTTCCTATCCATCCACACAGCTAAAACTCTTGTCCAAGCTGTCATTATCTCTATTCTCGATTACTTTGACATCTTCCTCTCTAGCCTAGACAAATGCAATCTTGCCCTACACATATCCATTCCAAATACTGATGCAAAGATCATTTTCCTAGCCCATCACTTTGACCACGTCACCTCTGATCCCTCCACTGGCTCCCCCTTCTCGGTCACATTTAACATAAGCAACTTGTTTTCACTTTGAAGGCCCTTCACAGTCAACCTCCCACCCTGGCTGTCATCTCTGATTCTCTATCAAGATGTCCGCCTCCACCACACACTTGTTCAACTTTCAAACAAGCACCTTTGTGCTTTCTCCCATGTTCCCCTTCACTCTTGGGAGGAGCTGTTTGTATACATCTGCAAAAACTACCTCATTATCCTCCTTCAATACTATCCTTAAAATTCTCCTTTTCCATGATGCCTACAAACAGCTCAACAACTGTTAGGCTGTTGGTGTGAGACCACTGCCTATCATGCTGACCTTCAGGGCCGGCTTTAGGAAGTGCGGGACCTGATTCGAATACCCGGCGGCGGTCCGGGTCTTCGGCGGCATTTCGGCGGCGGGTCCTTCACTCGCTCCGGGTCTTCCGCAGCACTGAAGGACCCGCTGCCGAAATGCCACCGAAGACTCGGACAGCTGCCGGGTGAGTAAAAAAATTAAAAAGGCGCCTAAGTTAGGCGCTCTTCTTTAGGGCGCAGGGCCCTCTTAGGCGCGGGGCCCAATTCGGGGGAATCAGCCTAAAGCCAGCCCTGCTGACCTTATTGTCTCATTGTTTCCTTGCGCTCTCCAGACTGTGTCTGTATCTATCTGCTGTCTCTTTTCTTTTTTTAGATTTTAAGCTCTTTGGAGTAGGGACTCTCTTTTTGTTCTGTGTTTGTACAGAACCCAGCACAAGGGAGTCCTGGTCCATGCCTATAGCTCCTTGGCACTATGGTAATACAAATCATCATAATAAATAATAATAATTCCTCAGCCCTTCATCCCTCCTCTATCCAAACATATTAATTCAAGGCATGATATTCCTCACAGATCAAGGAGGGAATTTTTTTGCAGAAGATTATTAAAATATTGGCAACACCTAATGGAATTACTCTGCATCATTACATCTCTTAAAATACAATGTCAAAAACACAAGAAGAGTTAGAAAAATGGAAGAGGGTGGTTAAATCTGTTTTTCTTCTTATGTAACAAATATTTTTTCAAATGAACTCGTCTAAGATAACAGCACAGCAAGTAGCTTTGCAGCCAAATTTGAGCCCAGTCTACTAGAGCCACTCAGTCGACTGCAAGTGGCAATTCTTTAAAAGGTTCTAGTTTCAGATGTCAGAGCTGAAAATACATTTTCTGTAACAGGAACAGTGCTGGTGGGGAAAAAATATTTAACTGGACTCATTGAAAGTCAGCTATGTATTGCCTTATTTATAGACAATTGTATGTGGTACTTGCAAATCCTGACACACCATTTTCAAGTCATCTATCTGCAACAGCACTCAGTGTAATATTTCCACTCCTCTCTCACTGATTTTTAAAAATGTTGAAAATATTACCAGGCAGCAGTTATTTTCAAACATGGAGGTATCTTAAATGCAGGTAGAATTGAGTGTGTCTGATTAGTCATGTGAAAGCAGTACGTTATTCATAATCCTAGATCACTCAGAATATACTCTTCATTTTCCTAATGTTAGCATAGGTCTTCAGTCAATTCAATCTTTTATTTCTACAAAAAAGGGGAATAATATTTATTCTAGATAATTCTATACAATCTGACACCAGACTACAAAATATTACATGGAATATGAAAACAAGTTTAAATGACTAGAATACATTTCAAGGGAAACTAGAAAATGGAAACACATCCTCTGTAGTACTGTAGTAGCAAATAAAAAAGCCATCTAAATGGCATGTAAAATAATAGCTAAGGATTGTCAATTTGGGTACAACATATGACATACAAATTTGTGTGGGAAAAATATGTTTATATAGCAGAGATAGAAGACCCAGAAGACAACATTTTTCTTTGAAGTAGATGTGGGAGCTGCTTCCACCAATAAACAGAGATACCAAAGCAAGACGTTAGCTCCCTACAGCCTGAGAGCTCACAGCACCATCTGACGAAACTAGAACACTGAAATTTCATTACAGTTTCTCCCAAAATAACTTTACAGATCTGTGCCATCCCTCAGTGCTTTCTTTATGAATGGTTCTTTGACAGAATTTTGTTATTTGATTCATTTAACATAGCTTCACTAACATATGGCTGTTCAGTATGACAAATTAGAGGAGAAAAGAGGTAAAGAAAGAAACAGTATAAAATGGTGGATGAGTTTCCAGATTGTAATAAAAATGTCTGCTACATATACTATTGGTTTAAAAGCTCAACAAGCTCCACCTCAGAGAGGCCCCAGACTCAGATCAATGCTCAGGAACAGCAAGCAATTATCTGAAGATATTATCTTGTCCTTCAGAATCTCAGCTTGCTTTCTTACATTTTTAAAGAAAATCTCAATCTATTATGGTTGAAGCAAAAAACCTCAGAATGCAAATCTTTCAGTGCAGAGATGTGTCAGCAGAGAGCCTCGAACAACAACTTTTAGAGATCTGAACTGTCTTATTCATCTCAGTGAGAAGCTAAGGCAGATGCCCCATGATTGGAACATGGGAATTGTAATATTAGATCACACCAAAGGTCCATCTGGTCCAATATCCTGGACAGTAACAAGTAACAGATGCTTAAGAGCAATGTGTAAAAACCTATAGTAGACAGAAGTAGAAGTAGTCTGCCCCCATTGGGTCTCATACTATAATAGTTAATAGATTGACTTAAGCCCTGATGCACAGGTTTAAAATCTGGAAGGGATATTGTCATAATTAATTATGATAACTCTGGATATTCTGTTTATATGGATATCCATATAAATGTCCATTCCCTTTTTAATCTTGGTAAGTCATGATGATCATTTAAGTGTTAACATTGTTAACTATTTTATCCCTGGTGTAAGATAGAAGAGGACAGATCACACGTCTGCATAATTTACTGTGAGGAAAGTATCTTTTTGGTGCAAGGTGATGTTTGGGAGATTCATCAACTTTTGTTTTTCCCCTATCATGAAGGACCCCAGTCCAAGGAGTCTGGCAGGGTCCATGAGCATATAGAAGCCCCACCAAAGGGGAATCAAGTGGCAACGCTCTCATATTTTGAACACCCATACAATTAATTGTGAGTGAGGGCTCATTGTGGAGATTCACGTGGGTGGAACTTATTTTGTGGAAGTAGCCTGGAACAGTACCACCACTTTTCTTCCTGCATTCTGAACGCTACCCCAGACAGAGAAAAAGTCAGAAACAGAGAAAGCACAAGGTAATTTGGACAGCATTGAAGTCTGACACAGAGAAAAGGGAGCAGTTCAATTACTTGTTAGTAGTCTAAGGTAAAAAAACAAGTTTAAAGAAAAAAAACAGCTTATAATTAAAGATAAAACCTAGATCAACCTAATACCTTGTCCAAATCACATGTCCATTCAAATCAATAGAAAGCCTATGGACTTTTCACCACTGTGTCATATAGCCCTGATAAAAACACCTGAACTCTCTTTACACTAAGCTTTAACTATTGCTATCACTAGTGGTGCTGCACAGGTGTAGCAGTACTAGTTGCATTTCTGCCACGGCACACAAGCCTACACAACTGCAATCTGACGGAATATAAATATATTCTGAATGAATCTAGTGCCTGCTTCCATTTATGTGACAGGAACTTCCCATGTGTCAGGTGAGCAGGATTTGAATTTATTGATTGATGCAATAAGTTCCTCCTAATGTTGCTGATTCTTTAGTTATATTGAAATCTATTTTACTCATCTAATTTATATATCCTTAGTTTGCTTAATCAAAACTACCATTTGCTCCAGATATGTGTCATGCTTATTCCATCTGCATCCCGTTCTTTGAAATGCACCTGAACTGTTTGAAGTCCTGACTTGGACAATGGAGGAATTAGTTATTTACTTGAAATAATTAGTTATGTCAAGGTTTACAGCTGATCAAACCAGTTATCCCTGACATGTTTAGGAGCATATCTGTCAACAATTCCCCAACGGATACATTTCTTCCTGCACCTATATTTAGAAGTGACTTCCGGTAAATTAATTTGGTTTGATCCACCCAATCCATTCTGATGTTAAAGATTTTCTTGTCATTCTCTATCGATGTGTGGCTATTTGTTCTTCCAACCGCCTCTTAAAATCCAGTGTACAATTTAACTGCTGTACTTAGGGTGAGCAACAGCAAGTGTGAAAAATCGGGACAGGAGGTGTGTGGGGGGTAATAGGATCCTATATAAGAAAAAGACCCCAAAATCGGGATTGTCCCTATAAAATTGTGACATCTGGTCACCCTAGCTGTACTTCCATGGGGTGCCCTGCAATACTGTTTAAGGTGTGAGCCACAGATAACCTTGTTTCGTGCAGTCAACTACGATTGCTGCATTTAGTTGCTTTCGCTGCTAGCGGTCGGGAGGGGCGCTGGCAAAAGGTTGGGTGTTCTGAGAATGAGCCCCGTTCTGTTGGTGCGGCGGTGGCGGGAAACACGCCTGCGCACTACCTGCATTCCTGTAGGAGTGACGGGCAGCCCATCCCGCGCCCACCCGCTCAGCCCGAAGGGCTTCTCGGCGGGGAGAATGTGAGCCGGCGAGACGGGTCACTGCACGCTATGGAGCGAGCGGCACTCTCTGCCTGGGGTCCGGGGACTTTCCCCTAGGCGGGCTCGGGAACCCTTGGAGGAACCAGCGTCCTCAGTATGTGGCCTAGAGAGCAGGTCTTCAGAACATCCCACTAATCTAGCTGTGCGGGCTCCCTTATATCGGTCTGCATGTAATAATGCTTTACGGTCACGGTGAGCAGTGAGGCAACGGGCCGCAACCCCATACGCCCAACCTGTTTATCTTACAGCGCCCCAGAGACCCACAAAGAGAGCGGTGCTCCACGTCCGGCTTAAACGAAAAGCAACTGCCCCAGCTACAGACAAACATTTACCTCGGAGCGTAAGAAGTTGTTGTACACATCACGTGTGAAAACATTATGCAGATTAACATCGCCATGGCTCCCTCCCTTCCCAATGGGGTGGAGCTGCAGAGCAGAGTTTGCAACGGAGGGACGGGGTCGGGAATATTTTTGTGTCCCACTACCCTCGAGTTACGTCAGAGGGGCTGCAGCACAGCATCTTAATTCTGCTCAGTGAGGAGGGGATGCTGGGCGCTATGGTGTGCTAGGGTGATCAGATGACAGGAAGAAAATATCGGGACACAAGGCGGGGTGTGTGGGGGGGTCACTGGCGGAACAAAAAAACCCAAAAAACTGAGTGCTGCCGGTGTAAGGACACAAACAGCTCCCTCTCCCAATTCCGTACTGTGACCCAGTGCTGCAGGTGTAATACACCAGCAGTTGGGGGCGGGAGCTGAGAACAGCCGAGTGCTGCGGGCAGTCAGAGGAGATTATGCACCTTTCCTTAGTTATGCATACCTTCAGCCTCTGGTTTTTAGGAGGGGGGGGAACCAACGGAGAACAGCTGAGTGCTGCAGGCAGTCAGAGGAGAAGAAAAAAAAAAAAGCCGAGAACAGCTGAGTGCTGCCAGCGGAGAAAAAAAAAAAGCGGAGTGCAGCGTCCTGACCGAAGATCAATCGGGACGTGGGACAAATACCTAAATATCAGGACGGTCCCGATTTTATCGGGACGTCTGGTCACCCTATGGTGCAGACGCTTTGGTAGCAATGCTGGTGTCTGCTCCCAGCTGTCCTTGGTCTTCAGATCCTCTTCCTTCTTTCTCCAGCACATCACTCATAATCCTTCTTCTGCGGGGACCAGCGCGTTTCACCCTTCCTTCCTTCAAACGTGGGCGCCAGGAGGGCCCAGCTCGCTGCACCTGCCTTGGGCCACCGACTGGAGTCAGAGTAACACTAGTGAACCAACTGGTCTTCCACCACAAAGTGATGATTCAACCGGGAGCACAGTACGGATGCAAGCAGTTGCACCCCTGCTTCATCTTGGTTCCTTCCAGGACTTTGTTATAGGTGGCAGGGCCGACGAGAGGGAGGGGAAGCCGGTACAAATTACCAAGTGGTCCTGGAATAATGCAGGCTCAATTAATGTATGGTTTGGTGGGTGATTTTTAAAAAGCAAGCTCTGATTAGCCCAACAGTTGTACACATCCATCTCCCATTAGGGGTAGTTTTCAGGCTACTCATGGTATTATCAGGCCTGGGGTGTTTACAAGTAATGGTAAATATTGATGACTTTGACATAGCCAAAAGGACAAAAATTAACATTAATACCAAATTTAGCTGTCTGAGTTCGCAACGTCTTACACTCGACTTGGTGGCATTTCTCTGTTTGGATGCAACATAACTTTTGAATGTCATATTGGATCAATTCCAAAATTTCAGGAACTGTTCTAGGATTTAGTTGGCAGAATTGTATTGATTTTGGGTAAAAATCAAACCAGAAGTGGGAAAAATGGGGACAAAGAGAACCGCGATCATCTGTTTAGCAGAGCCACAGTTTCAAGCTCCTCTGCAATCTATAGATCAGGGGTCAGCAAGAAGAGGTGTGCCAAGTCTTCATTAATTTAAGGTTTTGCATGCCAGTAAAAGGTTTTGCGTGCCAGACCAGCAGCGCGGGCGGCAGAGAGAACCCCAGACCGGCAGCAGCTCTGCTCAGCCCGCTGTCGGCTGGGTTCCATCCATCCAGGCCAGCAGCGGGCTGAGCAGGCCGGCGGGCAGGACCCCGTCTGGCAGGGGCCGGTGGCTGGGACCCCAGACCGGCAGCGGGCTGAGCGGTTGATCCCGCTGCTGGTCTGGGGTTCCATAATCCAGGCAGGCAGCAGGCTGAGTGGGGCCGGCGGCCAGGACCCCTGCTGGCAGCAGCGTGCCACTAAAAATCAGCCTGCGTGCCACTTTTGGCATGCATCTGCAGGTTGCCGACCCCTGCTATAGATCAAACAATTATACCAATTAACACCTTCCAAAATTAAAATCCCCTTATCTCACCCTGGGCTCCTCCTATCCCCCAAACAGAGTTTAATATATTGACACCCAGAATAATTTATTTCCCAGACAGAAAAAAGAAAAATAATAATGGTGAGGGAAGCAGGGGGATACAGAGCCATGGTGTAGGCGAGTCAGAGAATGGGGAATCCTGCTGGGGTGGGGTGGGGAAGGGCATACAGAGCTCCTGGCATATAAGGCAGAATGGGAGTCCCTAGGATGGGGAGAAAGAGAATGAGGGCACACACAGCCCCTGGCATAGGGAGATGGGGGACATACACAGAACCTCTGCCAGGGGTGGGGGGAGAAAAGGGGACCCTCGCATGTTGTGGAAAGGGGAAAAGGAGGGTATGGGGGAGGAAGCATGGGATGAAAGGGAAGGGGAATGGTGGTAGTGGGAAGGTTCACACAGCCTTTTCCCCTTAGCATGGATGGAAGGGAAATGGGGAATTTTGGTATGGAGGGAGTGGGGGAAGAGGGGACACAGAGCCCCTGGTACAAGGTGAGGGAGTGGAGTTGTAGAGAGTACCTGAAATAAAGGGAATGGGATGGTGACACCCTGGGAGTTTTTGAGAGGGAATGGATGAATGCAGGGAGCTCCTGGTACATGCAGTGACTTTGGCCTGCAAAAGCTAAAAAAATGTACAATTCTCTAGTATCAGTATATTGTCTGATGTGATATCTGGGGACTGTGACAGATATTGATATCCCATGCAGTATCTTTGGGGACCACTGTATTAAATTTATGAATGGTTTATATATGATTGTGTTCTGCTTCACAGCACCTCCAGGAACTAAAAATAATGGAGGGTGATTAAGGAGTGCAAACATCTCCATGGAGATGTCACCCACTGGGGTGTATTGGTAAATGGTATAGTCAATTGCATGACCACACTTTGGTTGATTATGAAATAAACGTAAGAGACCAAATAACCAATGTCAGTCAGGTTTATTACTATATGTCAATAATAGTGTAGTACAGGAAAAAGGTTCTATATGATACCAGTTTCCGGGAAGCCATCTCATGCAATGTTGTTATATTCATGGGGCCCTACAAAACTCATGGTCCATTCTGGTCAATTTTTTGGTCATAGGATTTTTAAAATAATAATTTTCATGATTTCAGCTATTTAAATCTGAAATTTCACAGTGTTGTAATTTTAGGTGTCCTGACCCATAAAGCAGTTGTGGGGAGGGAGGGGTCGCAAGGTTATTGTAGGGGGGGCTGTGGCACTGCTACCCTTACTTCTGCATTGCCGATGGCAGTGGCCCTGCCTTCAGAGCTGGCCAGCTGGAGAGCAGTGCCTGCTGGCCGGGAGCCCAGTTCTGAAGGCAATGCCGTCGCCAGCCGCAGAGCAGAAGGATGGCATGGTATGGTATTACCATCCTTACTTCTGTGCTACTGCCTACAGAGCTGGCTTTCAGTTAACAGCTGCCACTCTCTGGCTGCCCAGCTCTGAAGGCAGCAGCGCAGAAGTAAGGGTGGCATGGTATGGTATTGCCACCCTTACTTCTGCTCTGCTACTAGTGGGGCACTACCTTCAGAACAGGGTGACTGGCTAACAGCCGCCGCTCTCCAGCCGCCCAGATCTGAAGTCAGTGCAAAAGTAAGGGTGGCAACACTGTGACCCACCCTTGCAGCCCCCCTGCAACTCCCTTTTGGATCAGGATCCCCAATTTGAGAAACGCTGGTCTCCACCGTGAAATCTGTATAGCATAGAGTAAAAGCACACAAAAGACCAGATTTCACGGAGGAAGAGCAGATTTCACAGTCCATGATATGTTTTTCATGGTCATGAATTTGGTAGGGCCCTATACATTTGCTTTACTCAAAAAGTGTGCTCCCAAAGTTACACCCCTAAAGTTATCTTCTTGTACCCTGTTTACAAGTGAAAGATATTGTGTACATCTTACAAAATTAGATTTAACCTGTCGTCTTTCTACTTTGTTTTTTGGGTACCATGGTGTACACCTTATCTCTTTTTTCTGAACAGATGCGTTCCAGGTACTACCGGGTGAGAAGGCACCTCCTAGGTCTGTACTACGGTAGAACAATCATATGTTTTGTCCTCTTCCTTTGTGACATTCCAGTACAGGACTGTGAGAATAACTCCCTGCCTGTTGCTATGGTAAAATCATCATATTTCCCAATCCTGACATTTTTCCTATCTACTTTAAGCTAAAGCTTACTTCAGCTAAAGCAAGGTGTTATGGGATACTCAGCATAAGTGAACTGGATAGTAGTAAAAATATAGATCAATTTAGCCTATATAACTGCTATAATATTTGTGTTTAATGCTGTTTGTGCTTATTGCATATGAATAGATATATAAGGTGTGGACATATTAATATGATAGATAGATTAGATGCATGTTAGCCAGCATATACTGGTCAACATATCCCTGCTTGTTGCCTTGATAATTGTTATAGTTAAGCCAACATCTTTGCTAAATTAATATGTAAAACAGTGGTGAGGGCCTTTATATGTAACTTGTTTTACCAAACTGCGTAAGTGACAATACATAATTAATGCAACTAAAATTAATACACCTTATAACACAAGCAAAGTGTGGGATATGAGTATTTAAAGATTCTCCATCATGGATACGGTCATTTAAGGCTTGTTCTGCCTTGTGCATGTCATTGCTAATCTGAATAATGTGTGTCTTTTCTGTTTAGTAATAATTTTAAATTTAAAGTGAGTGGATCAATATGCCCATTAAAAACTGGTAGGTAAGTTTCAACTTCATCCTGTTATTGGGTCTCACTTCCTATCATAGATTCATTTTGAAAACTGGAATAGGCATTATTACAGTGTGTCCCACAGTGCTATAAACATAAAGAGTAAAACAAAAATATGGAATAATGACACTACAAATGAGGCCTCCATTTATAAATTCCTTGTAATTAGTTACTACATAGTCCTGCCCATCCATATTATAGGTTACCCTTACTGCTGGTTGTCACTATGTGGTAAACTTCCGTGGGCAGGAGACAGGAGCAGCTTAGCTTTTGATTCAAGCCATCATGGCCACACCCTGAAGTTGCAATACCAAAGCATTCCTGCACAACAAATTATATGCAGTGTGCCTCAAGTTTTCATTGCTGCATGTTACACCTCTAGTTGAGGTAGAGCCAGTTGTTCTTCGTAGATGCTGTCTTCCAGATAACCTACTGAACAGACAGTAGCTTATTTATCAAATATTGCTGTGTTGTGATCCAATATTGATATTTATATATGGGATCAGACCCTGAGTAAAGTTGATTTGAATAATATGTGCCTTGAGTAGGATACAGTGTCACTGACCTCAAATTACAAATAGTGCTAAAGGAAATTTGCCTACACAATTTAACATATTGCCAATTTACCACTTTTTCTGTTACACATGGAGGACAATATGATTTAGCTAATAGTTTATTGCTAACAAGGGCAAGCAATTTTCCTTTTTTAATGTTCCCTAATGAGCTGGTTGTGGTAGTTAACATGTACAAATAATTTACCTTTACCTTTTTATTATTTGTTGCAATTAATTTATTAAGTTTTACTTGTGTTTTGCTAAACAGCTTAGCAATGTTTTGCATATTATGCACCACATACTGTATTGGATTTTTTAGTAGTGAGGCCTTGAATGCCATGAATTATGGGTTTAGAAATGGTTTCTGCTGCCTGATGCTCAAAATAGTTAATTTTTTAAAATATACTTTTCATGTTACCCCAAACAGACATTCTACATTCAAACAATCCTGAAATGTAACCAATAATTCAATCTAGACTTAAAGTCTCCTATTTGAAAGATATCAGAAAGTGGAATAGTCTTTTGCCCAGCTATTGAGTCTTGTGCACATTCCCAATAAGATGCAATTATATCAATAAATATACAGTATATGAACAACAGTACATATGTATGTGAACAGTATACGGTATATGAGCCCTTTGCATATATGGGTTAAAACTGGGTTTTCCAAAGACTAGGAGACAAAGAAAGAGGCTTTGGTATAAAAAGCTGTATTTAAACAGACTCAGCGCTTTCTTTCTGATCCAGTAAATAGAAATGAACTTTTATCCAAGGAGGCCCCAGTTGTGCTGAAGGATTGAAATTATACTGGCCTTCCAGACTTCCCATATGGTGATTCTTGGTATGTTTAGTGTGTATTTAAGTCCTTTTGTTTTTATATGTTTTTTTTTTTCTGTGATGCTCTTGTCCTAGGAATAAATGTACTCTGCTGAGAAAGAGTTGTATGGTCACTGGTAAATCATCACTGTCATTGACCTTGGAGACAACAGCACAGCGCAGGTACTGGCCTTTAGGCACACTGATTGCTGGAGATATCACAATGTATGGCTGGGGACTGTACAGCCTTAAAACTTTGGTAAGAAGTGAGTAGAACATGGGTCCCTGTCCCTAAACAAGTAATGTCCAGAAGACTTGAGACCTGATTGTTAACTTCTGGAGTGCATCATGGAATGGGAATACAGGGTCAATTACCTTGAAGGTTTGAGAGGAACAATATCCTGCCCTGGCAAAGGAATAGACTTGATTATCTAATAGGTCTATGTTTAACTAGATGTCAAGGCTCCCACCTGAAGCAGTAGTACCCTGCATCAGGGATCTATTTTCCACTCATCCACAAGCCTCATGCTATCACTTGCCTGGGTAGGTCCCTGGTCCTGTACAGCCTCCTTCAAACCATTTCCTGAAATCTGACAACGTTGTAAAGGAAAAAGTCCAGTAAAATTTTAAATAGGATAAACAACCGGAATATATAGCCATGTAACATATGACATGCCTATAACATCTAATCACTAGAACCTTGTCTAGACAAAGGGTATTCATTCACTGCAAAAAAAGATGTGATTTTACATAGAGATAGCTAACATGAGACAGCTATCTTGATGTAAAATTCTAGTGGATACATGGCACCAGCAGTTTTTACCTTGATATAATTAGTCAAGTTCAACCCTTATTTCCTGCACACCCCCACCCCCCACGGGTTTAACCTCGAGTAATTAAATTGAGATAAAAGTTATAGAGTCTTGTTTTCACTAGGATTTTACATCAAGATAGCGATCTCAAGTTAAAAACACACCTTTTGCAGTAGAGACATAGCCTAGGACTTAAATTTGTGATGTTAGATTGAGCCACCTACCTAAATGTAACATCACATGGTTCATAAAATCACAGGACTGGAAGGGACTTTGAGAGGTCATCTAGTCCAGTCCCCTGCACTCATGGCAGGACTAAGTATTATCTAGACCATTCCTGCCGAGGCAGTCCTTTCCTATTTCCCATTTGTGATATTGCAGAAAAGCTTGAAGCCACGTGCTACAGGCACATAAGAATAGACTGTGGCAAATTTAACTCAAAACAACTATTTAAAAACAAAGAAAAGTCTAATGTTAGGGTTTGAAGCCATCAAGTCCAGATCCTTTTTATCAGCACTGCCTCACTAGACAGCCAATGAACTTTACAACTTCATGTTGGAGTCTGGTTTACTTAGTCTTAGTTTTGTAGAATGTGTTAGGCCTGGTCTACACTACGGGTTTAGGTCGACTTTAGCAGCGTTAAATCGAATTAAGCCTGGACATGTTCAAACGACGAAGCCCTTTCTTTTGACTTAAAGGGCCCTTTAAACCGGTTTCTTTACACCACCTTCGACGAGGGGGTTAGCGATAAAATTGGCCTTTGCGGGTCGGAATTGGGGTAGTGTGGACGGAATTCGACGTTATTGGCCTCCGGGAGCTATCCCAGAGTGCTTCATTGTGACCGCTCTGGACAGCACTCTCAACTCAGATGCACTGACCAGGTAGACAGGAAAAGACCCGCGAACGTTTGAATTTCATTTCCTGTTTGCTCAGCGTGGACAGCACAGGTGACCACGCAGAGCTCATCAGCACAGGTAACCGTGATGGAGTCCCAGGATCGCAAAAGAGCTCCAGCATGGACCGAACAGGAGGTACGGGATCTGCTCGCCATATGGGGAGATGAATCAGTGCTAGCTGAACTCCGTAGCAGTAAAAGAAATGGCAAAGTATTAGAAAAGGTCTCCAAGGCCATGAAGGACCGAGGCCATAACAGGGACACACAGCAGTGCCGCGTGAAAATTAAGGAGCTACGGCAAGCCTACCACAAAGCCAGAGAAGCAAACGGAAGGTCCGGGGCAGAGCCGCAAACTTGCCGCTTCTACGCGGAGCTGTATGCCATTCTAGGGGGTGCAGCCACCACTACCCCAACCGTGTGCTATGACTCCATCAATGGAGAAACACACAGGGAAGAGGGTTCGGGGAACGAGGAAGATGAGGATGGAGGTAATGTAGGTAGCTCACAGCAGCAAGGAAGCGGAGAAACCGGTTTCCCCAACAGCCAGGATATGTTTGTCACCCTGGACCTGGAACCAGTAACCCCCGAACTCACCCAAGACCCTGAGGGCACACAGGAGACCTCTGGTGAGTGTACCTTTGTAAATATTACACATGGTGTAAAAGCAAGCGTGTTTAATGATTAATGATTAATTTGCCCTGGCAATCGCGGCCAGTACAGCTACTGGAAACGTCTGTTAACGTGTATGGGGATGGAGCGGAAATCCTCCAGGGACATCTCCAGAAAGCTCTCCTTCATGTACTCCCAAAGCCTTTGCAAAAGGTTTCTGGGGAGGGCTGCCTTATCCTGTCCGCCATGGTAGGACACTTTATCACGCCAGGCCAGTAGCACATAGTCTGGAATCATTGCATAACAAAGCATGGCAGCGTATGGTCCCGGTGTTTGCTGGCAAGCAGACAACATCCATTCTTTATCTCTCTTTGTTATCCTCAGGAGAGTGATATCATTCACCTGGTTGAAATGGGGTGATTTTATTAAGGGGACATTTAGAGGTGCCCGTTCCTGCTCTTCTGAACAGAAATGTTCCCCGCTGTTAACCACACGGTGGGGGGAGGGGTGAAGTGATCATCCCAGAGAATCGGGTGTGTGTGTGGGAGGGTGGTTTACTTGGGTTTGTGCTGCATGTTAACCCGGAAACCGCAGCCCCTCCTTTTACATTGAAAACCCATTTTAAATGGCCAACCCAATTCATCCTTGATATGGGAAATGCGCTGCTGTTTGAAACCATTCCCACATGTTAAGAAGGTTAAAAAAGCCAAAACACTGTGGCTTACCATGGCTGCCTGCAAGCCGAAATCTGTTGCCTGGCAGTGCGTGAGTAATCTCTCATACCAAACCGGCAGGCAGAGGAAAAATGCGACCTTGTAACGAAAGAGTGTACCCATTGTTCTCTAAAATGTGTCCTTTTTTAACCACCTCTCCCTTCTCCACCAGCTGCAAATGTTTCTCCTTCGCAGAGGCTAGTGAACATTAGAAAGAGAAAACGGAGGACGCGGGACGATATGTTCACGGAGCTCCAGATGTCCTCCCACGCTGATAGAGTACAGCAGAATGCGTGGAGGCAGTCAATGTCAGACATGAGAAAAGCACAATATGAACGAGAGGAGAGGTGGCGGGCTGAATGGCGGGATGAAAAGAGCAAGTAGCGGGCTGAAGATGATAGGTGGCGTCAGCTTGCAGACAGAAGGCAAGAGTCAATGCTCCGTCTGCTGGAGCATCAAACTGATATGCTCCAGCGTATGGTTGAGCTGCAGGAAAGGCAGCAGGAGCAGAGACCGCCGCTACAACCCCTGTGTAACCAACAGCCCTCCTCCCCAAGTTCCATAGCCTCCTCACCCAGACGCCCAAGAACACGGTGGGGGGGGCCTCCGGCCACCCAGTCACTCCACCCCAGACGATTGCCTAAGCATCAGAAGGCTGGCCTTCAATAAGAGTTAAAGTTTTAAAATGCAGTGTGTCCTTTTCCATCCCTCCTTCCCCACCCATCCCAGGCTACCTTGGCAATTATCCCCCTACTTGTGTGAGGAATTAATAAAGAATGCATGAATGTGAAATAACAATGACTTTATTGCCTCTGCAAGCGGTGCTCGAAGTGGGGAGGGGAGGGTGGGGGTGGTTGGTTTACAGGGAAGTAGAGTGAACCGGGTGGGGGGGGGGGCGGAGGGTTCATCAAGGAAAAACAAACAGAAGTTTCACACCGTAGCCTGGCCAGTCACAAAACTCATTTTCAAAGCTTCTCTGATGCGCACCGTGCCCTGCTGTGCTCCTCTAACCGCCCTGGTGTCTGGCTGCGCGTAATCAGCGGCCAGGCGAGTTGCCTCACCCTCCCACCCTGCCATAAATGTCTCCCCCTTACTCTCACAGATATTGTGGAGCGCACAGCAAGCAGCAATAACAATGGGGATATTCTTTTCGCTCAGGTCTGAGCGAGTCAGTAAGCTGCGCCAGCGCGCTTTTAAACGTCCAAAGGCACATTCCACCACCATTCGGCACTTGCTCAGCCTATAGTTGAACAGGTCCTGACTCCTGTCCAGGCTGCCTGTGTACGGCTTCATGAGCCATGGCATTAAGGGGTAGGCTGGGTCCCCAAGGATCACGATAGGCATTTCAACATCCCCAACGGTTACTTTCTGGTCCGGGAAGAAAGTCCCTTCCTCCAGCTTTCGAAACAGACCAGAGTGCCTGAAGACGCGAGCATCATGTACCTTTCCTGGCCATCCCACGTTGATGTTGGTGAAACATCCCTTGTGATCCACCAGGGCTTGCAGCAGCATTGAAAAGTACCCCTTGCGGTTTATGTACTCGGTGGCTTGGTGCTCCGGTGCCAAGATAGGGATATGGGTTCCGTCTATGGCCCCACCACAGTTTGGGAATCCCATTTCAGCAAAACCATCCACTATTGCCTGCACGTTGCCCAGAGTCACTACCCTTGATATCACCAGGTCTTTCATTGCCCTGGCAACTTGGATCACAGCAGCCCCCACAGTAGATTTGCCCACTCCAAATTGATTCCCGACTGACCGGTAGCTGTCTGGCGTTGCAAGCTTCCACAGGGCTATCGCCACTAGCTTTTCAACTGTGAGGGCTGCTCTCATCCTGGTATTCTGGCGCTTCAGGGCAGGGGAAAGCAAGTCACAAAGTTCCATGAAAGTGCCCTTACGCATGCGAAAGTTTCGCAGCCACTGGGAATCGTCCCACACCTGCAGCACGATGCGGTCCCACCAGTCTGTGCTTGTTTCCCAGGCCCAGAATCGGCGTTCCATGCCATGAACCTGCCCCAGTGACACCATGATTTCCACATTGCTGGGGCCTGTGCCTTGTGAGAGGTCTATGTCCATGTCAATTTCCTCATCACTCTCTTCGCCGCGCTGCAATCGCCTCCTCGGCTGGTCCGGGTTTCGCCTTGGCATGTCCTGGCTCTGCATATACTCCAGGACAATGCGCGTGGTGTTCATAGTGCTCATAAGTGCCGCGATGATCTGAGCGGGCTCCATAATCCCAGTGCTAGCTATGGCGCTTGGTCTGAAAAAAGGCGCAAAACTAGTATCTGACAGACCAGGGGAAGGAGGGAGGGAGGGCGGGCCGAGTGACGACATGACGTACAGGTACAGGGAATTAAAATCAAGAAAGGTGGCTGTGCATCAGGGAGAAACACAAACAACTGTCACACAGAATGGTCCCCCCAAAGATTAAACTGAAAACCCTGGGTTTAGCAGGCCGTTGATTTGACGGAGGGAGGAGGAAAGCAAATGAATACAGAACAAATCTATTTTTTACATCTTAAGACGACGGTGCAGCATGACTGATAGCCCTCGGCATCTTCTGGGTGCTTGGCAGCAAATACTGGGCGCTTGGCAGTTAGTGTACTACGATGGCCTTCAGGCCTATTGCACGATTTGCTGCTCAGGGAAGACTCTGCTAATGTGCGATGATCCAACTTGTAATAGGACGGTTACCAGTCGTAATACACCATCTACTGCCAAAAGGCAAGGGGCTGGTGCAATGCAGCCCTACGGCTGCCAGCCCCACAGCTGCCAGCACCCAGATCGCCGATGAAGGCTACCAGTCATGCTGCACCGTCTACCGCCAAAAGGCAGTTAGCTGCTGCTGCTGTGTAGCAATGCAGTCCCACGTCTGCCGGCACCCAGATGACATATGGTGACGGTGAGCTGAGCGGGCTCCATGTTTGCCGTGGTATGTTGTCTGCACAGGTAACCCAGGTAAAAAGGCGCGAATCTATTGTCTGCCGTTGCTCTGACGAAGGGGGAGGGGCCTGACGACATGTACTCAGAACCTCCCGCGACACTGTTTTGCATCATCCGTGCATTGGGATCTCAACCCAGAATTCCAATGGGCGGCGGAGACTGCGGGAACTGTGGGATAGCTACCCATAGTGCAATGCTCCGGAAGTCGACGCTAGCCTCGGTACTGTGGACGCGGTCCGCCGACTAGAGCACTTAGAGCATTTTATGTGGGGACACACACAATCGGCTGTATACAACCGATTTCTATAAAACCGGCTTCTATTAATTCGACCTAATTTCATAGTGTAGACATACCCTTAGATGGAGCTACGTAAGTGTGACACAACCATTGGTGCCAGCTAGCAAAGGCTTCACTACTCTGTATCAGCAACTCTTAACAGGCCTGACAAACTCACTATGCAGAACACCTGTTTTTCATAGTATTTATCCATAAATAGCGTCTTGTAAGGTATCAAATGAAAACTGGGATCACACTGGTCATTAATATTATTGTGAAATGTATGTACTGGTGATTATATGACTTACTAGAATTATGTTTTAAAGTCTGTAATCAGGGACAGTTGAAAAGGTTTCTTCCAGAAGGGAAATAAGAGGTGGATCTCTCTGTGAAATGTAAATTAAGCATTGTAAGCCATTATGGCATAAACAGGATGGGAAAACAGCAGAGACTAAACCTCAGGGAATTGTCGTCTCGGGCGTACAGAGACAATGAACTTTTGGGTAAAGAAGGCAAAAGGACACCTTGTTTATTCTTCACTTGAGGTGATAATCAGGTAGTACAGTAACATCCATGAAAACAGGATTTAAACCATTAAACCATCCTGGGTTGAAATGCTTCATAAAAGACTTAGCCCTGGTCTACACTACAGGGTTAGGTCAAATTTAGCCACGTTACGTCAATTTTATAATGAAAGCGTCTACACAAGCAACCTGTTCCGTCAATCTAAAGGGCTCTTAAGATCGATTTCTGTACTCCTCCCCGGTGAAGGGAGTAGCGCTAAAATCCACCTTGCTGGGTCGACGCAAATTGACAGTATTGGCCTCCGGGAGCTATCCCACAGTGCTCCAATGTGACTGCTCTGGACAGCACTTTCAACTCCGATGCACTAGCCAGGTACACAGGAAAAGCCCCAGGAACTTTTTAATTTCATTTCCTGTTTGGTCAGCGTGGCGAGCTCAGCAGCATAGGTGACCATGCAGTCCCCCCAGAATCACAAACGAGCTCCAGCATGGAGCGAACGGGAGACACTGGATCCGATTGCTGTATGGGGAGAAGAATCTGTGCAGACAGAACTCCAATCAAAAAGAAGATATAAATGCTAATATATATATATATGCCAAAATCGCACAGGGCATGATGGACAGAGGCTACAACAGGGACACACAGCCGTGCTGCGTGAAAGTCAAGCTCAGGCAAGCCTATCAAAAGACAAAGGAGGAAAACGGTTGCTCTGGGTCAGAGCCCCATACATGCCGCTTCTATGATCAGCTGCATGGCATTCTGGGGGGGACCCTACTACTACCCCACTACTGTCCGTGGATACGTGCAAGGGGGAGTCTCACGCAACTCGGAGGAGGATTTTGTGGATGAGGAAGAGGAGGAGAATGGGGCCACTTCTTCAGCTGCACTGCACACAGAACTCTCACTGAAATCAAAAGCTACATACTTTACCACCAATGAGTTCATTATGCAAAATCGTTATAGAATAATCACTTTAATGTATTGCAATCAAGTGTCTAGAGCTTAGGTGCTTTTGTTACCATAGAATCGGAGCGCCTCACAATCTTTAACGTATTTATCCTCACTCACAACCCTCTGAGGTAGGGAAGTACTATTATCCCTATTTTCCCAAATGGGAAACTGAGACAGAGACTAAGGTCCAGATCTTCAAAGGTATTGTCCAAGGTCACACACCAAGCCTGTGGCAGAGCAGGAAAATGAACCCAGTCTTCAGTAACCTAAGATAGTACCCTAACCACTACACCATCCCTACATTTTCTTACCTATCAAATTTAATCTAATGACAATTTTTTTTCCAATTGTTGGTGCAGCAAACTCACCATCAAGCTGTAATCTGCCTTCTATGATACCATCAGAGATTCGGGAATCAGAAAGTAGTTTTGTCAATTCACAGGACTGAAGAGAACCATGTAGACCATTCCTCAACTTTTATTAATTCTACAGTGATACCAGTCGTAGAATTTGATATTGATAGCATAGAGCAGATCTGTTGAGTAAGATAGCACATTTTTACATAGAAAAAGTGCCTAACTACCACCATTTTAAATTTGAGAAACTCCTTTCACAGAATTGAAAAAACACTATGAACAACATGCTCTTAGCCATTACTTTTATTATCCAGTGTTTTATACACTCCATTTATAATTCTTTCCAGACTGCTGCACCTAAAGGGCCATGGTTTCCCTTGATCTTTGTATGAAACTTCCTGATATCAGTGTGAGAACTGAGTGTGTAAACAGAGTAAAATAAGGCTCAAAATATGTGTAAACTCATTTCAGAAGACACACTCAACCCAGCAGAAGCACCTGCATTTCCTCTGCCCCACATTTAATTGATGATAGAGTGGGAATAGTATACATTCCATTATTTATTGTTATTCTAGTTTTACATTAGTATCTCTTGTGCATCTTAATAAAACAATAAGAACCACCAGTAACTACACCTTGAAACCCTTCCACATTGAAGCCAGTGTACATTTTTCTTTTTATATAAAAAAAAAAAAGTACTGCTCTGTTGATCATTTTCACAGATGCTTCTGACCCAGTTTAATGTATAAGGTTTTTTTTTTCCCCAAAAGATGTTACTAACTTTTATCAAAATGGTCAGTTTTTAAAGCATTTAATATCCAAAACAAAATATTAAAAGTGAGGATATCCCAGAAGTTTATTATTTTTAATAGTAGCAGTCATAAAATATGCTTATATAGAAATCCATGTTTATCTGAAAAACAAAGTGTAAATGGTATTTCACAAGTTTAATTTGCTTAAAGAGTTTTGGTGGTTGAAATCACCCTGATTATTATTTACTGACAATTTGCTATTGTAATAATGTTAAACAGGATCACATATTTTAGGATTAACTTTAAAATGTTACAACTTTTCATAAAAATAGTCAGCCAACTATTTTCTCTCTTTTCAACAAGAATAGTGAACATTATGGGCAACAAATTTCAAACAGACAACCTTTTCCTTGAAATTTAACAACTTTCAACCATTCAAGTACTATGGTCCCTATATACATTCCTATGCAGCTAAAAAGACATGGTAGACAACTGAGCACACTACCACCAAATTGTAAGAATTACAAAATTATTAGACTTTAATCAAATTGTACCTTAATCTTTTAATTAAAAATAGAAGACTTAGGTAGACTATTTAGCAAATAAAACAGCACGCTAGTGTGCTCTATATTAAGGCATACCTTTAAATGCACACTTCTTGTGATCTATAAGAAGTTATTTACAATTGCTACCGTGTGAAAGGAACAATGTAGTTCTGCAAAACTGAGAAATACAAAATATCTGGAAGCCTACATTTTCAGAGTACAAAAGTAACCCTCAGTTCTTGTGTGTCCTACAGGATCTCTTGAGGATTCCTTAAAGCTGGGGGTAAATTTGAGGGTTTTGATTCTTCATCAAGAAGTACCAAATCTTCAATTTCACGTCCTTTGTACTTTCTTTTACATATCTTTACAATAACTTTCTTCTTTAGAAATAATTTCAAAGCTTCCCTTGAAGCTATAGCTTTGGCATTTTCCTTACTTTTTCCACAGCCAGTACCCAAATAAACAGACTTGCACCTCAGTTCACAAACTATATTTTCATGAGAGCTTTTATTTTGAGGTAAGTCTGCAAGTTCCTTCAGTGGAACAAAAGTTACATCTAAAGTGGCTTTCACAGACTGAATGGATGAGTTTAGAAGTTCTGCATGATTGACATTGGGACTAAAACCTCCAACAGCAACCAACTTCCAGGCCACAGATTTGTACAGTCTATTGAAAAAAGGCTGTCTTTCTTTTGCATCTTCACTTGTTAATGGCTTCCATGACACTTTAGCGGGACTTTCAGTAGTCTGGGAGCTGCTTTTGGAAGCCACCGGTGGAGCGCCGGCCTGGGAGCTGCTTTTGGAAGCCACCAGTAGAGCGCTGGCCAGGGAGCTGCTTTTGGTAGCCGTCGCCACCGGCGGAGCGCTAGCCAGGGAGCTGCTTTTGGTAGCCGTCGCCATAGTGCTGGCCTGGGAGCCGCTTTTGGTAGCCGTCGCCATAGCGCTGGCCTGGGAGCCGCTTTTGGTAGCCGTCGCCATAGCGCTGGCCTGGGAGCCGCTTTTGGTAGCCGTCGCCATAGCGCTGGCCTGGGAGCCGCTTTTGGTAGCCGTCGCCATAGCGCTGGCCTGGGAGCCGCTTTTGGTAGCCGTCGCCATAGCGCTGGCCTGGGAGCCGCTTTTGGTAGCCGTCGCCATAGCGCTGGCCTGGGAGCCGCTTTTGGTAGCTGCCGCTGGCGGAGCGCTGGCCTGGGAGCTGCTTTTAATAGCCGCCGCCGCTGCCGGCGGAGCGCTGGCCTGGGAGCCGCTTTTGGTAGCCGCCGCCGGCGGAGCACTGGCCTGGGAGCCGCTTTTGGTCGCCGCCGCCGCTGCCGGCGGAGTGCTGGCCTGGGAGCCGCTTTTGGTAGCTGCCGCTGGCGGAGCGCTGGCCTGGGAGCTGCTTTTAATAGCCGCCGCCGCTGCCGGCGGAGCGCTGGCCTGGGAGCCGCTTTTGGTAGCCGCCGCCGGCGGAGCGCTGGCCTGGGAGCCGCTTTTGGTCGCCGCCGCCGCTGCCGGCGGAGTGCTGGCCTGGGAGCCGCTTTTGGTAGCCGCCGCCGCTGCCGGCGGAGCGCTGGCCTGGGAGACGGTTTTGGTAGCCGCCGCCGGCGGAGCACTGGCCTGGGAGCCGCTTTTGGTAGCCGCCGCCGGCGGAGCGCTGGCCTGGGAGCCGCTTTTGGTAGCCGCTGCCGGCGGAGCGCTGGCCTGGGAGCCGCTTTTGGTAGCCGCTGCCGGCGGAGCGCTGGCCTGGGAGCCGCTTTTGGTAGCCGCCGCCGCTGCCGGCGGAGCGCTGGCCTGGGGGCCGCTTTTGGTAGCCGCCGTCGCTGCTGACGGAGCGCTGGCCTGGGAGCCGCTTTTGGTAGCCGTTGCCGGCAGAGCGCTGGCCTGGGAGCCGCTTTTGGTAGCCGCCGCTGGCGGAGCGCTGGCCTGGGAGCCGCTTTTGGTAGCCGCTGCTGGCAGAGCGCTGGCCTGGGAGCCGCTTTTGGTAGCCGCTGCCGGTGGAGCACTGACCTGGGAGCTGCTTTTGGTAGCCGCTGCCGCTGCGCTGGCCTGGGAGCTGCTTTTGGTAGCCGCTGCCGGCGGAGCGCTGGCCTGGGAACCGCTTTTGGTAGCCGCTGCCGGTGGAGCGCTGGCCTGGGGGCCGCTTTTGGTAGCCGCTGCCGGTGGAGCGCTGGCCTGGGGGCTGCTTTTGGTAGCCGCTGCCGGTGGAGCGCTGGCCTGGGGGCCGCTTTTGGTAGCCGCTGCTGCTGCTGCTCTGGTCTGGGAGCCGCTTTTGGTAGCCGCAGCCACTGGCGGAGCGCTGGCCAGGGAGCTGCTTTTGGAAGCCGCCGCCGCAGCACTGGGCAATATACTCTTCTTTTCATGTTTGGTTTCCATACTGGAATGATAATTCATTTTTGACTCAGTTCCAGATGAAGCAGGTGCTGCAGTTGAATTATGCTTGGTAGTGGTTTCATAATTAGCTGCTTTTGTTTCTGTTCCCGTTCCTGGCACTGAGCTCTTTTCTTGGTTTGAGACTGAGGATGACAGTGAATGCTCTGAATCTTTTCCCACATCTTTTTCCTCTTTCTTCGGCAACATGCTCTCGGTCTCCTTGGAAACTTCAGTCTTTGTCGACTTAGAATCATTTCCAACATCCTTAGAATCTCTACTTTTGTCAACAGCTCGTTTCTTGCAAGGTTCCTCTACCCCTTCTAAAAAACACAAATAGAGTTATGTCCTTACTTCCATAACTATGAAGCATAGCTCCCTGACTACTGGCAATTGATTTAAAGTTTCTAGAGATACTAGTCCAAACAAAAATCTCTTCTGGACCTAAAACTGATTAGTTTAAAGCAGTGGTTCTCAACTAGGGGTATGTGTACCCCGGGCAGAAGTCTTACAGGGGTATATCAACTCATCTAGATATTTGCCTAGTTTTACAACAGGCTACTTAAAAAGCACTAGAAAAGACAATACATACTAAATTTCATACAGACAAAATGAGAAAGTAAGCAATTTTTCAGTAATAGTGTGCTGTGACACTTTTGTATTTTTATGTCCGATTTTGTAAGCAAGTATTTTTAAGTGAGGTGAAGCTTGGGATATGTAAGCCAAATCAGACTCCTGAAAGGGGTACAATAGTCTGGGAAAGGTTGAGAACCACTGGCTTAAACACCCACAAACTCAAGAGTTTGAAATCTGATTCCAAAATGTTACCTTGAAATTCCAAGGCATTTCAGTCGCAGAGAGATATGCTAAACTGGGTGCTATGATACAAACATAGATCCAGGGTTCAAATGCAAGGTTTTGATTTGGACACCTCTCTATTTTGTTTACTAAAACTCTTCAAAGCACTGTTTTCTTCTGGGAATTTCTTTAAAACTAGACATATTTACAGCCAATATGAGTATAAAGTTGGATATGCTTCACATTGGTCATCATTATTATTAAAAAAGCCTACTGTGAGCACAATATAATGGGATGAAAGATCAGAGCACAAATGCCTGCAACAGGTTGACAAACCTATTTAAATAATACTTTTAACTTAGGCTAGGTCTACACTACCCGCCTGAATCGGCAGGTAGAAATCGATTTCTCGGGGATCGAATTATCGCGTCTCATTGGGACGCGACAATCGATCCCTGAATCAACGCGCTTACTCCACCAGCAGAGGTAGGAGTAAGTGTCGTCGACGGGGAGCCGCGGAGGTCGATTTTGCTGCCGTCCTCACAGCGGGGTAAGTCGGCTCCAATACGTCAAATTCAGCTACGCAAATATCTTAAATCGACCCCCCCTGTAGTGAAGACCTGCCCCTAGTAATTCAGAAGCATTTGATGCAATCAAACAGCAACAGTAAAACACTTAAAATAGCAAGATACTGTACTCTCATGTTTAAAGTTTAACATTGAGACTGACAAATGAGAGTTAGCACTGACATAAAACTATTATCCTGAGAGGTTTTAAATCCTAGCTATTAAATCCCGATTATTAAAGATGGGCAAAGGCAAGTTCTCAACATTTGAAAATCATTTTCTAGACTCCTAGGAATTGTCACAGCTATGATCTGCTAACCATTGCTACTTGATATGCCTCTTTTCTTCACCTTGGCAACCAGTTCATCTCTCGTAGTGTGGGCGGGCGCATCGGTCACTTTGATGCCTTCAGCCATTTCCAGCACCTTTTCCATCACCGACAGCGGGTACCTGGGCAGGGGAGACAACGGGAGCGAGCTCAGCACGTCTCCAAGAGAAACGCGCGCCCGTCAGCCGGCAAACGGGGCGCCCCAACCCTGGCCAGTGTCCCTCCGCCACCGCCCACCCCACTCACCGGCAGCCCAGGAAGACGTGGTTGGCCCACACCATGGAGAGAGAGACGAGGCGCTGCAGGGCCCCGCTGTCCCCGGCGGGCGAGCCCCCCGCGTTGCGCAGCAGGAACTCGCGGCGGTGCCGCCAGTGGTGCTCGGGCTCGCAGTCCCCTCGCAGCTTCTCCACCCAGGCCGCCTCCTGCCGGCTCCGGCCCAGTGGCTCCGAGGCCGCGGCCTCCGCCATGTCCACGGCTCGGCCCCGCGGCGCCTGCCCGCCTCGCCCCCGGCTGAGGCCGCTACTGCAGCGGCTTCCCGCCTGCACGCGCGTCGCGAGCCCGACCACCGGCGAGCCCTGACCCCCTCCCGCCTCGAGCCGCTGCAGCGGGCGCGCGGGGACCGCTCTCGGAGCTAAGAACAACGGATGCAGCCGATTCGCCGCTTCCTTCCGTCTGTCCATTATGACCTCACTACCGGTGCGGCCGCCCTCTTTTCTCCGCGGGAGAAACCGAGAAGCAGCAACCAGCTGCCTTCCCAGCGTGCTGTGCGGTTCGAACTGGTGTCTGTTGTTGTCTCTCTCGGGCCCTCCCACCAGGAGCCGGGAGCGCTTAGGGAAGCGGCCGCCTGCACCGCCCTCATAAATAGGAACGTCCGTCCCGTTCCATGAGTTATGACGTCACCGGGGGCGCTCTCCAGGCTCCGTGCCCAAGATACCCGGCTGGAGGGTCAGGGCCTGGTTCAGCGCGGGAAGGTTTCCCGGGGATCGGGATTTGCACGCCCCATCACGTGGCCCCTGGGTCCCTGTCCCGGCACCGTGACCGCACGAGACCCGATGTGGGGCCCCAAGGAAGGAACCTGGGAAATGCCTTTCTGTCCTTCTGTGTCATTGTTGCCGGCACAGGGGCCCGAGGACAGCAACAGTGAGGTTCGTTGCCCGGAGTGCTTCACGCCAATAAACATACCGGGGTGGAGAAACAATCAAAGTTTATTTGAGATCTCAAAGTGGTGCAAGGAGACAGGCAAGTCTCAAATCGAGCACACCAGCAAAAACAGTTTCTCTCTTCTTTATACATTTTACAACTAAGCCCCCCCTCACTCCCCCTCTCCATCACCTCCCCTCTACTCCCCCTCCCCTCTCTACCGAAGGCATGTTTATACATTTAAGCAACTAAATCATTCTAGGGCTATAAATCTAGCTTGTTAGTAACTTCTCTCTAAACAGTTATTTGGTCCTGTTTACCCTTAGTTTATTACCCCTTCCCCAGCTAGAAACATGCAAACCTCATCATTATTGTTTGGTACCTGAAATGAGCAAGGTCGTAATTGCTAACTAGCTGTTTACACACTCCAATTCCTGTCCTTGGCTGTTAAGGTCAATCAGAGTTAAACATGGAAGGACAGAGTTAAAACATGGAAGAACTCTGACTCAGGCAGGCCTAGTAACCCCAACAGTTCCCTCCTTTGAGAATACTCAACAAGCTTTTGGCTGAGTTTTCTCATATTCTATAGACAAGATACGATTGAGTGCCATGGAGCTGGGGTTCTCAATGAAAGAGAATGCTGGGATTTCTGGGGAAAGGGGGGCACACAGCTTACGGAGGAGCAATTTAAAACAAGCAATCAGGAGGAGGGTGACCAGGCACAGTACCACACCTGTGAGGAGGAGATGCACAAGGCTATTTCCCAGTCCTCCCAGGTTAGGCAACCAACTCCAAAGGGAATCAAAAACTGTGGGTTCTCTTTCCTGAGCCTTCCACTGCTCAAAAGCCTGTTCGGCTGACAGGACGTGCTTGTTAATGTCCTGTGAGTTTTCTGGTACATAAGTACAACATTCACTCCCAATAAGACACATACCCCGCCCTGGGAGGCTAAAACATAATCTAAGGCCTGTCCATTTTGCAGGGACAGCAACCGGAGCTGGTAAAGCTCTGAGTTAAGGCTTTTCTCTATGGCCAAGGTCTCATTGGCATACTTGGTGAGAAACACAGAGAGCCTACGATAAAATTGAGCCAGTCGTCCTACCTCATAGGATGGGAGAAAGATCATACCCAATCTGTCTCCTTCTGTAATGGGCTCTGGGGTGGCATACAAAGATCTATGCTGCCTGGCGCGACCAGGGGGCAGTTTAGGGAGGACACGAAGGGGAGGGGCAAGATATCCTAGATAACAACTTCCATACTACCGATGCGGTAGCCACTTATAGGCAGAGGTACCGCAAATATAAAAGGAGTGGCCATTCCTTACCAAGCCATTATAACCGCTACTCCACCTATTTACTTGTCTGTCATTAAACGATCCGAACCGGGCGGTAGAGTCGGATTTGCCGTTAACATAGACAGGGATGGAAGCATCACTGTCAGGGGATAAATAATACTGACAGGTGCTATTCCCAGCAAACCAGGTGTGATTGCTGGACTTAAACTGTCGATAGCACACCAACCCAGGGGCCACTGGCCGTAACCTAATAGAGGAAGGGATATATGTTGAGTTGGCCTGTGGCTTCCAGGGGTCGTCCCTTAATGCATACTGGGACTCAATGGTACAGTTCTGCGACAAGGGGGTACCTGAGGCATTTTTCCCCCTACTGAACCATCCCCAACAGATATCTGACCAATTCTGGGGAACCACCCTCCAGGGTAACCCTGCAGCATGGTGTGGGATTTAGGAGCATACCCAGCAGTTGGAGAGGTTAAACTCTTGGGCAAAGCAAACCTTCAGGGACTCATATGTGTTTGCCTCTAAGTTAGTAGGGATTCCTTTCCATCCCGCATGTGCCTGGGGGGAAACCGAGTTAACAAGAGGAGTGTCCCTATGGCGAAGAGCACCACTATGACAGACCCTGGATCTGAACTCATATTAGGCAGGTGATCCTAGGGCCTAACAATCACAATTCCCCAAATACCCACAAAATAACATTTACCAATAGTAAGCAGATTAAAAACAAAAGGGACCAGGCCACCAGGTTAGGCCGGTCCTGTGAAAACAAACACAACCAACGCTCAGAGGTCTCGCAGGGAGTGCGCTGTGACTGACCAAAGAGATCACAGGGCATTCCCAGCAGACACTATTGTCGTCTGAATAACAGCTTAAGTCCCAAATCGTCGCTGGCAGTCTTCTCTGCAGGCTGGACGGTCCACCGTTCAGGAGCAGGCACTGCTTTCAGACGAGAGTGATGAATCCAGTTTTTGTGTCCCTCAACCTTTGCTGCTGTATGGGAGACCAGCAGGACGGTGTAGGGTCCCTTCCACTTCTCTTGGAGAGGCTCGTCCTTCCAGGTCCAGACGAGTACGGAATCACCTGGCTGCAAGGAGTGGATCGGGGCATCCAGCGGGAGAGGCTGCAAATCTCTGGTATACCTGTGGAGAGAACAGAGAACAGCAGACAGAGAGCACATATACTGAGATAAGAAGCCACTCCCCATTTCCCACTCCCCTGCCAGAACCGGTGTACCATTCATAGGCCATGCCCTTCCAAACATAATCTCGAAGGGACTGAGCCCTAACCTGCCCTTAGGGAGAGCGCGAATGCGGAGCAGAACAAGGGGCAAAGCATCAGGCCACTTAAGGGAAGCCTCTTGGCAAACCTTTGAGAGGTGCCACTTAAGTGTCTGATTTGTACGCTCCACTACCCTACTGGCCTGCGGTCGCCATGGCGTGTGAAGCTTCCAGGTGATCTGTAGGGCATCTGATATCTTCTGAACAACTTGGGATGTGAAGTGTGTTCCGTTGTCAGATTCCATCCACTGGGGGAGCAATCTGAGCCTTACTCAGTGCTACTCGATATCCTCGAAGTCCAACGAAGTTCAGGAGGCTCACAGTGGCTTTAAGGCAAGAGGTTAGACCCACTGCAGCAATTAACAAGTCATCCACATATTGCAAGAGGAGGACTTTGTCCTCATTGTCCCACTCCTCCAAGTCTCTAGCCAGGGCCTGGCTGAAAAGGGTGGGGGAATTTTTAAATCCCTGAGCCAGCACTGTCCAGCAAAGCTGCTTCCTAACCCTCCTTTTGTCCTCCCACTCAAAGGAGAAAATCTCCTGAGACTGGGGGTCAACCGGAATCGTGAAGAAAGCATCCTTTAAATCCAGGACTGAAAAATGGGTGTACTGCCCCCCTATAGAGGCCAACAGTGTATACGGATTTGGAACAAGGGGGTATAGAGTCTTAACCCGCTCATTAACTGCTCTCGGGTCCTGGACCAGCCGGTATGTGCCATTGGGCTTTTGTACAGGCAAGAGCTGAACAGTAATAGGAGTATGATGGGCTGCCTTTCCTGGGATCCCTGATGCCCATACCAGAGGAAAAACCCGCTTCTCCCACTGACTCCACTCTGGGGCTTGCATGGCTGAGGGCTCAATTGCAAGTGTCATTATCCAGGCATCCTCTGGAGGTAAGGTGAGGCTTATTTCATCTTGAGTGAAATGCAGGGTGGCACCTAAGCGACAAAGCAGATCCCGTCCCAATAGAGGCATTGGACAATCGGGGAGGTAAACCAGTCTGTGAAATAGAGTTCTGTTTCCCAAAGCACATTCCGCTGGGGCATATACTGGGCACTTAGTTCCTTTCCCTGTGGCTCCCACCACAGTGAGGGAATCTGCCACAGGCAGCTGAAGGGGTTGGTTTACAGCAGTTCGTGCAGCTCCAGAGTCTATTAAAAAGTCTATGTCTGAATCTCCCACCCGCATTTTTACTCAGGGATCTGGGGGCAGTATAGTCCGTCTCCCCTGACACCCCTATTCTTGATCCTCCGCTGCCATCATAGAGGTACCTTCCCTTTCGGGGCACTCATTTTTCCAATGTTCCTCCTTTCGGCATATGGCACACTGGTTGCGACCCATACGCCTTTCCTGTGAGCCAGGGTGCCCACGTCCAAGTCCTCTCATTCCCCGGCCCCTTCCACCTTCCTGAAATCTTCCCCTGCCACCAGCCTGTACTGCTGCAACCATCATTTTCACTTGCCTCTTTTCCTTTTCTCCCTCGCTAAGGCTGTAAGCCCTGTTTGCAGTTTCCAAAATCTGTGCCATTGTCATGCCCATCAAATCCTCCTTTTTCTGCATTTCCTTTTAATATCAGGGGCCGCACGGCTGGTAAAGATACCCTTCATAATTGCCTCAGTAGCCTGATCATCGGGGTTTACATTAGTAGTTTGCCTGATGGTATCCCGAATATGCTGCAGAAAAGCAACCGGACTCTCTTTTGGCTTCTGTACTAGCTCATACGGCTTAGCCCAATTGTTATGTCAGACAGCTGAGTGTCAGAGACCATGTAATAGGAGCTCCTTGTATTCAGTGAGACAGGTGAGATCTGCCGGCACGTTAGGATTCCACCGGGGGTCTGCTGTAGGGACCTGAACTGCAGCAACAGGAACGTTTGCTGCGTCTGCCTCATGTCTAAGCTGTGCCTCCTCCTGTGCCTTAGACACAACCTGATTACGCTCCACCTCAGACAGCAGGGTCCACATAAGGACATTAGTCACCCCAGTCAAGCTTATGGCTAGCCAGACACCCTTCAAAGACCGAGATAAACTTGCTTGGATTCGTAGAGAATTCCCCTGCCTGTGCCTTAAAAGCTGCTAGGTCCACTGGGTTAAAAGGCACATGGGTATAAACCTGCATTGTAGTGGCTGGGCGATTTTCTGCTCCAGGACGGGCTATCCGAGTCTCAGTAATCAATGGATAGAATCCCACCGAGGGGGCAATCTCTGGGACCTGAGGCACCCTATCTTTATACGGTGGGGGTGTTGGAGCCGAAGGGGACACCGACTCTGCCATTACAACCGGGGGAGGGTTCTCAGGACTAACAATAGTTACTACCGAACCTGTCGGAGTCAAATTACACTTTTGCAAAAGATCTGATCTATCTCTTAACAACATAAACAACTGTACATACATATGTTCATTCCATTTACCCGTACGCTGACAAAACAAAAGCAACTGAAGGATCGTATTATAATTAAGTGATCCCTCCGGTGGCCACCTTTCCTGGTCCTCTAGCTGATATTGAGGCCAGTCTACTGTACAGAATCTTTTTAATTTACTTTTAATCAACGGATCCGATCCAAATACTTTCCAGTTCACCAGAATGCATTCTAAGGGCGTACACCTTGCCCTGCCTGCAGTACTCTGTCCCTGCCCCATACTCTAGGGAGACACTGGGCGTCCCCAGGTCAAAACAGGTAAAGTCCCCACTGGACTGTTCCTACCTTATCCAAGGGTCCGGTTCTGCACCGTCGCCCGCAGCTGTTTCTCCACTAATCAAGCGCATTGCACCGTTGTGCCCTCTGGGGTCGACCAAATCACGTCTCCACCAAGGCCCCCGATGAAGTCACCGGTGAGCTCTGGGCGTCGGTCGTCGTCGTAATCCGTCGGCCACCAGGAGGGATCCGGGCAAAGCTAAATTTCAGCCTCGAGCCCACCCAGGGACGCCAAGACTGTTGCCGGCACAGGGGCCCGAGGACAGCAACAGTGAGGTTCGTTGCCCGGAGTGCTTCACGTCAATAAACATACCGGGGTGGAGAAACAATCAAAGTTTATTTGAGATCTCAAAGTGGTGCAAGGAGACAGGCAAGTCTCAAATCGAGCACACCAGCAAAAACAGTTTCTCTCTTCTTTATACATTTTACAACTAAGCCCCTCCTCACTCCCCCTCTCCATCACCTCCCCTCTACTCCCCCTCCCCTCTCTACCGAAGGCATGTTTATACATTTAAGCAACTAAATCATTCTAGGGCTATAAATCTAGCTTGTTAGTAACTTCTCTCTAAACAGTTATTTGGTCCTGTTTACCCTTAGTTTATTACCCCTTCCCCAGCTAGAAACATGCAAACCTCATCATTATTGTTTGGTACCTGAAATGAGCAAGGTCGTAATTGCTAACTAGCTGTTTACTCACTCCAATTCCTGTCCTTGGCTGTTAAGGTCGATCAGAGTTAAACATGGAAGGACAGAGTTAAAACATGGAAGAACTCTGACTCAGGCAGGCCTAGTAACCCCAACATCATTGTGCCCATAGAAATATGGATCTCCCACTGTTTGGGGCAGCTCGTGCTCCAGGGGTGGCTCCAGACACCAGCGCACCAAGCGCATGCCTGGGGCAGCAAGCCACGGGAGGCAGCCTGCCGGTCGCTGTGAGGGCAGCAGTCAGGCAGCCTTCGCAGGCAGCAGACCTCCCACAGGCGCACGCCAAAAGCCGCCTGACTGCCATGCTTGGGGCAGCAAAATACATAGAGCCGCCCCTGTCGTGGTCACCCTGAGAGCCTGATCCCCTCCCCTACTTGGCTCAGTGCAGATTGGCCCGATGCTGGAGAGGGCATCTGTGCAGGAAAAAAGCTTCTTGGGTTTCAACTCAGGAGGGTCGATGAGGCAGCAACAGCTTGTTGGCTTTGGCTTGGTGGAGGTGGTCCAATTAAGTGGTTTTCAACCTTTTTTTTCATTTGGGGACCTCTACAAAATTTCAAATGGAGGTGAAATCTTAGAAATAGTCAGCAGAGCCCCAGGGGTCCACAGACCACAGGTTGAAAATCACTGGGCTAGATAAGGAGGGGGCCTGAAGTCAACAATGTGACGAGAAACTGTAGGCTGGATGTTGCGGGATGAAAGCATTGGCTAATGGTGGGTACCAGTTACCTAAGTTGAAAAAAAGACAGTGCTGCCCATCCATCTGACACCAGACAAGGATATGCAGCAAGGGACCTCCTTCATCTAGGCTCTTCTTCACAAGACCTGAAGTCTGCCTCCAAAACACATGCATTCTCTTTGCTGCATAAATGCTGGCAATAAAAGGGATCTTCAGAGCAGTGCAGGAGATAACTGGATACTCTGGAATAGGTCAGAGTGGAATGATAAAAAAACATCCAGACAACAGAGTGAGAAGTGTCAAGTAGGCTGGATTGCAGCTGCTCAAAGCGCTGGTATTTTATAGGCTATCATTTTGTGTTCCAGAATCTACGTTTTCATTTAAAAAAAAAAAAAGGTCTCCAGCTGTTCAGGTTATAAATAAAACCTTCAAAGTGCGAGCCAAGTGTAACTGATGCAGTAATGTGTGCCTGAGTTAGCAGAGAGTCTAAAACACTAGCTCTGAGAAATGTGAACTGCACCTAATTTATTGGGTTTATAGAAAGGTTACTCCAGTAGAAGCAGGAATGAAGACAAAATGGAGAAGATGCAGCTGCCTTTTATAGTCTTTTGCCATACAGCTTGATTTCCTTTGTTCCAAACACAAGCTGCCCAGCACATGGCCTGGCAGTTCTGTCCATAGGCATGCCCCTGCATGCCTTGCTGAGTCATAAGGTGTATCTGCCTTCTCTCAATGGGTCAGTTGTGTAGCTGATGTCCCTTGATGGGCAGTCAAGCAGGCTAGGCAGTGCTGATGCCAAGCTCTCTGGTGGTGTCATCCAGATGCACAGTATAAGTCTGGAACTACAGACATCCCATGCATATAACTTACAATACAAAGGTGATACAAACACAAAAACAAGATTATCATACCTGGCAAATTATAACATTTTTGCAGATACCTTACACGGCATATCTGGCATATCTGGCATAACTCATTGCAATTTTACAATATTGGTACGCATAATATCTCAAAGTGTCCCCCAAATTCCATACAGCGTCACATAGGTGTAGGTTGATTAAGGAAGTGTATGTAGAAGAGAAAAGAAAGAAATAATGTGCTGTTAATTAAAAAAAGAAAAAAGTAGCAATGGTTTCATTCTCACCAGGGAAGGCACTTCTGAAGCTAAACACCTCATTGGTGGTGCTAATACTGTGCAATTAATTTTCGAGATAGGAACAAAAGAGAGGTGTTTTCGTTCCCACTAGGCAAAGCAGTTTTAAACACCTCATTGATTGTCGTATTGTTAGTCATTTGGGGCTCCATAATAGCTTCTCTTGATAAAAACAAAACTAAAATCTCCAGGTGAAACCCTCCAATGGCTATTGTCACAACAGTGCACCCTCACTTGCTATATCAGGAAAGTTTATTTCTGCTCCTGAAACTAGTGTAGCCAGATCCAATTATTTCTGTGAAGCAAAGTACCACTGAAATGAATAGGGCAGTTTCCCCATTGAGTTCAATTATATTTTGTGCTATAAGGATAATATGCTGTGATACTATTTACACAGCTTAATATGAGCAGTCTGTACCTCAGTACAGCAAAGTAAATTAAAGAGAACTCGGAGTTATTATCACAGTAGGGTGAGAACTAAGGGCTCTTATCACCACACTGTAGTAAATTCTCAGAGTGCCATCCATGGGTGGGTCCTTGAAAGAAGAAGTAATTATCATCAGGCACTTACAATGAAAGCTCCAGGTTGGATTCTGTTAAAAAAGCAACTTGACACCATTACCAGGAAAACAAAATGGCAACCGACGTCTCACCATCACACAAGATGGCATTCACGTTCTACTAGTGCAGCACATCAAAATCCTCACAGTCAAGCAAGGGACATCAGTGTATTTCAATTCTACTGACGCATGTGTGGGTGTGCACCCTCTCCCACTGTCTCCCAGCCAATGGACCAGAAAACATGGAAACAGTAATTTGCATTCTCCCAATCTAATTGTCTCAGACCATGGAATTTTATTAGATACCATGTCCTCAAAGAATCCTCAATACAAAAAGGAAATGCTTGTTAAAATAGCATCAAGGACTTTATTTAATCCCATCAGCAGATGGAAATTTGGGATGAAGACTACTATTAAATTCTTACTTCCCTCTGTTGTGCCACTGTAAACAGCTCTGCAGTGTAAAATCACCCTCTATTGTGAGGCTTCATCATAATCAAGAACCACGTAGTGTAAGCTTAGAGAGTAAAATTACAGAGAGAAATGAAGGTCTTAATTGAATCTCTTCCCTATGTGCATATGTGTGTGTTCTCAACACCTTAATGTGCTTTAAACATTATTTTGTGTATAATAAATTGATATGTGGGGCTGATAACACCACCTGTTACTAAGGCTACCGGATACTTCCCATTGTATGACCCTGTTTCCAGCTATTTATAACTTTGCTAAACTTCCACTATTCAGGCTGAAACTTTCCATGCTGGAGGTCTGCCTCAGTGTGTGTTTTTTTAAAACGTTTGGTTCTGAGAATGAAACTAGGGAAAAATACATTTTGCCCATCTTAAATTCTTGAGACCCTTCCTTTGGAAAGCTCCATTGCCCACATGGTTTGGAGCAGAGGCTTGACATTTGGCAAGAGGGTTGACCTTTGTGTCAGGAATGTGCCTTGTGCATCCTCCTGAAAATCTGCATTATGTGGCCAAGTTATCAGCCTCTGAAAAATTGCAGTTTACACATTCTCAATAGACATGTCTTCGATTTTAGTAGCTAAAGTCTCTGAAGATTCTCACAGCTCCTAGTTCTGACCAAATTGTGCACATGCTATCCCCACAACTGTCTATGCACCATCCCCTCACCACTGGAACGTGTGACAGGACTGTACATGCACAATCCTACAGAGCATGCTCCAGTCCAGTGCTATGGGGCTAAGAAGGGCTTTCACTGTAATTACTGCTCCAGGCCATGGTGAGGCCAGCCATTGGCACTGAGAGCATAGGAGCCTCTCTCTCCTGTGCTTTCAATGTTGCTGGCACACAGGCAGCATGGAGGTGATGAAAACACTATATAAACCTGAATAGAACAGAGGAGGATGCTGACTGATTCAAATGCAGAGGGGACAGAAGCCAGATGAGGTGGAAGGAAAGAATTAGACTGGAACAAGGACTCTGATGAGAATGAGACTGGAAGGGACAGGAGAGAAACTGTGACTGGGAGTTGGAGCAGGGAAACTGGGCAAGATATCTGGGAGCTGAGGGAAAGAGCAAGTTGGGCTGGTTGGACCAGGAGACTGGGATTGGGACTCACTGAGCAAGAAGACTGGGCTTAGGAGCCAGCGAGGGAAATGGGGATTAGAAGCCAGTTGGTTGGGGTAAGTGTGATGCTTCCCAGGATCACCCAGGGTTGTGACGCATCTCACCACTGCCTGCCTTTAGCGTGAAGAAGTCTTGACTGTACCTGCTGTGGATCAGCGCCCTGAAACCACTTATCTTTGGCAACACAAGCCCTTCCTTCCAGGCCTCCACAGGCCTCACTCTGTACAGGTAAGCAACAGGTACATGCCAACCCCTGAGGCCTCCAAATGTCCCAGTGCTCAGTCCCTGCTCCACTGAGCACTCACAGAATTATTAGATCCACTAGTCCCAAAGGAACAATACACACCAGTTTGTATGCCTCAACTCAGATCACCACTTTGCTTAACACCACAGTACTTAGATTATTTATAGTGAAAACAAGAATAAGTTTGTTATCAAAGAACAGACACTGAAGTGACGGTGAGTGAGAATATTGGAAACAAAAGGTTACATAAAACACAAAATCATAACCTGCTTTCTAGAGGCACAATTTAAATAACAAGTTATCCTCCTGTCTAAAGAAGCTTCTCTCTTCCAAAGTTCTCTCCAGCATTTTCAACCAAGCCCGGCTGAGATCCTTCTTTCATGAAGCAAACTCGCTGTCCAATTACTTCCTAGCTGAAGTCTTTGGCCCACAAATATACCAGAACAAACCTTTGATGTGCATCTCAAGACAGGGTATCGCTCGCTGCTGTTTACCTCTTCCTGTTAGTTATCCACTCTCTGAAGTTTTCACAATTCTTCATTAGCATTCGGCTAAGACTGGAGGCCCATTGTGAACCAGGAAATACTCAGTTTACATATAAACAGTTAGATGGCAGAAACATCTCTTGTCTGAAAGAAAACTTGTTTTTCACCTTTGCTGGTGATCAGACCCTGGACATAGACGTCAGAACATAATTTTCAGGGTATGTACATATCTCCTTAGATAACATCTGTACATGCATTTTGCAATGATATTGATGACCAGTGTGACTCAGGCTTTTATTAGAGATCTCATATGACACTTTTTGGTGAACTAGAATGTAATTGTGAGTGGGATTCCTGTAACCCTTATGCATCTCTTATGCCCACTGCCAGCTGGCATCAAGAAGTCCCTGGGTCACAGGGAGAATACTGAAATTGCATGAGGGGAGGGGAAGATGGACTGACTGGACAAGGAGACTGGAGCTAGGAACTAATGTTGCTGAGGTGGGGGGAACAGGGGCAAAAGAAGAGGAGAGACAGATCTGCCAAGGATCTGTGGGGGGAGAACTGGGACTGGCTGAGCAAAGAGAATGTGAGAAGAAGCTGGCAGGGAGTGGGAGAGGGGGGTAGGAGAGAAACTGAGATTGAATGAGAAGATTGGGAATTGGAGCCAATGTGGGAGTGGGACTAGGGAGACAGATTGGACGAAGAGCTGGCAGGAGAGAACTGGAACTGACTGAGCAAGGAAACTGTGAGCCAAGGGAGGCTGGGACTGGCAGCTGGTGAAGGAAATGCCTGGGGGCAGGTTCGACTGGCAACCAGTCCACTGAGGGAGGGGAACACAGTGAATGAAGAGCTGGCAGGAAGAGTGGATACTGGGGCTGGCTGGACAAACCATCAGGGCAGGGCCGGTGTAACCACTAGGTGAACTACGTGGCCGCCTAAAGAGCCAAGATTTGGGGGGCCCCAAAAAGCGGTGTCCAAAATTTTTTTTTTACACTACAGTATGCATTTTTGAAAGTTTATAATAAGCGAAAAGAAGAAAAGAAGAACAGGAGTACTTGTGGCACCTTAGAGACTAACAAATTTATTAGAGCATAAGCATAAGCTCTAATAAATTTGTTAGTCTCTAAGGTGCCACAAGTACTCCTGTTCTTCTTTTTGCGGATACAGACTAACACGGCTGCTACTCTGAAACCTATAATAAGCGATGCTCTGGGAGGGAGGGAAGGGGAAGGGGAGAGGGGGCGCAAGGAGGAAGTTTCGCCTAGGGTGAAAAATATCCTTGTACCAGCCCTGCATCAGGGGAGGGATGAATGAAACAGGAGGAGGAGAGCCAGATCTGCCAACGAGGTGGGATGTAGGGGGAGAACTGGCTGGGCAAAGGCACTGGGACAAGGAGTCAGCGAGGGAAGACTGGGATTGTATGAGGAGCTTGGGGAGAGAGACTGGTACTGGGAGCCAATGAGTGGAGGAGAGGCAAGACAAGTCAAATGAGAAGCTGGGACTGGGGAACTGGGACTGGCTGGGCAAGGAATCTGGGACTGAGATGAGAAGCCTGAGGAGTGATGGCTGGTACTGCATTAGCAAGGAGATTGTGACTGGGTCTGGGATGAGGAGCCAGTTATGGAGAGGGCAGAAGGTGTCAAGTTTGGGGGAAATGGGAAGAAGAGTCTATGCCCATTAGAGAACAATCCCCTCCAGAGCATGGAATGGAACCTAAGTTTGCCAAGACTCATCATTCTTCTACCATCAGTAGGTATCTGTGAAATTCATTTGCAAAATGTGTCTTATCTCCCTCTGGTGCTGGAACACATAGATATGACAACCTACTATTGCTATCAGTTACTGCACTAGCTCAAGTGGCAGAGATCCATGAGGTGGATCTAAAGTTCCAACACTACTGATTACCTGTATAGGCATCAATATGATGCCACATGATGGCTTTTCTTTTCTTTTCTTTTCTTTTCTTTTCTTTTCTTTTCTTTTCTTTTCTTTTTCCCCCCAGTTTGCTCTTTTTGAAAAACCTAGGAAATTACATACCAAAAATGCATTCTCAATGAGACTGAAGCTACAGACGACCCTTAGTTAAAATGCCCTCTTTCAAAATGACCAGTCTTCCATTGTTTACAATGGGAGTGAAATCAAGCTGCTCTCAGGAAAGATGATGGCTCCCTATGCTGTCAAGAGTCTGGGGGGGGGGGAGAGGGGGGACACTGGAAGGAGCAGGTAAATGGAAGCAGTGGCCATCTTTACTAAGGACAAGCTGTGGCCTCTATATCATGGAGAATAATAGGAGATAGTGGCCATTTTGAAAAAAGGCAGTTCTTTGTGGAATTCTCTGAAGTAGAACATTTTTCTTAAGTCTCTGCTGATGGAGAAACTTACAGATATGAAGAATGATGGCAAAGATGACCATTACTGCACCAGCACTTGTCCTTCAGAAGCTCAGATTTTGGTTTTTGTTTTTGTTTTTGAAAGCAAGTCTGTAGCCATTATGGTTATGAAAAAAAACATTAAAAAGTCTGGAACAATAGTTTTGAGAGGTGTGAAGTACCCATTCATCTCAAAGAGGTGTGAACTCACATGCCAAGTTACTAGGAGAAGGAGGCTATGGAGCTGCCCCATTTACTGTGATTAAGTTCTCATTTTGGTGCCTGAAGTGAGGGGTGTTTGGGAAATTCCCCAACTTTTGTTTTTCACCAATTAAGGCAAAGCCAACCCCAAGGAGCCTAGTTGAGCCCATGGGCTTATTGAAGTCCTACCAAAGGGAAGCCAAGCTAATGGAGTCCAGTGGAACCAAGTGGCAGCATAATCATATTCTGAACATTGCACCATCTATTGTGAGCAGTCTCATTTTGCCAATCCACTTATTTGGACAGAGCCTTGCAGAGTACTACTCCCCAGTGAGTTGGGGAAAGGGAGCTAAATCTACAAAGACATCCATTCTTCCCAATGTTCATTTGGCATTTGAGTTAATAGAGTTAGCAAAAGTAAACAAAGAGTTTAGGGCCATCACATCTTTTAGAGTCGACAAGACCTGAATCTGTATGGTAATAAATTAAGGAGACGATACTTTTTATATAAGAGCCTACATTTTTTCTATAGAAGTCTTTGTATATCATAAAGAAACAAAAAAGAGATCAAGCCCAATTTTTTTTCTTGCAGGTCACCTTTAAAGGGTTTACAGATAGAACGTTAGGGTTTCATATGACAGCTGTACACCAGAGCCAGAGTCCAAGAAATAGATGATAAGGCCCAAAGATTCCTTATGCAAATATTAAAATGGAGAGAATGAGATCACTGTAACCCAACCCAAGATCAAGGGCAAGAAGGTTCTCTCTGACAAAATTGGAACAAGGAGTAATGGTCTACTCATCATACCCAAAACTGTAAACCACTGTAGGTATGCCTACACCGCAATAAAAGACCCACAGTATGGCCGTGGCTGGCTCAAGTCAGCTGACTCGGGCTTACAGGGCTTGGACTGTGGGGCTAAAAATTGCAGTGTAGGTATTTGGGTTTGGGCTGGAGCCCAGGCTGTGAAACCCCGGTGGGGGAAGAGTCTCAGAGCCCAGGCTCCAGCTTGAGCCCAAACGTCTACACTGCAACTTTTAGTCCTAGAGCCCAAGCCCTGTAAGACCAAGTCAATTAACCTGAGCTCTGAGACTTGGTGCAGCAGGTTTCTTTATTGCAGTGTAGACATACATCCCTGTCACACCTTTGCTTCAGCAGGTGAGAGTTTTGCTGATAATTAGAGTGCATCACCTCCCTGCCACACCAGCCTGTCTGCTTCACCAACAAACTCCTTGAGATTCTGCCAGGCTAAATTTTGCACTGCCAGTAACATACCGTTAACCCTAGTTCCCGAGAGACATCTGGACTGCAGTGTCCAGTCCCTCTGACTGTGACAGTCACAGAAATTATTCACTGCTGCATTCAAAGAGACTGTGTATACACCAGCCTATTGGCTAACTGAAGACTCACACTTCAGCTTGATACACAGCACTCAGAAGGTTTTGTAATAAAACAAGAATACTGGTAAGTATGTTAACAAAGACCAGAGATTTAAGTGATAATAAACAAGAGAAAATTATCACTTAAATGATACTTATGATACTTACAAATGAAAATTAAGCAGGTTTTCTAGTGTCTAAAACTTAATTTTAGCAAGTTACAATCTTTGCTTAAGCAGTTTTCTTACTTACAGAAAGTTATCTGCAGTCTAACTTTACAGGCAAGAGGATCCAACTTTCACAGGCTCAGGGAGTGTTGTATCCAACGTCCCCTAAGTGATGGATAACTAAAACATCTTTTTGCTCCTCTTATGTTACCAAAGCCTGTTGTCTCTGCCTCAAGAGCCAGGAAGACTTCCTGGGGTGCAGACTCTGACCTCTGATGTGAGCTCACTAAGCTCCTTCCTCTGTTACTTGTTAACTTGATTGCTTTGTTTAACTCACATGTACATGTACTTTCATTAGCCTCTGCCTGTAATCAAGCCAGTCAGACAGAGGAATCCACTTTCCTTTGTCTGGGGCAGACTTCATGTATGCATGGCCTCCCAAACACATTTTAAGAACATATTTGCAAGACACATATATAACTCTTTGTTCACAACCCATACATACAGTAACTCCTCACTTAAAGTCGTCCTGGTTAACATTGTTTCATTATTAGGTTGCTGATCTATTAGAGAACATACTCATTTAAATTCATGCAATGTTCTGTTATAAGGTCGTTTGGCTCGCCCTGTTCTGCATGCCTGCCCGGCACTCCTGCCAGGGAGTGGGGTTGGGGCGGGCGCTTGCCCCATTCTTCCTGCCCGGTGTTCCAGATGGGGAGCAGGGTCGGGGTGTGAGGGCTTGCCCCGTTCCGCCCACCCAGCATTCCAGCTGGGGAGCAGGCAAGCCCCTGACCCTGCTCCCTGACAGGAGTGCCAAGCAGGTGGAATGGGGCAAGCCCCCACACCCCCACCCTGCTCCCCTGCAGGAGCACCGGGCAGGCAGAACAAGACAAGCATGCACACCCTAATCCCGCTGTGCCCCTGTCTCAACCAGGCTTCACAATCATCATTGGTGAGTACAGTATTAAATTGTTTGTTTAAAATTATTTAAAACTTATAATGTATATGTATATAATGTCTTTTGTCTGTCAAAAAACATTTCCCTGGAACCTAACCTTCCCTATTTAGATTAATTCTTATGGGGAAATTGGATTCACTTAATATCGTTTAGCTTAAAGTAGCATTTTTCAGGAACATAACTACAACGTTAAGTGAGGAGTTACTACATTACTCAATGATTTTCACGACCAGTGTGTTACCAGTTTTTGTATGATACCTTATTCGATACATTTTAATAGTACAATAATATTGTATACAATCTATTGATTCAGTTTCTTATACTTCAGGGTTTAGACTCCAAGTTCTCCCCATGGGTTGTGTGGACCCTGGTTGTCACAGTAATACAACACCATACCTTCTTGTATTCTCTTCATACATGTAGTGTATGAGGTTAAGAGTACCTGTAAATCTGGACTCCTTAGTTCCTTAAGTCAAACTGCCCAGACCATAGAGGGAGAGAAAAATAACTAATATTTTGTTGGCAAGAGCTGGGGATGGCTGCATTACACAAATGGATGCTATTAAATCTTTATACCACTGCACCATCATTAATTTTGTATGTGCCACATATTTTATGGACACAAATAGCTATAGAAATGCTATAGAGAGTTTTATTGAGACTCCAGGCAAAGATGTCAGGTGTAATTTGATTTATTGTTATAGAAAATCATGGTTCTGTTTTTCAGTGTTATACCAATAGCCCTGACAACCTGCAATTTACCTGCCATGAACAGCACATCCTGAAGATAAAGGGTTGTTTTGCATACTACAGTATTTCTTTCTATCTTCTGTGTGATTGTGATATTTCACATTAATTCCACTGGATGGCACTGAAGGAGACAAGATCGCATGTAAGCAGTTCCAGAAATTCAATATAACTTTTAAAAGTGACAATGGCTTCCTTGTTCAAGCTATTGCTGAAATAGGCAAATGTAGCCTAGTTTTCAATTCTGATACTGTATATTTGTAATCAAACCCATCTCTTAAGCATTGTTAACTGTAGTTACAAGTAAGTTTGTGGAAGAAGCAAAGTTGCAGAGTTGAGCTTGACACTGGGGCCCTGAATCTAAAATACTCCTCTCCCATGGGCATGCAGATGTAGGGATTTGATTTTGACCCACCCCGAGGTTCAGATTTCAAGATTTTGCACTGAAAATTTAAGATGTCTTTCATGACACTTAGGAAATCTGTAAAAATTAGTAACTCTTATAGTTACAAATGGACTAATATTAAAGGATATTAGCTTGTAATCACATCTTTTTCACAAACACATAAGAGTTTGCAGCTGTGAATCTCCTTGAATTAAAAGCTTCTGCCTGCAATCTGAGAAGTAATGCAGTGTTTAGGAGAACATCCACATCTGGGTCCTTGTCCTACAAGGCTCTACACAGGACCTCTCTGTTTAGGAACTGCAATATCATGCCGTGAAGGCACACAATCCTTCCCAGTCACTCCGGCCCATAACCTGGGAGTCATCTTTGGCTCCTCCCTCTCTCTTAACCTGCACATCCCGACTGCACCAAATCTTATGCCATTTTCCTCCATAACATCTCTATGATCTACTATTTTATCTCTGTCCACACCACCATAACTCTCAGCTAGGCCTTTATCATCTTCCACCCTGACTACTTGTAGGCTTCTCTTCTCTGCCCTACCTTACCCACCTGACTCCCTCAAGTCCATTTAAAACACTGCTGCTAAGATTATCTTCCTGGCCTATCGTTGTGACTATATCATTCTCTCCCTCCCACATTCCCTCCCATTGAATCTCTTCCTGGAGTCCCCTTTTTCTACAAGCTTCTTGTCCTTACCTTTAAGGCCCTTCACAATTTAGCCCTTTCCTGCTTATCCATCCTTGTATCTTATTGTGTCAGCATCTGTCATCCCCACTCTCAACCAATGGTGTTCCATCTCCCAAGCCTGTGCTTTTATCATAAGCATGGCCATGCTTCCCAATAGGCCACCCTTCACCCACAGAATGCTCTCACTGAACTATGCCACTACTCTGTCCTTCAGATGTCTCCTCAAGACCTACTTCAACCATGTTATCTATGGCAAATGCCAGTGGCTAGGCCAGTGGCCTGTAGGAACCACTGATGTCATTATTATTCATTTATGTGTATATATCTGTATTTGTCAACTTGAACCCTCAAGTTTATGGGACCACTTAAAGGCGATTGCATACAATGATGAGTTGATACAGAATCTGGGCTTTGGGAAACCAAACACTCCCAAAAGCTAGGAACTGGGGAATTGAACTGTCCAAGAAAATCACTCATGAATATCACAGGCTTGATTATCCACTGCCTTGTATCATGTGTAGTCATTTGAATCAAGGCAAAGTGGGCATAACATGCTACTAGAAAAAAGATAGCATTTTGCACCAGCTTTGCACAGGTCCTGCCATGAATGCAGGGGACTGGACTAGATTAGCTCTTGAGGTCCCTTCCAGGCCTATGATTCTATGACTCTATGATTAAGTTTAAATGACTACACAAGGGGCAGGGAAATGGGGAGTCAGTGGCATAGTACACCAACTACAGGATTTCCTTTCACCTAGTTCTTATCTGTGTTGACTCCTCTTTAACCTTATAACAGACATATATTACAAACATCATCGTCTTCTTCTAGCCTTAGTCTCATCAATATGGGATTAGCTCTTCGAGTCCTTCTCTTCCATTCCAGTCTGTCTTGAAGCAGTTCCTTGGAAACTCCACAGCTAATCAAATCCTTTTGTATGACATCCATCCATCCAAAACCAAATGAAGGTTGAGGGGAGATATGATTGGTAACTATAAATGCATCAGAGGGATAAATACAAGGAAGGGAGAGGAGTTATTTAAGTTAAGCAACAATGTGGACACAAGAACAAATGGATATAAACTGGCCAGCAACAAGTTTAGGCTTGAAATTAGATGAAGATTTCTAACCACCAGAGAAGTGAAGTTCTGAAACAGCCTTCCAAGGGGAGCAGTGGGGGAAAAAAACCTAACTGGCTTCAAGACTGAGCTTGATAAGTTTATGGAGGGGATACTCTGAGGAGACTACCTACAATGGCATGTAGCCAATTTGCAACTGCTAGCAGCAAATATCTCCAACAGATAGTGATGGGACACTAGATGGGGAGGGCTCTGAGTTAGTACAGAGAATTATTTCCCAGGTGTCTGGCTGGTGGTTCTGTCCACATGTTCAGAGCTTAACTAATCATCATATTTAGTGTCGGGAAGGAATTTTCCCCTGGGTCAGATTGGCAGAGACCCTGGAGGTTTTTCGCCTTCCTTTGCAGCTTGGGGCATGGGTCACTTGCAGGTTTAAACCAGGGTCAATGGTGAATTCTCTGTAACTTTAAGTCTTTAAATCATTATTTGAGGACTTTGGTAATTCAGCCAGAGGTTAGGTGTCTATTTCAGGAGTGGGTGGGTGAAGTTCTATGGCCTGAAATGCACAGGAGGTCAGACTAGATGATCTTGATGGTCCCTTCTGGCTTTTAAGTCTATGAATCTATGTAGTTTTGGATCTCCCAAAACTCTTCTCTTAAACTTGGAGGTGGAGGGTAACACCCTGTTTCCTATATATTATTCCAATCTTCTTGTTACATGCCCAGGCCATATAAGCCTCAGCTTTTCTATAATTGGTATCACCGTCACAGTTCCTTTAATTAATTTGTTCCAAACATGGTCCATTCTTGTAACTTAGAGTTGCCAGGTGTCTGGTGCAGTGTTCAGTCAGATGTACTGACTGGATACCAAAAGTCTGGTTACTGCGGGCGGGGGAGGTGCTGGGTCATCAACCTGCTCCAGCCCCTGCTCAGCTGGCGTCGCCTCCTATCTATAGGCAGGCAGGAAGGCTCTGCATCAGGCTGCAGCTCCTGTCCCAGCCCCAGAGCAGAGGGAGCCCAGCTGAGGGCAGGGAGGGAGGGAGGTGGAGAGGATTGAGCGAGGAAGAAGGGGCAGGGGGGAGAGCAGAGAGCAATGGGGGGAAGGAGGGAGAGGATGAGTGGGGGATAGGGTGACCAGATGTCCCGATTTTATCGGGACTGTCCTGATATTTGCTTGTTTGTCCCGCGTCCCGACTGATGTGCGGTCGGGACACTGGACAAACAAGCAATTTTGCCCTCCCAGAAGGGCTCTCGCCCCACCCCCACCCCGACTCCACCTCCTCCTTCCCCCATTGACTCCCTCCCCAAATCCCTGCCCTGGCCCTGCCTCTTCCCCAAGCAGGTGGCATTTCTCCTCCCTCCCAGGCTTGCTGCTGTAATGGCGGCAAGCCTGGGAGGGAGGGGGTAGTGGCTGGCTTCCAGTTCCCGGAGCTGGTGAGTACGGGCACCGGGTGGGCAAGGGGGTTGCTCCCCCAGGAGGGAGATGGGGGGGCTCCGGACCCCGGCAGCTGCAGGGGAGAACGGCTCGGGGCCGCACGACTGGCCATGTAAAGTTTATCGGCTTGGGGTGGACCCCGGCCGGTCCTTGCCCCTGTAGGGGGGTGGTAAGGAGCCGAGTCCCCCCCCATCCTGGCTCCTCAGCTGAGCCCCCCCCCCCGGTCTCCCTCCTGTGGGAGCAGCCCCCTTGCCTTCCCGTCCGGTGCTTCCTGCTCCAGGAACTGGAAGCCGGACACCACCCCCTCCCTCCAGGCTTGCGCCAGCATTACAGCTGCAAGCCTGGGAGGAAGGAGGAATGCCGCTCAGCTGAGGAGCCAGGACGAGTGGGGAGGGGGGACTCGGCTCCTTACCTGGCCTGCAGCAGCCGGCGAGACATGCTGGCGCGGGGCAGGGACGCTACCCCCCTACAGGGCATGGCGAGGAGCCGGCCTGGGTCCCCCCCACAGCCGATAAACTTTACGTGGTCACTTGCGCGGCCTTGAGCTGCTCTCCCCTGCCTCTGCCGGGGTCCGGAGCCCCGCGCCTCTCCCGCTCGGCTGTGCTCCAGCGGCTCCTTCTCCGCGGGGCGGCGGGATGCGCCGCATGTGCCCGGGGCCTGCTAATTCCCCTGACACCTGCAAAACAGTTTTTTTTGTTTTACTTTTTGTGTGTGTGTGTGTTTTTTGCTCCACCCTCCCTTGTATCCGCCCCCCCGTGTCCCGATATTTCATGTCAGTGATCTGGTCACCCTAGTGGGGGACAGGGCTTTGGGGGGAAGAAGTGGAGTAGGGGGCAGAGGCTTGGGGGGAAAAGGCAGAGCAGGCAGTAGGCCTGGGGGGAAGAGGTGGTACAGGGGCAGGTCCTCGGGTGGAAGAGGTGGGACAGGGGCTGGAGCCTGGGGAAACAGGCAGAGCAGGAGCTAGGCTGCAGGGGCGGAGGTGGGCAATCCTAATGTAACTCCAAACTTTCATCTTAACATTTTTATTTCCACAGTGTTCAAGATCAGCTCCTGTCTCTTCCTCAGTGCCCAGCATTCAGAGCCTACAAGAGTGCAGGCCTAATTACTGTCTTGTAGATCTTACTTTTTAATTTGATAGGCATTTTCTTATCGCAGGTCATTCTGCTTGAACTTCTGTACCTTTGATAGTGGCTTGTCTTCCTTCCAGGTATCATCGAATCTAAACAGACCATCTGCTTTATTTCTGCTGATTTTCATGCCATTTATTTCAAGTACACACTCCACCTCTCTAAATCTTCTTTCACTTCCTCTTTTCTCTCCCACACCAGGGGCGCTGGAACTGGAGGGCCAGGTGGGCTCTGCCCCCCCACTTTTAAAAGTGGGCAAGCCATGCCCCCCCACTTTTTAACATGGGTGTAGTTTGGAGAGCAGGGGGTCACGTGCCCCCCCAAAACTGCAAGCCTCGGGCAGGTGTGGAGGGCAGGAATGGGGCTGTGCTTCGTGGTGAGGGAGCTGATAAGGCAATCAGCCCCCCCACTCTGAAGTGCAGCACCTGTGGCACTGCTCCATGCCTGCCTGAGACTCATAGGTTGTGCCAGTCTCTTCTTGGTTGGGGACTGAGGTGGGCCTTAGGCCTTCCGTCACCACAGGGCTCTGCCCCTTGCTCATCTTTGTCCCCTTTGTGGCTCCACCCCCTGCTCCTCCTGTTACCCCCAAAGTCCCACCTCCTGGCCAGGCTGGAAGTCAGAGCTGGGCCATGATAAGAGCTTCCCAAGGAGCCTAGGCCACTGTGGGGAACCTCAGATCCTCCATCTGCAGATGGAGGGTCCAGGGCTCTCCACAGCAGCCCAGGTTACCTGGGTGGCTCTTACCACAGCCCCACTCCAGCTTCTGGCTTGGCCGGGGCGGAGCCATGGGAGAAGAAGAGGAGCAGGGGGTGGGGCCACAGAGGGGGTGGGGCCTAGGGGTAAGAGGAGGAGCTGGGGTGGGGCCATGTCCCCCCCTCCCACTTCTACTGAAGTTCCGGTGCTCCTGTCTCCCACAAGCACAACCTCATCTGCATACACCTGGGGTGCCACTTCCTGAATGGTTTCTATACACATACTTTATCCTTTTTTCAATGCTGAATTTGTTTTCTATTCAAGGATATCAAAGCATTTAAAAAGCAGTAGCAAAAAAATCCTCACAACCCCTCTGGGAGGTAGGTAAGTAATGTTATCCTTATTTCATAGATAAGAATTTGCAGCACAGAGAGGTAGGGTGACCAGATGTCCTGATTTTATAGGGATAGTCCTGATTTTTGAGCCTTTTTCTTATATAGGCTCCTATTACCCCCACCCCCATCCTGATTTTTCACACTTGCTGTCCAGTCATCCTACAGAGAGGTTAAGTGACTTGTGCAGCTGAGATTAGAACCCAGATCTTCTGTCTGCCAGTTCCAGTACATTAATCACAAGGCCATCTTTCTGCCTTCCTAGAGACAAGCACTGTTTAATGTCTGAAATGTGACCCTTAATACAATATAGATAATGTGTGTGTGTGGTAATTACAAAGGGGCTGACTGCATAACCATGGCCTTCTCAGGAAACTGATTAAGACATCCAATAACAGTCTATACTTATTTGGAAAGAGTGTTAAGTTTAATGTTTATGCAAAGTATAGTGCTTAGTGGCAAAAGTTATTACGTTGGTAAACAGAGGAAGTGGAACAAAAAGTCTGTATCAGGGACAATGTTCATCATGACCTCTCAGAGGGAGGGCAACACAGTATCTTCTCTATATTATTTTGAAGGGTGTTCAAGTAGTCTGGTTGGCAGCTTCACTCCATTATTTCACATCTGTTTGATAGACAGAAGAGAGAGAGATTTTATTAGAATGTAGTGAACCAGCAATAATTAGCCTGTGGCAAATTAGTGCAGAGCTATGCTACATAATATGTGTAGGCATAATAGATTAAGATTTGACACCTGTGAAATTATGAAAATGATGAAAATTAATAACTTCCTGAGACTGGAATGATTGTTGCTGGTGTTTTGTAAGTTGTTTAATATCACAGGGAAGGATCCCTGAAGATGTGAGCAATCATTGTAAACTTCATAATGCTTTCTACCCATTTTTTTACCCAGTATATGGCAGACGATACTCACAATAGCAGCAACATAGATTTAAAAACTAACACTGCTAAAATACAGAAACACAGAGAAAGGAGGCAAGAAAAGTAACGTTTTGATATTTTGCATATTTTTAAAAATCTTTTTGATAGTATCTTCTATTAGGGTTTTTTTTTTTTCCACTGTATCTGCCAGGAAAATTTGTGCATTCCTGAGTAAAAATCTGACTTTTAAAGTCAATTACTTAGCAAAATGCTTTTAAAAGGAGACACACAAAAAAAGCAACATTAACCAGGAAAACATTGTAAATATTTATAGGCAATATATGTTTGATTTCCTGAGAGTTTTAATTAAAAAAAACATCCAATAGCAGTAGATTATAAATATTAAGAGCAAATTTTTTCTGGCATAGAATGGCATTTTTTCTTCCAAAAGGGACATTACTAGTTTGGGGCTACAGTCGCTCTTGCAACCCAGCCAGCATAGTTGGGACTATGTGGTAGTGGCGATACTACAACTTTTTAAAGGGTGCAGCAGCCAGTGTCATCCCTAGAGCTACTGGAGGCATTGTGCTTGCTTAGCACTGCAGGCCCACTTCAACATCACCCCCAATGCAGAGCTTTGACTTAAAGAAACAAACAAAAAAATCTTCAGTCCTGTTAGTGGCCCCGCTATGCTACTCTGGTGTTGCATAGGGACTGGTGCATAAAGCTGGCTACCTGGATTTCCCCAATATAGAGGAAAATCCTAAGTTGAAAAGAACCAGCCATAACCCCCATTGTGGGTGAGGGGTGGTGGGGCATGACCTGAAGACAAGTGGCATGCTGGAGCACCACTGAACTTGGGCTGTCTCCTGGCTGTTGAAATGGAATCTTGGGACTAGGCAAAATCTAGAGCAGCCCTTGGGGTGCTCAAAGTTACAATGGGGGGTGCACTGGCCCCAGGCTTGTCCCTGGATCAGGGAACCACAGAGATGGCATAAAGTAACCAAAGGTGGTATTTTAGCAAAGATATACAGCTAATGTGCTCTCCTCATGGCCTCTGGTCTTATACAGAACACAGCTCAGTCAGGCTGGAGGATTGAGTCCATGATAGCTTTTAGTGTCTTTGGAAGACTAGGTAATGATACCTGTCTTTACATTTGCTATTTGCAGGGATAAAAAAGTTGCCCAAATATACAACAGCTGCAAATAGGTGGGATGTAGGTCCATGTATTTCATGCAGATGACTCTTAGGATAAGGGCAGATCTACACTTAAAAATGTTGGGATTCCTTTTTCTACTCAGCTTATCCAGAACACCTTGTCCAATTCTGGGAAAATATTTCATCCAATCAATTCTCTGGGATCCAAAAAAATTCAGTATGACTCCAGATTTCATCACTCAGGTTCCTTTATTTGGTATACAGCAAAGGTATGCTGAGTTGATCAGACTCAAGAATAGGGGATGGGACTAGACCATACCACACATCCAAAACTACACAGAAAATCTCTTCCTGTATATACATTTATATACTACATTGCATTTACTATATATTGCATCACACATTTTTGGATTGGTTTAGTTACTTTGCAGGAACCAATCCCTGTGCAGCATGCTCTGTCCATGCATTGTCCATGCTCAACCTCATCTTTACATTCCTAACTTATCTTGTCCATTGTTACTAAATGGTTCTCAGGGTATTCTCTCTTTTATCTTAGCTGTCTCAGACATTCTGTCTTTTTAGTCTACTGATCTATTTACTTATATTTAGCACAGGGATTGGCAACCTTTCAGAAGTGGTGTGCTGAGTCTTCATTTATTCACTCTAATTTAAGCTTTCGCATGCCAGTAATACATTTTAACGTTTTTAGAAGGGCTCTTTCTATAAGTCTATAATATATAACTAAACTATTGTTGTATGTAAAGTAAATAAGGTTTTTAAAATGTTTAAGAAGCTTCATTTAAAATTAAATTAAAATGCAGAGCCTCCCGGACCGGTGGCCGGGACCTGGACAGCGTGAGTGCCACTGAAAATCAGCTTGCGTGCTGCCTTCGGCACGTGTGCCATAGGTTGCCTACCCCTGATTTAGCACAAACATTCTGTTTTCAGCCTAACGATCTGTTTACCTCCCGAATTCTATCCTCCTAGAAATGAGGCCTCCCTCCATGTGTTAATTACTCATGTCAGGCCAGGCCTCAGCTGCAGGTCAGAGACTGAAAAAGGACAAGCAAAGGATCACGGACTCCCTGATGTCTGGCCTCCTCCCTCCCTTTGTGAAAAGTTCGCATGGAACTTATGGGGTGTGGAAAAGAGCCAGGCACGAAAGTGGGAGTCAGCCCAAGAGGAATGATAGCTGGCTGGACCTGTCTCAGTTCTCCTGACAGAGGGAATCAGGAATTCTTGTTCCCAGAGAAAGAGCATGAGAGAAGAAAGGAAACAGCTAGCCTGGCACAGAAAGAGTAGGAGACGCCCAGACAAGTGAATCTGACTTGGCCACATAGAATTTCCCTTCACAAGAGGAAACATCCATTTCCTAGCTAGGGAAAAAAGGATCCAGAGCCTGCTACAGGAGAGACCTTCAACTCGGCCCCAGCTACCATTAGGCAGCTGATAACCTGGGAAAAGAGAGGGACTTCCTGGGCTGATAAGAACAAACTGAGTTATCAGGGGACTGTCCCTGCCAAAAAAATTAGATAGCTGTTGAATATCATTTTGACACTATTTTATTATTTTTTAACTGTAGGACCCCCTCCCCCAATAAAAAACATTGTCTACATCCCATTTAGCTGACTGAGGTAAACTCTAGGGCAGTGGTTCCCAAACTTGTTCCGCCGCTTGTGCAGGGAAAGCTGCTGGCAGGCCGGACCTGTTTGTTTACCTGCTGCGTCCGCAGGTTCGGCCTATCGCGGCTCCCAGTGGCCGCAGTTTGCTGCTCCGGGCCAATGGGAGCTGGTGGAAGTGGCGGCCAGTACGTCCCTCAGCCCACGCCGCTTCCAGCAGCTCCCATTACTCTCTCATAAATTACTCTCTTGTTTATGCCTGTTTCAGGCAAGAACAAGAAGTTTAATCAATACAAAGGCTTAGGAAAATTTAATATCTGGAACAATGCCAGCATCCAGAAAATGAGCCAGCTCTTTAAATGCCCATTCTTGATCACACTGAAGTAAATGACCAGATCAGAATGAGCAGAATCAAGACCTACAACAGAGGAAATGAGAACTCCAGAAGAGCTCACCAGTTCTTTTAGATGTAACACCCTTCTAGCAACGCATCATGTATGCAAAGCAGCTCTGAGTAGGGCTCTGTCCTCACTGGAGAGTAGAGCTAGGGGGCAAACATTGAGAGATGGCCAGAAGAAAATGAAATGAGATTTAATATAGATAAATGTAAGGTAATACACCTGGGAAGAAATAATAATCAAAATGGGAGGCTGCTGTTTAGAAAACAGTAGTGGGAAGAAAGGCCTGCAAGCAATAGCAGATTAATTACGGTGGATAGAAGCTCAAAATGTAACATGGTTGCAAAAATAGAATGCCATTTGGGCACCATAAGGGTGGGGTTTGCAACCATGATTGTATATGGATCACTTATAAAACAAAACAGATGTGATGATAATGCTCTGTATTAGCTACAAACCTCACACTGGGCCTGAAGGGGTTAAAAGGCAATATTGGATCCAGGTAGCCCTGCTCTTCTGGGCCTGCCAAGCATGCTCTGCCTGGAGGAGTGGGTTGAAAGGAGCTCAGGAGCTCAGACACAGCGTGGTGGACAGGCTGCCGGAGAAATGTCACTTTCTCTGGGAATCCAGACAGAAGGTTGAGCCTGAGAGGGGATCACAGAGTGGGTCAGGCCCACAGGCAGAGCCTTGTCCTACCACCGCCCCCTTTGAAATCCTGCAGGGCCTACTCATTTGGACTTTTTGTTAAGCAATTGACTGTTTGAACAATAGGGGCCAGGCCCCAAACTAAGGGAGCACATAGTTAGGAAGTAGCCCAGGATGGCAGACTTAGACTCTCTGCAGGGAGGAGCCTGCTGGTGTTACTTTCCACAGGGCCCTGGATTGGAGCCTTGTGGAAAGGAAAGACCCAGGTCCCCCATCACACCCCAAGTAAGGGAAAAGGCCCAGAGGCAGGTGGAGGCTCTAAGCACTCCCGTCCTGGGGTCAAAAACCAGACAGCTCTACTGCCCCTGATAGACAGACAAGGGGCTGGAGGTCAGGTGCACTAACTGCTAGGCCACCCGGCCCTCTGAGCACCCTATCTCATACCCATAAAATACGAATTACTAGTAAAAATTATGAGTTTTCAACTTGAGAAATAATGAGTCTCCTAATCACAAACTTTTGATGAATTTGTAAAGAGGAGCTTTCCTTTTTTCTCTTTGGGATTTGGTTTACAATGAAATTTTGAATGATGGTTTAAAGTGATCATTTTGATACTGTAGCTAAGACTGAGGGAAAAAAACAAGCCCCCTTTTTTTAATAAAAACAAAATCAAAGAAAAGGACTATGTTTGAGAAACTATACATATAATTAAGATTGTCTAAGGCATCTGTGGAAAAGTCTACTCACCACAACTGCACCCCATTGTGGCTAGGCAGGGTGTAGGGGCCCTCCTTCTTTACTGCCCCCTGATGACAGCTGCTCTAGTCCTGCAGTGGTCTGCCTCTTCCTGTGACTTGGCCCTCAAGCCAACTCACTTTTAGTCCCCAAACAGATAGGCTCCACAGAAGTTTTACAAAGACTACAGAGTTACATATGGCAAAGGAAGAGATCCTACGAAAGGATGTTGTAGACACATGTCATTGGTAGCTAACTATTGGTTGAGTTCAGGATCCTGACACAAGGAAGAAAGGAGAGCAGCAGAATACGGACCCTGGACTTCAGAAAAGCAGACTTTGACTCCCTCAGGGAACTGATGGGCAGGATCCCCTGGGAGAATAACATGAGGGGGAAAGGAGTTCAGGAGAGCTGGCTGTATTTTAAAGAATCCTTATTGAGGTTGCAGGAAAAAATCATCGCGATGTGTAGAAAGAACAGTAAATATGGCAGGCGACCAGCTTGGCTTAACAGTGAAATCCTTGCTGACCTTAAATGCAAAAAAGAAGCTTACAAGAAGTGGAAGATTGGACAAAAGACCAGGGAGGAGTATAAAAATATTGCTCAGGCATGCAGGAATGAAATCAGGAAGGCCAAATCACACTTGGAGTTGCAGCTAGCAAGAGATGTTAAGAGTAACAAGAAGGGTTTCTTCAGGTATGTTAGCAACAAGAAGAAAGTCAAGGAAAGTGTGGGCCCCTTATTGAATGAGGGAGGCAACCTAGTAACAGAGGATGTGGAAAAAGCTAACATACTCAATGATTTTTCTGCCTCTGTCTTCACGAACAAGGTCAGCTCCCGCTGGGAAGCACAGTATGGGGAGAAGGTGACCAGCCCTCTGTGAAGAAAGAAGTGTTTCGGGACTATTTAGAAAAACTGGACGAACACAAGTCCATGGGGCCAGATGCGCTGCATCCGAGGGTGCTAAAGGAGTTGGCGGATGTGATTGCAGAGCCATTGGCCATTATCTTTGAAAACGCATGGCGATCGGGGGAGTTCCCGATGACTGGAAAAAGGCTAATGTAGTGCCCATCTTTAAAAAAGAGAAGAAGGAGGATCTGGGGAACTACAGGCTAGTCAGCCTCACCTCAGTCCCCTGGAAAAATCATGGAGCAGGTCCTCAAGGAATCAATTCTGAAGCACTTAGAGGAGAGGAAAGTGATCAGGAACAATCAGCATGGATTCACCAAGGGCAAGTCATGCCTGACTAATTGCCTTCTATGAGGAGATAACTAACTCTGTGGATGAGGGGAAAGCAGTGGATGTGTTATTCCTTGACTTTAGCAAAGCTAGGCGTAGGCAAGTTAGAGGATTGGGCCAAAAGAAACCTGATGAGGTTCAACAAGGACAAGTGCAGAGTCCTGCACTTAGGACGGAAGAATCCCATGCACTGCTACAGACTAGGGACCGAATGGCTAGGAAGCAGTTCTGCAGAAAAGGACCTTGGGGTTGCAGTGGATGAGAAGCTAGATATGAGTCAACAATGTGCCCTTGTTGCCAAGAAGGCTAATGGCATTTTGGGCTGTATAAGTAGGGGCATTGCCAGCAGATCGAGGGATGTGATCATTCCCCTCTATTTGACATTGGTAAGGCCTCATCTGGAGTACTGTGTCCAGTTTTGGACCCCACACTACAAGAAGGATGTAGAAAAATTGGAAAGAATCCAGTGGAGGGCAACAAAAATGATTAGGGGTCTGGAGCACATGACTTATGAGGAGAGGCTGAGGGAACTGGGATTGTTTAGTCTGCAGAAGAGAAGAATGAGGGGGGATTTGATAGCTGCTTTCAACTACCTGAAAGGGGGTTCCAAAGAGAATGGATCTAGACTGTTCTCAGTGGTACCTGATGACAGAACAAGCAGTAATGGTCTCAAGTTGCAGTGGGGGAGGTTTAGGTTGGATATTAGGAAAAACTTTTTCACTAGGAGGGTGGTGAAGCACTGGAATGAGTTACCTAGGAAGGAGGTGGAATCTCCTTCCTTAGAGGTTTTTAAGGTCAGGCTTGACAAAGCCCTGGCTGGGATGATTTAGTTGGGAATTGGTCCTGCTTTGAGCAGGGGGTTGGACTAGATGACCTCCTGAGATCCCTTCCAACCCTGATAGTCTATGATTCTATGAAAGCATGATCAGAATTTCCCAAGATGTTTGCTTGTGAAAGTTTAAAGATTGTGGGTTCGGAGAACAAACCCAGACTTAGGATGTACAGATACAAATATAAAACCACAAATGTGAGGTCCTGTTTTCTAACTCTAAAAAGCTGATGAATGAAGCACAACCTGTAGTGTGTTTGGGCCTCCTGTTTTTTTTTTTTTTTATGTAATGAGTATTGTTTTCTGATTTGTGCACATCAGCTTTTTGACTGGGAATCAGTCAATACAACACACATTAAATCTGAATAAAAGAAGCTTAATGCTGCCAACAAATCACTTTCCACAGCCAAAGGACCTGGACAGGATTGGAAATGAGAGGTGGAATTATTGATTGGCCTCTTTGCCAAAGGCTACAAGCGTGGGAGGTGCATAGCCACTACACAGGCTCTGTCATCTGGGGACTCCCCCTATGCAATTATACCTTAGACCATCCCTGGCAGGTGTTTGTCTAACCTATTCTTAAAAACCTCCAATGACAGGGGTTTCACAACCTCCATTGGTAACCAATTAAAATATCCTTATAGCCAGAAAGTTTTTCCCTATATCTAACCTAAATCTCCCTTGCTGCAAATGGAGCTCATTATTTCTTCTCCTATCTTCAGTGGACATGGAGAACAATTGATCACTGCCCTCTTTATAATGACCCTTAACATATTTGAAGACTGCTATCAGATTGCCCCTCAGTCTTCTTTTCTCAAGACTAAACGCACTCGGGTTTATTAACCTTTCCTCATGTGTCACAGGTTTGCTGAACCTACCATTTTTGTTCCGCTGGACTCTCTCCAATTTGTCCACATCTTTCTTAAAGTGTGCTGCCTGTCACACCCTGAGGGGTAGGTGGTGTGACTTAGTCGTCTGAGCAGGAATCTGGCCTATTAGTTGGAGCAGAATCAGAAGGCAGAACTGGAGGCATGGTCAGGAGGCAAGCCAAAGGTTGGAGCCAGGAGTCAGGAGCCAGGATAGACCCAAAGGGCAGACACTGGGAGTTAGGAATCAGGAGATGAGAGGCAGGCAGAGACTAGGGCTGGAGCAAAGGCTTGGCAGGAAGCAGGTCTGGCACAGCTAAGGGCATGGAAAGCACTGAGCAGCCACTGTGCTGCTATTGCTACAGAGTTTAAATGGTGATCTCTTGGCTCTTCTGACAAATCAGGGATCACAGTCACTTAGTGCAGGTTTATTGGGCCTCGCTGAGTTCATTGGGGGTTTTAGGCAATTTAGCCCAGAGGCAGCTGAATTCCTGACAGTGCCCCAAACAGTACTGGACACAATACTCCAGCTGAGGCCTCACCTGTGTCAAGTAGTGCAGACGAATTACCTCCTGTGCCTTACATACAACATTCTTATTGGTACATCCCAAAATGATATTAGCTTTTCTTACAACGGCATCATATTGTTGATTCATATTCAACTTGTGTTCCAATATAATCCCCAGATCCTTTTCAGCAGTACTACCACCTAGCCTATGGGTGGCCAACCTGAGCCTGAGAAGGAGCCAGAATTTACCAATGTACATTGCCGAAGAGCCACAATAATACATCAGCAGCCCCCACATCAGCTTCCTTCCCTATGCCCCGCTCCCAGCGCTTCCCACCCACCGGCAGCCCCGCTGATCAGCGCCTCCCCCTTCCTCCCTGCACCTCCAGATCAGCTGTTTCGTGGCATGTAGGAGGCTCTGGGGGGAGGGAGGGGAGGAGCGAGGGCACTGCAGGCTCCGGGGAGAGAGTGGGAAGGGGTGGAGTGGGGGCAGGGCCTGTGGCTGAGTCAGGAGTTGAGCAGTGAGCACCCAGGGCCGGTGCAACCATTTAGGCAACCTAGGCAGTCGTCTAGGGCACTAGGATTTGGGGGGTGCCATTTTCTTTGACAGCGACTGCAGCGGCCGGATCTTCGGCCGCCCCGGTCGCTGTCGGCATTTAGGCGTAGGGAGCTGGGGCAGGGGGGCGCGGGGAGGGCCGCTTGCAGCAAGGGGGGGAGGGCGGCACGCAGGGGAACTCCCCGCCCCAGCTCACCCCTGCCCCACCTCCTCCCCGAGCATGCCGTGGCTGCTTCACTTCTCCCGCCTCCCAGGCTTGTGGCGCCAATCAGCTTAGGCGCTGCAAGCCTGGGAGGCGGGAGAAGTGAAGCAGCGACGGTGTGCTCAAGGAGGAGGCGGGGCAGGGGTGAGCTGGGGTGGGGGCGGTGCCTCAGGGTGGGGGGTGGGGAGTTGCCACGAGGGGGGTGCCTCAGGGTGGAGGGGGGGAGCTGCCGCAGGAGGGGGGGGCGCCTCAGGGCAGGGGGGGAGGGCGCAAGGTGGAAGTTTCGTCTAGGGCACGAAACATCCTTCCACCGGCCCTGTGAGCACCTCCCGGCACATTGGAAAGTTGGTGCCGGTAGCTCCAGCCCCGAAGTCAGTGCCTATACAAGGAGCCGCATAGTAACTTCTGAAGAGCCGCATGCAGCTCCGGAGCCACAGGTTAGCCAGTTATTCACCGTTTTGTAGTTGATTTCTCCTTCCTAAGTGGAAGTACTTTGCATTTGGCTTTATTGAACTTCATCTAGTTGAATTCAGACCAATTGTCAATTTGTCAAGGTCATTTTGAATTATAATCCTGTCCTTCAAAGTGCTTGCACCCCTCCCACCATGTTGTCATCTGCAAATTTTATACAAATACTCTCTACCCCATTATCCAAGTCATTAATGAAAATATTAACCTCTGTGCGACTCCAGTAGATATATCCTCCCAATTGGACAGAGAGCCACTGTTAAGTACTCTTTGAGCACAGTCTTTCAATCAGTTGTGCACCCCACCTTAGAGTAATTTCATTTAGACCACATTTCCCAAGTATTTTAAGGTTTGTCATCACTTGTTAAGTTAGAAAGAACCAAGTGTACCGCTCTGACTTACACCCTATGCAAATTACTGTATATATTCGCTCATAAGCCGGTTCGTTTATAAGCCAACTTCCCCAAGATGGATAAGTAAAAATGGAAAATTTTTATAACCCATTCATAAGCCGACCCTATAATTCAGGGGTCAGCAAACTTTGGCTCCCGGGCCATCAGGATAAACTGCTGGTGGTCCGAGATGGTTTGTTTACCTCGAGCATCCACAGGCACTGAGGTAAACATAAGTAAATGAAGTGTCCGGCACACCAGCTGCTTACCCTGACGGGCTGGGACAGCAACTGGTGGGGAAATTTTTTTGGGGGGGGGAGAAGCTGGGAGTCAGGGGAGTAACCCCCGTGACCACCTCCCCCATGACCCCACCCCTAGCCAGGGACCCCGCCACTCTCCCCATCCTACCCCTTCCCACCTTATCTGGGGAGGGTCAGGGGAGGATGTCTCTGACCTGACTGGAGCTGCTCCAGTGGGCCAGACCGGGCGGCGCGGCCGCAGCATGCTCCGGTGGATCTGGCAGCGAGGCCACAGCCTGCTCTGGGGGGTGAGACCGAGTGGCACGGCTGCAGCCTGCCAGCCCCGGAGCAGCAGCTGCTTTGGAAGCTGGGGGGAGAGCAGCGTGGCCAGCAGGGGCGGTTCCAGGCACCATCTTAGGAAGCGCGTGGCTAAGGCGGCAAGCTGCGGGGGGCAGCCTGCCGGTCACTGTGAGGGTGGCAGGCGGGCGACTTTCGGAGGCATGCCTGCGGGAAGTCCACCGGTCCCGCGGCTTCGGCAGCAATTATTTGTGTCTTAGCAAGATTACTAGTCTCAGTGATAGAGATAACTGTGTTGACATAATACACTTGCATTTTTGGAAGGCATTTGACATAGTCACATGACAGTCTGCCTAAAAAATTAGAACAAAATCAATGTGTCCAATATTAAATAGCTTAAAAATTGGCTAACTGATAGATCTCAAAGTGTAACTGTTAATGAAGAATCAACTAGTGTGGGGTATTTCTGGTGGGGTTATATGAAGATTGGTTCCCAGCCCAGTGCTGATATATTTTTATCAGTGACCTGGGAGGAGAGTAATTTCCTCCTCTGCAGGAATTACTAGATGAAATTCGAAGGCTCCTGTTATTATTCAGAAGGTCAGAGTACATGATGATAGTAGTCTCCTGGATTTAAAATCTGAGTCTATAGATAACAATAGTAATTTGTTACAGTGATGTCTAAAAGTCTGAGACAGTGACCTTTACCAGGTTTTTAAAAAGTACTTTCTTTGTTAAATTAGAAGAAATCAGTTCATTATAGGCAGCTGAAAAAGTATAGTAAAATATATTAAATTTTGTGTCTGTCATAGCACATGATGTGGCTTCTTAATATATGGTTGTAAACCAGAGAGTTTAGATTTAATAAAGTTAGAAGAAAGAATGAGTCTGTCTCCATCCTATTAATTTTCCAGGAAACTCAAAATAGACTTTCAAGAAAATAAAATGTTTTGGATGATTACAATAGAACTGATTTCATACTAAGTCATTTCCATACCATGTGATCTTCTAACATACATATCAAACAATTAGTCAGGGGTCTACGTTTCAGCACACTTACCTCTTTATAAATTGTAGGCACTGGTCTTTTCAAAGAAGGGCATGGGGACGGGGAACTATCCTTCTTACTTACATTCAGATAGCATTTATCTTGTCTTGGTTTATTCATACCATGTGTCTTGGTTATCTGAATGATTTAAGTCAGAGCCCATTTTGCAGGATGCATTTTAGATTAAATAATGTATAATCCAAATGAAAATGGCATTTGCAGACTATTAACCAGTACTGACTACATTCCGAAGAGTCAAATAGTTGGCAATGTTTATTGAGAGCATAATCTCTTTTAATAATCTCTTTTTAATAGCATGAACCCACAGAACTCTAGGGCCGTTCCTTCCTAATTATTTGGAAATGCTAAACAATTAAAGAGAAGCTTTATTTTCTTTACTTTCCATTTTTTGAGCACTGAATGCCACATTTTGTCCTTGGTTATGTGCATGTAGAATGGGAATTGCACATACATGACCAAGAAGTTTCCCCTTACAATGCTTATTTTTATTTATTTACATTTTTAATGATGACTGATTATTATTATTATACTCTTTCCCAGAGTTTCTCAATCTGTGGGCTGTTGATTGCTTAATTTGGCGTCATTTTAAAGGAAAAGGAAGTGCTGTCACAAAAACCTATACAGTGGTAACAGGCCAGCCTGAGTCACTCACATGCAGTTACACAACAGAACTGTATAAGTGATGAATGACCACACAGCTGTTGCATGCCTGCTACGTGTTAAAGGCTTACACTATCTGTTACAGGCATGGTGAATCTGAATCAAAACCTGTTTACATTGCAACAGCAAACAGGATTTTGTTGCAACACCATCTAGGTGGAGCTCAAGCACCACAAAAGTAGTATGATCAGCTAAAGGGGGAACTGCATGGAGAATTGGTCAGCACTCCTTTTCCCTGTGATAGGGAGTTGGGCTCCAGGAACATGGGTACTTTTTCGCTTGCTACTGCTCTACATGGTCAGCGTTTGAGAAGGAAAGAGAGGCCAATCGTTGCTCTGGGACAGCACCAAAACCATGCTGCTTCTTCAAGGACTTCACGTCATCCTAAGTGGTGACCCCCTCCTCCACTGCCAAAAGCCCTGTGGATATTTCAGGGAGATTGGAGGCAGTGGCCAGCGGAGTCAACCCCAGAAATGAAGTGGTGGATGAAGGGGTTGAGTTGGAAGAGGATGTGGGACAGGCGACAGGGTCGTCCAGTGGCATGGTGATCCAGGACTTCTTTTTGACTCCAGAGGGGGTCTAGCCAGTCCCAGCAATCGGGCTCTGGCGCACCTAAAACAAGAGAGGGGAACTCCGGTAAGTACTCATTTTGCTTTGATACTGCACAGTGACATGAAGTAGAGGTGTCCTTTATTTTGTTACATGGTGCACATGGGAGAAGGGATAGAAATTAAGAACACTAGATACTGTTTGCATTTGCTTCTCATTCCCATGTGCAGCTATGCAGTGGGGGCCCTGTGGAAAAGTTTGTAAATGCACACTGGGATCTCTCAGGAATCCTCCATAGAGATCTATTGGAAACTTTCCTGCAGATACTCTGTCATCCTCTGCCAAAGGTTCCTTGGCAGAGCTGCTTTGTTTCTTCCCCTGTTGTAGGAAACTTTGCTGCGCCAATCGGCAATTACTTCTGTAGGAACCAAAGCAGTACACAGGCGAGCAGCAAAGGCACCTAGTCTGAAGCCACATGCATATAGGAGATGCACCCTGGCTTACCCTCAGCAGTGAGATATCCGCTTCGATCACACCTGCCTGTGGAAAACAGTGCCAGTATTCATAGTAATATCCCTCTGTGCTTGTAGTGACCCCCCTTCTGAAACCACTCAGACCCTTTGTCCCGTCTTACAACTTTCCTTCCTGGGCCGAACTCACCATGTTAAGTGCTTTGGCCGTGCTGCGTTCTTGCCAAGGGAAAGTGAGAAAAAAATGTATGTAATTTTTATGATTCAAGACTGAGTACACTCACACTACTGACTCTGTGTATTGGGGGTTTTTTTGCTTCTGAAGATGTGCCCTTGAGGCTCCTACACATCGGCAGAGCACCTCCTTCAGGTAAGGAGGTGAACGAGAAGGAGTAAGGAAGACATCACCTGATCCCTTCCTTTAAGTGGGGTAAGAAAAACTGCTCGATCCAGCTTGATTTAGTTGAGGTTGGTCCTGCTTTGAGCAGGGGGTTGGACTAGATGACCTCCTGAAGTCTCTTCCAACCCTAATCGTCTATGATTCTATGATCCAAATACTGCCTAGCGTAACAAAGCTTAAGATTTAGACTGTACGCTTACCTTTTATTTTCTTTGGCAACCATCTCTGACTTTTTGTGCCTACCACTTAATAATCACTTAAAATCTATCTTTCTGTAGTCAATAATTCTGTTTTATATTTTACCTAAAACAGTGTGGTTTGGTTGAAGTGCTTGGGAAATCTCAGCTGCGTTTACAAAGGCGAGTGTGTGTCCTCTCCACATTGAGGGAGGGACAGACTGGGTAATGAACTAACACCGGTCAGGCTTCTGCCCAAGGCAAGATGGTACAATTCTGGGGTGCAAGGCTGGGGGCTTGGGAGATTTGCTGGTGCCTTTCTCAGTGTGATTTGTGAGTGGCTCAGGGAGCATTCATGCAATTTATCTGGGTGTGGAGCCCCACCTGCTGTTGTACTGAGTGATAATACTGGCCGGAGGGGTTTGCTGCTTGGCACTAGCAAAGCATTGTGAGAGACAGCTAAGAGTTAAACGGACACAGCAGTACCCCAGTTCCAGGTTGTACCTCAGGGATCCCATCACAAAGTCAGCTGTCCCGAGGATGAAGAATTCATCAGAATTCATTCAGTGAAGAATTCACTGCATCCAGCCTCACATGTTCAAGTCAAGGGGCCATTAAATAGCTGAAAGTTCACACACTTGTCTCAACTGCTATAAAGGTACAGGACGAAAGGCACGCATATTACTGAAAATGCAAAATTTTTTACTTTCTTTTTCATACACATTTAAACATAGCACACTAATTGGGAAAGTTTTAATCAGGAAATCCAGTTAATTGAATCATCTCTGAGGTAACCAGCTTAAGCCCAAAGGCAATGCAATGCCCAATTAAGCTTTATTATAAATACTTCTGCTTAATGGAACACTTCCCTTATTTAATGGGGACTTATTCAGGTGATTTTGACCTGGCGTGTCTCAACCTTCTATTTGTTGTGTGTTTGTACAGCACGTAGCACAATGGGATCTTGTCCCAGGACTGGGGCTCTTAGGTGCTACACAAATACAAATATTCATTGTCTTTGGGGTATTAGAGACTGGCCTGGCAGTACTTGAATACATGGGTGGCATGTGAACCACCAGCTGTGGGAGGCTAGCCCCGAACCCCGCCCCTTCTGCCTGAGGCCCTGCCCCTTCTGTACCCTCCACTGGAGCCCAGAGCTCCCCCACCCCAGCTGCCGGCCCCTGCCCCAGGTTAGCGCCCCCAGCTCTGGAGTGCCAGGAGGGCGGGTGGCATGGCCCCAGCCCCCCCACTCCACCCCAGAGTGCTGGGTGGGTGAATCATAGAATCATAGAATATCAGGGTTGGAAGGGACCTCAGGAGGTCTAGTCCAACCCCTTGCTCAAAGCAGGACCAATCCCCAACTAAATCATCCCAGCCAGAGCTTTGTCAAGTCTGACTTTAAAAACCTCCAAGGAAGGAGATTCCACCACCTCCCTGGGTAACCCATTCCAGTGCTTCACCACCCTCCTAGTAAGTGGGCAGTGTGGCCGCAGCCCCGGAGCGCCAGGAGGGCGCAGCCGCAAACCCCCAGCCCTGGAGTGCCAGGAGAGCAAGTGGCACGGCCCCAGCCCAAGCCGGGGCCACCACACAGGGGGAGCTACAGAGTGGGATCCAGAAGGAGGCCTGGGGGGCGGAGCATGGGCAAGGTAACACCTGGCTGTTTAGGGAGGTACAGCCTCTCCCAGCCTATGATACCTACCACACATACTTGAATAGCTGACAAAGATTAGGATGACCAGATGTTCTAATAAAATTGGGACTGTCCCGATTTCGAGCAGTTTGTCCCGCTTCCTGACCGAACTACGGTTGGGACGCTATTTGTCCCGATATTTTGTTTTTGGGCTTTTTTTTTTTTATTTATTTTTTTTACACTCACCAGTCCGGGTCTTCGGCGGCAATTCGGCGGAGGGTCCTTCAGTCGCTGATGATCTTAGGTGACATTTTGGCGGCGGGTACTTCTGTCTTTGGTGGCAAGGTTTATTACCTGCCGCCGAAACGCTGCCAAAGACTGTCAGTGACTCAAGGACCCTCCGCCGAATTGCCGCTGAAGGCGCTCCCCCTGCAACGGTCCCGATATTTTCAAGTTACCAGCTGGTCACCCTAACAAAGATACAAGGAAAAACGAATATTTACTGGCAAGCCTGCTTTTCTTTTTAACTTTGATCTTCAGCTTTTATTGAGGAAACGTATCTGGTGTCATTACACGATTATGTAAGCAAGAGAATCCCATTTCTGCTAACAAGAACATATAGACTCATCTTTAGCTTTTATTCTTTCACTCTCCCAGGGTTGAGAAAATTACAATAGGGTCATTTACTTAGGGCCAAAAAAAAAATCGATGCTGAGTTACACCCCAGTAATTGTGACATCAGTAGTGCCTCAGTGAACAAGACACCCCTTGAACTCTAAATGTTTGCTAAAGTTGCATTAGTTTGTTTTATTTGTTATTTTAGTATATTCATGGCACATTCTTACTGTTTGATGATTATAATGGATCTCTTTATTGAATTATTGAGCAAAACTTTTAAATAAAACATCAAAGAATCCTTTTCTGCTGTCAATTCTTCTACAGTCATGGGATGTATTAATCCTCAGGACTACTGTCCCCATCAGAATACTAACTCCACTAGCTTTATTCCTAAATGTACTGTACAGAAGAATGTTCATCTGACCCAGCCTTTTAATTTTGTTCTTTTTCTTTCAAGACTGTGAAATGAGTGTCTCATAAATATCAAAACTAGATTGCTTTTCTTGCATGTATCTGAAATAATGTCATCTACTTCTGCCTTGCCTTTCGGTAGTATTTTACAAACATTCAGACTCTCAGCACCTCTTTGTATTATGATTCCCATTTTACACATGAGAACACTGAGGGCACGTCTTCACTACCCGCCGGATCGGCGGGTAGCAATCGATCTATTGGGGATCGACTTATTGCATCTAGTGAAGACGCGATAAAATCGATCCCCGATGGCTCTGCTGTCGACTCCGGAAATCCACCGCGGCAAGAGGCGGAAGCGGAGTCGACGGCGGCACGACAGCGGTTGACTCGCCGCCGTCCTCACAGCCAGATAAGTCGACCTAAAATTGCGTATCTTAGGTCGACCGCTCCCCCCCCCCCCCCCATAGTGTAGACCTAGCCTGAGATACTTCTGAAATTGAGGAAATTATTAGGCCTGAGTGAGTCCATAGCAGAATTGGGCATATAGACCAGAATCTCTGACTTCTAGCCCCATATTATAATTATTAGAGCACATTTCCTCTTTGTACTACAAATTACTGATTTTTCTCACTGATTTTTCATACCATCAGAATGGCTGTGGCTCCCTAATTATACCCACATTATGGAATAGTGAGAGTGATCCTCACTTCCACACAAGGTGAAGCTCTGACAGGCAAAACTAGAACCCAGGTCTCCTGATGGCCAGTCCTGTACTCTATCCATTACCTAATGCTGCTTCCATAGGTTTCAATGGAGTTGTGCCTCCTTATGTCAGGGTGAAAACAAGCCTTAAAAATGCGAATTGAATATTATGCAATAAAAATCAGAGAAAAGTTAATGGCCTTTAATCAAAGACATTCTCATGCTACTACTCTAAATAAGCAGTTTCAAGATCACAATGTCATTATCTCTCCCACCAAATGGATTTAGAACAAGCAGGTTTTTTTCTTACTTATTTTCAAATTAGATAAAATAGTAGAATCCTACTCCAGTAACAAAATATTCCTTAAAACACAACACTATTTAGATGTGATAAATCTAAACTTATAAAAGTAATTCATATAGCTCCATGGGGGGCTGGCCCTAATCGTGATGAGATATTGAGGCAACTTAAAAACAAAACAAAAAAAGGGGGGGGGGAAGGAGAGGGACATGATGGTAATTGGAGGGTTAAGAAAAGGACTCTTAATTATTCTATAACCACAAGAAATAGATAGTGGATTGTAAGCATTAACTTGACAAATGGGAGAGGTCAGGCTATCAGAATGAAGAAAGATTAGTTGTAAGAAATAAAATAAAAATAAATAAAAAACAAGCTTTGATTCATCATGAAAAATAAAACCAGGAACAGGTACAGGATCACTTTTGCACAGTGACATACAAAAATGTATAGCTCACCTATTAACATGATTGATGAACTTGTAAAAATTATATATATAAACGTGTTCCCTTCTTTGCCATCTGCTAGATAATTTGCTCCAGGAATTGGTGTAAATTTTCTAAAGCCCAAGTCTACACTAGAAAATGTTTGCTAGTATAATGATATAGGTACAGCTCTACTGGCAAACCCTCCTAGTGTAGGTGCATATTATATCAGCAAAAAAGCGTTTTGTGCCAAGAAGATTATATCAGTTTCTTGAACAAAATAAGCTATATAGGGAAAAACACTTTTTTTGCCAGTATAACTGCATCTAGACTTGGGCTTTTACAGTATAAACATGTTGTAAAATACCCCTAACTGACATTGCCATATCGCCAAAAGTTTTACATGACCTTCAGTGGTCAGAAGCAGCTTTTTTTCCCAGCAGAATGGATAAATTTGCTTGGCTTTTACATTATATTATATAAAGAAAACTTGGCAAAGGAGCCCTCTTATTATTGTTACGGGCAATAGTTTAAATGCCTCACTTGCAGCTCTCCATTTGGCAGTGTTGAGGAGTCACAAAAAGAAACTAATCCCCTGTAAAAATGCAGTGCTCAAACTTTAAGATGTTTCAAGACATATTTAGATATTCTGAGAAGCCAAACTTTCTTTTGACTCCTGCTTTGCCCCACCTTTCTACAGCATTGTTTATCTTGAAACAACTTATCTTTCCTTTGTGATCAGAAATTCTCCCCCCCCTTTTTCCTTGTAGATCTTACTGCTGTCCTTATAAAATAGCTAATTTATATTATCAGATGCCCATCGTCATGCAGTATTTCAAGTATACAGTATTAATTATATAATACAAACTGTATCTAGAATTTCAAAAATCTTTGTGTTTCAATTTGCAACATTTCTGCAAGGCATTTTTTCAAAGAAATGTCCCTGATTTCATTTGCCCAGCAGACCATAAATAATCTTTTCTCTTCTGCCACTGAAATACTGGCTTTATCTTTTAACCTTCATATTTCTTGGCTGAGCTTTTGGAATCTCTCATGTCAGAAATTTAAAACTATTGTTTCCCTCTCACATGATATGTTATGCATTTTTGCTGCTGGCTTTATTGGTTGTTGGTTATTTCAACTAGTCTCAGTCTTCTCAGATCTTGACAAATAATCCCAGTTACATTGATGTGCTTGACAATGTCAATCCTGCGTCTGAACCATTCATATTTTCATTCCATCAGTTGTTAACAAGACCATGGTGTCCCATTGTTCATTGGTCTTCCCATTTTTGCTGTTTTGTGGTACAAAAAGATTCCATAGAGATAAGCAAGGTTACATATAAGGCAAAGAAGCTATAACTTTATAGACTCTTTAGACTTTTGACCACACCAGCTCTTGAAATTTGGCTGTCTAGTTAATGGCTCTCTCTCTGTCAGACACAAACAAGACCATTTGCATGGTTCAATTGACTCAGACATATGTGCCAGATGGTCAGGTTACTGCAGCACTGTAGTAGGAAGGCGCTGCACTATTAAAGGTACATCACTTCGATGAGAGGCTAAAAACTGTGTCCCACTTCAATCAGTTTCTAATGGCTGTCTGGTTCTGAATGGCACATTAGTCCCAGGAAACAATGCCAGCTTTGAGATTCTTGAGCCTCCAGGTCAGCAGCACACAGAACTAAGTTTTCTAAAACACATTCAGATGCAGATTAATTTACATCTTGTTTTATGGAAGACAGTCTGAAGACAGGAAAGGTGGACGTACAGATAGCAGGGAAATGTTTATCAAGGCTACTCTGAGTGGCAGCCAGAGTCGGTTACGAAGAATGATACAAGGCAACATGGGCAAGCTAAGAAAATGTTTTCTGCGCCATTGGAGAAAATCCAAAGAATGCTCACTTTAGTCTGAACATAACAGCCATTACTGGGTCAGACCAGACCATTTAGCCCAGTGTCTTGTTTTCTGACAGTGGCCAATGCCAGATGCCCCAGAGGGAATGAACAGAACAGGTAATCATCAGGTGATCCAGTGGCCACTGTGATGGGTTAGATCACAGAACCCCCCTTGGAAGCTGCCACCTGCTGTGCCAAGACTACCTCTGCTCCTGCTTTCCCTGCCAGCTCGGGACCGCAGCACCCTGTCTTGCTGAGCCAGACACGCCCGTCTGCTCCAACACAGACCCAGCGTCTGAATTACTTGCCCCAAAGCTGCAGACTTAATTAAAAGCAGCTTACAGAAGTGTTCTTGGCTTTAACACTCAGAAGCCCAACACCCAATGGGGTCTAAACCCAAATAAATCCATTTTACCCTGTATAAAGCTTATACAGGGTAAACTCATAAATTGTTCGCCCTCTATAACACTGATAGAGTGATATGCACAGCTGTTTGCCCCCCCAGGTATTAATACATACTCTGGGTTAATTAATAAGTAAAAAGTGATTTTATTAAATACAGAAAGTAGGATTTAAGTGGTTCTAAGTAGTAACAGACAGAACAAAGTAAGTTAGCATGCAAAATAAAATAAAACACACAAATCTAAGCCTAATACAGTAATACAATTGAGTACAGATAATATCTCATCCTGAAAGATGGTTCAATACATTTCTTTCACAGACTGGATGCCTTCCTAGTCTAGGCACAATCCTTTTCCCCTGGTACAGCCCTTGTTCCAGCTCAGGTGGTAGCTAGGGGATTCCTCACGATGGCTGCCCCTTTGTTCTGTTCCACCCACTTAGCTATCTTTTGCATAAGGTGGGAAATCTTTGTCCCCCTCTGGGTTCCCACCCCCTCCTTCTCAATGGAAAGACACCAGGTTAAAGATGGATTCCAGTTCAGGTGACATGATCACGTCACTGTAAGACTTCATTACCCACTTGCCAGCACACACGTATACAGGAAGACTTACAGGTAAAACAGAGCCATCTGCAGTCAATTGTCCTGGTTAATGGGAGTCATCAAGATTCCAAATCACCATTAATGGCCCACACTTTGCATAATTACAATAGGCCCTTAGAGTTATATTTAATGTTTCTAGTTTCAGATACAAGAGTGGTACATTTATACAAATAGGATGATTACACTCAGTAGATTATAAGCTTTGTAATGATACCTTACAAGAGACCTTTTGCATGAAGCATAATCCAGTTACATTAGTATATTTTCATAAAATCATATAGAGTGCAGAGTCACAAATTTCATCTGCCATTTTGTTGTCCAGTAACCCAGTTTTGTGAGATACTTTTGTAGCTCTTCGCAATCTGCTTAGTTCTTAACTATCTTCAGTAGTTTTGCATCATCTGCACATTTTGCCACCTCACTGTTTACCCCCTTTTCCAGATCATTTATGAATATGTTGACTAAGACTGGTCCCAGTACAGACCACTGGGGGACACCACTATTTACCTTTCTCCATTCTGAAAACTGATTATTCATTCCTACCCTTTGTTTCCTATCTTTTAACCAGTTACTGTTCCATACGAGGACCTTCCGTCTTATCCCATGATAGCTTACTTTGGTTAAGAGCCTTTAAGAGTCTGGAGTCCTGTTATAACACATTAGGTAAACAGAATGACTTGTCCCCTTAGCCCAGGGTTTCACAGCTAAAGAAGGGACAGTTAGACAGTTAGATTAATGTTATTATTTATAAGTTACAAAATTGACAGTTTGATGCCACATATTATATACGCACATGCATATAAGTCATTATACAGTGGTGCTGGAACAATTTTTATAGTGGGGGTGCTGAAGGTGAAACCATGTATTTGGGTTACTACTACTTCAGGCCAGGGCTTGCTGTAGCACTCCCAGCACTCATGTCACTCTATATTATAGACAAGACCTCACGTTGTGGCTGTGCTGAATTCTGTGACCAAATAGAAATTCTGCAGCAGCTTCAAATAGTTTACTTTTTTTTTTTACTCAATTACATATGAAAATGAATAGGACAGCCCACAAAGTAATGTATTTCTTGATTTATGTTGTAATAAATTCAATTTATTTTAGGTTGATTCCAAATTTTCACTAGGCCTCAGCTTTTTGTAATTGCATCATAGACTTTGTCAAGAAAGGGAGATGATCTGGATGTTTCGCCAGCTGTATAGGTGAAATTTGTGGCATTTAGTGCTGTGAAAGGTATAGCTTAGGTTTTGGCACTAAGGTAGTAGTTGATAATTTTTGCACTGGATATGGGATGCACCTCTTTCCATTGCCCTTGGGGCTGGGCAAAGGTTAGTCTGACATTTTTAGGGGTTTTGACTTAGTTCCTTACTCCAGTCATCAGGCTGCTTCCTGCCCCACTTTCTGCCACTGCATCCAACAGCAGTAGATAAGTGCCTTAAATGAATGTTGCAGTAGCAATATAACTAACAATATTGACATCTAAATTGTAGGGCTGTTAAGTGATTAAAAAATAATTGTGATTAATTGTGCGATTAAACAATACTGGAATACCATATATTTAAATATTTTTGGATGTTTTCTACATTTTCAAATATATTGATTTCAGTTACAACAGACTACAAAGTGTACAGTGCTCACTTTATATTTTTTATTTCAAATATTTGCACTTTAAAAAACAAAAGAAATAGTATTTTTCAATTCATCTAATACAAGTGCTGTAGTGCAATCTCTTTATCATGAAAGTTGAACTTACAAATGTAGAATTATGTACAAAAAACATGCATTCAAAAATAAAACAATGTAAAACTTTAGAGCCTACAAGTCCAATCAGTCCTACTTCTTGGTCAGCCAATCACTCAGACAAACAAGTTTGTTTATTTTCTGCAAATGTAATGCTGCCTGCTGCTTCTTTACAATGTCACCTGAAAGTGAGAACAGGTGTTTGCATGGCACTGTTGTAGCCGGCATCGCAAGATATTTACATGCCAGATGTGCTAAAGATTCATATGTCCTTTGATGCTTCAACCACCATTCTAGAGGACATGCATCCATGCTGATGATGGGTTTTGCTCGATAACAATCCAAAGCAGTGTGGACCGATGCATGTTCATTTTCATCATCTGAGTCAGATTCCACCAGCAGAAGGTTGATTTTCTTTTTGGGTGGTTCAGGTTCTGTAGTTTCCGCATCAGAGTGTAGCTCTTTTAAGACTTCTGAAAGCATGCGCCACACCTCATCCCTCTCTGATTTTGGAAGGCACTTCAGATTCTTAAATCTTGGGTTGAGTGCTGTAGCTATCTTTAGAAATTTCACATTGGTATCTTCCTTGCATTTTGTTAATTCTGCAGTGAAAGTGTTCTTAAAATGAACAACATGTGCTCATCATCCAAGACTTCTATAACATGAAATATATGGCAGAATGCAGATAAAACAGAGCAGCAGACATACAATTCTTCCCCAAGGAGTTCAGTCACAAATATAATTAACATATTTTTTTTTAAACGAGCGTCATCAGCATGGAAGCATGTCCTCTGGAATGATGGCCGAAGCATGAAGGGACATATGAATCTTTAGCGCATCTAGCACGTAAATATCCTGCAACGCCAGCTACGATAGTATCATGTGAACATCTGTTCTCACTTTCAGGTGACATTGTAAATAAGAAGCAGGCAGCAGTATCTCCCGTAAATGTAAACAAACTTATTTCTCTTAGCGATTGGCTGAACAAGAAGTAGGACTGAGTAGACTTGTAGGATCTAAAGTTTTACATAACTGCACTCAAAAACAAAACAATGTAACCAAAAAAACCTACATTTGTAAATTGCATTTTCCTGATGAAGAGATTGCACTACAATACTTGTATGAGGTGAACTGAAAAATCCTATTTATTTTGATTATAATTTTTACAGTGCAAATATTTGTAATAAAAAATAATGTGAGCACTTGTACACTTTGTATTGTGTGTTGTAATTGAAATCGACATATTTGAAAATGTAGAAAAACATCCAGAATATTTAATAAATTTAAATTGCTATTCTATTGTTTAACAGTGCGATTAATCGTGATTAATCTTTTTAATCACAATTAATTTTGTTTAGTTAATTGCATGAGTTAACATTGATTAATTGACAGCCCTACTAAATTGTCATCATGGGGCTTCAAAGTTATCCCCATTGAGAAGACTGTGGGCAGTTCTTTCAGAACTATTGTTTCAGGCTACCTACAGACTGAGGCAGACATTACTGTATGCGGTTACACTGAGTTCACTATGTCAATGTTTTCTTCACAGCCATAAAGCCCTACAAACCTAATTTTTGTGTGTGTGTGTGTGGGGAAAACATGGATTAGGAAGCATAATCGTGGGGCAGTAGTAGATTCTGCAACGAATTCCATGCGTGTGTAATCTGGAAAATGAGTCCCTGAATAGATTGAGAGAAAACATGATGATGATAAAGGCTTTATTAACATGATTTTGGACTGGCTGCATTATTCCCAATTGGTAAAGCTACAAGCTGGAGCCAATAAAACTTTTTAAAAAACTTACCATACCATCTGTGAACACGACATAAATTTTACAGAAAAAAATATTTTAGAAATGTTTAAGTTTATTAAAAGTGTTACTGGTGCCAACATTTTATTCCTCCACCAATAAAACCAGGGTCACTTAGCACTGAATAGTGTACAGGCCTTGGAAGGGGGGTGGGCACTCTGTAAATACCTAAGATAGACTGACAGCTAGGGAGAACAAGTAGAAAATGAATAGACTTTAGAACCCACTAAAAGTTACTTAAAATAGTTTTTCTGTACATATTGTGACAAACAATATTACATTCTGATATGCTGGCACGTTCCAAGGCTAGAAACAAGTGCTGTGTGTCCACTTGAGAATTTCTCTTTTCTGTTAAATACACCAGCTTCCATATGTTACAAGATCCTGGTTCTTAAATAAATCACTGTCCCAGGAAGGAATATTGTCCCCATTTTGGGTCTCAGACTAGGTCATTTTAAGGGATCATTTCTCTGCAGATTGTTTTGTTTTTAAGATATCAGTTGGAAGGTTCTCAGCAGAGTTGGTCAAAACATTTCAAAATTTTTTAACAAGAAAAGGGACAATGTTTTGTGAAACTTTTAATGAAATATCTCCCCATTTTTGAACCAGCTGAAGGTCTCAGTCTGGTCATGAGAGCAGTCCCATGGTAAACGGATTACTGGGCAGAGAGGGGCCGAAGTGGTCAAATACGCATAGTAAATGCAATTTAATCACATCTCTACCCCATAAGTGTGTGTGGGTGTATGTATACCATAAGAACATAAGAATGGCCCTACTGGGTCAGACCAAGGGCCCATCTAGCCCAGTATCCTGTCTGCCATCAGTGGCCAATGCCAAATGCCTCAGAGGGAATGGACAGAACAGGTAATCATCAAGTGATCCATCCCATCGCTCATTCCCAGCTTCTGGCAAACAGAGACTAGGGATACCATTCCTGCCCATCCTGGCTAATAGCCATTGATGGACCTATCCTCCATGAACTTATCTAGTTCTTTTTTGAACCCTGTTATGGTCTTGGCCTTCACAACATCCTCTGGCAAGGAGTTCCACAGGTTGACTGTGTTGTATGAAGAAATACTTCCTTTTATTTGTTTTAAACCTGCTGCCTATTAATTTCATTACCATACTCTGTTAGACGTAGTGTTCATGCTACTATGTTACTTAAACATCTTATTGGTTTTCTGTATCTTTATGTATGAAATTGCCATGTTTTCCACTTTCTTTAAACTCCTTTTCCTCAATCTAGCTGCTAACATTTGACTTTCATGTTATTAGTTTGTTAGTCTCAGCCAGGAAAGTCCACTTCACCTTTTTATCTTAGGTTTTTATTTATTTTTGTACTCTGTACAAAATCCCAGTTTTAAGCAGATCCTGGAATGCTCATTTTTCAGCAGCTCCTGCTGAGCAGTATGTGAAGTAGAAAGTAAACTCTTCTGTTAGACTGGCCTGACACAGAAATAAAGCAGATTTTGTCTGTCTGAAGTGAGCAAACATGGTGGGTAAGTCAAGAACATATCTAAACATCAACTTCACTCAAGCAGCACCTTGACAATTATTTTTCCTCAGACCAGAGGGATGCTGGTTCAAGTGCTTACATTTGCATTAAAGGTTTCTCTGTTTAAGGGCCTGATCTGACAATGTGCTGAGTGTTCACAGCGCTCACTAAAACTAGTGACTGCAGAATGTGTTCTGTACTTGGCAAAAGTGATATATCCTCTCAAGGGATGTAGGGAGCACAACACACCAAGTCTGTCTCAACAGTTTCTTCTTTATTAACTTGCAAAATGATCCCCAGGGACTAGGCACAACTCTCCAACTGGTAAAGGCACTAGCATTGTCTGAGACCACAATCTCAGGCAGTCCATGTGTGCTAAACATGAACTGAAATGCCTCAATAGTTATAGACAAGGTAGCTACTCTGACTGGCATGTCTTCCATCCACGTGTTGTGGTGGATGCACATTCCAAGGAACAATGACCCAAGGAATGGTCCAGCATAGTTTATGTGTAGTTTGATCCAAGGCCTTCCTGGCTATTCTCATGGTAATAAGTCTGCTACTGGGGGCAATTTTCTTAACAGTTGGCATGTGGCACAGCCCAGTACCACTTGCGCACTCGCTCTCTCTTGGCTTGGCTGCCAGATGTAACTTCTGTCCAGAGATTTCACTTGGGTTGCCCCACAGTGAGCTCCGTGCAGTTCCTCCAGTATTAACTTTCTTGCCTTGGGAGGTGGTATGATTCATGAGCTCCAGACTAGAGCCCCCACTTTGGAAACTTAGTTCCCAATGCCTGTGAGAATAAGGATGAATGTCTGAAGATACCATCAACTTGGGCCATCCATGTTGTACAAAATGAGAGACTTGGGACAGAACAGGATCTCAGTTAGTCCACTGAGCAATCTGCTTAGCTGTTAGTGGAGCTTCTTCTACTCTGCTTAAAGCTAGAACAACTTCTTGAGATACAAGGGTGTCTTTTGGTGCTTTATCCCCCAGCAGCCAATTGAGGCTGTCTGCATTACTAATTGCCCATCCAGGCTTATCGATAAGCTGATATTAGTAGGCTGTTAGCAATAGGGGTTTGGAACGGGTCCCGTATGAGGAGAGATTAAAGAGGCTAGGACTTTTCAGCTTGGAAAAGAGGAGACTAAGGGGGGACATGATAGAGGCATATAAAATCATGAGTGATGTGGAGAAAGTGAATAAGGAAAAGTTATTTACTTGTTCCCATAATATAAGAACTAGGGGCCACCAAATGAAATTAATGGGCAGCAGGTTTAAAACAAATAAAAGGAAGTTCTTCTTCACACAGCGCACAGTCAACTTGTGGAACTCCTTGCCTGAGGAGGTTGTGAAGGCTAGGGCTATAACAGGGTTTAAAAGAGAACTGGATAAATTCATGGAGGTTAAGTACATTAATGGCTATTAGTCAGGATGGGTAAGGAATGGTGTCCCTAGCCTCTGTTTGTCAGAGGGTGGTGATGGATGGCAGGAGAGAGATCACTTGATCGTTACCTGTTAGGTTCACTCCCTCTGGGGCATCTGGCATTGGTCACTGTCGGTAGACAGGATATTGGGCTGGATGGACCTTTGATCTGACCCAGTATGGCCATTCTTATGTTCTAATGTTATGTTCTAATAATACCCAATGTTGCAGCATGCAGAAGCCAAAGGGATAAAAGCTCTGGCCTCCCACAGAAGTGGCTTATGGTCACTTATTACAGTGAATAAGAGATACTGGTGGACTGAAAAGACAATAGCCAAGCTTTCCTTGTCTAATAGGGAACACCGTTGTTCCGCAAATGGTAAGGAGCGTGAGACATAACAGACTGGCCTGCCAGTCCCATCTTCCATTCAATGCAAAATTACTGTGCCCACACCTTAGGGTGCAGTGTCAAGTAAGTAACAGGGCACACTTGGGGTCAAAATGCACCAGGAGTTTGGCTGACTTCAGAAGCTCTTTGATTTCTTTGAAGGCAATCTCCTAATCCTTACTCCAGTGCCACTCTGCCCCTTTTTTGAGCAAAGCATGAAGGGGGGAAAGCTATGTTAACAGATTTGCAATGAATCATCCATAGTAGTTTTAAAGGCCAAGGGACGCCTGGAGCTCACTCACATTTTCTGGAATCAGGGCTTCTTTGATGGCGTTAAGTCTTCTCTTTTCGAGGTTGCAGTCCTTTCCCTAAATCAATGTCCTAAATAAACCACCTTCTTGGCCATAAAAACATACTTTCAGCACTTGAGTCACAACCTAACTTCCCTTAACCCTTGTAGGACTTCATCTAGGTTCTGGAGATGTTCTACTGACTGTCGTGTTGCAAGAACATTGTCTAGATATACCACGATGTGGATCAATCCAGCCAATAACCCTTCCATGACCCTTTGGAAGATAGGACAAGCAATGTAAATTCTGAATGGTAAACAGGTGTACCAATAGAGTCCCTTATGTGTATTGATAGTGCCCACTGTTTTCGAGTCTTCATTCAGGACTAACAGTTGGTAAGCAAGCATATCTAGTTTGGTAGAACAAGACTCCACCTGCCAGCTTGCTGTAAAGATCTTCTATATAATATGAGGAATGGGATAGTGCTCCAAGTGGGTAGCCTGGTTTGCAGTTTGTTTATAATTGCCGGTCAACTTTTACTACAGGTACTCCCGGAGCAGCCTATTCAGAGAATTTCACTGGCCAGATAATTCCCCCAGTGTCTAAATGCCACAGTGTCTCTTCTACCCTGGCTTGTAGAGCATAAGGAATGGGGTGGCCTTGCAAAATTGAGAGCATGCAGTGGTATCTACCTATATTTTCACCTGGAGATTCTAGAGCTCTCACAGCTCCTCTATAAATACTTGCTCATGTTTTTTCAAAAGGTCAATGATTGATCTTGTGCTTGTGTGATATGAAGGTCCCAGAAGTGTTTTCCACTCCAGGTTCAAAGTGGAGATTCAATTCCATCCAAAAAGGTTTGGCCCTGTCCCAGCTACTACAAAGAGAGGTAGGCAAGCCCTCTGAGGTCTTTGACTTCCACCCTCCCCATTGAAGGACTTGAGTATTGCTTAGGTAAGAGATAAAAGTCAAGCTGGGACATGCATCAGAAGTAATTTTGTAGGTCTCTTGCCTCCAAAACTGTAGCCACTGCCCTGTGTCAAGCTCCATTTTCACATTCTGCCCATTCAACTGAAGCTCGACTAGGATTGGCTCCTTATAGGCGTCAGTCTGATTCAAGATAGCGTATACCTCATCTTACTCCTCCTCCTCTGATTCAAAGTACCCGGCTGATGCTTCTTTCACATGGTGCATCCTATTCCCCCCTCGTGTTCCACATATCCCCATATTCTGTGCCTCTAGTTCTGCAGCACCTAGCCAAATGTCCTTTCTTTTTACAACAACAACACTGAGTCTTTATGCCTGCACACTGTGTGACAATGATCCCCCACCCCACACATTGGTAGCATTCCCTATTCCATCTAGCAATAGCAGGTCACCTTCATAGTGTGGCTCAACTGTCCCTTTCCTATCCTCCAACTTGTTGATCCACTTGGCAGGGATTTGTAAAAGGTCATGGCTGCCTCTGGTAGCCATCTCTAGTGCCACAGCAATATCCATGGCCATTTGGGGTTTTAGAGTGGGCTTTGTCAGAATCCTTCACTGCATACCTTCATTGTTGATGCCAGAGACAATGCAGTTGCACAACATATCCTCCAAACCATTTCAAAATTCCAAACTTTGGGCTGCCAGCTGGCGTAGATGAGGCATAAACTGCGAGACAGATTAATAAGGCACTCTGATGCAGGAGTTAAGTTTACACCACAAGATACTAACAGATGGTTTTGGTTCATAATGATCTGTTACTGCATCAAATGTCACCATTCCAGGACTTCTTGGCTCCAGGAAATCAATAATCAGTCCATAGGTCTCAGCCTACAACACTGAGGCGGATTTGTTTGGTCCATTACGCCAATAGGTAACAGCAGATGCATTCTACATAACTGGTCTAAGTTTCCTTCTGACTGAGGTTCAAATTCCCCACCCTGCTGTGGCATGCCATTCCCTTGCGTGGCTGAAAAACCCAGAATCTGCACCTCCACGCTTCCTTGGATTCTCACTCTGGTTTTGCAGGGCAGCTAGGCCCCTTCTGTCCTCTCAGGAAAACAGCCATCCCAGGAAGCAGCTTTTCAGGAGCACCACAGTCCAGGTAAAGTGCTTTGCACCTGTCAGTCAGTACTCTCACCGCCAATATGTTACAGCTGCTCGGGGGTGTGCAGGGAGCACAACACACCAGGCCTGGTCTCAACAACTGCTTCTTTATGAACACATAAAATGACCCGTAAGGACCAGGCAAAACTCCCCACCATAGAGTACATGTTTAGGGACTATTCTAAACTAACTATCCTGAATGCCCAGGATACAAGAAAAAGGCACTTAGCACTTTGCAGTACTTGGCAATGGGCTAAAATGCCACTGATTACATCAGGTAAGTATTCCATGGGATGAAATATTATAGATCTTAAACAATCAACCATTTTCATTACCTTCTCTCTCTCCTGGTTTCTATGAATATAGTCATGACATTATCCCTACCCAGTGAAGCAGAATTAATCAGGACTCCTGCAATCCCAAACCACTCAGCAGTACCACATTTTACAACACATCATGCATTAGAGTTAATTCTGCTCCCTGCATCTCATTTCCACCCCCCACATGCAATGTCAGGGGTCAGCTGACAGATGGAGGCAGAAGAGCAGTGCCTGTGTGCATGGTGCCCTCACTGACACTAGTTTGGCACACAGAGTGAACTGTGAGCCTCCCTGCTGCTATACTCTCCCCCGCCCTCTCAAGCCCTGGAGCAGGAAGAACATGACTGCCATCCCCTTCCCTCTCTGTGAGTTGCTACTGCTGCCTGGCCTGAGGACTCAAGGTTGGAGCCTCCATCTGACTCCAACTCCCTCTGCCAGTGAAAGGCAAGCTGGGCTGCTGCTGAGAGAAAGAGAGGAGCCACTGGCCTGCCATACCCTGAATTGGTTAGGCAAAGCTGCTTCCTATTTGGTTTTGTCTGCTTGTGACGGGATGGAGGCAAAGGAGTGGAGCAAGCTGGAGAGAAAAGAAGCAGGGGAGGTCATGATGGGGACAAAGGAAGGGAAGAACACAAATGGGTTTTAGTGAATAATTGTTTTATTGTAATAGGTTTTTAATTTTTTTAAATTTATTTGTAATCATGGACAAACTAATGTTTTTAATTGATAGTTTCTCAGTTTTAATATTTAGCGGGAAAACACCAAACATTGGACCAGTTTACCAGGGGAGGTGGCAGACTCACCATCACTTGGAACTTTTAAAATGAGATTAGATAACCGTCTAAAAGAAAAGCTTTAATTCAGTTTCTGGATAACATTCTATGGCCTGTGTGTATGGTGGGGGCAGGCTTGATGTTTGTTGCTTCAGGCCTTGGGGGTTTATGAATCTGTGAATCTATGATATCCACCTGTTCATTTCCCCCTCCCCCCCCTTCAAGGGCCATGAGAACAGGAAGCTCTGCATTACCCTCATCATGCTCAAAACATCTCTGCCTTAAGAAAATTACTGTAATCAAATCTCATGCTTCAGGGCTTCAGCTGCTTGCCTGCAGGGGTCAGGAAGAGTGTGTGTGTGTGAGAGTGTGTATTTATACATATATTGTATATATTTCTACTGTGCTCTTTGTGTGTGTGTGTGTGTGTGTATTACACACACACACACGAAGAGCACAGTAGAAATATATACAACATAACACCCATATTAAACCAAAGTGTCATAATGAGTGTTGGGTAATGCTAGAGAAGATTACACTTCTCACAACTCAAACAAATTGTTTTCTTGGAAAGAGATACATCATTCAAGGAAATCACATCTCCATCGATGGTCAAGGAACAAGATTTCATACTTGCAGTATATCAGGACTACTGTGTTCTAAATTACCTGATCAATAAGGATTTTCTAACCTTGTTAACCCTAATTTTTAATTTTGGAATTGGATGGTGATAGAAAAGTCTTTTGTGGGGCTTGTGCAGTTAATCTTAAAATATTCTTTATTCTTCTATTAAAAATTATGGCAAATCCATATTTCATTTTGATCTTTTGACTAAGTTTGTAAAGTACAAACAAAGTTTTACCTTGTATTATCTCTTCCTATTCCCTCTCCTCATAGATCATCTTGTTCAATTCCCATTAATCAAAAATCTGAAATAAGGTGTTTCATAGGAGTGAAGGGTCTTGCTATCAGAGAATTAGTTTCATTTCTTCTAACTAGACTTGTATATTCTAATCTTAGAGTCTTAGGGATCTCACAGTTTCTTTTACATACTCGCAAGGGCTTTTTAAAACATATCTATCGCATTATATAATACAGCTGAAAATGCCTGGTTGCTTCCTTTTCTATAGCTGGTAAAACATTATCTCTGATCATTTCACTACAGCCCCTAAGAGACAGGGATAATTCCCCTGTGGTGGTTTCAGTAGGAAGCAAGTTACACCTTTTCTTCCAAAAATCTGAATAAACCAACAGGTCACCATAACTCCTCCCTTTATTATTATAAGATACAAGAGATTTAATTAGACAATTTAGATATAAATGATCTACTTCAGATTAGATTTAAGAATGTTCCAAGTGGCTGCTAATATTTCTCCTTTCTTAAAGAAATTGTGCATACCCTAACACAGAACACGCAATATAATGGGCCAAATCCTCTCCTGTGTTAAGGTGTGCTGGATGCTGGAGATGAGGGAAACCATTATACAGTTGGTTACAGCTCCCTGATTCTCTCCTTGTGCAGCTCCAGACCATTCCTTAGCATATGCCAAAGGACTGTCCACCAGCTAAAACTTACAAGAATACATTGGTGCTTTGGCCATACCCTACCCTACTCCAGCCTCACACCATACACACAAACCACAGAAGATGGAGGCGGCACAGGAACCAATTACATTCATTTTATTCTGACTGAGAATTCCTCCAGGGGAGGGGGATTTTCAGATGGCCAGAGGCAGCCACTATCCATCCCTCTTTGTGCTGCCAAGCAATGCAAAGGGACCAGATTGGAGGAGAGAATGTGGTCCAACGTTATTTGTCTTGCTTCTATTCAATTCCGTGGCATTAAACGTAATTGCGTCTATCCCTTTCTCTTGTAACCTCCGTACACAACATGCTCGCATTTATTCCATGGTCTGCTAACTTTAACTGCATCCAAAACAATCCTACTTCTCAACACAGGGCACTTTACAAAACCTAAACAAATTATTTAGAAATGATACCGAAATGAAGTCACTTACTTTTTGGCCCTTTTTATTAATTCTCTCATCTAAATATCGAATGGATGTTTTATGAAAAAGTAGTGATCCTTGAACTGATTTCTGTATATGATTAAAAAGTAAACCACTGATAATGTTTTTGTTTTGAAAGGGGAAGAAAACAATCCATATAGCTTGCCCACCCTCCCCTCTCAGTATGGTCCCTAAATTCCATTTTCCATTCACTATCTTGACAAGGTCTGATAGAATATGTATTTATAATCAGGGATTCTTCCCCTCCCTCAATTTGTCAGGTCAGTGTTCAGATTGCATCAATTACTATGGACTACTGGCAGCTTTTGTGCACTCCCCATAGCTGCTATTCCAGCTTTATCTAAGGTTCAAACTAAGTTGATAATGTTTAAATAAAGAACATTTGGGAGGTGGGGAAACATAAAGAGTATTTTTAAAAGTAGTATTTCTCTAAGCACATTATTTCCCGCCAGGGCCGGCTCCAGGCACCAGCATTCCAAGCAGGTGCTTGGGGTGGCAATCTGCAAGAGGCGCATTCTGTGTGTTTTTGCCACCCCAAGCGGCGCGCTGAATTGCCGCCGCAGACGGCGGGGGCAGTCCGTGTGCCGTTAGGGCAGCATGTGCGTTTCCACAGTGGCGGCAATTCGGCAGCAGCTTCTATGTTCAGCTGCCCACGGCGGCAATTCAGCGGCTTCTGTCTTCCGGCTGAAGACAGAAGCTGCCGCCGAATTGCCGCCGCCGCGGAAACGCATGTGCCGCCCTAATGGCACACGGACAGCCCCCGCCATCCGCGGCGGCAATTCAGCGCGCTGCTTGGGGCGGCAAAAACAGTAGAGCCGGCCCTGTTTCCTGCTCTGTGTATGAAGTGTTCACAGGGGGAGACAATTCAATGCAGTGTACTGCACTCTAGTGAAACCCGCAAACACTTAATGGAAAGCACAGAAAAAGTCGAGTGATTAAGGAAAAAGTGAGGTGATGAAAACTTAAATCTTCAATATCTCCAGAAAACCAAGGAATGGTGGTTCTGCTTAGCACTGATTATAATGTACTTTCATCAAATTTCCCCTTGCAGTTTTTTCACAAGTAGGCCAGCGCTTGCCCTGAGGTTACTTCCTCACAAAGATTCCTTTATCTGGCACAAAATAAGATATTCACATAGGTTAGAGATGCACTGACCACTATTCAAAGAGTAAATAGCCTAGTCACTTCATGGAAATACCAGGAACACAGCTTACTCCTGCTATCAGAGTAGTAAAATTCACTACTTGGACTTAAGCTGAATATTTCTGTTGGATACACATCAGTTTTAGTTTTCAGGTTTTTCAGCAACCAACAGCTTCCTAATGGTCTTTGTAAGAAAATATATATATACGGTATATTGTGCTTTGCTACTAATGATACCAGCTCTGGCCATCAAGATTTCTAGGAGAAATCATGTAATTCTAAAACCTCTGAAGAAAAAATAAATCACATTAGAGTAAGATTCAGAATCCAGACTGAAATGGTTTTATAAGTAATGAGGGGAAAGTTAATGTATTTGTTTGAACAGGATGCTATGTAAAAAGACGAGTTTAAACCATCCCCCCTCTGCTTAAGACTTGTCACGCTGGAACGAATTGGAGACATCAGTTTGCAAACTGGATACATGGAGCTATTTAAAATGAATGATACGCTCTCAACATATTCTTTGACGTTATTTTTAAAATCAGAGGTTCCAGTCCTGTGTCAGGTGTTGTGCCCTTTCCAAGCACCGATGCCAATGGGAGTTAAAAGTGCAAAACACTCATTGGACCATGCAAGAATAAAATGGCAGTAGTAGCACCTCCTATAGAAAGAGCAGAATTTGGCCGATCTGTACACGGACACCAGCTGCTTAGTCTCAGGCACAGTGGATGCTCTCTCTAAGGCATCTGGTTCTGGGCACTGTCAGAGACGGGACACTGGACTCGAGAGACCACAGGTCTGAGCCAGTATGGCAATTCCTACTGTCCCTCTGTTGCAGGGAAGAATTCAGCAACAGTGTCATAGTGGAACAGTAACAAAATCATAGTAGGAAAGTCCCCCTGAGCTTTGCATTGAACAGGCCTTTCTTGCATTCAAAAATTCTCTTGCCAAAATCTCTCACACAACTTGAGTTCTCTTAGAAACCCCCAAGAACTCTGACGTGTTTATGTCAGGACACCATTCATTACAGAAGTGTGGTCTCAGTTATTTATTTTACTTTAAAATGAGCTGGTATAAAGAGACAGACAGTCCTAATCCCAAAGATCTGACAGTGTCAGTGGGGCTCCCGGGGTGGGGTGGGCAGTGATGGCACTCTTCCAAGTTCTGCCCACAGAATAAGCTCTCACCACAGGAGACAGGACTCACAATAAATTGTGCTGTTGCTGAAAATATGATCACACATGCTCTGTGGGCTCCTTGAGCTCATCTCCCCCTTACTGGGGTCCAGATACACCCATGGGTTCAGCTGGACTCCTTGTGCTTGACTGCCTTGTCAGCAAGGCTTGGATGCACAGGCGGCTGGTGAAAATATTCTCTGTGAGGTCGCCGGGCCGGGGGGGGGGGGGGGGGGGCGGAAGGAGAGCGGGAGGGAGGGGAGGAGAGATCACTGTGTATGTTATGACCTGGTGTGGAGAAAAGGAAGTTGGAGAGCGAGTCCACCATGCACTCACCCCAAAGCAGAGGCTCCTGACCTGCTGGGCTGGGCCTGGCTTCCCACTCCGGCTGGTAGCTCTTGCCATTTGCAGATTTGCTGTGGTGGGCTCCACCAGATTGGGGGGTGGCATCTACTAGCCATCTGACCACCCCAAGAAAACAAGGAGGGGGCGGGGAGAGGCAAGGGAAAATATCAACCCCACATAACACTCTAAAGTGAAGATGGGGTGCTGATGCCAAAGGGGATCCTATGGGGGGCTTCCTGGGTGAGCCATAGAGGACTGGAGCCATTGAAGAAGTGGGGGGTTGGTGCTGCCAGGAGTTGAGGGGAGGTTTTAAAAGATGGGTGTATTGGGGAATGGTGAGCAGAGGGCAGGGGAGGGCTTGGGGAAGGGTTTTGGCAGGGTGATTTATGGGGCATTTATTTGGGAGGTTGTGTGATGGGAGGGGTTTATTTGTGATGTGTATTTGTGTGATGGGAGTTGGTGTGGTGGAGAGTGGGATGGGTGGAGGGCTGTGGCAGAGGAAGTTTGGTGGCGTTGGGGTTTATTTGGGGAGGGGGAGAAGCTTGGGTGTGTTTATCTGGGGATGAAGTAGCAGGGGGCTAGATGGGTTTAAGCAGGGGCTGTGGGGGGGACGTAGGTGAGAGCTGTGGGTACGGCCGGTTGCGTGGTTATGGCAGGGAGGTTGGATAGGGGTGGTGGAAGGGCAGGGTTGAGGGTGGGGCTGGGAGCACAGGGAGCTGTGTCCTAGTTGCCACAACTGGCTCCCCTCCTCTTTAGCCCCTTCCCCCTCTTCTGTCCTCTATCTCACTCATCTCCCTCTCTGGCACCAGCCCCACTGAGAGGCACCACCGACAGAACTGGCTTGCTGGGTGCACTCAGGACAGACTCTGCCCCCAGCACAACACTGGGGCTCTGCAGACTTGTCTTGACGCTGGGCTCGGAGGACTCTCCCCACTTATCCTGCTGCTGGGCAGCCAGGTGGCACAGCACTGAGCTGATGCTGGTGCTGCTGGAGGCAGGGCTACATCTGCAGAGCAGGACTGCACATGCAGGTGGCAGGACCTGAGTCCCACTCTAGCCCTAGCCAACCACTGCCTATGTTTGTACATGCCACTGGGCTTCTTCACTTGTTTGTAGGGGCCCTCTTGCCCCTCTGGGCTCTGGTAGGCTCCTTCTTGATTGGAAGGGGTGGAGAAAAGTGGCAGCTTTCTCAAGTCCACCTAGAGGTGCCAAAATGAGTTGTCACTTACAGTAGATTGTGCAGATTTTCATAATATAGCTCTCCTTTCTTATGTGCTTTGATGAGAAATGAAAGAGTTAATACTTGAAGTGACAATGTAATTATCACTGGGTATTTGAGAGGTGGCAGAGGTTGCCTGAGCCTCAGCTCTGGTGGAATGGATCCTAATCTGTACAGGTGGGTCAAAATGGGTCACCCTGTAACAGGTCTTAATATAATCTGGGACCTATTGTGACAGTCTGGGTGGAGATTGGTTGGCCCTTCATTCTGTCAGTATGTGTTAGGGAACAGTTTTGGAGAATTCCTGAATGACTTTGTTCAGTCCAGATAGTAAGAAAGAAACTTGATAATATCCAAAAGTGTGAAATTTAGTCCTCCAAAGTGGAGTGAGGCTTGGGGAAGCATACAGCTAAATGGATCATCTGATTAGGATAACAATCAGAAATTAGTAACCTTAGATAAGGGCATCAAATCACTTGGTCCTTTTGGAATACTATATAAAGTAGCCCCACCATAAGGGTTTAAATCTCTCTTATCCTTCTGGCTAAGGTTATGGCCACTAAGAAGGCAATCTTCATAAATAAGTGGTACAAAGAGCAGACCACCAAAGGCTCAAAAGGAGGCTACATCAAACTTGTTAAAACAATACTGAGGTCCCAGAAGTGCAGGATCTCTGCTTCATGGGAAAACAAATCTAGCCACTGTTGGATGAGAACAGTCTGGCCTTCCCAATGGGGGACAGTGATCAGAGATAGTTGCCAGATGCACTCTAAGGGAGCTGATGGAGAAGGCCAAATACTTTAAAGTGAGCAGGTAGTCCAGGGATGGCAGCCATCAGTGCTTCCAAGAGAGACAGATGATTCCCCACTGCCCAGATAGAGAGCCTCTTCCATTTAGCAGCACAGGTAAGACTGGTGGAATCCTTTCTGTTGCAAGCTAGGATATATTGAACGACTAAAGATCAGGATCTATCACTGGATGTTAGCTAGCCAGCATCCAGGTTGCGAGGTGAGGGGGTCTGGGTGCAGGATTTGTCCCCTTCAATTGCAAGATGACATCTGGGAGCGTTGGGAGCATTGAGAGCGTATGTGAGGGCCGTGTTAATAGGTTTATGAGATCAGCAAACTAAAACTGTCTGGGCCATGCCATCATTTGAGCTGCAACCTGTTTGACCTTGAGAGAATTAGAGGGTAAGCATACATGAGTCCGGATACCCATGGGATCAGAAACACATCTGACTGGAAGTTGGAACTGGATCCTCCTCTGGAACAGAACCTATGGTGGTTGGACACAAACAGATCTAAACTCAGGCACCCCCAACCTGTGAAAGATGTCTTGCAGAATGGAGTCCGTGAGTGGTCCTTTGTGGTTGTCTGAGTATTAATGACTGAGATGGTACCCTAAGGTGTTCTATAGGCTACAAAGGCACAGGAGCCCATTGGTGTGACACTGATTGATGCACTTTTCCTCCAGGGGGATCACTTCCTGACACAGCAGCAATGAGCAAGTTCCTCCCGGTTTGTCGCTATAGTACATTGCCATGCTATGTCCATGAGCAGCTGTACTGTGGCACCTCAAAGAGCCAGGAGGAAAGCTATGCAGAACAGCCCTCAATCAGGATGAGAAAAAAAAATAGATTTCAGAGAAACACATACCAGGCCAAAAGCATGGTGGTTCCATGATTTCCGACTGACCATGCTTATTTAGGGCCTAATATGGGAAGGTGATGGGCATTTCCTACCGCCAGGAATAGGAAACAACCTCAGCACCCACTGACTTTAATTGGAGTTGAGCAAATACTCAGCACCTTGCAGGACTAGGCCCAGAGAGTACAAGGGACAACTTCAACTGATTTAGATTTGTCACAGCTGCATTGGCTTCAATTTACAACTGAAGATCTGCTCTGAATTCATTGTGATGGGTGGGAGTCTAGAATTTTAATGAATTGCTTTCTTTATGATACTTGGATTATTTTCTCACTTCTCCTTTGACCCTTAAATGGGTCAGTCATCAAAAAAAAAAAAAAAAAGCCCATTTTAGGAGAAACATAGAAAAAATGAAACATAAAAGGACCTTTTACAGAGAGTCTTCCCAGTGCTTGTGACATAGAAAAGGAGAGTGGAGGATAAGCCATTGTGTATGTTGAGGAAGTCTGAGAATAAAGATTATAGGAAAACAGTCCTACCTTTCTTTACAAGGCCTTGATTTAAATCCCTGAAATCTCAAATTTTGCTATTACAATGAAGTCCTGTTGCAGACAGAGCTGGCTTTTTATCACCACTTAAAATCTAATTAATCCGTATTGAAGCACAAAGATTTCTGTTGTATTTTAGGGTGAGGGGTCATAGAGCCTTCTTTGTTCATCCTCAGACTTGTAATCATCAGGCATTGGGATATAATTTTACCAAGCAAATTGGAAGGTAACAGATCAAATCTTTATCAGAAGGACTCTGCTAAACCATGAGTTAGGCTTTCGTCCTTTACATGAAACATTATATTCATGAAGAACAAAAAAGTGTTTCAGAGTTTTCAAAGGGTTAATATCTAAGCTTATATTCAGGGCACAAAGAACTAAGATCATCATAGCTCCGACCACCAGAAAAGATATCAGCTCTTATAGAGACATTCCTCCTAAAGCTTTTTGGACTGTGCTCTTCTAATGGCTTTAGTCTACAGAACTGTGATGCAATTAAGTGGCATTTTATTCTCTCTGTTGGGATGGGTTCTATCCTGTCTCACTACCTATTTACCTCAGTGGAAAAATCTCAATTTAGAATTAAATGAATTGGAGATCTGGACCATGGGACTCTGGCAAGCTTGTGTTGTCCAAGAGGAAGGGGGAATGCAATGTAAGGATTTTGATTCTTTCTTAGCTTTGCCTCCAGAGCTTAGGATTTCTAGGATTTTGATGTTTGTTTCAAATGGATTAGGACTTTTGGGCCTCGTGCTTTCAGGTTTTGGGTTGGACTGTTTGAAGATCGGTGAAAGACAACAGGAACTAAAGAAACGGCTATTACTGCTTGGAGGAACACTCTTCTGGATATCAGGAATTACAGCCATAGTCCCAGTTTCTTGGGTTGCTCACACTACAGTCCAGGAATTTTGGGATGAGAATATCCCAGATATTGTTCCCAGGTGGGATTTTGGGGAAGCACTATTTGTTGGCTGGTTTGCTGGATTTTGTCTTATACTAGGAGGGTCACTACTTAATTGCACTGTCTGTTCAACTGAAGTCCATCCATCCTCAGTCCATTACACAGTAGCAGAAATGCAAGATCACTGTCAACACTTGGAAACTGAAAATAGTCCTGAAAATCTAGGAGTTTAAGTAGTACAGAAAGTCGTCTCTTTCTTTTCAAACTTGAGCGCAAGGCAGAAGTTTGTTCCAATAATGATTCAAAGGACTCTTTGTTACTTAGCTGATTCACTAAAGTTGTGTGTCTAATTCTTTCTTCTTGTAATTGTTATTTCAAAGTAGTGTTGTCGCCCCGGGGGTAGGGGGGGGGGCGCAAAACCGTTAAACCTTTTGTTTCACAGCAGGACATTAAAGCTATCATTACTGCAGAGAAGAACCACTACTTTGTTTTGCTATTAAAGCTGAACTGTAGACCCCCAAAATATATAAGGTTGCTCTCTTATATGTTGGTTAAGAGCCAAAAATGTAAGTTTCCTTTTCATATGAAACCAGTTAAGTGGAATTCAAAGGCTTTTGACTCCTTATGGCACAGCCATCCACCTATCTGATCCAGTAACATTTTCATGATCTAGAGTATTTTCATCTCTAAAAATAGCCTAAAAATACTTGTATTCTGGGTATAGACTTTTGCTACAGAGAGAAGGAGATCTCCATGTAGGAACTGTGTTTCTTTATCCAGGAAAATTGTGAATTCCCCAAACCCTAAAAAGACTTGCAGAGAACTAGATTTATTTAAAGCACGTTTAGTTTCTTAAAAATGCTATATGTACTTCATCAGCATCACAGGCCACTGTCCCAAAATAGCTAGTCATTTGTTATACCAACCTAATACGGGAAACGAAGACAAAAGTTAACCTGGATGTTCTGGCACCTGCATATTTCATATACAAAGAAAAAAATTAAAGAGCCAGGAGTGGTTGAAAAATACCTAGTTAAAAGAGTTAATCTGCTCATAAGCATTTGCTATTTTATAGAGTATAGGAATTGAGTTTTTAATAATGAACACTTGATCTGCATTCAATGAAAGATTTCTGTTAAACTTTTCTCATATGTAGCAGCAGTTCTTGTACATGTAAATAGTTTGATTTTAAACAAATATACTTCTTAAAACTTGAGAAATACTGCATTTATTTTACTATATGCAGACAACCTTATTTGTTAAAATATATAACGTTTGCATGGGCTTATCCAAATACACGGAATGTGAATTATTCAGTTTATGAATGATCATCCTAAATAATGAGTTAATTAAAAATACCCAGAACTATTAAAAACTACTTAATGAAAAGGGTTGGAGTATTGTTACCCAAATAGTAACAATCACTATTAATTAATAGGTCACTATTATTTAGCGTATGCTTTTCTGTTAAAAGACAAGCTATTTTCTGCAAAGCAAAACCAATGGAATATGAGCCCAGTTGCAGCCACATCTTTGAATTACTGATTTATCACGTTATTTCTCTATACTCAAAACAAATCCACATGGAACCAGAAAAAACTAGATCTGTCAAGGTCCTTTTATGAAATAGCATATAAAAGAGGGGGAAATATTTCACAGTTTACAAAGTTTATGTTTAGTGCAACAAGCACTAAACAGAAAATGTATCTGTAGTGGTTGGTAAGATATTCCTAAAGCATTTGGACTCTATTATTAAAATGGATTTAGCCCACATAAGTAGGATGCAATTAGCTGGAATTTTATTATTTTTTGTGAGGATAAGTTTTAACTGGTGCTTATGTCAGACTGGAAAAATCTCAATTTGGATTTAACTGACCATGGGACTCTGGCAAACCTGTACTGTTCAAGACGAATCAAGAGGAACACAGTGCAAGGATTTTGATTCTTTATTAGCTTTGCCTGCAGAGTTCAGGATTTTAGTGTCTACGTCAAATGGGCTTGGATTGAGTCTTCTGATCTCTAGTTTTTGGACTGCCTGAAAATGGGAGCTTCACAACATGAACTAAAGAAATGACTGTTTATTGCATAAAGGAATACTTTTACGGATATCTGGAATTTGAATCTTGCCCCCAGTTTCTTGTGTTACCCATGTTATAACACAGACATTTTGGAATGAGGCTATCCTGGAGATTGTCCCAGATGGGAATTTGGGGATGCACTATTTTCTGGCTGGTTTGGTAGATTCTTGTGATGCAAGGAGTCATTACTTATATGCACAGCTTGTTCAACTAAAGATCACAAATTGTCAGTTCGTTATGCAGTGGCAGAAATTCAAGATACCTATTAACATTTGTAAATTGGAAATATAGACCTGAACATTTAAGAGACTTTAAGAAGGGCAGATATCAGTTTCCTTTAAGACTCTACTAGAAGAATCAAACTTTTCAGTTCAGGATTTGTAGGTTTATCTGACACAGATGAACCACCCCACCTACAAGGTGTTAGATTTTTTTTAAACTTTATTATTCCCTTTAATCACCAAGTTTGAAAACTGCATCCTTCCTGCAAGTCTGGTAAACCATTTTCATGTTCAGTGTGGAGAGAAAAAACAACTGAAACTTAACAGTGACTAGAATAATTACTTTGATTGTATCTGCCTATATGATAATACAGTTTATGACTGTGCAGATCTGGTAAATAAGATACAAAATCATAATATATGGATGTTTAGTTTAAAAAGTTACCACACATTTTCATGTGTTGATCAATGTATCTGTCATATAAAAATAACTTACTATGGATCTAAAGTATGAGTTTTGGATTTCCTATTACGGAATATAGGCCTGATTCTATTACATTAAATGGAAAAAACTCCCAGTGACTTAATTTACCTAATTAAGCAAGCATTTTTCTTTGACTTACGTATTTCCAACACTTAAGCAGCCTAAATATTTTGCATTGGTGGATTTGCTGTGACAAGAAGGTAAGAAAGTTCTAGGTGTCCATTAAAAATGTTTATGCAAGACCTAGTAGGGTAGATCCTCAGGTGGTGCAAGTAGTCATAGCTCCATTGTCTTCAGCAGAGCTATGGCCATTTACACCATCTGAGGCTCTACCTCAGTCTCTCTGTTCTCTTATGTGCTGGGGTGACAGAGAGCAGAGGAGGGAGGTTAATGTGGTAGAAGTGGAGTCCAGCGTTCCAAGCCTATCTTATGTCACATGTAAATATATTTTTGGTACTATCAATTTATATAGACCTCAATTTTCTCTATCACAAAAGCACCACATGCATTGGCACAAACGGTAGCTCATAAAAGCCTCAGGCCTAGAATATATTCCAGGACAATACTGAGCTGAGTTGCCCACATGTGGAAGTTTGCACTTTGGATGGTTGTGGTCATAGCTATTATACACCATTTTGATGAGCAGTGAACCTACTTGGACATTAACAATGGAGTTTAAGGGAAAAATGATGAGAGCACTTTCATCAGCATGATATGCCACAATCCTAAGGATTAGCAGTGATTGATAGTAACACTGCAGTGATTTTCTGAAGTTAACAAAAATGGTAAGTGAACATCTGCTTTTGCAAAGAGCTCAGAGACAGCCCAGAAATCAAAGAATTCACTAAAATTAAACACTAATCTACAAAACAGCTTTGTTAACATTTTTTATTTTTTTCAAATCACTGAAAAACATTGAAAGTGCAGAGACGAAAGTTAATCTATGTGATGTATTTGCATACTTTTACAGACAAAATTAGAACAGAAACACATTCGGAATATAACCTGATTAAATATTTAGTTCAGTCCTGAGCATTCGATACTTAATACAGTATAAACATAGCAATAGTAAAAAAGATTTTAAAATTACTTGATTTGTATCCTATAACAATTTCTGCTGAACTTTGTTCATTTGGCTAAACAATAATATTGTTTTGTACCTGTAATACTTAATTTTGATATACACAATTGCAATTACATACTGATAACTGAAACATGAGAACTAATTACTATATTCGTTAGCCCCTGTGCAGCGTAAACTCTACTTCTTTAAGAGTAATATTTATAAATTTGAACTTTATGGTTTGTTCATATCCACTTTTAGTTCAGTCTATTGAATGTTTCAGCAGTATGAATAACTTGAATTAGTAAAAACAAAAACAAAACCCCCAGAATTGTTAAAATCTGCCTATAAATAAGTTGGTAACACTATTAATGATTTGGAAAGTGAGGAGAAAGAGCTTATACATTTAAGTCTGTCTCATTTTAAAAATGAGAAAATTTTGCAAACTAAAGCCATGAGAACTTTACAGTCTTGACCACACCCAATCAGAATTTATTTTTTTATACTCCTCTGAATGTCATTCAACATATAAACAAACAGCAGCTAGTCTGGCAAGAATTTAGAAAGCTGTAAATATTTCCCACAATAGTTTAACGTCAAACATTTTAAATGGCCAGAACTGAACTATATTTAACAGAACATAAATAAGACTGTAAATAAATAAAAAAATAAATCATACGGTACAATTCTACACATCCTACAAACATTTTATATAATCAAACTGAGAAGCTGAAACAGTCAACCTTCATTTCACCTCTACATTAAATGTCAAACTTTTGTTTTTAAAATTTGATCTCACAAGCATGAATCATATCTTCTTGTTTCTAGTAGTCTTAAAAAAAAGAAAAAAAAATAAGAGAGAGAGAACAGCAATAAATGGATATCCATGAAGAATTATGCTCAGTCAGTTGGCCTGACTGGCACTTGTTCAAAACTGTGTGGCATCCAGTTATACATTTAAAGGATTTGAAATAATAAATGTATTTGTGTAGCACAAGAAAATCCTTGATGTGTTTAACAAAAGATTCTAGGCACAGAATTTTCTTACCTTGAACTTAGAAGACATTTGCAAACATATTGTAGCTATGTTCTCTTCATCTTTCAACAAGACTAATTACTTTCTGGAAAAGTGAAGTACTATGTATAGGTGGCTTGTCAATATAATCTGTAGGTTAAGGACAAAGATTCTATCCACAGAATTAAAAAAAACAACAACTTTGAATTTAACATTTTTTTCAAAAATCTTCAGAGATTATGTACTGTAGATACAAGTTTAGTTACATCGTTTTGGCGATAAGATCAACCACAAAGTTTTGTTTTACCAAACAGTGTGTTGTAGATGCTTTATTCCACATCTGATGCAGTAGCATGCTTCCCCAGGGACTATGACAAGCACACCCACATTTTGTAACAAAAAGGTCTGGTCAGATAAGCTAAAATTCTATTTTGATAGACATCTTGTTCACATTTACTCCTTAAGCTTGTTCAACTTGAACCATCATTATTCTGAAAAACAGCTTGTGTTTTATTTACTTTAAAAAAAATAATGAGAACTGTAGTACATATCCTACTGAAATATTTGGTTTTCTAGATCACAGACTTTTCCAGTATGGATTTCTCTACCAACAATACTTCTGGTACTTGAGTCAGTGGATTCATTATGAATTTGATGGGTAGTTTTTCCTCTTCTGACAACAGCACAGATTTAATTTTTCATGAACCTGATCTTGTTTACTTTTGTCAACAAGCAGTATGTAAAAAACATTTAGGTCAAAAGGTTACATTTAAATGTAAGATTTTACAGCGCAGTGGTAGGACTACTCATATATAAACACCTTGATGTGAATTTGATTCAGCTTCAGTTTCAGAAAGCAGCTGCCCTTTTGGTAGTTTCACTATAAGAGGTTTTAGGGTTACTGGTCTACCCTTCCCTTCCCCCACCCCACCTTGCAGATGCAAAGTACTGTACAGTGCAGCCCAAAGTACTGTACATTCACAAAATGATATTCCTGCACTCAGTATTCCATGTTCTTTCTTCATAGAAATAAAAAGGACAATCAAGAAATCGTTTTCAGAAACAAAATCCCAATGTAGGTGACGGAAATCTAAACAGCACCTGTTACGAGGCAGCCTTGCTGTTTTGGAAAGGAGCTTGCATTCATGGTTAATTTCAAACTATAAAAGTCACACTTGTACAAAAATATTGCATGGCATAACAGCCATCTTCACAGTCTGCTCACGTGAAAATAGTGAAAAGATAAACAATCTTCTGTTGAACGTAATATTTCTCAACACAGTGCGGTTCAACAGGATACACACTTTCCTTTGTTCCATCTTTACAAAATAAGAGCACACATGCGATACATACAAACTGTACAAAATTAGCATCGGTGTACCAGAATTGTTCTACTTTGGTTTTCTGGTAGTTGTGGTTTGTTTGTTTTTTTGCGCCTTTTAACATACAAGAACTCAGTTCGCTGTATTTTACAAATGAACATCTTTATAGTTGGATGTAAAATAGAAGATCTTTAAAAGCAGGAGGCTACAACTACAAAACGTTCATCTAAAAAGATGAGCAAGTGGAAAAATACTTCAATGAAAAATGTAATTATACATCATCAGCTGGTAGGGATGGTATGTTGATCTTTGCTCTTGTGAAGTAAGCTATCTTCTCCCTAGAATTAGAAAATAAGTTTAAGGAAATCTTTAAAGTGATTAGCAGCTAAAATATCACAAGAACTCCAACAGCTTCAGTATATGATGAATAACGTAAGAGAACAGCTCTTTAAAGTATCGGTTTTATGCAAAAATTTCAAGTACAAATAATTTATTCTATTGACTAAAATCCTTAGGGTCAGTGCTTTCAAGCTATCCAATGAATATGCTTGCAGAGAATGCTGTTGCCAGAGAAGTCTGGAATGAAGGGCCTATATTATGCAGATTTATCAAAATAGAGAGAAGCTCCAGTGGGAAGAAAAAATGAAGCTTCTCAATACAGCAGTGGCAGCAACAAAAACTCGTAATCATAACAGTGAGATCATGGTAACCATATATCCTAATATGGCATTAAAAGGGGAATAATCACTGCTAAAAAAGCATTTGACATCTGATCCAGACTTTCAGAAAGAAAATGAGCGGAAGGGAAAAACAGGGCAGGAATAACAAGCGGCATGAATACCCTCAAAAAGAGGTTGATAGAATTGTCACTATATGTTCCAGTCGCTTCTCCAGACCTATTATCACCTCAGCCTTATCTGGATTGCGCTTCAGTTAGCTAACTAGCTCTCATGCATGTGCCAGTCTCATCCAGACACTGAACACGCTTTCAACAGTAATGTATGGCTTATATGGGAAAGATACAGAACTCGATGTCATCAGCATACAGAAAGTACCTCCCCATTAGCCCTCTCGGTAGCCCAGTGGACACGATGAAAGAGACAGGGACAAAACAGAACCTTGAACTCCACAAGACATTGCCCCTAGGGGATAAAGAGCCACACAACTCTTTGCGAGTATTCGGCAAAGGAAGGAACGGTGGCACCAAAGAGCAGCTACGCCTACTCTTGCTACAGTTTACACCAAATCTGTAACATTTCATAGTGAACAGTATTGAAAACAGCAGATTTATCAGCACAGGCACCAGGATCTTCACACGTCAGTGTGAGATCATCCACCATTACTACCAATGCCAGTCCAAACCCAAGTTTGTACCAAATTGAAAAGTTTCAAGCAGATCTGGAGCATCTAGATACTCATAACTGTCTCTATCACCTTAACCAAAAATGGGAGACTAGACAGCAGGTGGCATTTAACCACATTGCCAACGTTACATATTGGTTTCTTGAGCAAAGGTTGCACAACAGCTCCCTGAACAGATACCACCTATATGTCCAGTCTGAAGAAGGTGGTCAACAATCTCCACTAGCAATGGACCTACTACTCTTCTGCTGACCTTTACCTGCCAAGAATGAAGTGAATTAAAAAGGACAGCAAAACACCTCTAATAGCTCTCATTGAATTAGATTGAACTTGACTCCTGATCACAGTAGTAGCCTCCCATTCACAGTAGCAGGCAGCCAAGCCCAGATCTGCTCAGTTTTATTCACAACATATCCCTCATAACTGGAAGAACTTTACCAACTACCCCGTGAAGGCAGCTCTGATCAACAAGCTATCTGTCACCCAAACCTAATCTACTGATTGAGATGTTTTGGATTATATCGCAGAGGCAAAGAATCTTTACTTTGCCTCCCACATAACCATGGCATAAGAATTTAAAGACTCTTTATGATTCAAACTCTCAACATCAGCCCCAGATTTCCATCACTGGAGACTTTGCTGTCATCATTCTCACTTCACCCATGAAAGGTTATCTGTTGACCAAGGCAATCCATGAGGGCAAAGCCAGATAAGATGGTGTATAGGACACGCTGTATAGATCATGGATGATAAATGTTTACAATATTCTACCAACTCCTCAATAGTGATCTTTCACAGGAACATCTTCCCACAGAGCCTCCTAGAGGTGCTCTACTTTCATTAGTCTTTGAGTGGGGACCATTAAAACAGGTCCATCCCCTGACAGGACTGGTGCGCCCTAAACTCAAACTGTAGGGGGCTATTTTTCCAGTACACTGATCCTGGGTTCCAACTGCCTAAGCTTGAGCTCCAGTTCAAAACACTAGATCAAGAGTGCAACTATGTGAACTGAGCCAGTAGCTACCAGTTCACATAGTTACATGGCCATCAGGAACTTCAGAGATGATACCAAGATTTTATCATCCCGATGGATGTTAAAGTCATCGTGTAACTATCAGCCTCAATTCCTCCAACAACACTATGTTTAGGAGCTTCCATAGTTCATGCCAACATCTGGGAGAGCAATGGGTTGATAAGCACCCAAAAACTAGTGCCAAATTATCTCCATTCCAAGACTCACACACAAAATAAAGACAATATATTTTATCCAATTCTGCAGTGAGTGACTGCTGTATTCTGAGTTGGAGGAAAACAGCATGGCCATACTACCTCCCTGCTCATTCTCCTTAGGTTGAATCTGTACTGAATAGCTGGCTGCTGCATCAAAATGGATCCATCAGTGTCATCCTACCAGCTTTTGGTGATGCAAGCAAGTTCAGGTACTTCATCCTTAAGTCACCACAGGTGACAGTATTAACCACCAATCTTACATTTAATAGCATGAGCCTAAGGCTAGAACCACAACCTCTTAAGAGTTAATTACAGGCAAAACCAACAGAAATGAAATTTACAAGATTTCATTTCTGGTTTATGCTGAACAAACCCCATAAACAATCTCTATCTTTCTTGGTTCTCCCTGCTGGCTGTCAAAAGGGACTGGAGGGAGCCAAAGCCTCATGGCCAGCCATCCAGTTGTGGTGTCAGTTATGAGGATTTCCTGGTCAAATGCATATTGCCTTAACACTCACTATTATGTGTTCTAGATTGATTGGCATCAGGGAGATTTACTAAAATTATGCCAAAGAATCTCTGTTACTTGAAATTCTGCTCTTTCTCCCCCAACTCTGTTATTTAGTCTCTGAAATCACTAAACTGTTACACATCAGAACCCTAGATTAAAAGAAGATTTAGGTTTTAACTAATACAGCATTGGCATATTGGCTTACACTCATTAATAATTCATGTTGCAACACTGCAGCAAATTGACCAATTCTAAATAAAAGGACATTCTTAAAATGAGAGCTTACACTGACTAACTTTACAGGTTTAGAAGAGCCAGGAAACCAACCGGAACATGCTTGTACCTGAACGACTGCACTTGCAGTGGCACTTTCTGGCTCTGTTCCCGTAACCGACATACATCCTTGGAAGCTTTTCTCATCAATTTTTCAGCACTTAAACCCTGTTTCTGTTCCTCCTTTGATTGTTCAGCCTGTAGAGGGGGAAAAAATTACAACATCCAGCAACTGACAATTTCAAAGAGGCTGTAGGAGGAAGAATGTGGAGTTAAACTCATCAGGCAAAATCTCTTTATACAAGGGAGTTAATGGAACATAGCACAAAGTTACTGACATCTCAAGTAGAAGTGATGAGTATCGCTTCAATAGGGAGCTGGGCATTAATTTAGAAAAGGAAAGAATGCACCACCACCTCCACTAGCTAGATGCCTGAGGTGAGATAAATTATTTCCTGGGTTTATAACTGACTAGGGCCATGCCAGTTTGAACAATACCAGTCACTGCCTGGCCAAGTGTTTAGTTACAAAAGAACTAGAAAGAGAAGGTGCCTTCCTCATATTTAAAATATTTCTGCCCATTTATACTTCTCTACAATGCTCATCTTACCAGCTTCTTAAAAAGAGACTGGCTTGTGACTAGAGCTTAGCCCCTCTAATGTTAACAATTTTAGATCTATTACTTACAAATGACCATTTGTTTTAGTATTGCTAAGGAAAATACGAGGGCTGTCGATTAATCATAGTTAACTCACACGAGTAATCAAAAAATTAATCGCTATTAATCACTGTTTTAATCATACCGATAAACAATATTAAATATTTTGGATTTTTTTCTACATTTTCATATATACTGTAGTCTGTGTTGTAACTGAAATCAAAGTGTACATTTTTTTATTATAAATATTTGGCACTGTAAAAATTATAAACAAAAGAAATAGTATTTTTCAATTCACCTCCTACAAGTACTGTAGTGCAATTGCTTTGTCATGAAAGTGCAACTTACAAATATAGATTTTTTTTTGTTACATAACTGCACTCAAAAACAAAACAATGTAAAACTTCAGAGCCTACAAGTCCACTCAGACCTACTTCTTGTTCAGCCAATCGCTAAGACAAACAAGTTTGTTTACATTTACCGGAGATAATGCTGCCCTCTTCTTATTGACAATGTCCCCAGAAAGGGAGAACAGGCATTTGCATGGCACTTTTGTAGCTGGCATTGCAAGGTATTTACATGCCAGATATGCTAAACATGTGTATGCCTCTTCATACTTTGGCCACCATTCCAGAGGACATGCTTCCATGCTGATGATGCTTGTTAAAAAAATAATGCGTTAATTAAATTTGGGACTGAACTTCTTGGGGGAGAATTTTATGTCCCCTGCTCTGTTTTACCTAAATTCTGCCATATATTTCATGTTATAGCAGTCTCGGATGATGACCCAGCACATGTTTGTTTTAAGAACACTTTCACTGCAGATTTGACAACACACAAAGAAGGTGCTAATGTGAGATTTCTAAAAATAGCTACAGCACTCGACCCAAGGTTTAAGAATCTGAAGTGCCGTCCAAAATCAGAGAGGGATGAGGTGTGGAGCATGCTTTCAGAAGTCTTAAAAAAGCAACACTCTGATGCAGAAACTACAGAACCCAAACCACCAAGAAAGAAAATCAACCTTCTGCTGGTGGCATCTGACTCAGATAATAAAAATGAACATGCATCAGACCACTCTGCTTTGGATCGTTAACAAGCAGAACTTGTCATCAGCGTGGACACATGTCCCCTGGAAAGGTGGTTGAAGCATGAAGGGACATATGAATCTTTAGAGAATCTGGCACGTAAATATCTTGCAACGCCGGTTACAACAGTGCCATGAGAACGTCCGTTCTCACTTTCAGATGACATTGTGAACAGGAAGCGTGCAGCGCTATCTCCAGCACATGTAAACAAATTTGTTTGTCTGAGCGATTGGCTAAACAAGAAGTAGGACTGAGTGTACATGTAGGTACTAAAGTTTTACATTGTTTTATTTTTGAATGCAGTTGGTTTTTGGTACATAATTCAACATTTGTAAGTTTAACTTTCATGATAAAGAGATTGCACTACAGTACCTGTATTAGGTGAATTGAAAAATAATATATATTATATATATATGTATTTTTTTACCAGTGCAAATACTTGTAATCAAAAATAAATAAGAAGTGAGCACTGTACACTTTGTATTTTGTGTTGTAATTGAAATCAATATATTTGAAAATGTAGAAAAATCCAAAAAATATTTAAATAACCGGTATTCTATTATTTTTTTAATTGTGTGATTAATTGTGATTAATTTTTTTAATTGCTTCACAGCCCTAGAAAATAGTATTTTTGTGGCAGTCACCGAATTGAACTGTGGAGTTGGGGTACAGCCAGGCAGCATTTTGGAGCAAGTGAGACCATCCCCCTCCCTAGGCTTCAGAGCCAAGTTTCAGCCTGAGCCACAGCTTCAAAGTGCTGTCTACACAGCTACTTTTAGACTGCTAGTGTGAACCCTGCTAGCCCAAGTCTGTCTACACACACTGGGAGGCTCGCTCCTGCTTGCTCCAAAATGCTATGAAGACATACCTTAAATGCACGGCTACAAAAAGCAGCACACTTGCAACCTGTTGAAAATGAACATCACTAATTTACCTTCAACAACAAAGTCTATTGTACTGACATTTTTTAATATGCTCCTATTTCTTGCACTTCATTTTTTTAATTAGAAGCAATTTTGCAGTAATATAAGAGAAAATATCCACTTCAGAACATTAATACTTAACCACACATTTTAAAGGTGAGAGAAGGAAAAACAAGGCAGCAAAAATAGCTTTTTTTCTTGTTTGTAAACGATCATTATATTAAAAAATTGTTCTACTATACTTGCATCGTGTCTCTGCACCAGTGATTTAGAAAACTTACCACCCCGAATAAAGCTATGGTCAGTGTTTATTAGTATCACTGCTGAAACCACACACCCATCCCTCTGGAAATCCCTCTCTCCCCTCAAAATATCAAGTCAGATTTTAAAATTGAGGTTAAAACTGAAATATTTTCCCCATTAGTTCTTGGACACTAGCAAGCACGGTCTATAAACAGCAAGAATAGCAATCTGCAACTTATTTCTGGCAATGTAAAGTAACACTTGGAACATTAATAAATGTTTTATCAATGTCCATCTGTTAAAATCACAAGCATTCTCAGCTAATGTTGACTATCGCAATATGTAAACATATGCTATTTCAAGTTTTCTACTTTTATTTTCACTTCACAGATCTATGAAATGTCTGGAAATTGCACCACATTTACGAGTAAATAGCAGGAAAGGAATGTGCTGTCTCTGATAAAAGCAGAAACAAAACATCTACAGTGAGAAAGACAGACTGTCAAAAGAAAATTTTCAGCAGATCTGGAAAAAGCTCTCCCTGGGTCACATCTGCATTTTCAGCACAGGGCAGAAAAGGTCACAGCCACATGATAATGGTTTTTTTCTACGGTTTAAGAAAGATAAAATAGCCCCAATTCTCTCCCTCCCTTCTGCAAAGTGTTACAAAATCATTTTAATAAAGGATAGAGAGGCATTTATAGAAGTTCTGGTGATACCAGGTAACCTTTTAGTATGGATGTAAGGAGCAATATAGTACATCATGATCATGCCACAGCTTACAGTTTGTAATTATCTGGGGACAGCACTTGAAAGAATGACTGGTAGGGCTTTTTGTTATACAAAGCCTTGAACTAGCTCACTTCAGTACTTAACAGCACCCAAGGAGTTTGTGCTAGCACTACAGGCAGGGGCAACAGACTGGCCACTCTGCCAGACTTGAAATGACCTGTTACATCTCTGCCCACCAATCCATTTATCAAAGTGCTTGCAGCTCCCATTTCAAAACCTGAAAAAATAGCAGTGGAGAAGTGTGTTTTCAGAGCACTTTCAGTAATTGAGTTGCAGGCCCTGTTTCCCCTACCTGAGCAATTCCTACATCAGGTACTGGAGGCACCATGAGCCTGCACTCTCATATTTAATTGGGAAGGGGCTGAGTTTGCACCTTCCCCCAATGGAAGCAGCAGACGCTTCAGCTGATCTTGGGAAATCCATGGAAGCAGATACCTCAGTAAACAGGCCCTGTGCCTCTGTACTGGCTTCCCAGCCCCTCCCTCCCTCACCTCCAACTTCTTCTGAACCTACAGCAGTATGGTTTCTGATTGGGATCCCCCACTAACCATTGCTCTTAGAGACCCCTTGGTGGTAAGAGGGTTACATGAGGGAATGTTGCCACCACCAGTAGAACCCACACACCGTCCTTGTCCCAACCTTGCCCAGGACATACAACTTGGACTCCATGGGGATAGTGGAAGATGCCACAGAGGCTGCACTCTGCTTTTGCTGCTTCTCCCCCATCTTGATCCCCTGTACCTTTCACCTGTGGGTATGGAGGAGACAAGGACACCCTGAAAAAAAGCAATGCAGATCATTTGGCTCTCGCTAACTCCAGTTATATTAAAGCTCAGTGCAGCATCACCAAGCTACCACATCACACACTGTAGGTAAAAAGGTGAGTGAGCCTTAAGACAACTGAGCACAGGAAAGCTCTCCTCTGTCTAAGCACATGAGTTCTCAAATCATTGTACAGAACAGACCCACATGATGATAGACATTTTCTCTTATCCCCTTACCAAGAGAATGGACCATCTCCCCTCCCCATTCATGAATGTGGAGATCATCTCCCTTCATCAGTGTAAGGAGCTGAGACAGTGATTAGGTGAATTTACCTCACGTAAAGTGGTAAGGGCTTAAGTGTACTTAATCAACCATATGCACATACACACACACACACACACGCGCTACTAATATATAAGGAGGTGCATAACCAATATAATCAATACAATGAATTGGCTAGTTTTTAGGGTTACCTGTAAATAACCCTTTCTGGGAAGAAGTGCACAACAAAGCCATTTGGCTAATTCAGATTTAACTTACTGTGTATTCTCTTATTCAGCTCTTGAAATGTCCCTGATATTTGGGGCACACAACAAGGATGAAGTTACAATGAAATGTCACAATGACCCAGCCAAATATAATCAGAATAAACAAGGAAAGTCCCCAAAGTACCAGACAAATTCACAAGTTATACAAGTAAACAAGTTATACAATTTAGGGCACAATGCAGAATGTTATATTTGTTCATAAAACTTTATTATTATGTAATGAATCAGAGGAGAGGGATATTGATAAAAATACAGAATTATCTTGGGTATAAAAGACTGTACTGAGACGTTAAGTCTTTGCCGAGGGTGCTTGCAGCCTGTTCACTGGCCCACCACCCTCAATTGATCACTGAGGTGTGGTACTTTGTACCTATGCTGAAACAAACCTGTTCCTTGGATCCGAACACTGGAGTTAGCAGTGGTTTTGTCTGTTATAGCAAGCAGTCATTGTCTATTTTGCAGACATTTAATATGAGTGTTCAGATGTTTTGGAAAAAAAGAATAAAGATGTCTAACTTTTGCTGTTCTTTCTATTTCTCCTTCCCACTTGCTCCATTTTTCTCAGCTGAAAACCAGGTGAACAGCTATCACCTAACTCTCTGCAGACCACTAAAAAGTGCTCTAGAGAGCACAGTTTGGCAGTCTCTGAGCAGATTAATGCCTGGGGTGAGTAAGTTTCATATTGATTCAATGCAACAATTCATTTCTGAACAGGTGTTCTAATTTCCTACACTGAATTGCAGTATGAAAGCGCACAGGATACCAGTTCAAAACGTCTTAAAAATGAGAGACCCTCAAAACATAAATTTGAATTAATTCTGTCAGGGGATGTTTAAGATCTGAGGTTTTGACTCAGGCCCAACATTTATATCGGGTTTTATACTGCCTAAAAAGAAACATCTGTGGATGGCAGTTTTGTTTTACTATACAGTTGATAAGATATTATGTCTTTATTTCTACAATTGCACTTTAAAAAAAGTCAGTTCTGCAAGCATAACATGTAAAAAGGGTGCTGAAACCAAAGATTTGTCTATGTGGCATTAACCTCATATTACAGATTATCTCCATATGGAGAGGTTAATTTACCAAACAGGGAAACAGAATGGGCTTTTTTTTTTTTTTTAAATGAAATTTGGAAATCTTTCCCAGAAGGGTACAGTGGATCAGAACTTTAGAGGACTATACTCCAGATATGTAAATACTGAGCATGTGATGAGAGCTGTTTTAGGGAACTCATTTTATTTATTATTAAAATATTAAGACACCTAAAACTTATTTTGAAATGCTGGATAATGTTTCTATTTTTTCTGATCTCTTCTGTCTCCTTAACCCTATTCAAACCAGAAGAAATACATCCTATTGCAGAGGAACTATACAAGGTTCTCTGCATTATGGATGATCACACTAGCCCTGTTGGAGTGGGGGCTATACACCCTATATGTGCAGGGGAGGTCTCCACATTGGTTCCAAATAGGTTGCTGTGGTGGGACTGTTGTAGCAGGCCAGAAAGGGACCACTGAATTTTTGTTTACATTGGTTACTGGGAAATCCCCCATGCCTTCAGATTTTGTTTTCACTGAAGATTATTTAAAATTCTCCCACACTTGCTGTAGCCGTATTGGTCCTAACTATGCTGGGACTCGCAGGCTTTGTAAAGAAATACAACCGTGTTGTCTAGACTAGCCTGTTTAGCCAACACAGTGATAAAGTGGCACTAGCAGCCAGTCTACAATAGCATTTTCAACATTGCTAGCACTGTTGGCGACTGCATCAGTACTAAACCAACCAACCGCAACCACTCAACCCAACCGCAGAGAGTATCCTACAAGCTCTCAGTGTAGGCAGCTGTAGAAGGTGCAGAGACTGATTCGTAGCCTGGAACAGAGGCATTAGAAGGGACTGTACTGTAGCACTACAACCTGAATGCAATTTGGGGGTGGATGCCATTCTCCTTAATTCTCCACAAAAGCCTAGGCTTTGCACTGAGAGGGATGAGAACTTCAGCCATTGGTCCCCTGACACTAGAAATGTAAATACTGAATACATTGGGTACTTCCTTGAGGGACTGGCTAAATTTAGATAGTAAATATAAAATAATAAGTATTAAGGGACCTTTACAGTACTAACTAATGCAGAGATATGTACATGGTAATGGGGATAACTATGGATTGAAGTTATCCCTTAGTTTTTAATAAGGTAATAGCTTCATATTTGTCTAAAGTGTGGTGGTAGAAATAAGGTCTGATACTCAATTGCTTAACAAATTTATCTTTTTTTCTTAAATAATCAAACTTTTCTAGTTACAAAACAACAAGAAGGAGCTTAAACATACACAAAGAATCCACGTGGATAAAAATAATAAACTTTGCACTATCAGCACATTTCACCTAAGAATCTCCAAGAACTTTTCCCAACGCGGAGCCCTCCACCCTACTGTGTGCTAGTATTACATAACCATTTTAGAAAACAAGGAACTGAGGGACAGAGAGGATATGTGCCTTGCTTACAAAGAGTCTGTGGTAGATCCAGTAATTTATCCAGGCAATGTGAGCCCCTACATTGCTCTAATCAGTAGACTATTTTACATACCATTACTTACTTACTTTTCTGAAATGCACCTACCTCTTGGTGGGTGAAACTCAGCTCTCCCTGGCCAAAGTCAGAAGAAGGGTGTTCTGAAGGACAAACTCAACTGGGGTGGGGGTCCTGTGGGGCTGCTGCACAGTGCCTCCACAGGTATTATTAAAGTCTATAGTCTCATATCATGGCTTCTGCCTCTCTATGCCCTCTCTGTTGAGGTTTCTATCCAGCTACATCTGTGTAGAGTTTGAGCCAGCTACCACTGAATAGCAACTCCCCCCCGTCCCCCCAAACAAAACAAAATAATTGACTTCAATGGGAGGAAGACTGGGATTTAAGATTATTAAACCTTTAAACGGATTTCTATATTGTTTCAGAACACAAACCCCACCTCCAGATGAAAAAGAGCGTTTCACCTCCAAATTAATTGGCTACTCAATTTGATGTTCAACTTTAGAATAACATTACTTCTGGTGTTTAGCGAATTCTACGTTTAAATAAATAAATAAATACTTGATCCTGGATTAATTCTTTAGTAGATTTTTTCCTTAGATTTCCCATGATCTTTTACTGATGTTACATAATTCAGCTTTGTATTTAGTTAAACTTGATACTCCTGTAAATATCTTCTAAAAAATCTAAACAACCAAATTTATCAAAGAACCTATAGTAAAGGGTTTTTAATTTTTTTTAATATTACTATGGAACCATTCCATCTATAGACACATTACAGGACATTTTTCATTTGTGCTTCCTTCACAACCAGACTATAAGGACTAGGTTTTTAAGCACAGCCCTCCCTGGAAATAAAGGAGTGCTTATCGTAAAGTGATGGAGTTGTTCACTATTTATACCTGCTTTTCAGCTTGTTTCAAGAGCTTTTGGAATCGCTCATCCTCCAACACACACTGGGGAAGGTCAGTCTCTCCTCTGGCTTTCATCTCCTCAAGCTTCTGTTTAAGATCGCGCAGTGCCTGCAGTTCATCGTTCAGCCGATTCTGTCGCGTCCGAGATGCCTGGAGGTCCAGCTCCAAGTCAAGAGAAGTGCGTACAGGGTGCTCTTGCGTAGCTCTTCGCATGATCGACTGGCATGCAGGCTGAATTGTTCAGGAACGATAATGTAATAAAAAGTAAGAGTACATTTAATATACAAAGGCTGAGGTAAGGCGTTGCCAGTTGGGTAAGGAATGTTCACATTTATTTTTTCTGAGCACAAGTTGCCGTACCAGATCAGGTCACAGTCCACAGGCCATCTACTCTGGGACTCTGCTTTTGGCAGCAGCCAGTGCCTAACGCTTCACAAGATGCTGTAAAACTCCTATAGCTTGTACATTACAGATGCCATATGGCTATGCCAGAATAGCCAGGCCAGCATAGCCCCCAATGTAGATGAAGCCTCCACTTCCAGGAGTTTTTCTGTCTATCAGAACACTGCCTCCCTGAATGACATGAGCTATGTTGCCAGAAGCCCTCTCTCATGAAGATACAGGTGAGTCTCATCTTACTCAGGGGTTCCGTTCCACAGTTAGCACATAAAGTGAAAACCGCGTATAGTCAAAATTACATTGAGTTGAATGGCGGGCGGAATTGCCCGCCCTATAGGTACAGTATTAAAATTGTTATTTTTCTCTTTTTTTTTGTTTTTGCCGACCGCATAAAGCTGAAATCACGCATGTTAAATGCACGTAAGATGCGACAGACCTGTAGCTGCATCTACAGTGGGGCTTTTGTTGGCATAACTATGTCAGTCAGGGGTATGGTTTTTTCACTCCCTTGACTGATATAGCTATGCTGACATAATTTATGTGTAGACCAAAAGCCTTAGCGAAAAATTGCTTTCTGACCCTCACAGCAACACAATTATGAAGTATGAGATTTAACAGTCGTTAGCTTTCCTAGCTCTGCATGTGTCATTAATAGACATAAAATTATCCAGGACTTCTAAAGTTCCAGACATAGCATTTGATTCAATGACCTCCTGTAGCAGGCCTCAATCCAGCAAGGCACTTAAATACATGTCTAACTTTAAGCGCGAGTAGTCCCATTGATTTCAGTAGGGCTATTAATTTTCTAAAGTACCTTGCTGATTCGGGAATGCCAGAGATTGACCATAGTCTGTAAACAAGTATTTCCCTTTCAGTGCTTCAAATTTACTTCCTTTAATTTAATTGAGTTTTCTCACATGATGGTCAGAGTAAACCCCCCCAACTTTGCAATCTCTTCTCCTACATCAACTCTGCCATTCTGCTAAGTACAGTCAGCCTTCCTTAGACCCTTTCAATGCTTGTTGTATCTCTGAAGCCTAGTAACCAAAAATGGACACAGCCCCCTAGGTGAGAATGTAAATTTCATTTTATGTATTGTCATAATATCCTTTTCTCCTTTAAATCCCTTCATTATTCACAAAAGATCTTGGAGGAAATTCATTGAAAAAGAAAACTTAAATATGGTTGAACCCTTGAAACTATGGGATTTCCCAACCCTTCCACCAAAAGTACGTTTAGGATGAATGTTGTCTGTGTGTTCTTTATGTATACTGTATATAAACATGCATAATATATTATTTTATATTTAAATAGTGTGTCGCATTATTGAAGGATCCCGATGACTTTTATACAGCATATCTCTGAAACAACTAACCCTAAATGTGAGGGTGGCAACCATCTGGCACACATCCTAATAGTGAGGAAGGTGCAATTCTGCCCCAGGGTACCAGGGCAAACCTCTACTCTCACAAGAAATGCCATGGGATCGTTACTATCCAAACATTGGTGAGACAATTTTGTTGCTAAAGGTCGCATTCAACGGACCTAGACACAATTAATGGAACTCTGTTTATCTGCTTTGGAAAGATGATGGGCCATGACACAGTTGTGGCAAGATTTGGATCTGGGATCCCAGGGAGTCTGGGTGTTTCAAAGAGATGCTGAGATCACTCTATAGACTCCAGACGCCTAAAATCAAGCTGATGGTTTAAAATTAAATAGAAAAAAGTAGCAGATATGTGGATCACTGCTCAGGTGAGACGGCACTTACCCTTTTAACTCTCAAGCTCCGTCGTTCTGTGGCATTTCTCACAAAGAGAGACTTTTTGGCCAGTGTTGAGCTGTCACTGTCACTTCGATTCAGCTGTCAAAATATGGATATAAACACTCCGATATAAAACAGCGGTATATTTCAATACAAGGCTTGTTCTGTTTTTACGTTAGAAACATTTAGAAAACCTCGTGGATGTGGGTCATTCTTGGGGTTCAATAAAACTTCTCAGTCAGATAAAATATATGTTCAGGGTTAGCATCTTAAAGAGCGCAGAGACATTTACTACATGAAAGCAATCTGAAGCCACGTAATGAACCCTAGGCTATTTAGTGGTGCTGAAGGATAACATTAGGTAATTTTACTCTATTTTTGTTCTTCAATTTACATTGCCAGTCCAGACAATATCAGTGGTTCTATAACATGAATATAAACATCCCCCCCCATACACATCAAGATATTTCAGCAGTTTTTACTTGGAAGCAAAACGATGATTCAGCCAGTAGGTCGGCAACCTAACCTAGCTGAGACCCCATTTCCCAACATTTTGAAAGTCAAGCCCCCCTTTCAGGGGAAGGGAATCCCCTGCTACCTCATGTACTGTTAAAGGCCCACTCACCTTAATTTCATCAATCTTATATGCCTCCCCTGGGGGAGTTGTGCCCAATACTGGCTTAGCCAATCACATTCTCTTCCTCATAGAACACATGACAGTCACAGCATAATGATGACACAGGCGATGGAAGGTTACTCATGGCTTGAAATGGATTGTTGCATCAGTCATCAATTATGGTGAAATTAAAATAGAATCATTTGCAGTTTACAATATTTTTACTGAAAATGCATTGTGGATTGTTTAAAAAGTTTAATTAGCTTAGCACAGGGCATATTGCCAAAGCATTGGCTGTTTTACAGTCCTCTTACTTCCAAGGTTGCGAATACTATTCACTTGCCTGGGGTAGACCCTTATCAACAGAGCTACACAGGGAAAAGCAAATTACTCTACATGTTCACCTGGCCAACAAGCAACAATCTCAACCTCAGTCTTATTTGGATTGAATATATGTATGTGCAGATCCTCCTACAAGAACATTACTACTTTTCAGAAATCATTACCACAGACTAAACAACAACAGTGGCTCTTTTCTTAGGCCATATCTACACTGCGTACCTTACAGCGGCTCAGCTGTGCCACTATAGCTGTGCCACTGTAAGGTCCTCCGTGTAGCTGCTGTATGCCGGCAGGAGAGAGCTCTCCTGCTGGGGAAATAAAACCATCCAACAAACGGCGGTAGCTTTGTCAGCGGAAAAGCGTCTCCTGCCGACAAACTGCTTTTGTCAGTAAAACTTGTGTCAGTTACGGGTGTGTTTTTTTCACACCCCTGACCAACAAAAATTTTACCGACAAAAATGCCGTGTAGACATAGCCTTAGTTACACTATAGAATCACAGAATATCAGGGTTGGAAGGGACCCCCTGCTCAAAGCAGGACCAATCCCCAGATAGATTTTTGCCCCAAACGGCCCCCTCAAGGATTGAACTCACAACCCTGGGTTTAGTAGGCCAATGCTCAAACCACTGAGCTATTCCATGACATGGCAGATTGTTCTCAAACTGAATAAGTATATCAATATATACAGTAGCAGAATTAAAGGAAAGCTGGTTTAAAGTCTAATACAGTTATCAGAAAGATTATTAGTACTCTTTTCTGAAGAGCTGAAAAAATTAACATGAACTACAGGAATTTTGCTGCTGAAATTTCAATGACTGACAAAATCAAAGCCATACAGCATTCTAATGCAGCATTTATGTGAAAAGAAGAACTTGTGATATGGATACATGTCCCTAGAGAGAAGTCAGTCTTCTCCCATACGAATTCAGCTGTTAACTCATCAATACTAATGATCAGACATTAGCATCTAAACGTTCGTTAAACACTTTTCAAAGGAACAAATGGGATTTTGGTCCCTACCTGTCCTTTGTGTCTTTGAGACTCTCCCCCTACAAACTCTACTGACTATACATACTTCATGAGAGTCACTTTCAAATCATCATCTGAGAAGAGGTGCTTTACTATAAGGGAGCGGACATCAGCTGGAGTGAATTGTCTGTAACTTGAAGTCTTTTAAACCATGATTTGAGGACTTCAGTAAAACTCTGCAAGAGGCTAAGGGTCTATTACAGGAGTAGTGGGTGAAGTTCTGTGGCCTGCAATATTCAGGAGGTCAGACTAGATGATCACAATGGCCCCCTTCTGGCCTTGAAGTCTCTGAGTGCATATCCATCAGATGTTTTCTGCCCAGGACATGCTGCACAGTGGGGGAGGAAGGATGGTCTTGTGGTTCAGGCAGTGGAACAGGACCCAGGAGGTCGGGGTTCTGTCATCAGCTCCACTACTGGCTTCCTCTATGATCTTTTGGCAAGTCACAATCTCTGTGTCCTGTTCCTGCCACAGTCACAATTTGAGGTGCTGCATGGTACCTTGGTTTCACACTCTGGTTACATCTATACTAGCCAACTTCATAGCCATAATTTACCACCAGTTCAGCTCCACCCCTGGTAGGATGGGTGGAAGTTAAGGTATTTATACTGCCATGCCCAAGTTTACATAACAGTAGGTAAAACCATCAGGGCCCTCTCTACATCACACCATCCATCATTACTTCCTCTGGAGGAGCTGCACAAGTAACAGCATTAGGGCTGCAAGGTTCACCAGTGTGAACAAGATCTCAATGTGCCGGGGTTAAACAACAGACAGTGGGCTCTGGATTCAGCCAAAAAGTTATCCAAAAGTTATGCAAAGCCTGTAGAGCAGAGTATTCTATGGGTACCTAATATACTTAGTGAGTGCAAGAGGAAGTGAAAGGTCATTTCACAGGAGAGTCACCTTATGACAGGATAAATATAACATAGTGCTAAGTGCTTTCATACCAATTATTTTAACTTTTTAATCAGATAATCACCATAAAGTTGTGACCAACTTTAAAAATTTCATTATTTAAAATGGAAACTCCTGACCAATTGAGGAGTGGGATTGGTAAGGAATTAAAATGCTGAGGAAAAAAAATGACATACTTGCCACTGAAGCCATACTCAGATCAAAGCAAATATCAAATAAAAAAAAAATCTGTTTGTTTTTAAATTAAAATTTGTGTAATACAGCTTGTGATTACTTCTTAGATCTTAAAACAAAATGTTTTTATTGTTTAAATACCAAACACTTATAGCTATTGCTGATAAACTAAGGCAGTCTCCATGTTACCACTGTTAAAAGGGAGACTAAAACTGTATTGTCAGAACCAAATTTGAGACTAATGCCCAAGGCAGAGCTCAGGGACACAGTTGCAGCAGGGTTTCAGACCTGCATCATGTAGATGCTAACCATACTAACCAATCTGAAATCAGGGTAAGCTTCAAAAAGTGATTCAAAACTGATAGCAGCTGAGCTTTTTCCAGTTTATGTTGCCCTCACGCTGTACATTATTAAAAAATGCTAATGCAATGTTTGCTTATTATGAGCTTTATTCTAACACATTTTCAACAGATCAAAATTGCCAGATGATTTCAGTGCATTGCGATGTGTGAATTACTGTTCTGTTTATACAGTGAAACACACCTGTTTGCAAAGGTCCAACACAAGTCACGTCATAGATACAAGCCCTCTGCAAAGGGTTGCTTTTCATCCATAGTAAAGTGCTTTGACACAATATATGAGTTCACTGTAAGCCTGTTCCACTGTGCATCAGTATGTTCTTTTGAAAATCCAAGAAAAGCACAATTTAGACTCTTGCAGGTGAAAAATGGGTTTTCCCAGTACATGACTCATTGCCACTAATGTGCCATTGCCAAAGAATTAAATGACTCTTTAGTTAATAGCATCTCATTGAGAGTGCTTTTCCTCTTACCCTACAGATGTACTGGTTCCGCTCTCCTGGAGAGAAAGTTTGCGAGCGCACTAGCATGCTGTTCCTGACAAAGGGACGCTGTCTAGAGCTCAAGCTGGCTCTGTCCTTGGGTCGGACTGCCATATTCTCATTAACTGCTTCCTCAGTATTAGTCTCTTTATCAACCTGTCAAGAGAAATTTAAAATAAAAAATACATACACACATACACTCCCCTGCCAGCGATATACCTTGCAAGCACTGCTTTCTACCCTCCCAAGACCCTTCTACCCTCCCAAGAAACTTACCCATAACTAAGTGCAGCAGTATTCAATTAAAAAAAAAAATCAGTTAAAAAGTGTAAGAAAAACCTTGCCAGGTGTTCCCTGTGCCCAATACAATTGCCACTTCCATCTGAAACTTCTACAGCAGGGGCCTCACTAATCTGTAAACCACAACCCAGAAAGTCTGTACTCAGAACAAACATTTGGGTTTGCAGTTTACAGCTTCACAGTCAGGGCCGGCTCCAAGCAGCCAAAACCAAAAAAAAAAAAAAAAAAAAAAAAAAGCCGCGATCGCGATCTAAAAAAAGCCGCGATCGTGATCTGCAGCGGCAATTCGGCGGGAAGTCCTTCACTCTGAGCCGGAGTGAGGGACCGTCCGCCGAATTGCCGCTGAATACCTGCACCTGGCGCCCCTCTCCGGAGTGGCCGCCCCAAGCACCTGCTTGAGAAGCTGGTGCCTGGAGCCGGCCCTGTTCACAGTGAGGTTCTGATGCTGTGCTGAGGGCAGGACTGAGAAGGGTGATGCCACATGCCTAAAGGACTAACGGGGCATTTCATATCACCCCTGGACTCCCTCCCCGCAGCAAACACCCTGAAACATGGCTACATCACTGACTTGCCCAGCCTACGGCAACTGCTTATCTGCCAACCTCACTAATCTGAACTGGGGCTTCCCACTCAACTAATTCATACAATATTAATTAGGTCCTACTTTATTTACTGTGCCCACTAAAATAAGCATTTAGGTATCTTTTTTCCTTTTTCTACAGCAAAGTTGATTGTTCTTTGAAGTTTTCAGTTATCTAGTTGTTCATACAGACCAGAGAATGTCTTAAGCAGCAGCACAGCAACTGTAGGAGGATTTGGCACTAGTAGATCACATTTCAATCAGTATTGCAATCAGATATTGCATCGCCACCTTCTGCTTGGCCTCTGACTCACTGCTGAATGCAGGTCTTCTTAACAAGGCTTAGACCACAGCTTTAGGCCACGATTCAGAAAATTACTTAAGCATGTGTCTAACTTTAAGCAGGTAAGTTGTTCTAGGCATGTGCTTAAGCATCTTGCTGAATCAGGGCCATGATCTGTGCCTGCCAGCCTGGTCCCCAAAAGACTCTCAATCCATTTGGCCACTCCCTGAACTAACTGAGAGCTAATTACAATCCCCAATGAGTCACTAGACCAAACATTGAACTTTTCCAAGTTCAGATGGAAGATTTATGTCTAAATTCCCTGCACTAACTTCAAAGATCTTAATTTTTTTTTTGAAAGCACAATCTTAAGAGAAATAAGAAAAAACTAAAGATGAAATCATGACATACATAAGCAAAAAATAACGTATACATTCATAACCTTAAAGCTACTAAACTAATTTTCTTTCAACTTGAATTTTTTCCTTACTCAGAGACCAAGTAAAGACTGGAGTTTTAAGGTAGTTGTTTTTAAGTTAAAAGCATGCAACATTTTCAACTAGAATGAATGTTAGAAGTTCACACTTGCCTAACTCAAAAATGACCAATCTGATTTTGCTCAAACTTACTATACAAACAATTGCTATAATAAATGTCATGGTAATCTTTAAGCTTTCAAACCCGATATACTATTATGGCATACGCTAAGGGAAAGAAGCAAATAAATATTTCATAAGACTAAGTGGTGTCTTCAAACATGCAGTATGCTTTAGGGAAGCACAATCTAAAATATTCACCAGTGTTGGGACTACAGCAGCTAACTGATTGCCAGGGGCATCAGCGTGGTCACTTTCTTTCCCACCCTTGTTTTCATCTGTCTTTGCTGTATCAGTGCATAATCTCAAGTTATCTGTATATCCGCCTTCCTCTTCCAATTTAACTCCATCCTCCTTTTCATCCACAATTTCATCAGATGCCTCTGCTAGCATTTCTAACCTGCAAGAACAAAAATAACCCAAGTTACCCTTGAATTGACAAGACCCACAGGAGAAAAGTACTGAATTGCCTAAATCCTGCACCTTGTACAAGAGGCATATTGTTATCAATACGTTATCTTGATAAGAACAGGATGATTATAGTATCACCAAATGCTTCCAAATTACTCATGTGAATGCATTTTTAATTATATGCTCCAAGAAAAAACAGAAAGCTCTGTTATAATTCACCTTCGAGAACATTTTAACAAAGCTCACTAAATTTGATAGCACCATGCTGCTCTGGTGATAATGTACACAATAAAAATTTAATGCTATGAAAAAGCCTTATTAAAGCTTCCTGTACGTGATCACACATTTCTGTATGACAACTACAGAAAAGGCGTACTGGGAAATACTGTTCCTTAACATACACAACAAGATACAGTAATTTAGCAACAGAACCTGTCCCCACTCATGGAGAAAGTTCACAACTCCTCCAAAACAAGAACAAACAGCACATATCCTGTCTATGACATGCAGCAGCCCCCTCACCCGAACTCCTAGTCATCTCTCATTATAGTTTATGGACTGCAATAAGATGGGACAAGTAACATTTGTGATGTGGCATTTTGGGACACAGTCAGTGAGTCAGGAAGAACTGAGTGGATTACACAGAAGGAGTGGGGGGGGGGCGGGGAATTAGAACTTTCAGTATATTTGGTAAACTTAAGTGAAGATAATGAATTGTCCCTGAAGAGGAAGCGATTTTTTTTTCCTGGCACGTAAAGCACTTTTCCTAAGCCTACAATGAGGGTCAATGTAAAGAACAGCTTTACCAGTCTTCATCAGCACCCCTGTTCTCCTGCCCCTCCTCCTCCTCCTCCTCTTCCGCCAGCTCTTGCTCTACCGCTTCCAGCTCAGCAGATGTCCTCTCCAGCAGAGCCGAGACAGCATCCTGATGGCGTAAATAAAGAGAATGAAACTAGACACAGTACATTAGGCAAGAAATGACAACGCTTACAAGAGTTGCATTTCCCTGGCATTCCCTTACACCAGGAAAATGTGATTAAGTGATAATAAAAAGGCAAAGTATGGAAGTTTATGCCGGGGATCAGAATTCCAGACATGCTATATACTAATTAGTTGTGTGAAAACATTCAAAAAGAGATTTAAGTATTTTAATAGGGTGATACCATGAAGTATATTTCTTCTCTAATGAGGGGTGATTATAGTATCGCCTAAATAGGAAGAAAAGATTATTTTTTAAAATCACGTATGTCTCATGCTGTTCTTGTGATGCAAGCACAAAGCAGAAAAGTTTGTTTTCACTGGAATGATTATGATGCAATTTGCATAAAAAGTATTTTTAAAACGCAATGAAAATATTTTAACCTTTAACAAAGAACAAAAAACAAAGCTGTTTCCAAAATACACACATGAAAATAAGAAACCAAGTTAACTAACAGGGAAATTAGGGAGACTCTTATTTTAAAAACAATGTAAGGAAGGTCAGAAGAAGAAGAGATTAAAACATAGGACCCAATCCTGCAACCCATAGTTAGGCCCTGATTCTACAAACACTTATGCACATGCTTAATATTTACAACCCCATATGGGACTAGTAAAGTTAAGCATGCACATGAGTGCATGCAGGATTGGGACCCTAGGCCCTAGTAAAGTCAACGAATAAGAACGGCAATTTGGCGCATATAACATTAGTGCAAGTGAGGTGAGGGAGTAGGGGTCAATGCCTTTTTTCTTGCTTTCGCTGGCTTAGCCAACACACACTGCTCACCAAGTCCAACGAGCCTGACAATTGCTTGTAAGGCAGAAACACCGATTCCTCATTTTGTTCCTTGTTCTTTTTGCCAGGAATTTGCTTGCAGGGCAGCAGATTATACCACAGAGTATAGGTCTCATTAGAAAATGATAAATCTGCAAGGCTGAGCTGAGTTCCAGCCTACACAGAATGACAGATGGAAGGAAAAAGTTAAAATTGGTCATTTTTCCTGTATGAGAGCTGAGCTCTTGTTCTACAGTATTTTTCATTGTACAAAGGGCACCACAAACTTGACAAGCATTTCTGAGTGTTTTACAGCTCAAAAAGCATTGTTTTTTCCAGTGATGAAACAGAGTTTAAAGACCAAATGGAAATCTGTGCAAGCTACTCAATATTGCATATATTTTTTTAAAATAAATAAAATACCAAGCTAAGCATTTACCTGTTACCAAAAAATGAGACCCCTGAAACCCCCCAAAATGCTTCTCTGGTATTCTGTAGCATTAAATAATGAACAACCATTGGAGTCCACTGCAGAGTGCACATCTTGGGTTCTGGAGAGACAAAGCCACAATACCAACCCTATGGAGGACATTCTGGTCGATCTCAGTCCACTTCTCAGCAGTTGGCCCATCACAAAAATCACCCACAACCACCAATACTAATTGGAATCTTCCTGGCAGTATCAGCGAAGAAGAATAAGAGCGAATAGTAGGGGAGATTAAGCTACCTTTTTATTCAGGGAAGGGAGACCTTCAGGTGAGGGTTGAGGCTTACTGGTTGGGAACTATGGGGAAATTTGCACTATTGCTGTCAGGGCTATACCCTGGAGATTTAAGTTCTCTGTTCTGTAGCTAAATAGAGGATTTCAGTCTCCACAGCTGTCAGTCTGGGTGGCTGGTTGGCACAATTCACTGACAGCCCTGACATGTGTCCCTTCTGCAGTGAGGGAGACCCTGGTGCACATCTACCTGAAAGGCACCAAGTGGCAGCCCCTCTTCTGGCACCTCCAAAACCTCCTGCTGAGGTTCCAGTGCATTTCCCCCCACATCTTTTTTTGTATGCATTCCCTGACTATAACTCCACAAAGTCGCTGGGCCACCTCATCAACCTCCTCCTGGCGCTGGCCACGATAACCATCCATCAGTCCAGGAGGAGAAAGCTCGAGGGGAGGTTCTTTACAAATGTGGGGCCTACTTGTGAACCCTATTTGTCTCATATACCTGTGCAGAGTTCCTTTGAGCAGTGTCCACTGGCTCCTTGGACGATGACTCAGAGCTAGAGGCATTGTTCATGGTTTGCAGTTTATATTTTAAAGAGTTCTTGATTATTAATCAGTGTGCCTCATATATATCACCACTGCCACTGGGCAACAATATGTGATGACAGTGATAACAAATACAAAATATGGAGAGACTTCAAAATAAAACAATGATCTCTCCCCATGACAGTGTCCTGGAAGGGAAATTTCCTTTTGTCTTTTTTACATGATGGCAAGCTTAATGGTAAATGAAAGCAAGTTATTAGTTATGTGATGATGACACAGTTAATCATGTCAGAAGCCAGAATAAATGGATAATGTCCCAGTCTACAGTATCCTGGATTGTTAATGTCACATATTATTACAATGAAGTATACTAGTCTCAAAACATGGACCTTAATGCAGTCTACACAGTGTTGTACAAAAGATTTGCATTCCAGGCAGTGTTTTGTTACAACACAAGTTCACATCACTTTGTTTTACATATTGTATTTTATACTTTGGAGACCCAATTCTACTCTGACTTGCATCAGTGTTACACTGATGTAACTCCAATGAAGTTTAGATGAAATGACTCATGATCTACATCTGTGTGCTATACATCGATTTATCATTGTGCAATATCATGGCAAGACAGAGCTTTTAAAACGGTCTCCATCCAACACCGTATTGTATATATGTGGAATTGCAGAGAAATGTAATCATCAGTGCTATTGAGACAACCCAGATGAGGTGCTGAATTCTTCTGGGAGTGTTGCAGAATTCTAGAAGCCATATTCATCAGTGGGGAATAAAACAAACAAATGCATGCCAAGCAAAGCTAATATAAAAATGCATACCAGGCATTCTTCCCGTCGAGTTTTACTGACAGAACAAACATCTACATGTAATGTCTTCTGCTGCAAAGCTTCTTGGGAAATGGCTACTCTGAATATCTCATTGAATAAAATGGTTTCCATAGCAGGATGGACTTTAGTGCGGAACAGACAGCTGATGTCAACTGAGGATGGAAGTACTGCTACCCTAAAATACCTGAAGGGAACAAAATAAAATGATTTACATGTGTAGCAAATAGCACCTAGTATGCAAGCACAATTACAATTTAAGATCATTCACAAAATCCCAAATTAATGGCTTCTTAACATTTTACCCCTGTAATTGTCTCATGCTCAGCTGCAGGTGCACTATGCTTAACACGTGCCAGCTGCTGAGGGGAAAAGTGAATCACTGCAGCCAGCCTTCCACCGTGGAGGGAAACTGATCACAAGGTTTGAAGGAAAAGTGCATGCCAGGGAAATGGACAGGCAACAATTCACTTGAGAGAAAGGAGAAAGAGGGGGCTGATAAATTTAACTTCCCACCTGTCCCTTGCACAGCCATTTCCCCAAAAGTTATTTCTGTGCCTTGGGAAGGTAATGACAGATGAGGTAGGCATTGCTGACTCTATCCAAATGAATCCTTTGCTTTAGTATTAAGTGAGAGACGCTGAAGATCATGTCACAGAAAGTGGGATACATTATCCTAATGGAAACAAGAAATCCTAGAAAGTTGAAAGATCCTTTTGGAGCAGAGACAGAGAGTTGGAAAATTGAGAGAAAAAAGTTAAACACTTAGAAGTGACTTCAGTAGCATGGTGGAATGCATTTCTGAGAAAAAGGAAAATTGAAAACTAGTAAAAGAGAAAGAAAACAGCTAGGAAAGATGAAAAGCAGTACTTGACCGAGATTAATATTATCTAGTATTTAATAATCACACCCCTACTCCCACGTGTAGATGTAGCCTAAGTTCAACAGTCTCTGTACTCTTATTGACACCCTGGCCAACAGTGTGGTTTCCATATTTGAATCCTGCCTTTACATATGCATCAAGTGTACCAAGGATCTTTCCTTAACCCTCATCTTTTACGCACCTTCTTACTTTAGCTATCTTCATTTTCACCTCACTATCAACTACCTTGGACTTCTCTTCTATATTGAAGTCCTCTAACTACGATTCCCAAGTATCTGCTTTTATTGACTGTATCAGGTCACAGATATGTCAGCTTTCTACTGCTGAATACTCTGAAGACTTAAAAGGACACTGACAACTGAATGTCTTAAATTCCAAATTGTGAAAACAAGGTTTCATAAAACCTACCATCAACAGCACAACACAATTTTTTTTTAAAAAGGGACCAATGAAAACAGGTGTTTTTTCCACAAATGCACATTCTCCGGTGTGTTTCAAAGATGGCAGTACTAAGTGAATAAAAGTGAAACTGACTTCATTGATTGTCATTGTCCAAGCTAAGAAAAATGTAAACGGCTTACAAATACAGACAAGTATACTGGATTTTAAAAATTCTTTCACTTCTAACAAACTATGGCTTTGTATCAGAAGAAAACAGCTCATATTTTTTAAACTAACAGTATATCTCTGAGTCCTTTTTGTGGAGTAAAAAATTCTTTGCCCCAGGTCTCTGACTTCAACCTCTTACTTTGGTCCCAAGGCCAAAAATATTGGGAATCAACTTATTTTTCTTACTATATCTTCAGAACATTGTTAATATTTGTACTTCACTTGATCTTTAATGCTCTAACTTTGACAGCCTTCTTCATACTGTACATTAGCCATGTCTCATCTCAACTTTCCATTTTCACGGTCTTTCTAAATTTCTGCACTATAAATTTTAGGGGGGCATAATAGTGGTAGACACAACTATTAACTCCAAAAAACAAGATTGTGTCACACACATCCTTCATGTTCACTGGCTTCCTATTGATCAGTGAACCCAGTTCAAAATAGCCTTAAAAATACCAACTCTCCATGGACTGGCACCATCCTACCTCTAATCATATTAAGCCTCGTAACAGCCTGTTGAGATAGTCAAATATTATTGTATCTATTTTGCAGCCTGGAAAATTGAAGCAGTTGTTTGTCCAAAGCCATGCAACAAGTTAATTTACAGATCGAGGTGTAGAACTCAGAGATCTTTAATCCCAGTTCCCTACTCTAACTACCATAAGGTCCATCAACAGCTGTTAGCCAAGATGGTCAGGGATGCAATCCCATGCTCTAGGTGTCCCTAAATCTCTGACTGCCAGAAGCTGGGACTGGATGACAGGAACTGGATCACATGATAACTGCCCTGTTTTGTTTATTCCCTCTGGAGCATCTGGCATCAGTCACTGTCAGAAAACAGGATACTGGGCTAGATGGACCACTAGTCTGACCCAGTATGGCCATTCTTATGTTCACTAAGAACACTCCCTCTTGTTTCTTTCATTACTTCCTACATCAGCCATTTTTCCACACTTTCATCAACCTTTTTTCCACTTTTATTGTTTTGATATTTCTATCTATACAGCACAACGCAGAGCTTAATTTTTGAGAGGCACTCAAACATCACTTGTTAGAGATGATGTGTCTCTGCATTTTTGCTGTACATTAGCCATGTCTCATCTCAACTTTCCATTTTCACGGTCTTTCTAAATTCCTGCACTATAAATTTTAGGGGGGCATAACAGTGGTAGACACAACTATTAACTCCAAAAAACAAGATTGTGTCACACACATCCTTCACGTTCACTGACTTCCTATTGATCAGTGAACCCAGTTCAAAATAGCCTTAAAAATACCAACTCTTTTTTAAATAACTATAACATATAATTATACAGTATCTAAAGCGACAGTACCTTCCAATAGGAACGAGTAAAGCATAATCACAGAAATCGTGCAATGTACACTTCAGCATTACTGCTCAATGATTATCTTACTTACACTCTGGAACCAAAGGGGACAGAGAAGGCATGAAGATTTCTGAGCTGCATTACAATTACCACAAAACTTGAACTGCTTTGGTCATATCTGTTAAAATAAGAAGACAATGTGAGGCAGTTTTGCCAGAAGTGTCCCTAAATATGAATAGATGTTTCCCATTTGCTTATTACTTACCTAAGTCCTATTTGCACCTGGGCAGCCTCTAGAATTGTCGTGTCATCTTCACTATATACAGCATCTTCAGTTTCATTTGGTCTAGATCAGATAAGTAAATAATTGGATACAAGGGTAAGAAAATCATAGTTAACTTTCAATTATCATAGAAGAATACAGAAAAAACCCATAAACCTCACAAAAGACAGATTTAATTGAATCGCTTATCTGTAGCGCAACTAAGAATTTCAGTGTTTGTACTGCAATGGCACAGGTTTTAAGACCAGCCACTTCAGTGTCTGACTTAGGAAAGGCCTCAGGCCAGCTGTTTAAAGTGGTCAGACTAATAGGTATGAGTGCAATAATGGTGACCAGCTATGCACAGTAGATGGATTCAGGGATATAGAGAAATGATGTCCTGGGAACTAAAGAGATGAAAGAACATTTGACCACACATGGTATCAGGAGCTTATTTCAAGTCCAGTCTATCTGGGGGGTTGGGGCGCTGTACAATGAGGAGGATTCTATGAAAAAAATTAGAACCTGTATTCACAAGTACTAGGAGCACTAGCTCTTCTCTCTCTCTCTCTCTCTCTCTCACACACACACATACACACACACACACACAGATTGGCTGTTTGAGGAAGGACATGGCATTAATGAGATTCATTGATTTTATGGCCAGGAGTGACCATTGTGACTATCTAGTCTAACCTTCTGGATAACAGTCCAAAGACATCACTTTCTGATGAAAAGAACAATGCACACATTCAATACAGTGTCAAGACATCATGCCATGATTAGTTTGTGATTGGGACTCCATTCTACATGTATAGCTCTTTCTTCTCATAGCTGCCCAATCACTTCTTGATTGTAGGCAAAAGAGAGGAAAAACACCCACTCTTTCTCCCCACCTTTTGTTGCTGGAAACAAAGGAAGTCTTTCTCTTCTTTCCTTCCTCCATCTCTTGGTGAATGGTAGACAGGAAGGGGATTTCTTCCCTCTTCCATCTGCCCCACCATTCTTAGCTTTTTAGAGGGATAGGAAAGATCCCCATAGATCCTGCCTATTCATATTCTGCTTGCTGCAATAGTGATAAGCAGCATGAGGTATGCTCTTGTGACCAAGATGGACTGGGACCCAACAGATAGTCTCCATGACAGCCATATACATCAGCACAAGTCACTGCACATGACTATAATCTAGGGCTGTCAAGTGATAAAAAAAAGTAATCGTGATGAAAAAATTAATCGCAATTAATCACATGACTAATCGCGCTGTTAAACAAAAATAGAATACATTTATTTAAATATTTTTGGATGTTTTCTACATTTTCAAATATATAGATTTCAATTACAACACAGAATACAAAGCATACAGTGCTCACTTTATATTTATTTTTATTAGAAATATTTGCACTATAAAAAACAAAAGGAATAGTATATTTCAATTCACCTAATACAAGTACTGTAGTGCAATCTCTTTATAACAAAAGTTGAACTTACAAATGTAGAATTATGTACAAAAAATAACTGCATTCAAAAATAAAACAATGTAAAACTTTAGAACCTACAAGTCCACTCAGTCCTACTTCTTGTTCAGCCAATCGCTCAGACAAACAAGTTTGTTTACATTTGCAGGAGATAACGCTGCCTGCTTCTTGTTTACAATGTCACCTGAAAGTGAGAACAGGCGTTTGCATGGCATTGTTGTAGCCAGTGTTGCAAGATATTTATGTGCCAAATATGCTAAAGATTCATATGTCCCTTCATACTTCAACCACCATTCCAGAGGACATGCATCCATGCTGATGACAGGTTCTGCTCGATAACAATCCACAGCAGTGCGGACCGATGCATGTTCATTTTCATCATCTGAATCAGATGCCACCAGCAGAAGGTTGATTCTCTTTTTTGGTGGTTCAGGTTCTGTAGTTTCTGCATCAGAGTGTTGCTCATTTAAGACTTCTGAAAGCATGCTCCACCCTTCGTCCCTCTCAGATTTTGGAAGGCACTTCAGATTCTTAAACCTTGGGTCGAGTGCTGTAGCTATCTTTAGAAATCTGATATTGGAACCTTCTTTGTTGTTTGGTCAAATCTGCAGTGAAAACATTCTTAAATTGAACAACATATGCTGAGTCGTCATCCGAGACTACCGTAACACAAAATATATGGCAGAATGCGGGCAAAACCATGGAAAAGGAGACATTCAATTCTCCTCCAAGGAGTTCAGTCAGAAATTTAATTAACACTTTTTTTTTTTTTTTTTTTTTATTATTAAAACAAGCATCATCAGAATGGAAGCATGTCCTCTGGAATGGTGATTGAAGCATGAAGAGGCATATGAATGTTTAGCATATCTGGCAGTAAATACCTTGTGATGCCGGCTACAAAAGTGTCATGTGAATGCCTGTTCTCACTTTCAGGGTGACCTTGTAAATAAGAAGCAGGGAGCATTATCTCCCATAAAGGTAAACAAACTTGTTTCTCTTAGAGATTGGCTGAATAAGCAGTAGGACTGAGAGGACTTGTAGGCTCTAACGATTTACATTGTTTTGTTATGGCGTGCAGTTAAGTTAAAAAAAAAATCTATATTTGTAAGTTGCACTTTCACGACAAAGAGATTGCACTACAGTACTTGTATGAGGTGAATTGAAAAATACTATTTCTTTTGTTTGCCATTTTTACAGTGCAAATATTTGTAATCAAAAGTAATATAAAAAGTGAGCACTATACACTGTGTATTCTGTGTTGTAATTTAAATCAATATATTTGAAAATGTAGAACATCCAAAAATATTTACTAAATGTCAATTGGTATTCTACTGTTTAACAGTGTGATTAAAACGGTGATTAATTGCAATTAATTTTTTTGAGTTAATCACGTGAGTTAACTGACTAATCAACTGCCCTACTTTAATCACAAGCTGAGAATTACCTGTGTAAATCTAATTCCACCCAAACTTTGCATTAGAGAGGGACCAAGGAAGTAGCAATAAGATTTGATGTGGAATAGGCTTAGCTTAGGCCTCAGAGTTCAGGCTGAAGTACAGATCCACAACTTTAGGACAGGACTAGCAGGAGGGTCTCTGCCGATTGAAGTCACTAAAACACAGGATTGGGAACTTCAACAGCAGAGTCCAGGGAAGGGTTTTGTGGCCTGCAGCATGCAGGGGGTCAGACCAGATGATCATAATGGTCCCTTCTGACCTTAAAGTCTATGAGTCTATGAGGACTGAGTGGTGTGGATTCTCCTGAGATGTTCTGGTAAGATTTTAGTTCAGAATGCTAGAAATCTCACAAGATCTTCTATGCTAGGTTTCATCTGAATAGTTTTATTTTGTCTTTTTGATTTGAGAAAGTTTTACCAGAACTTAATGAAGCCCCACTCCCTCTACGACACCATAATGCAGTGGTTCTCAACCGGGGGTCCAGGGCAGCATTAGACTCCCTGGGGCCCAGGGTAGAAAGCCGAAGCCTCACAGTATGGGGCTGAAGCCCAGGACCCTGCACTCCGTCACCTGGGGTTGAAGCCAAAGCCCGAGCAATGTAGCTTGTCGGGGGCCTCCGTTGCATGGGGTTCCAGGCAGTTGCCCTGATTGCTACCCCCCTAATGCCAGCCCCCCTAATGGCACACATGGGCTGTGGAGTTTTTACAGTATGCTGGGGGGGCAGGGGGAGAAGGGGGACTCAGAAAGAAAAAGGTTGAGAACCCCTGCCATAATGTACCTTCATTTGCCCAGCAAGTAAGGCTATTGTGGCTGCTACTGGAACATTTAAAAGAGGGATATTAGATAAGCATCTCATTAAAACACACATCCTTAAGTCCTCAAACCTCCCTCCCCAGATCTCTTAATATCAGATACCTGCAAAAGTTGAGGTGAACAATGAAGATCCTAGAGACTCCCCATAGTCTGCTTTTGTTTGGAATATTCTTAAAATTCTATCATCTGTGCTAAAATTTGTTTATTGTTCTAAGAAACCTATAGTTTACATATTACATTTCTGCTTAGGAAATTAGCAAGAGAAATGGGAATAGAAAACACTATATTAGAGCAACATGGCCAAATTAAGGTGACTAAAACAATTTAAATCTAAACCTTAACTATAGTAGCACTGGTGGTCCACTAAAATGTGCATGTTTCTGAATTTATAAAAAAGTAAATATTTTGTTAATATACTTTTCTTTATAAATTAAGCTGCAAATGGGTGGATGGGCAGGACAGAAATAAATCTCCTGGGACCAAAATGCGCTAATTTCAATCAAAAAGTCTCTCGGTTTCTTAAACCTACTTAGGGTTACCATACGTCCGGTTTTTCCCGGACATGTCTGGCTTTTTGGTAATCAAACCCCCGTCCGGGGGGAATTGCCAAAAAGCCGAACATGTCCGGGAAAATACCGGCCGGGCACTTCCCCTCCCGGGCTCCAGCTGCTCTGCTCCTCCCCTGACTCTTCGGCTTAAGAGCCGAGCTGCCCAAGCACTCCGACTTCGGGCAGCCCCCTTGCCTCCGGACCCTGAGCTGCTGGCCAGGCACTTCCCCTCCCGGGCTCCAACTGTGCTGGGGAAGCGCCGTCTGGAGGCGCAGGGTCTGGAGGCTGCCCGGCAAACCATGATGCCGGTAGCGCTCGGGCAGCCCTTTTCGCATGGCTGGGAGGGAGGAGGGGGAGTTAGGGCGGGGACTTTGGGGAAGCGGACGGGGCGGAGTTGGGGCGGGGGCGGGGCCGGGGTGGGAAAGAGGCAGGGCAGGGGCCCATGGAGTGTCCTCTTTTTTATTTTTTAAATATGGTAACCCTAAACCTACTGTTTTACAGAAGCTTCATATACACCACTGTCTCCAGCCACAGACTCATCAGACACTGCAGCAGATACACAAGTTGCTTTCTCCTCAAGCAGCTGACTTACTGCTCTTCTTGGTAGGTCGACACCTAAGCAAGGGAGGAAGAATAAAAATTAGTGCTAGACAATTACCAGCAAGGTAACTGCACAGCTTAGAACACTGCCAAGTTGAAAGTGATGACCCTTAGCTCAATTTCATGGAGTAATTCTGTTTCACCCCACTGAACAGATACAGGATGTATTACTATTGTCGCTTATTCTAGTTAGGGGGTTACATGTCTAAACTGATGAGCTTGAAAATGCAGAACTATTATTTCCTTCCCAAACACAGGCTTCTCTCACCCTTATTAGTCTATATCTTGAGCTTTGAACCTACATTTCCAATTTTAAATTCTCACTGTAATAAAATTTCAGCAGCACACAAAACCAGGGCTGACAACTATGTTTTATTAACAATATATAAGTGATATAGAAGCTTCAGGATTTCCCTCCTAGAAATGCAAACTCCCATTTGGTTTAGCCAAGGAATGCCTAACACTATCATCAAAAACCTTTAGCACCAGCTACTACTTAATTTTAACCTCCGAGTCATATTCATATGCTAGTGTCCTGCAGTGAACACACAGCATTCGTTGAAAGCATCATTTTGCCGTGAAATAAGTTGCAGGCCTATGGAGCTTTTTTTTTTTTTTTTTTAATTTGCAAAGGAGTTAGGATATTGGTATGCGTTATGCACACCTCCTGAGTCATGACTTTACATCTTGTTAAGATGTTAAAAATTTAAGGCTTCGGTTTAGAGGATCGATTGCTACATTTCTGCTTTTATTTGTAGCAGTACAGATGCTTTTTCCTTGATGATGAAGTGCTCCCCCCTCCACTCATGTGTGAGGTGAAGGTGATGACAAGATTTATTGATTACCCCCAGGAATAAGCACAGACGCCTGAAATTGACTTTGACAATGACAGAGACTGACTGTGGAAGAACTTCATGGTTATTCCGAGTTGGTTGCTGCCAGCAGGGACCTGTAGAGGAGAGTAAATCTGTATGTACTTCACCTATACAGAAGCGCCTACAAGAGACAAGTACAGAGGCACTTTATCTGCAGAGAAGTTTTGTATTGTAATAGGTGGCACTGGAAGCACCACCTACAGTTAAGTTTATCTGCTTTCCATTATAGAACCTTATTTTTAGTTGCTTATAATACTCTGTCAAACTTTAACCATTTAGGCTGAAATTTTCCGTGTAAGATGTCTGCCTCAGACTGATTTTTATTTTTATTTTTTTTTAAAGTTTCAGCTAAAACGGTCCAGCCATTTCCAAGATTTAAAGTAGGGAAAAACAGGTTTTGCCTACATTCAAAAAATTCTTATAACCATTTCACTGAGGAGCTCTAACACTCTGATGCTTTGGAACATGGACTTGAATTTGGTGAGGTATAGGGGAAGTGCCCTAGTGTCAGGGATGTGCCTTTTGCTGCTTTGTGAAACTCCACATAAATAAGACCAAATTATAAGCCTATTAAAAAAACCTGCAGTTTGCACATGATCCGTAGAAGCTTTTTAAAATTTGACAGCTAAATTCTCAAGTCAGGTCTACCCTTAAAACACTGTAGTGCCAATGGGAGTTTTCCCGTCGGCATAATTAACCCACCTCCATGAGAAGCGGTAGCTATGTCGATGGGAGGGCTTCTCCTGTCGACACAGCGCTGTCCACACCCATGGTCAGGTCAGGAGAAATGCTTTGCTTGGAGGGGTGGGGTGGATTTTTCACACCCCTGAGCAACAGCGTTATACCAATGTAAGTTTTACTTTAGACCTGGCCTCAGACTATTCCATCTGCACTGAGCAAGCTCTATCCCCCTAGCTGCAGAGGTGAAAGTAAGCTGGTACGGTACGGCATACCGGCAAGAGCCGGTACGCCATGCCAGACTGGACCGGCTTCTCCAGCGGTAATTTAAAGGGCCAAGGGCTCCAGCTACTGTGGGGAGCCCCAGGCCCTTTAAATCACCACCGGAGCTCCGGCAGCCGGGCTCAGGCGGGGATTTAAATGTCCTGGAGCTCTGTCCCTTGCGGGGAGACCCGGGCCCTTTAAAGCGCTGCCCAAGCCCTGCTGCCGGAGCTCCGGCAGCGCTTTAAAGAGCCCGGGGCTCCTTGAAGCGGCCGGAGCCTCTGGCCCTTTAAATCGTTGCCGGAGCCCTGCTGCCGCTACCCCAGCAGCAGCAGGGCTCTGGAGGTGATTTAAAGGGCCCGGGGCTCCCCGCAATGGCAGGAGCACCCGGCCCTTTAAATCCCCACCCGAGCCCGGCTTCTGGAGCCCCAGGAGCCAGGCTCTGGTGGGGATTTAAAGGGCCAGGGCTCCCTGCAGCAGCCAGAGCCCCAGGCCCTTTAAGTCACCACCAGAGCCCTGCCACCGCTACCCCAGCCCTAGCCTGAGCCCTGCCGCCCCGGGGTAGCGGCGGCAGGAGCCCTGGGCCCTTTAATTCGCTCCTGAGCCCCGGGGCTCCCAGCCACCTCTGCAGCTGGGAGTAGCTCCAGAGTGATTTAAAGGCCCTAGGGTTCCCAGCCACAGTCGGAGCCCCAGGGCCTTTAAATCTTGAAAGGCCTCACCTCTTCCCATTGAGGACACGCCCACTCAGGACTCCGGCATACCGAAAAGTCCTTTAAGTTACTTTCACCCCTGCCTAGCTGCCTAGCAGTTGATCAGACTATGCATGCACCATCCACACAGCTACTTAACATGCTCCATCCCAGGGCTGAGCAGAATGCTTTCTACAATTGCTCCTACCAGCTGCAAGTGTCCTACAGACAACAGCCTAATTCATTCCACAACCTGATTCATTCCCTGAGCACCACTCATCCTGTGCACTGAGTGAGGCAGGAGTCCTGTGGAAAAAATTGTACGTGATCATGTAATGAAAGACTATCATAATACAGACATAGAAAGGGGCGGAGTTAATTGTTTCTCACATTTCCTAACTTTTGAGTGCTTGATTTTGCAACCTTAATATACTTTTAATGTAGGCTTTTTAATATATTTTTGTTTTATATTTATACACTCACAGCACTACATATATTAAGAATAGGAAATCTCAGCATAAGGATTAACTTCATTTATAGCTTTTAAAAAATATAAGTGCTTTTAGAATTAAAGATACAGTGAGACTATCAAGAACGAGAGCTACAATTTAGGGCTTTTTTTTTTTTTTGCTGACCTATACCCCTCTTCTCCATATCATCCCATCAAAACATTTAAAACTATATTTCTTCAAATCAGCAAAACCAGGGCCTTGGATTTCTCATTGGTCATAGTATGCCTGCCTTTCACACCTGTCTCTTCATTCGCCCTGCCCACTTGGATTTTGTGAACAGCTAGAGTATTGAAAGTTAGCAAAGTTAGTTGTTGAAACTAAGCTGTATTTTTTTAATATTGGTTGTGACTCATCTGGCCACTGAAGAGCTGAACTGAATCATTCCCCCGCCTTTTACATCAGATTCTGTGAGGCTTCTAAAGCAGACAGAACACTAAGTTCCATCACACTGAAAAGACAAAGAACAGCAAGAAGTAAAGGTAAAGTAAAGCTCTAATTTTGCACTTCACAGATTCAGAACATTTGGGCTTTAGAGCTTGTCTACACAGAAAAACTGTCGCAAAAAAAGCCAGGGTGTGAGTTTAAAGCACCAAGAAGCAAGTACAGTAATTCCTCACTTAACGTTGTAGTTATGTTCCTGAAAAATGCAACTTTAAGTGAAACAATGTTAAATGAATCCAATTTTCCCATAAGATTTAATGTAAATGCAGGGGGGTTAGGTTCCAAGGAAATTTTTTGGGGCAGACAAAAGGCATTATATACTGTACAGTACTGTACTGTGGTTGGGAACTGCCCCTGGCTTACCTCACAAAAGGTAGAGCCCGCTGCAGGCAAGGACACTAGGAAGCACCTTCACGGCAGCAGCCTCCCTGGAGAAGAACAGGCGCCGACTTTGCCGGGGGATGCTCCAGGCCCGCCTCTTCCCGTCCCCGCTCCACCTCCTCTCCGGAGCACGCCGCATCCCTGCTCCTTCCCCTCCTCTCCCCCGCGAAAGTCCTAAGCACCACCAAACACCTGATTGGTGGCACTTAGAACTTTCTGGGAGGGAGGGGCAGGAGCGGAGACGTGGCGCTTCCCTGCTCCTCCCCCTCCCTCCTAGCACTTTGCGCTTAAGACTTTCTGGGAGGGAGGGGGAAGAGTGGAGATGCAGCACTTCCCCGCTCCTCCCACTTCCTCCCAGAAAGTCTTAAGCGCTGCCAAACAGCTGTTTGGCGGTGGGGGAAGCTCTAGAAGGGAGAGGGAGGAGGCAGAGAAGAGGAAATTGTGCATTGCTCCCTTGTAAAGTCGCTGCTCTTCCACAGAATCTTACAAGCAGCGGACAGAGCAGGCAGCCAAACGATGTTATAAGGGAGCATTGCACAACTTTAAACGCGGATGTTCCTAATTGAGCAGCGATGTAATTTTGAAACAACGTTAAGCGGGAGGATGTTAAGTGTAGAGTTATTGTAGTGTACTAGCTCCCTATGTGGACACACTTATTCCACACTAAGAGTGCCCATGTGTGGGTTACCTTAGTCCACTAATTCTGCAATAGCTATTTCTCTGGGTAGACAAGTCCTTAGTCAACTTCTGATATCTCTTTCTGTGCATAACTGAAGGAGACAAAAGGAAGTCCCAAGTGCCTCATGCAATCCCCTGCTGGCTCCCCATGCTATGAACTAGAAAGTATTGAAATTCTTAGCATGATAAAACCATTGAAAAAGATGCTGCAATATATTCATTTACATAATAGATATTTTAATTCTATCTTTCCTTTAAAAAATTACCTTTTTTGGGGTTGTTTTTTCCAGGTACTCCTTGCTGGTAAATTCCAGCCTCAAATGACTGAGTCTGTGGCCCCAATTATCAAAGTTGGGCATATAAATTGGGCACCGCCACATTATGCATCTGGACAATCAAATTAGTACTTAGATGCCCAAATACCTATGTCAGACAATTAAATGCCAATGTAGACCTGAAATGGTTAATTAGGAACCAATTGGATCACCATGTTGGCTACATGTTCTTTTAGAAAAACACAAATCTTTGAAAAATGTACATCATTATTTTGGTTCACAATAACTCAGCAGCTGGGAGATGAAGAATGGTAAGAAAATAGCATTTATAGACCTAACATATGTAATGAAATGGGATTTATGTAACTAACTTCTGAAACTGTATTTGAGGATTCATGGAAAAGAGAAACAGTTAACGCCAATCAATCAGGGTAATATCTTCTCCTGCAACACTGAATGGGCAGTGACAGCCCTAAAATATGGCAATTCCGACACAGCAACTATTCACCTTTGATCACTAGGGCAAATCCACACACATAGGCTAGTATAACTGGTTGGACAGAAAGCAGGATGTGTGTCCTGGAAATTACATCCCCAGTACACAAAGGCCATTGAGTGTATGATTATTTCTTCCTACCTGGACATCACTAGAAAGGAGGAGGATTTTTTTATTTAAAGGAAAGAGAAGCAGCCTAACATAAATAAATAAATAAACAACACTTTCTGGCGAGACATTCTATTGTGCCAGACAAGAGGGTCCGACACAAGGATTTGATCTCTTGGAAGTATATGAATGAAACTGACAATAGCCTGCCTAGGTAGACTTTCGGCAATGTAAACCTTAGGTATGTTGAGGAATCTGTTTATTTTTCTATAATTTATTTTTCTGTATTTTTCAAATAATTAATGAAACTGGTTTTTAAAAGAGAAAAATGCTTCCTATTCAAAGATAGCATGCTGTTTTCCAGCTCAGAGGAGAATCATGCTGCAGGTGTCCTCACACTGTGGGGCCTGCATGACACACAAGTTTCTAAAGCTAAAGGTACTTCTCTTGTTCTGGTCTAAAAGGCAAGAATGGGAGGATCATCTCCCAAGGAAAGCATATTGTGAACAACTAAAGCCAAGCAACACAAGACACACAGGGCATGCCCACACTTTGAGCTGGAGCTGTAATTTCCAGCTAGAGTAAATGCACATGCATTAGCTTTGATTGAGCTAGCATGCTAAAAATAGCAGGGTAGCTGTGGTGACCTGGGTGGCATAAGGGGCTATCCGTCCAAGTAGGTTCTGGGGTGGGACTTCACTCAGGCTGGCTAACCTATCCCATTGCCCGTGTGCACCACCATGGCTACACTGCTATGTACCCAAGCTGGAAATTACACCTCCAGCTCCAAGTGTGGATGTACTCACAGATACTGAGGAATAATTGTTACAGGTGGTTCAAAAAGATAACAGATGATCTTGTGATTAAGGCCTGGGACTCAAGAGAATCTGGGTTGTGTTCCTAGCTCTGCCACACGGTCGTTGTATGAATTCAGGCAAGTCACGCAGGACCCAATTTTTAGAAGTGCTGAGAACTCAGTTCTCTCACTGACTTCAAACAGGACAACAGGGGCTCAGCACTTTTGAGAATTAGGCTCTTTAATCTCTGTTCCTCAATGGCAAAATGGACATAGTATGTGACAAGATAAATCCATTATTCCTCCAACCAGAAGTGCCATAAGAAAAGCCAGAAAATAAATGTGCAGGGACAGCATAACACAATATACGCCTCAACAATTGCAACAAAGCCAGCACTTTAGATTCGGTAGCGATTGGTCACATCTTGGCAACTGGGATTTTAATAATGTTGCAACTGTCACTTAGGAGGCATTAGGTATCTCACTGACAGGGGAACTACAAATATATATTATTACAGAAGACTGTCAACAAATGAAAGTCTCTCTTACATTGCACGCAGCAAATCTATACGGATGTTTCTTCTTTGCATAGCCTGAATGAGGAAAATATCCTTCCAACATTCAATAACTGGATTTTTTTGCACCTAAATTGACATAATCCTCCATTTGTTGGCATTCTTAGTGGTATCTCCTCTGCACTTTTTTGCTGATTCGAGAATGGAGACAGCAACATTCTTCTGTGCCTCTACAAAGTTGCCACCATTCCTTAGGCTTAACAAATTACAAGTATCAGAGAAAGACTCACTTTGCCATTACTGTCGGATAGATTCTCCCCACCCCTTTCCCCTTAGTGAAGAAGAAGGAGAGATAGCTATGGCAGAGCATGAGAGATTTGGCCACTGCTCTATTGCTGCTCAGGATTCCTGTCTTTTGACCTGCTAGTTATTGAGAACTGAGGTCTTCATACTGAAGTCACTTACAGTTCCACAGGATGCTCATGCAACCTTCCTTTGCCCTTTAGGTCGTGCTCAGATTCCTTGTTATTTCTCACAACTGCATAAGAATGACTTTTTAAAAAAATGTTGGAAACTAAATAGTAGAGGTTCATGAATCACATAGACTTTCAACTTCGCATCACATAGACTTTCAACTTTGACAAAGTCAGCCCACTGGAGCCATTTTGACAAGGATTATTGTTCCACCAGATTTGGCTATCACCACCAGTGCACCACAGAGTTCTACAGTTCGATGAGGTCGGAGTGACCATGCTAACCAGATTTCAGAATCTGTTTTTTGAAAAATGAGATGTGTATGAGCTCTTCTCCTAAGTCACAGAGTACATAGTAACAAAAGCAATAAAGAAACCAAGGCTGGACAGCAACTTAACATCTTGGCCAGAAGATGGCAGGGCAATACTTTACACAAAGCTAACTCCCTGTCCCCCCCACCTGCCACCAAATCTGAACATATCTCTCCTCTGTAAAACTTAAACAAGCAGAGTTCTTCATATAGAACTGAACAGAAGCATATTAGTACAGGATTCCCTAAACAGCCAATAAGTGGTTACTGAATCCCAACTATTAATTAGCTCAGTAGTGCAACTGCATGCTAATTGCCTCTCTCTGTTTTCTGCTCTTTTCATCCTTCTTGGGCAAATTTTCAAAGAAAACACATCTTTCTGGGCCTAAAAATGACAAGACATCACTGCTGTCTTGCAAAGAAGATTATAGATCTTGGTGCTTGTAAAAAATCCTCAGAGTGCATGAGTACAACTAGTATCAGGATAGCTTCAGCCTAGACATTTTTAGAGTATGTTCGCACAGCTCAGTTATTTAACCAACAAAAAAAGAATATTTGAATGTTTTCAGTTTAAATTAAGTGAATGGGAGTTGCACCGCAGACTTCAATGGGAGAAGAGTTTGACCAATGCTCAGATACTATTTTGGAAAACCAACAACAAATTATATTCTAAGGTAATAAAGAAGATAGTTGACTACCTACTAAAGACCTCATCCTGTAAAGTTCATTGGATTGATTTCAGTGTAAGTTGCAGACTCCACATTTTGTAGGACAGAACCCTAAATTAAAACATTTACATGTTGTTCCTAGTATCTACAATTGCCCACAAGTGCAGGTGTAGCCTGCCCAAATCGGTTATTGATCATATTAGAGGCAGCCCTATATTTAAAAGTCAGGACCTTAGTTAATAATTTTTATCCATTACATAGAGATTTGAGATTACAATTATTTCTTTACCTGCATTTCCTTCACGTAAAGATGACAAAGGCTGCCTAACACTTTCATTGAGATCTTTATCATCTGTAAGAGCTTGTGATGTTGCTCTGGCTTCAGAGTCCAATGACATTTGGTTCTCACAGAGACTAATGCCTGCAAAATCACCAGGCAATTCACAGTCTTCAAAGTCTGTGATGAGGTGGTGCAGGGGGGAACCTTGGGCAGACACTGAAAATGCACCTTCCAAAACCAAAGGAGACCCTGGCGGGGACAAGGAAGAAAGGGAGGATCTTGAAGACAGTGATGTCACAGATTTGGGTGGCTCAGTCAATTTTGGAGCGTGGCCTGCTGCCAAAGATCCAGAAGAGTCACTGTAACCCAGTCTCCCATGGGAATTGACCACCTCATTTTCATGAATGGTAGTGATCGGCCCAGAAGGAATGTAACCACTCTTTTCTTGCAATATGAAGTCAAGTTTATACTGATAGTCCAAGTCTGTTATTTGATCGCCTTGGTTATAATAGAGATCCGTGGAGCTGAGGGAGTTTAGTGACCCCCTGCTGGATGTGTTCAGAGACCCCCGACTGGATGCCAGGGATCCTAGGCTGCTCCCTGAAGACACAGATAACGTACTGGCGGAGAGACTGCAAAGAAAGGACAAACAACCATTTATGTTATTAATCTACTATAGACCTGATCACCAGCATACAATAGTAAAAGTTGAGGTCTGAAGGAGTGCACTCATAGACCACAAAGGAGATGCTATCCCTATAACAGTGACATGAGGTATTTAAATTATAATCCTGTCAGGGCAGTGAACGGGTCTTTAAATCCTCTGTACAGTAGGTAGCCCTCTGTCATGACTATAAAATTAACAATAATGTAATATCATAAAGTCAGACTTTAAAATGGGAAAAATGTCACTGGGGTTATCTTTCATTGCAACAAATATTTTATTTCTGTAAAAAATAAGTTAACTGAAAAGAAAAAATAAAATCAGAACAAACTGTTTACACTAATGTTTACAAATATGTGCATGCAATGAGGCTCTGTCAGTAATAAAAGCTGACGTTCGTGTAGTCAAGCTGATAGATACAGTCATATTCAAAAAACCCCAAGGATTTTCATTAGGAACAAGAGTTTTTTGGAGACATCTCATGTACTAAAATGGTTGCTAACCATTTTTTTAATCTAAGCAAGAAGATGCTTCGCTCTCTTCTTAATTATAAAACATGCGCAAAAATCCATTCTTGTACACTTACTAAAGTTATATAGATACAGTAGATTTGCACAGAGAATGCTAGAAGCTACTGCACCTATCTATCTTGCCACAATTATCAAAATGAACTTGTTTCAGTCTCCAGCTAGCAGAAAATCTAAGAATGAAGTACAGACATATTCAGTGCTGCTGCACCATAGCTGAAAACAGGTCTTTATTTTTTTCTTGTTAAAACAATGTAAAATGCAGCCTTACCTTTTAAGCTGCGAATGCAAATAAGTAGTTAACTTTGTAGTTTCTTCAAGTTTCTGAACCAACTCTTTTCTTCTCTCTTCCAATTTCAACCTGGAAAAAGAACTATATTCAAGTATATGAAGACATTATAAAATGTACAAGGCACAAAGTAAATATGCAAGAATATTTTATAGATAAGAAACAAAGCTAATGCCTCCAACTCCTCCTTAAAACCCATTTCCTTACCTTGCTTGTCATTGCTAATCAGTTCAGACTCTGATTGGTCTCGCCGTAGCTTCCAACTACATTGTACAGCCTAAGATTCTAAGCAATTTAGAATAGGGACTGTGAAATGTAAGGCATCACACAAACCTGAGTCATCATGCAAGTAATAAATAGGATCTGTATACACACGATACCGAGAGAAATGTCATGCATGCAAAGAGAAAGAAAAGAACAGTGATAGCAGTTTGGAAAACATCCATAACTTAAAAAGAGTAAAAGCTGTATCTATTGCATTTTAGGAAGCTGTATATTGTCTGCTTATCTAATATAGTTCCACCAAAAAACCCCCAGGAAATTAAATAGGAAAGCAAGTAATAGTGTAAATTCTGAAAATTTAAGAACTCTTGGGAACAGTGTGGAAAAAAAACTGAAAAACTGAAGCAAAATCATTAGGGTTTGTCTACGTGGAGACTTAGCAAGCAGCAGGCCAGGGAGTAAATCTAACAGCACACCAGCTTTGTGCAGCAACTCGCTGCATGGACACTGCTACTGTGTACAGTAAGTTCCATAGTGTACGTTGACATACTGCTGTTTGAAACAGGAATCAAGACGAGTCCCTTTGTACATCGGATGCTTCATATATGGATATAGAAAAATATTTGATACCCAAAACAGGATCCAAGTTAACAAGTAGGTTTAGAATTCAGAGATGTTGGATAGTATCTAGGAATCCAGGACACACAGTACTGCTCCCAAACATTCCAGTCTTTGCTCGATAGAGTCATAGACGTTAGAGATGAGATCCCCCCCATCATCATCCAGCTCATCTTCATCCCAACGTAGGATTGTTCCCTACTGTACATTTGTCCAGTCTAGCTCTAACGATCCAAGTGGTGAAATGTGTCTGTTTCTTTTGGCTGACAATTCAAAAGTCTGACAGATCTGTCAGAAAAGCTCTTCCTACACTTAGACTCTTGTTCAGAATTTTATCTTAACATACCATTTATTGATACCTTCATAGATTCATAGATTCTAGGACTGGAAGGGACCTCGAGAGGTCATCGAGTCCAGTCCCCTGCCCTCATGGCAGGCCCAAATACTGTCTAGACCATCCCTGATAGACATTTATCTAACCTACTCTTAAATATCTCCAGAGATGGAGATTCCACAACCTCCCTAGGCAATTTATTCCAGTGTTTAACCACCCTGACAGTTAGGAACTTTTTCCTAATGTCCAACCTAAACCTCCCTTGCTGCAGTTTAAGCCCATTGCTTCTTGTTCTATCTTTAGAGGCTGTGAACAAGTTTTCTCCCTCCTCCTTATGACACCCTTTTAGATACCTGAAAACTGCTATCAGGTCCCCTCTCGGTCTCCTCTTTTCCAAACTAAACAAACCCAATTCTTTCAGCCTTCCTTCATAGGTCATGTTCTCAAGACCTTTAATCATTCTTGTTGCTCTTCTCTGGACCCTCTCCAATTTCTCCACATCTTTCTTGAAATGCGGTGCCCAGAACTGGACACAATACTCCAGTTGAGGCCTAACCAGCACAGAGTAGAGCGGAAGAATGACTTCTTGTGTCTTGCTCACAACACATCTGTTAATACAGCCCAGAATCACGTTTGCTTTTTTTGCAACAGCATCACACTGTTGACTCATATTTAGCTTGTGGTCCACTATAACCCCTAGATCCCTTTCTGCTGAACTCCTTCCTAGACAGTCTCTTCCCATTCTGTATGTGTGAAACTGATTTTTCCTTCCTAAGTGGAGTACTTTGCATTTGTCTTTGTTAAACTTCATCCTGTTTACCTCAGATCATTTCTCCAATTTGTCCAGATCACTCTGAATTATGACCCTGTCCCCCAAAGCAGTTGCAATCCCTCCCAGTTTGGTATCATCTGCAAACTTAATAAGCATACTTTCTATGCCAATATCTAAGTCGTTAATGAAGATATTGAACAGAGCCGGTCCCAAAACAGATCCCTGCGGAACCTCACTTGTTATGCCTGTCCAGCAGGATTGGGAACCATTAATAACAACTCTCTGAGTACGGTTATTCAGCCAGTTATGGACCCACCTTATAGTAGCCCCATCTAAATTGTATTTACCTAGTTTATCGATAAGAATATCATGCGAGACCGTATCAAATGTCTTACTAAAGTCTAGGTATAGCACATCCACAGCTTCTCCCTTATCCACAAGACTCGTTATCCTTTCAAAGAAAGCTATCAGATTGGTTTGACACGATTTGTTCTTTAAAAATCCATGCTGGCTATTCCCCATCACCCTACCACCTTCCAAGTGTTTGCAGATGATTTCCTTAATTACTTGCTCCACTATCTTACCTGGCACAGAAGTTAAAGTAACTGGTCTGTAGTTTCCTGGGTTGTTTTTATTTCCCTTTTTATAGATGCAACAGAGGGTCCTGTGGCACCTTTGAGACTAACAGAAGTACTGGGAGCATAAGCTTATGCTCCCAGTACTTCTGTTAGTCTCAAAGGTGCCACAGGACCCTCTGTTGCTTTTTACAGATTCAGACTAACACGGCTACCCCTCTGATACTTTTTATAGATGGGCACTATATTTGCCCTTTTCCAGTCTTCTGGAATCTCTCCTGTCTCCCATGATTTTCCAAAGATAATAGTTAGAGGCTCAGATACCTCCTCTATAGCTCCTTGAGTATTCTAGGATGCATTTCATCAGGCCCTGTTGACTTACAGGCATCTAACTTTTCTAAGTGATTTTTAACTTGTTCTTTTTTTATTTTATCTGCTAAACCTACCCCCTTCCCATTAGCATTCACAATGTTAGGCGTTCCTTCAGACTTCTCGGTGAAGACCGAAACAAAGAAGTCATTAAGCATCTCTGCCATTTCCAAGTTTCCTGTTACTGTTTCTCCCTCTTCACTGAGCAGTGGGCCTACCCTGTCTTTGGTCTTCCTCTTGCTTCTAATGTATTGATAAAATTCATACATAATGCTAGATACATTGTTATCTCTTGCTGGAGTAACTAATGCCCATAGTTGTGGATTATTATGTTCCCCATTAGCCATTGCTCAGTCAAGTTACACACAACATTTCGCTGAATCACAAGTATTAGCCATTTATTAGGTTAGTTTTAAGAAGTTTTAGGCTTATTTCTAAATTTTCCCTTTAGACTCCTCACTCAGTACCAGCAGGAACAAATCAAGGTTCAAATGCAAATGCAAAGTACACCTTCAAAGATACTATTTCTGCATGAAAAACAGATTATTACACTCACAGAGTCCCAGGACTAAGCAAAGCATTTAAAGAGAAGCCTAACTTTAAGCAGATGCTGAGTAGGGATGGCCCCATTCAGTGTCTTGATATTGCTGCTGATAGTCTCCCAGGGCTCCCAAGCTAAACCCTTTCACTTTTTCTGCTGCCTGTTATAATCTATGATTTCAGACTCTTTCCCCCATTTCTGCCATTTTGTAATGTTTCAGTTCTTTCTGCAGTTATTTAACTATAGTATCTCCTGTTTTTCTCTCCCCTGGCAATGTTAATCTTTTACTAATATTTTTGTGGCTTTTCACCTTCCCTTGTAGAAGAAGCAACTAGGTAAGGAAGGAGGTGCAAAAATTTGTAACTTCAGAGTTACCAGTAACAATGAAGACTACAGAAAATGTGATAAGAAGCCTTTTGCTCTTACTGGTGTCCCTTACTCATATACCTATATTTCTGTTAGCAAGGCTGTACAATCAGCTGAAAATGAAATTTCCTCTAAATCGATCTACTGGTACTTCTAAGATTTCTCTAGCTATTATATTTAATGCAGTTCAGTCATTGGAAATAACATTTGATTATTCCAATTCAATGTTAGTGTTAAGTGAAATTACATCTAATTTAGAATGCGATGTCAATTCTGTTACTAAATCTCAAAGATTTCATTGATAGGATGGCTGAGTCACAAATACAAGTTGACAGCATAAAATCACTATCAGGAGTACCAGATTGCAATAGAATATAAACTAAAAAAACTGAGGCTTTGGGAAATTTTTTGAAGTCATGCAATATTTATATTTTAGGTATTATTGATATCAAATGGAAATCAACTAACTGATAATGCTTCATATTCATTTACTGAATTTAATCCTCCTAGTCACTATTTCTAAACGTTTTGATTTCCTATTAAGTCATCTTTAAATATTCCTTGCTACTGGTACCATATGCTCAGCCATTGTTTCAGCAATGATGGTAAACAAATCTTGAGTCAAGTCTGGAAATCTAAAGGGAATATTCTTTTAAGTGATAAAGGAAGTCAATAAAAGTTTAATCCATGACCTCAGTGGAGCTAGGATTTCACCCCAAGCCTGATGCAAATAAAGTAAGTCTAGTCAAAATAAAGGTATTTCTTGTTTTAAGACCAGCATTTCTGCATGGTGTATTTCCTGCTGAATGTATAATAGTTTAAAGACAAGAAGGGTTTGGTTTTGGACTATGATTATATCAAGGATTTTCTGTAGCCCCAGTTACATAAAATGATGGCCAATTTGCACGAGTAGTAAAGGGGAAAGGATTAGCATCCTACCTGAATGATTTGTACTATTTTAAAAATATTTCTTTAGTGACTATTAATAGATCATGTATTGTTAAAGTTCATATGCCAAAGTGTTAGGTAATTATACATGTGTTTTTGAGACAGTCTGATAGGTTGTACTTTAAAAAACACAACAACTTATTTTCAGAAATTAAGTTAATTACACAATCTGTAATTTCTACAGATATATACATAAAATAAAGACATTTAGATGAGACTTAAAATAGCATTAAGAAAAATATTTTAGGCCTGATCTTCAGCTGCTATAAATTGATATAGTTCTAGTGAAGTTTACATCAGATGAGGACCTGACCTTTTGTTAAAAGAAGAACAAAAATATTTTGTGTGTTTTAAAGGAATGCAATTGAATTATCAGCAGAACTTCTAGAAAACTACAGATTATTTGTCTTAGTCCTTTTCCACAACAAAGCCTAAAATGTGAAAAAAAATATTTAACACATCAGCCATTTTTCTAGACTTAGGGACAGTTCCTTCACATGAGAAAGTTTTCTAACTGAGTAGGCGATACCTCAAAATGTAGCAGCTTCACTTCTTCTGCCCCCCACCCCACCTTCTCCCAACATGATCTGGACATTGTTGTAGATTCAAACACAAGACCATACCACCATTTTGGAAGCAATAATGGAAGGAAAAGGACACACAAAAACTTCGAATTCACTAGATAACTCCCTCAAAGACCAGACAGTCTACAATTAATCAGGGGACCTTTCCTAGGGCCAAAAAGATAAAGGAACTCACTACCATAAATGGAAATCAAGGAGAAACAGCAGGTGGCCCTTTTGATCGTTCCATAACTAGGAAAAACTGAATGTTATTTCTGTGCGATAATATTGGAGGCTCCTCAGAATAGCCAGGATAGGCTTTGCCTATGCTTTTTTGAATCTGATATATGATCTTTACCCACTTCTGTAAATGGTCTGTGAGTACAGCTACTCATGTCAGTTTTACCTACTCTCTCCCAGAGATCCCTAGGCTACACTGTGAAACTTGGTTTTACACAGCACATCTTTTGGTTCAGACCTCTTTTTCTTACTATTCTTGTCAAACTTTGATAGGATCTGCTGCTTTCTAAAATGTTGCTTCATTACAGCAATCACAGCCGACGTACTCATTTGAACCAGACAGAAGCCTACCGTATTCACTGAAGATTATAAAAGAAGACTGCAATGCAGCCACACTGCCTTTTGTTGAAGAAAAGATGGGTTTTGTGAACTGGCTGCTCCCACGATCACTGCAGGGGTGATTCTTTTGTCCTCTGGGAAGTAACATTTGGAGGTTTGAACATTAATTAAAAGAGTTTAAAAATTCAGGAAAAGATTCACTTTTGAATCTTTTTACAAAATTTAGAGTATCTCTGAGTCTGCACGAGATGCAACAAATCAAGTTTAGTGTGAAAAGAGCCTATTTACTTTGGAGGTATGGGATTTAGTTATTAAGTTATAAAGGTTACAGGTTGAGATTCATTAGCAAGCATGCATGAGCCACCCTAATCTTCAAGTACCACCTGCTGGTCAGAAGGCAGAATACCAGAACTACTGACCGCCTCGGAAGAGACACAGCATTCTGCCATCCTAGTTAGAGGATAGTTTGTGGAGGGACAGAGGGAAAGGCCAGTCCAGAATGGGTCACCAGCCAGCCACACAGTAAACTGGAGTTCTGGAAAATATCGTTATCACATCTCTTCTTCACAGCGGAAGAAAATGTAATTTACTCTTTTATTATACTCATGTAAATTAAGAATGTGTCTTATTCATGTGCATACACCTATAAGCACATATCCTTAGTGATAAACATGCAAATTCAGACACAGACTAAGAAATCAACTGCTAAATCATAGCATAAGAACCAGGATCCAGTTGTTACTTGTTAGCCTACTTATCAAATCCTTCATTTACACTCTTTAATTGGTAATAAATGTGATTTTATGATTTTGTTTTTCCTGTTTATTACTTGATCAATGGATGTTAAAGGGCAACACATCTCTGGTAACTTAATCAGATATTACTTAACACAGCTGGTTAATTTCTTCCTTGGAAATTTAGTTTCATTCAAACACTCCTCTACATCTATAAGGCTCTATCCACTTCGAATTCACACGAGTCAGGAATTATTCTTGGGACTACATATATTACTAAACACACCAACATGCTGGCTCTCTGAGTAATCCCGCTCCTCTATACTTCCTTCCAAATTGCCTTATTTTTCCTGCCAGCCCCTTCTCACAAGTCTCCCTACATCCTATCCTCAAACCTAGTCCTATTCCTTCGCAAACCTAGACTTCCAGAGTGCAGCACATATAGTCTTTGCCTGCTCCCTCTATTGAAGGGTGAACTGTACAAAGAAGACAAAGGTTTAAACATTTTAAAACATTCAAATCGAATCTTCCTATCAAAAAAGTCAAGAGAAAATTTTTTCAGTAGTTTCATAAGGGCTGAGATCACACCTCACCCACTTCTGTGGATAACTGAAACAAACCACAATTTAAAGCATTTAAAAGGGCATAAATCAAACCTTGCTTAATCCACCCTTTGCTAATATACAATTTACATAATTTGCACATAGCAATGGGGAGTCTCTTCTCTACTCAATGATTTAGGGCTCAAATCAATCTAGCTCCCATTGCCACTCACTTTAATGGGACTCTGAGCAGGATCAGACCTTTGACAGAGTGCTATACTGAAAGTCTGAACATTGACTTCTTTATTTCTACCAGACATACTACAGTATATTTACTAACGCACGAGAAATAATCCCCACGATAAAATTTACATCCACCATTGTTTGACGTAAGTCGTATTTTGTGACAAAGTTTCCATTGATTTTTTTCAAGCTCTTTCACCAGCTGGCAAAACTCAGTATGTTGCAATTGGTAGCTTATTTACTAGTGCAAATTAGTGAAGTTCTGCTGCAACTGTCCTCTTCTTCTGAGCTAAAAGCAGTGAAACTTTTGCATTTTTTGTGTAATAAAACCCACAGTGAGAGATTTCAGATGTTGCAACAATCAAATAGCCAGAGTTCAAATAGCTTACAGCTATTATCCGAAAGCAGTGAATGATGTATTGCCTTCCTGATGGTATGTTGACATTCCTCAATTATCCAACATCTGTCATAGGCATTTCATGCTGGTAACAAATGCAGAGCAGCCGATATTGCAGAGCCCATACAGGGTGTGTGTTTTCTCTCATGATACAACAGTATCCTCTGTGTTACTGCCCAGTGGATTAATAATAAATGTAATTACGATCTACACAGAACAGTTACTGAAGGAAAATGGTCCATCAAGGCACAGCACAGACCTGCAATGAGTACAAAGGTTAAACTGCAGATAACAGTACTTAACATTAGCAAAAGATGAAAACGTACCTCTCAGCAAGTGCTTGACTAGGAGTGCTTTTCACAGACAGCAGCTCTTCTTCCAGCCTCTTTCTTTCTGCTTCCAGGTGCTCTAGCTCATCATGAGTGCGTTTGCGTGGTGTGACAAATTGGAGTTCTTTTAAAAGCTCTTCCTTTTCATTGATCAGCATCAGTTTTTCCTTCTCAATATCCAGTGCCCCAGGCCAGGTCTCACTATCTAATTTAGATAGTTCAATCTTTAAGTTTGCCATGCTAAAACAAAAGATACATGCGTTTGGGTCTGGCATACTGAACAGTTCCAAAGAATTGGGAGTGCAAAATGGAGACAATATTTAGAACTACTGTACCAACAAGGGTGGGCGACATGTACATACCAGGGTATAGATTTTGCACAAAAAGTTATGTTTACAATTAATGTTGCTTCACGAAAATGTAGGAATTGTCACACTGCATCAGACCAGTGGGCTATCTAGTCCAGTAGCCTATATCTGTACCAGATGCATCAGAAGGTACAAGGAACCCCAATCCTTGCCAATATGGGGACGTTTCTTCCAAAACCCAGGCAGCTAATGACTGGCTTATGCCCCAAAACATGGTCCCTTATACATTTTTTTTTATTCATATATGGGGGCATACAAAAATGTGAAGATTTATATATTTAAAACAGGGGTCGGCAACCTTTCAAAAGTGGTGTGCCGAGTCTTCATTTATTCACTCTAATTTAAGGTTTCGCGTTCCAGTAATACATTTTAACGTTTTTAGAAGGTCTCTTTCTAGAAGTCTATAATATATAACTAAACTATTATTGTATGTAAAGTAAATAAGATTTTTAAAATGTTTAAGAAGCTTCATTTAAAATTAAATTAAAATGCAGAGCCCCCTGGAATGGTGGCCAGGACCTGGGCAGTGTGAGTGCCACTGAAAATCAGCTTGAGTGCCGCCTTCGGCATGCGTGCCATAGGTTGCCTACCCCTGATTTAAAATGTGAACCTCTTTCTCCTATAGTCCAAACGCTGACTTAAAAATACAGTTTACAGCTTGAATGTTTTGAAAACATCAGTCTGCTGACCCTGTAGAAGCACTGGGTAGATCATGGAACCAAGAGAGGTACCCACTTACCCTAAAGTGCTAGAAGCTGGTAGTATTGCAGTAATAGCATATTTGGACAACTTTGTGACATAATGAGCATGGTATCTGGACACAAATTCTAGTGGCAAATAGATGAATGAGTCTCAAAGGATGAAGGAAGTTTTATCACCCTGCTGAAAGGTAAGGTACCATCAACACTTGCAAGCAAAAGGAAAGGGAGATTACATATTTAAAAGTCTGGGTGAATTGTCAAACGTGCTAGACTGCAAGTCTTCTGCTTATCGTCAGAACAGATACAGTATGTCTAAGGGCGGTAGAAGCTTCCCAACATTATCCTGCTAACATGACTCAACCCTGACTAGGAAGGACTACTTCTAGTAGTTCCCTCTCCATAACCATTCAGTTCTCAACCTCTCTGCTGAAACTAACAGGGGCACACATTTGTATTGTGGCTTTTCATGACATAGATACAGAAGCCCACTGGGAGCTACAAAGACCATCAAACTTACATCACATGGGCCACATAACTACTGGATGGCAACTTTCAGTAACTACTAACATGAGCTGGATTTCAACAGGCCACCTAGTTCAAAAGCTGTTTATCCCACCCAATAACATTTCCCGGAGCCATTCAGCACCTCTCCTCTTCTAGACTGGGAGAAGGTCAGAGCAAGGGAAGGGTGAGAAAGAAGCACATTGCAGGATAATTCAGGGTAAGAAGCAGAGCGTGTCTTGTCACTGTTAAATAGATATGGGTCAGATCCTCAGCTGGTGTATCAGTGCAACTACACTGACTTCAATGCCAATTTTACACCAGCTGAGGATCTGGCCCATATAATATTTCACAAACAAGAGTAAATTTGTTATTCGCACGCTCTCTGCAGTCAGGAAAGACCCAACATCAGCTGTTCTTTAGCTTCAACTAGAAAAGCCATAAACAACAGCCTCAACATACTGGAAAATTAATAATCAAAATCTTAAATAAGCATGATATTATAAGCATCACTGATCACAAAAAAACAAGTTTCTCAATAACCTGTCCGCCCCATTACTTAATTCAGAAATCAGAAGGACAAACTTGGTTGAATCACAAACTGAGATCTTTGAGACTTCCTCCCCACTCCAACAGCTTAAAACAATCACAACAAGTCAGTAGCATGATATTTTATAAAACAACAATGAAACCAAAGCTGAACACAGTACTTTGAGCTGCAGTATGAAGTCAGTAACCAAACAACTAGGGAGACTGAAAAAATAAACTGTTTAATTTATATGTAAACATATTTTGGAGCCGCTCAATATATCAATTATTTATATTTAACATTCCGTTAGGGAAGCGAGACTTGTAGGGAAATCAACTGGTTGGTTTCACATTGAGAATGGGATGTAGAGACTTATCTCCAGGTCACTGGTTCAAATCTAGCTAACCTTGGTAGTGTCTGATAGTAGATACTGTTGACAGCTGTTCAGTGGCTTATGGGATGAGTTGGTGGTCTCAGAGCTTTCTCTGATGTAGCCAGCTATCCACTATCATAATTGGCACCCTTGTTAGCAGTCTCATCAGAAGGGAAAAGGATTAAATGGACATGAAAACTGAATTACCCTCTCACCCTCTGAGGCAGTCCCCACTTAACAGAGTCAAGGCACATTAGCAAGATATCATTGCTCATGCAGTACCTGCCCTCTGTGAATAAAGACTTCCAAGTCAGGCACAGTTTATGAGCACCAAAATTCACTTGAAGTATTGTATACTTGTTTAAAAGTGTTTATCTGCTGTAGTTGAGGCCAGTAAAGCTGACTTTTTGTAGCAACATCTGAGTTTGCCCTACAGGATTTGCTATTTTTAAAGAAAGAAAGAAAGAAAGAAAGAAAGAAAGAACGAACTGTAAGTAGCCTTTTGAAAAAGAAAATATTTTCTGATACTTTCCAAATTGGGAAACCCATTTGAAAGTGTTTTTTCCCTTGCTTGGCTCTTTTAATACAAGACAAGTGAATCTCACACATTTGACACTTCAGAAAGAAGGGTCATACTTATTACTTTTATAATAATGATTATGGCTACCGTAATTGGCATGGGAGATGCTGTGATATGATTACGCATTGAGGTTGAGGACAAACTGGTTACCTTTGTTCATTATTTCAAGATACAGTAATTTTATCAAAAGCATTCTCTCGTCACTTATAAAACCAGGATGTCCCTTCCCTTAAAAGGAGCCTTTAAATGTGTTCTGTCTTTCAGGAAGTCTCATTTGCTTCCTTTTAGAACTGAAAAGGATGCAAATTACTGGGTTATTTCCAGACATGTCTCCATTAAACTACAGCCCAAATTCTAAACAGAGATCTGTTCAATTAAAATGATATTACTAAAATGTTCTAGTTATAAAGAAGAAATACTTGGAAGTTCAAAGTTAAGGTTTCATAAAAACCTTAAGTCTGATCCAAATCCCATATATAAAGAGGGGAGAGCTAGATCTGATGGTGCAGTATTATGATTCCTATCAACGTATACTTTATAGGGTGGGTTTGGTAGACCGATGCAGTCAGTGTTTTTGGGCTACGTGGATAGAGAGAAGACATGAGATGCCATGTTTCTTGACACCAACACATCGTGTTGTGTCACGAGGACGGCCTATATTTAAATTAACGGTCCCTATGGAAAGGTGCTGTGCATTAGTATCTACAGTTCTGGATGGTAGTTGATGTTATTTACATTATGAACTAGAGCCAAAAAAACATACAACTTTTGATACTGAGGTAAGCTCCATAGCCCAGTCTCTTTACATCTTTGCAGACAGTACTGATTTACTGGCAAAACCAAGTTTTATGGTTTATATTGGACATGTGGTTGAGGTACAGTTTCCCAGTAAGATGACTAGCTGTTAGGTGCTTATATGGGGCACAATAAAGGTTGTTTGTGTAATCTCCTGCCTTTTACTCTTAAAAAAAGTTACGTTTTAATTTCTAGGCCTTCAAATGTCTCCTCTTCCATCCCTGACTGCCAATGTTATGTTCTCATTAAATTGATCTACTTACAACTTTAATAGTATCTTAGATCTCATTTTTGTCTGGGAATTTCCTTAGTTCTTTAAAAATTGAAACTTCAATGTGAAAAGCCTCTCTAGGCTTCTGTTTTCCTCTCATTATAGAGACAAAGCCTCTTCATTGGTGAGGTCATAGGCTTGGTTTCTGATAAAAGCTTGACTTCGACACACCTATTTTGTGAAGAAGTACCAGAAATAGTATCAACATAGCACAATTTGAACACTAGTTACAGGTGACCTATGCACATATTATGGCTAAATAGGCATAGTAAATCTCTTCCCAGTGCTACATAATATTTTCTGGTGGTCAAAGAGAATTATGTGCAATTGACAGCTTAGGACCACTCTGCCCTGCAAAACCTGGTTACACCGGTGTTGTGGCAGCCTTTAATCAAAATTTCATTACTTTTCTGAGCAGTCACTGCAGCATTTTCTTTGAAGGACATCCCATTGATCAGTCGTGGAGATTTTGATTTCCTTCCTCCCGGGGCAAAGCATTCAAAAGGATACAATTGGTTAATTTATCCAAGTTCCCAGGGGAAATGAGATAATTAAGCCAATCAAAGACTACACTGGAACTCGCACTCTGAGAAGAGACAACTCTGTAAAACCAAAAAGCCACTTGTGCCATAGTAAACTGAATTTGTGCTTTACAATAAGAACAAACCAGTACTCAAGTCTCTGACAGAAATAAGAAAAAGGAAAACAGCCTTGAAAAGAATAGATTGGCTGCAATTTGTCCAAAAATACCCTCCACTAGATGTCATGGCAAGCACAAGATTAGTTGTACTGCTACAGAATGCATTATATGCTGAAACATGTTCCAATTCACAATCTACTTAATTTAACAAAGCAACTAACCCTATTACCTTCTTTTTGCCTCTTCATATTGAAGACTTAGTCTGACTTTTTCAGCTAAATTTGATCTACTTTTCACTCCAATCTGTTGAGAAAAAATATCACCTTTATTATCATACAAGACACATCCATAACACAAAGCAAATGCATGTACTACAGAAATTACTTACTTAAAATGGAAATATGCCCAGTAGTAGCAATATTGTTTGCCAACTGTTTTCAGTACAAGGTCTAATTAATACACTACTCAAATTCATAATGTATAGTGATTTTTTCTTATGTTTGTTTTTGTTTTCAACTGTGAAATTGACATTAGGGCTACATTCAGATCTGGTGTAAGCAGCTGTGATTCCATTTAAATCCTACTTTGAACCACATTGATTTCATCAAAAGTTCTGACTTCAATAGAATTCAAAGTAGAATTTCAATGAAATAGCATTTGCTAAAGACACACCTAAGTTACGCCCTTAGGCCATGTCTATACTTACCGGGAATCCACCCTGCTGCGATCGATGCAGTGGGGTCGATTTAGTGGGTCTAGTGACCCACTAGAGTTCTCCAGTTGATTCCGGTACTCCACCGGAACGAGAAGATTAAGATAAGTCAATGGGAGAGCGTCTTCCATCGACGCAGCACAGTGTAGACACCGCAGTAAGTCGACCTAAGCTACATCAACTCCAGCTACATTATTCACGTAGCTCGAGTAGCGGAATTTAGGTCGATTTACCGCGGTAGTGTAGACAATGCCTATGTCTGGAAAACCTAATACAATCTTTTCTTTATACATTGTCTGGGTACACCACAAGGACAGGAGACTTGTTATGGGTTTTAATCAGGGCCGCAATTTTATTATATAGATGTCTGGGACTACCCAGGAGATAAAAAGTGTACAGTGCAGGCAAATCTATGTTTATTTAAATCAATTCTCCGGGGCTTTCACCAGCCCCCTTTGTTTCCATCCAGGTCCCCCAACTGACCCATGGCTTGGACCTTACCATCCACCAGCCTCGTGAGAGGGTTTCGGAGGGCTATGAGAACGGAGGGGGTTGGCTCCCTGCCGTGCCAGGTCACTGGAGTCCCCAAACCCCCTCACCCATTCTGTTCCTTTATCCAGGACCTCCTTTTATGTCCTTTACCAGGCCATTTATCTGGTCACTGGCTGCCCTCCCTATGGAGTACCTGCACTGAACATCCACCCAATATTACAAAATAAGTTGCGACATATGGCCTACCACCCTTTCTATTGACCAGAAAAGGTCCATCCTCACACCTGCTGTGAGGAAGGCGAAAAAAACACACTCCACCGAAGCCAATTCTGGTGGTGCGGGGAAAATTCCTTCCCAGCCCCCTTTAAAAGGGGCAACTAGCATAATGCCCACAGCAGGCCCTAACCCAGCCTGCCATTCGCCTCCACTAGGGGGTGGGTGTTGGCTTCCTTGCTGATTGGACATAGAGACTTGCTCCACCCAGGTTCCGTACCTTTATGCACATTCCTGGGGAGGGAGGGCGGGGGGGGGGTGAGTCACCACCGCAAAGCACCTTTTGCAGCAGTTTCTGACCTTCCTCCTACCCCAAAGCAGAGCTACCTTCTTTTGGTAAGCCCAGACAACTTGTGCCCCACCTTTAGTTGTGGTGCAGTCATTTAGCTCACTAAAATCAAGGAAAATGCCAATGTTTGATAAACATTTCTGAATGCAAATCCATGATAGGTGTCTGGGTTACTGACATACAGAAGATTTTAATGACAATCACTGAAAGGCTAATTCCACCAACTGGTTTTGAGCTGCTCAAAAATTAAATTATTAGGTACATTTTGAAATCCTGTTTTTGAAAGAGATCAGCTTTAAAAACTTAACTTCTACGTTACTTTGTTTTCACAATATGTTTTAAGATCAAACAGATCATACAAATAAATAGGAAATACTACCCAGTTATAGAACTGTTCATCTATATTATGTAGGAATTGTTTGATAAAATCAGATTACTATGTAAAGGCTTCATGGCAAATTATTTTTTATTTAATTTTAAATAAAAATTCAGATTAAATTTTTAAGGGGAAACTAAAAACTTACCTGGCACCGAGGTAGGTAATTTTCCCTTATACCTACTTACACACACAGCAATAAGAGTAAAGATTCCAATCCCATTAACAGCAGTATTCTGCCATCACTCTCCCTTTACCCTTGTCAAAATGAAAAGGACTTACATCGCCAGAAATGTCTGTCTGAGACCCTGCATCCAGAGTCTGTCTAGAGAGAGACAACTGAGAGTTTACAGAGCTGGACCTCAAATCTGGTTCAGATCTCCCAACGGTCTGGTCAACGTGAAATCGCCCTCTCAACTTTGCAAGGCTCTGAAATCAGAGAATGCTTTACTATTTTATCTTTGCATTTCAGGAACATTTCACCACTGCTACATTTCAATGTATAGTTTAAGCACTATAGTGTGAAGCTTATTTCCTCATTCAGCTCCAGATTAGACCTGGGGAGGTGTACAGTTGAGTGTCTCTCTTCCTTTTAAATGTCCACTCAGTCTGCGTTCAGACGAATGCCAGGACTGCACGAGCCTAGTACCACCAGCCACCGCAAATGTACCCAAAAGAAGAATCAGGGCCTTGACCTAGTGTCCTCTTTGTACCAGCCAGCACAGCTGGCCAGCTGCAGAGGGGAATGCATGGGAGACCGCTTAAGAAAGCTGTTTCTAAAAGGCACAACAGAGCTCTTCAGGAGCAGAAGGACCACAATGTAATCTGAAAAGGATCCCATACATCAATTTTATCTACCACACAGTCTCTCTGAGACATTTAATCAAAAATCCCAAAAGAATAAACATTCAGTTTTCATTTAGCACTAAGTTATCCAGCCATCCAAATAGCTCTATTGGTTTATTTCTACCCAGAAACACATCTCCATTATAGATGAAGTATGCGGTCTTTGGGGAAGACACTGTATCTTCCCCCGTGCTTGGAATACCCTGAGAACATTTTGGGAACTACTTCAATATAAATAATAAATGGTCTTTTCTGTTTTTATAGATGGAGAAACTGAGGCTTGGAGAGGGTGATTTGCTCAAGGTCACACAGCAAGCCAGTGGCAGAAACAAGAATAGAACAACGGTCTCTTGATTCCCAGTCCCAATCTATGAAACCAGGTTGCTTATATTTGCAAATTACTTTTCAGGCAACACCATGAGTTAAACAAATGTGTCCACCGAACTTCATGGCACAATACACTGTAAAGTTCAGTGATCAGCTGGACAGGATGAAATAAAGGAAAAAGAGCTCTGTTAACTTTCAATCATTTGTATTCCATATGCAGATGGAAAGTCAACCTTTCCATGTCCTAATATTTTATAAAGAATTGCTGATCCAAGCAAATAGTGTAACCATTTCAAAATAAAAAGGCAGAAAATACTAATTTAATCTTGGACCTTGCATTCACAACAGGTTTATTTTTAAAATATAAAATCAAATGAATATATGACACATAAATGCACAAGATAAAAAGATAATAAATAAAATGCCTAAGACAAGTAGACTTCTCAGACAAAGTGAAGGGTACATTATTGGCTCTTTATGTAATGACAAGAAAGACGCTTTTGTTGTTGTTGTTAAGTGGGTCAACTAACTGACTATTTAGCTAGTTATGCCAAAACCTGTTTTCAGGAATGGGTACAGTGGCGGTTAGACTCAGGGTGAAATCCTTGCTCCACTGAAATCAATAGCAAGACTTCCATTGACTTTAATGTGGCCAGGATTTCACGCAGGGTTCTTAAGTACAGGAGGGAAAATATTTAACATGCATTCTCAATCTCTCTCGGCGCTATGGTTTGTATTGTTGATGTTTGGCTCTTTTAAAGCTATGACCACAGGAACTTCTGGTCAAAGCCGGGATATTTATGTTCCCGTCCTGACTCTGACAGCAACTTGCTATGAGACCCTGGGCAAATCATGTAATCTTTAAATGCCTTGGTTTCTTCATCTGTAAATTGGTATATTTCGTGCTGAAAAATTCTTGAGTTCCTCTGATTACAGACATTGTACAAGTGAAGAGTAGTTTACCACACTAAATCAGGTTAGAATTTAAAAAAAAAAAAAAATTTGACATCAACCCCTCAAGATAACAATCGATCAATAAATACCTGTATTAAATCTTGTTTTTCTCTTTCTCCTGAGCTTATGGCCTTTCTGATAGACTTCAGCTCGCTCAGAATGGCTTTGGCTTCACTCAGTTCATACCCACTCTGACCGCCAGACATTTTTTGATCAATTCTGTAAAAAGACAGATTGGGAATGCTTGACATAGAAAAGAAAACGAAGATCCTTGCTGGTCCATTTCAGGAACAGTTCATTTTTAGAGAATTGGGTATTAGAGAGACAGCTTCCTTTTTAAAATAACTACTTACCTTAACAGACAAAGTTTTCATTAAAATGTTTATCATTTGAGCCTTGGTTTATGCACTGAAAAAAAATCTAGCCATCCCACATCCAGTTACAAGCTCGAGAGTTATGTGTACGTACATTAGATAAATTTGGGAAAAAATGCCCAGCGGCACCACCACCAATTCAGCAATATCACTGGAATCCTCAGTGCAGACAAGACTCCAGCAGCAAGGATAATGACTCACCAGCAAAGATCAGAAGCTGTTGAAGCCTTCTCTAAAAGTAGGACTCCTGCAAATACTAACATGAATACAGCTGAACTGGTGGAAGCACTGGTGGAAATTTTTTTTCCCCCTAAATTCTGCTAATGTTGACACAGCCTTTGGGTGCAACATAAATAAAATACTAACTCCTGAATATTTAATTGTGTGGAGGGAGGAGAAGGAATGTATGGATTCTTGCTGCTGTTAATGATCACGGTAAAGTCTGAATTTTTTTTCTTACTTTACACTCCCCCGCATATCCAGATCCATGCTGTGGCACTTTGACAGGTAAGCAGAAAACACCACCACCAAGCTTGGCTCAGCGTCCCTCGATCCATCCTATTCTTAGGCATTCAATGGTTAAGAACAGCAGTTCTGTTCACACAGACAGACAATCTCCAGGCTCTCTTTTACCCACAGAATCTCTGGAGAATTAATATCATATGCCAGACAGTAGGTAATTTACAGAGCAAACAATTCTTGGAATATCAATGATTAAAAAAAGGGTTTTGTTTTTTTTAAGCTGTTTACTCTGTACAACATAAAGACAAAAGGTATTTCATTTTATCTTGCCATGTTTACTTCAACAAGTGCCATTTATAAACACATTTCTCCTATCCGGTACTATTTTACTGAATATTTCATAGCATTGTGCAAACTATTACAGTTGTGCCTCGCAGAATTTAAACAAAAACAGGCATCTTCACAAAGGTTATCATCTAGTAGAGAATGCATTTTTATGCAATTGATTTTCTGCTTCTATCATCGTCCATCATCTTCATTTGAAGATGTTAATCTTGTGAGTGAGGAATGCATAAACACGTCCAGGATCAGAAGTCATCTTGAGCATCCAGTGCATGCACAGTAACTTACAAGAATACTTATATTAGAGAACTATATTTTTCCCTCTGACTTGGACATTAAGATCCAGTTTTCAAAAGTAGGTGCTAGAATTGCAGCCATAATTTTTCATGTCAAGATTTTGTGCAAGGAACTGCATTTGTACAAGTTAAAAATTACTTAGACAAGTTAGATGTCTTCAAGTTGCCAGGGCCTAATGAAATGCATTCTAGAATACTCAAGGAGCTGACTGAGGAGATATCTGAGCCATTAGCGATTATCTTTGAAAAGTCATGGAAGACAGGAGACATTCCAGAAGACTGGAAAAGGGAAAATATAGTGCCAACCTATAAAAAGGGAAATAAGGACAACCCAGAGAATTACAGACCAGTCAGCTTAACTTCTGTACCCGGAAAGATAATGGAGCAAATAATAAAGTGATCAATTTGCAAACACCTAGAAGATAATAAGGTGATAAGTAACAATCAGCATGGATTTGTCAAGAACAAATCCTGTCAAAGCAACCTGATAGCTTTCTTTGACAGAGTAACAAGCCTTGTGCATGGGGGGAAGCAGTAGACAGGCACATCTTGACTTTAGTAAAGCTTTTGATACTGTCTTGCATTACCTTCTCATACACAAACTAGGCAAAAGCAACCTAGAAGGAGCTACTATAAAGTGGGTGCATAACTGGTTGGAAAACCATTCTCAGAGAGTAGTTATCAGTGGTTCACAGTCATGCTGGAAGGGCATAATGAGCAGGGTCCTACAGGGATCAGTTCTTGATCGGGTTCTGTTAAATATTTTCATCAATAATTTAGCTAATGGCATAGAGAGTACCCTTATAAAGTTTGTGGATGATACCAATCTGGGAGGGTTTGCAAGTGCTTTGGCGGATAGCATTATAATTCAAAATGATCTGGACAAATGCAAACAACTCCTCTTAGGAAGGAACAATCAGTTGCACACATACAAAATGGGAAATGACTGCACAGGAACGAGTACTGTGGAAAGGGATCTGGGGGTCATAGTGGACCACAAGCTAAATATGAGTCAACAGTGTAACACTATTGCAAAAAAAGCAAACATCCTTCTGGGATATATTAGCAGGAGTGTTGTAAGCCACACATGAGAAGTAATTCTTCCGCTTTACTCCGTGCTGATTAGGCCTCAACTGGAGTATTGTGTCCAGTTCTGGGCACTACATTGCAGGAAAGATTGTGGACAAATTGGAGAAAGTCCAGAGAAGAGCAACAAAAATGATTTAAAGGTCTAGAAAACATGACCTATAAGGGAAGATTGAAAAAATTGCATTTGTTTAGTCTGGAAAAGAGAAGACAGAGGGGACATAACAGTTTTCAAGTACATAAAATGTTGTTACAAGGAGGAGGGAAAAAAATTGTTCTTAACCTCCGAGGATGGGACAAGAAGCAATGGGCTTATGTTGCAGCAAGGGAGATTTTGGTTGGACATTAGGAAAAACTTCCTAACTGTGAGGGTGGTTAAGCACTGGAATAAATTGCCTATGGAGGTTGTGGAATCTCCATCATTGGGGATTTTTAAGAGCAGGTTAGACAAACACCTGTTAGGGATGGTCTAGATAATACTTAGTCCTGCCATGAGAGAAGGGACTGGATTAGATGACCTCTTGAGGTCCCTTCCAGTCCTATGATTCTAAGCAAATCGGCTATTTGTGTGCAGAAATGCAGTCTGCGCACATAAATTTAAGTTTTTGTCCCCCATGTGCAAAAGTTTGGTAATGAAACCCAAAACCAGTGCCAACCATTATAAATGCTGGAATAAGGTAGACCACGTTTTCTGAAAGGATTTCCAAAGCCAAATATTCAGTTTTACCTGCAAAAAGGTAAGTGCTGCTCAAATTGTTTAATTGACAACTGTATGCATAACTCATTCTGCATAGAAACTTGGATGTATCTTTTTGAAAATTCTGTTCCGTAGCTGTAAACAAATGATGAATGCCCACAGCAAATCAAAGATGACATTTACCTTTTGACTCATTTTTATTGCACAGCAGAAAAATGTTTTTTTTTGTCCAGAGCACTTTCACCATAAAACAAAGGCAGTTATCACATCTGGAAATTACAATGGGTGCACATTAGAGAAGTGGAAATATATGTTTGTTTTGGCCCAATCTAGTTATTAGCCCACATGATCCAAATACAGTGCCACAGCTGAGACCATACCCCTTTACATAAATTATGGAAGAATAGGGGCTTTAAAAATAAAGATAAGAGATTGTAAAACATTTCCACTCAGCACTAGTTTTATACAGACAAAATATCCTGGGTTTCAATTTACATCAGAAACTCTTATGAGCAGGGGCACATTTACTGCCAGTTGTCACTTGATTTTTCATAAATTACCTCATTTCTAAGGTCAAATAGCTATAGGACATGCCTGTGGTCTAGAGCCATGAATGAGCGGTCAGGTAATAAGCTGCATGCTGCTTAACAGAATGATGTGCCACATTCAAACTGCAACTTCTTTATTCTGTATGTAATTAAGATGGACATGAAGGGTCTCTGACACATAAAATATTCTGTCTTCCTGTTTTAAATTAATGGGATTAGTGCTGTTCAGAAGTGACTGCCTGAATTTCTACAACAAATGTCCATTGTTTTCCTGTGGTATGCTGTTGACAGTTTCTCAAACATGCTTTGGATTCCTATCAAAATTACTTGCAAGCAAGCTGCTTTAAAACAATACTTCATTGTTGCATTAATATAGTAAAGCCAGCGTGCTTGGCTAACCTTTAATCCAGGGACAGTGGCATGAGTTTTTATTACTTTAAGCTTCAGAACTGTTTTTTTTTTTTTTTAAAGTGTGCCTCCAGGGAAGTTTAAATTATAGTTAAATAAATCCAGGCAATTATCTTTTTTTTCCCCTTTCCCTCCTTTCATCGTATTATAGATTTAAATAATGCATATCTCATTTTTATCCACAATTAAAGAGTTCAAGGGGCTGATATTATAAGCTGCTGCATGCCTTCCACTCCCATTTTTGACTTTGGTCTCTATATGCCAACACAAAGGAAAATAATTTAGTTTCTCTTTAAAGCTACATCCCCATCCCTAGTTCTTATCGCACTATGACTGAAGGTGTTGCAGCAACAGTTGTGTTCACTTTTTTTTTTTTGCTATCAGTTTCCTGAACCAGGAATTTCTTCCATCTCAGAGAATCAGGTTGTGTAAAAGTGTTCTATTAAACTACACAGGAAGTAGTTTATAGTATGTTTTAGTTAGTACAAGTTGAGACACCTTTGGAGAAAGGCTATCCTTGTGGCTTAGGCACTGCACAGGGGAGCAGAGAGATCTGGGTTCAAGTCTCAGCTCTGCCAGTTTGTGTGTGAACTTGAACAAGTCACTCTCTGTGTGCCTCAGTTCACTATCCGTAAAAGAGGGATAATAATTGTCTTCTCCAGTGCCTTTGTAAGTTCTTCATGACAAAGATTATCTATTATTATGTGACCATACTGTACTCAGAGCCATAGCATCCTGGTTCAGTCGGGACCATTAAGTGTTACCATAATACAAATAATGGTATTAATAAAATGCTGTTCAGACTAGTCAGGAAAAACATGTTTGTTAGCAAGGTGACAACTACAGTATGTACCGGGTCACAACATGCTGTCAGTTTCTTTAGCAATAGGTCTGAGCAATGCTTAGTCACTTGGGGCCTGACCTGCAGGAGTGAAGCACAGCCGCCAGTGTTCAGAGCCTCTGAAAACCAGGCTGTTAGAGCCCAACTACAGAGGCTGAGCACCCTCAGCTCCCATGGAATTAAATCAACTCCTTGCAGTATGAGACCTTTAGAGCCCATCAGGCAGCTCAGAAGTTGCACTATTTTATTTACTGATGCAATCTATGGCTGAGGCCATGCTAACCTACACATTAACATGTTTTCCAATTACTGCTATACATTTCCATGACTAATACATACATGGATTGTTTTCCTATGTATGGTACTAGCCTAACCATGCCACAGTCTTCTCCTAGGTAGTTTATAGAGCTGTTTTAGAGCATGGTTATATAACTCCCTTCTCTTAATTTTTTTCTTATTGTCTGGTGTTCCGCCAAAAACCTTAGCAGCTGTAATTACAGCTGCTGTTTCTGCCCGCTCTGAGTTGATACCGAAACATTCCCAGACAAGGTGGCAGTATAGAGCCTTGAGTGACTGCAAACAAGTAGCTGTAATTTAGCACACTAGAGGGAGTGCAGGAAGTTAATCTGCTCAGTAGCTGTGTTGAAGCTGGCATGAAAGGCTTTGTTCATAGGAGCAGGCTTTCTTACATGTACATACACCTTTAGCTAGAAGCTGGAAACTCCTAACCAAGCAGTAGTGATTTCCAACAGGGGTAAAATTGGCACACATTTTGAACACCAGTCAGATCCAGACAAGTACTGCAGGGAGAAGATAGAGCTGCTAGGGCAGGGACGGGCAAACTTTTTGGCCCGAGGGCCACATCTGGGAATAGAAATTGTATGGTGGGCCATGAATACTCAAAAAATTGGGGTTGGGGTGCGGGACGGGGTGAGGGCTCTAGTTGGGGTGTGTGGGATCCGGGGTGGAGCCAGCGATGACAAGTTCAGAGTGTGGGAGGGGGCTCCGGGCTGGAGTGAGGAATAGGAGGAGGGTGAGGGCTCAGGCTGGGGGTGCAGGCTCTGGGGTGGGGCTGAGGAGTTTGGGGTGTAGGAGGGTGCTCTGGGCTGGGACAGAGGGGTTTGGAGAGCGGGAGGGGGATCAGGACTGTGGCAGAGGTTTGGGGCGTGCGGGGGTGCAGGCTGGGGATGAGAGGTTTGGGGTGCAGGAAGGTGCTCCAGGCGGAAATCAAGGGGTTTGGAGGGTGGGACAGGGATCAGGGCTGGGGCAGGGGGCGGGCTAAGGGGTGCAGGCTCTGGGTGGCGCTTACCTCAAGCAGCTCCCAGAAGCAGCGGTATGTCCCTTCTCCGCCTCCTACGTGGAGGTGCGCCCAGGCGGCTCTGCGCACTGTCCCATCTACAGGCACCGCCCCACAGCTCCCATTGGCCGTGGTTCTCGGGGGCAACATGCAAAGCAGAGCCCCATGACTGCCCTTACGCGTAGAAGCCGGAAGGGGGCCGAGATGTGTGGAGCGGCCCCTGACCCTACTCCCCTGCTGGAGCAGGGTAAGCCCCAGACCCTGCTCCCCAGTGGGAGCTCGAGGGCAGGATTAAAATGGCTAGCAGGCCAGATCTGGCCCGCGGGCCATCGTTTGCCCACCCCTGTGCCAGGCTGAGTCTGCGGATTGGATCTCAATACAGTTTTTTGTAAATTTACAGAAGTCAGTGGAATTGAGGCTGGGAAAACACCACAAAGGAGGAATCATAGACTGGAGGTCTAATGTCTCTGAAGTGTATTACATTATTGAATCAAAGACACCATGTGTATCTAACAGCTACACTAATAGTCAGTTTTTCTTATTTGAAATTGTGTACATGCTCAGTATTGTGAACGCTGAAACAACTGATTATGTGGTGCAACTGGATGTTTTATCTTGTTGTCAATATAATACCCAGGATGAGCCCACATGAAAGCAGAAGTCCCAATCCTTGTATTTATTTTATAAAGGAATAAACATATATATTTTAGGGTTTAGACCCAGTGTAACATTCTTCACTTTAAAGGAAAATAACAAATCACTAGTTAGTGAGGTTAGTCTAGCTAGGGTGAGTTGTAACGGCTGTGTTGTAATGGTTTATTTTAGGAATGCTATTCAGTAAAAAGAAATTTGAAATTGCTAATTGTGTGCATCTGCCTAACTAAGTAAGTAAGTGTGTTATGGCTAAAACTCGTACTGGATTCCCAAGAAGTGAAACTGAATCCTCTTACAATTTCCACTTTTAGTATTTAGAAGGTTCCTATACAAAAAAAAAAAATCCAGCTGTCATCTTTCACAAAGATATGAATTCATAGTCTGTGCAAATACTCTAAATCAGAGGGAGGAGTTCTGTAGCACAGAATCGATAAATAAATTGACTTACCTGCCCCTCTATGCAGGTTTCAGTTATAAAAAGGTTCCGCAGTAAAAAACTATCTACACTTTCACACTGGTCAGGATAGGGGCCACCATGAGTTGGTTGCCATTCCCAGGAAGTACCTTTCTGCTGCAGAACTAGCCTGGCTGATGTTCGGATACTGAAGGGTTCGTCTATACTACCAAATTAAGTCGACTTCAGTCGACGTACAGCCACTGCAATAATTACAGCAGAAGTTCATGTCCACACTTGCTCCTTCTGCCAGTGGTGCGCATCCTCACCAGGAGCGCTTCCACTGACTGAAGTGAGGCATTGTGGGACAGACAGCTGGAGCCCAGAAGCCCTCTGGCTGACAGCCTCAGCTGTAGGCATGGGGCTCACAGCAGTTCCCCTTCGCCCCAGCCGTTGGCAGGTACTGGCTCACAGCTGGGACACCCCAAACCGACAGCCCGAGCTGTCAGCTGGGTGCCGGGTTCATATCTGTGAGCCTGAGCGGGCTGCAATTTCACAGCAAGAAGCCTACCAGCAGTGAAATTGACATTTTTGTCTGTTTTCTGGCTACTATTATTTCACATTTAGACTCCCGCAGGGGCCTCACAGCTGGAGGTCCCCCAGCTTCCCAGCCCTGCAATCCCTCACTGGGAGGCGGCAGCAGGAGTTTGAGCCCACACTCCCCTGACAGCCTGGACTGCCAGTGCCCGATATAACAGCCGATATAAGTAACGCCATGTCTACAGGGACATTGTGTCACCCTAACTACAGCTGCCCCTCTCGTGGATGTGGAGTTATGTCAGTGCAGCGGGCTGCTTACTTCAGTGGAAGCAACATTGTAGTGTAGACACTGACATATATCTAAGCTGCCTTACATCGACCTAACTCTGTAGTGTAGATAAAGCCTGAGAAGATGTATGATGCAGGGCTCGAGAGTGATCCATTTAAAAAGGCAAGATCTCCCTTAACTCTCAAAACTGCAACTCATTTTGAGCTGTTCTCTGCTGTGCACTGTTCAGACCTCCTTATGGTAGCAGACCTCTCTCTTCATGCCAGCTGAGGGGGCAGGCAGGATCTAATCTCCCTTCTTACGGGACTTACGACAAAGCTTCCTTCCTGCTCTTTTCCAACACACTTTTGTGTAATGGGCAAGTTACATGTGAGATGAAACTCGTTTTACTGCTTTTTTTACTCCCAAAGCAGGTTTGTGGTTTCTATCGATTCTCTGGAGCCTAATAAAAAAGCTTTAGCCCTTTGGAAACAGTTCATTTTTGGTGGATTCTTTCCAGCCATTTTCTTATTCTTAGTCTTTTCACTGCAACTCTGTACAATCATAATTGTATTTGGTTTAGTCCTAACTAGTAGATTGAATTATTTAAGTCAATTTCAACTATTTTCTTATACTTACTGTTGCAGTGTTTCAAAGCCCTGTTCTTTATAGAGCAGTTCTTGCTTCATATGAAAGAGTTCCCTCTTCAACTTCTTAACCTTTTGTGTGAAATCAAAGCAAGAATTAGAAAATTCCTCTTGTTAAATAGTGTAACCCATGGTTTCCAACAATTAATGCAGTCTCTACATTAGATAAGCAAAAAAGGTAAATTGCTATGTGTGATGCTTTTTAGCATTTATCAAAAACAAAGGCATTCTGTTATCCTCTTGATGTCTGTGTGCAATTTACCTCTGTGTTAAACGGACATCAGATTAAAAACACATTTTCTTATTAGCATTGACACTGACATAAACCTGAGAGAATTTTAAAATGTAATTTACTTTTCGCTAGTTAAGCATGCATGATAACTATCTTAGAAGACAGTCAGATTTTTTTTTTAGTTTTCTATTATAATATTTTCACTTGATCATTCCAAGAAGCTCTCAGTTGGCTATAGTTCAAAAGAGTCAGAAGAGAAAGTGTTCCTATTCTCCTCATGAATTGTTCCTTTTTATAAAACTAGGATGTTGGCTTGTCTGTTTAGCTTGTTTGTTTACTTTTTGCATTTCAGTCAGCCTGGAAACAAGAATAGAATAGTCAATTTCACTTTTGTTTCTACACAAATCAGTTTCTAGATTCTCAAACAATCACAAGGCTGGTCTGTTTTGGCTACAAACGCATACACACCAACTATCTTTATTTAGGAGGAACATTTGAGGCAAACATTTTTCCTGCTCTGACCAAAAAAAAAAAAAAAATCTCAGTCCCACGGGGATTAAAAGAGTATTCCTATTTTTTCACCCTAATGTTGCTATTTCAAATGTTGACAGATTGGGCTGCGCCATCCAAAAATGGCTGTCAGTAAAAACAAAAAGCTCTGTTGGAATTGTTTTTAAATGTCATGTAAAAACTTTCCAAATAAACTAAACCAAACTGTGGAGGCCAGATATGGGACGGTGTCCCTTTAATGTAAGTAATAATTACTTAATACATCCCAGATGTCATTGTGGCAGAAACACCCACATGAAATTGTGGAGTCTTGTGATAACTTGCACTTATGACGCCTCTGACAGCCATACTTGCACTCTGCACACTAGCCAATCTGCCCTGGGACTAGTTTTAACTTTTTAAACAATTATTATTTGAAAATGAAAACCCTACCAAATATTTCCTACCTTCCCCTGCCACGCTGGACTTTAAGCTTCAAAATTACATTGGCCAGAAGTCCAGGATATACAATATTCAGTCTTGCACCAGTGACCAGTTTAAGGTCCAATATACAAATCACAAGGGCTAGAAATTAGTGCTGTCTCATTTGGAAAATGGAGACTCTCCCCTTTCGGGTGAAACACACAGCACTTGCTCCCAGTCCTGGAAGGTCATGAGATAGAGGATATTTAAAATTACAACATTATTTTGTATTTATGTAGTTATTTATGTAACTTTAAAGCTTTCAAAAACTGTATTCAATAACGTTTCTCTTCTTCTATGGACCGCATAGTTGACTCATAAGTGATATACAAAAAAATAACCCATTACATTTTTTGCTGCTCAAACATCATTAATTTTCTTTTCTGTGAAGTGTAGCAAATAGGGTCTGATTCAAAACTCACGAAAGTCAATTCTTTCCATTTATTTCAATGGGCTTGTATCAGGGCAAATAGAATACAGATGGTTTCATATTAAGGTTTTATGGCACTCATTAAGTTAGAATGACCTCTATAAGACAATCATGGCTTTAGCACTCTTAAGTGGCACACACATCCTAAACTAATGCAGATATAGTCTTTCTATTCCACCATTGTCTATTCTTTATATATAGCACCACAAGCAGAGTTGCTGCTTTACAAGGAAAATGAAAAAGACAAGGCCCTTACTCCAAGGAGTTTACAATGTGAGGTTAGACCGATGATAAGTCATAAAGAAAGGTACTGGGAAGGTAGTGGTAGACAAAAGTAGTGGGATGCCACCTTCAATGGGTTCACTTCCTTGCCAGGAGAAAATGGTAAAAATCTGGTAGTGTTAAAAATTTCTAGTTACTTTTAATATAATTTTGATGATTAACTATGGGTTTTGTTACAATAGAGAACTGGAGGGATTATATAAGCAGAAAAGAAATTATATCCCAAAATTTGTATTTTTGAGAACATGTTCACAGAACTGGATGGACATTACCTACACATTCCCCAAAATAAAATATAAATTTTACTCTCTCTCTCTCTCAAATCTAAAGGCCTGATATTTAAAGGTGCTGAGTATATGCAGCACTTACATTCTTCAAAAGGGCTTCTGGGTTCTCAGTTCTTCTGAAGATTTAGGACCTAAACATTTGGGTGCCTAAATATATCTTGAGTATCAAAGGGGTAGCCATGTTAGTCTGGATCTGTAAAAGCAGCAAAGAGTCCTGTGGCACCTTATAGACTAACAGACGTACAGGAGCATGAGCTTTCGTGGGTGAATACCCACTTCGTCAGATGTATCCTGAGGAGCTTAATTTTAGGCATCCAAGTTTGAAATTTTTTGGCTCATGCCTTTTTCCTTAGTAGAAATAAATGGTTTCAAACATTTTTTTTTTCAGTAAAATTTCTTATCTAAATATAGGGAGTTGGGCTGAACTCATCTTTTTGGAAATACAATTTGTAACTGCTTCCTTTGACAGAAATCAAATGATTTGATCATGTTAGACATTTAACGTGATAAAGGGAGTGGCTATAGCAAGCCTAATTGTAGATATCCTGACAGAAATGTCCAATTCACTGACCGTATCAAAGGGACCTTAAACTCTCCTCTGCTACCCACCATCTGACTAGCAAGACATTTTCCTAACTATAAACAAACTGAGAACTAACTAAAATTCCAATCCCCAGGAATGATTTCAATCAAAACTTCCAGTCAAGGGATGGAAAAACCTTAAAAACTAACAACTACACTACCACATTCATGTTTTATATAATGTAGAGATTAAAACCATCCCCATTTTCCCTAGAACCACAGAACTGCTGGGAGGACTGGATCCCCCACAACTCATAAGTGTTCCTAAAGATCACCTTCTAAACATCCTCTACTGTAATTCATCTTCATTTCATTATACCGAGTGTTACACCAGGGACTTAGGGTCTGTCTACACTAGCACTTTTGTGCTGCTGTAAGATCTGCAGTGTAGACATAACCTTAGGTGTGCTATCCCAGAAGAATGTGACCTACATGATGAAGCATGACCTCTGTTTGTTTACTGCACTCTATTTACATTAAAGCATTCTATTCTTGTGCTCCTTGTCCTCTCCTTCAAGGCTTTGTATAACCCCCTCTGCCCCCACACACCTCTGCACTTGCTTCATCTTACACCCTTTACCACTGCCGATACTCCTCTCTAAGCTTCCTGCCTGACAGTCCTTTTGTCCCTTCTCCCATCTACAAGCCTTCTTCCATGCCCATGATTTGAACTCCCTCCTTGTTCAACAGCAACCTTCCTCTTCACATTCAAATTGCTTCTTCAGCTAGGCTTTTCAGTGCTAACCCCTTCTCCCTCCCAGCATTCAAATATTAATAGGAAGAAACATTCTCTTTGTTAAGCTAAATAGACTGAGCTCCTAGAGTCCATCACTAACAAGGGATGTTTTCTAATCTTATAAACATTCATATGATGCTTCTCTAAACCCTGTCCAATTTATCAACATCTTTCTTGAATTATGGGCACCAGATCTGGACACAGCAGTGGTCGCACCAGTGTCAAATACAGAGGTAAAGTAAGCTCTATTCCTACTTGAGGTTCCCCGTTTATGCATCCATGGATGGCATTAGCTCTCTTGACTATAGCATCGCACTGGGAGCGCGTGTTAAGCTGATTATCCACCATGACCTCCAAATCTTTTTCAGAGTCACTGCTTCCCAGCATACAGTCCCTCATCCTTTAAGTATGGCTCACATTTTTGTTCCTAGATGTATACATTTACATTTAGCCATATTAAAATACACATTGTTTGCTTGCCTCCAGTTTACCAAGCAATCTGTCCTCTATTATTTACCAGTACCCCAATTGTTGTCATCTGCAAACTTTATCAGTGATGACTTAATGTTTTCTTACAAATAATTAAAATATAAAACGTTATCTAGTGTAAGGCCAAGAACCAATCCCATGGGACCCCACTGGAAACACACCTATTTGATGATGATTCCCTGCTTACAATTACATTTTGAGACCTATCAGCCAGCTTTTATTCCATTTAATGTGTGCCATGTTAATTTTATATCAAGTTTTTTTTTTTTTACTCAAAATGTCATGCAGTATTAAGTCAAAACACCTCACAGAAGTCCAAGTATATTACATCAACACTATTACCTTTATCAACCAAACCTGTGTTCACATCAAAAAAAGATCTCCAGTTAGTTTGATAGATCTATTTTCCATAAACCCATGGTGACTGACAATTATGTTACCCTCCTCTAATTCTCTATTAATCCAGTCCCGTATCAGCTGCTCCATTATCTTGCTTGGAATCATCAGACTGACAGGCCTATAATTACCCAGGTCATCCTGTTTCACCTTTTTAAATATTGGTACAACATTACCTTTCTGCCAGTCTTCTGGAAATAAATATGGTTAAATTCCTTAGCCATTCCTAAAGGGAGCCATCCTCATGTAGAGGCAATCATTTGCCCTTCCCATCACATTTGTTCTTCTCCCATCCCTGGCCTTGTCATCCTGTTAGCCTCTCCTACAGGCTTAAATCCCTCTTCTAAGAGGGCTCCCTCCTCTTCAAGGGTTCCTGAAACTTGCCTCTGAAATATGTTCTGTAATCTGCTGGCCAGCCCACTCCCTAAAAATTAAGTAACTGGCAATAATGAACCTGGGTAGGAGAGGGGGAAGGGTGTGCATGACCTGGGAAGCAAATGTACTGCAGTATGGTGTGTGTGTTAAATGTTAATTTGGAAAAATAAGTTAAACGTGTGACGTCATACTACTTCTCAAATACTGGCTGTTGATAACCCTAATTGTGATTTGGACTACATATAAAGAGGAGACGTGACTTTGGGGCTGCTGTAAATGCTAGGAATTGTCCAGCAGGGGACGTTGAAAGCTCTATAACCAGCACCTCTTGTGTAAATTCTATGCACACAGAACCTATATATCCCTAGGACCGATTCAAGCACCAAGCATATGAAGGTGCTGTATTTCCAACCTGAGCAGGTTTTGACTAGACAAATAATTCAGTACCAAATGGAGAACCCAAACTGCACAAAATGCAGTGTTTGACACAGTTCACATAACAGAACTCCCTCTTCCGACTTAGATTTTAAGTTTATTCTACATCATTTCCCCCCTTATTTAAGGTTAATTCATGAGAGAGCAAGCTATAAATCAACCTATTTATTTTTCATATTATTAAAAAGATAACTAAATCCAATGCCTATAATATGCAGAAATCTTTTAGTAGTTGTGTACAGAAGCACACTTATGTTCAATACTTTGTATCTGCAGATTAAAACAAGTCCCAAATTATCCTGGTCATTACAAATTTAAAACCAATTCTGCTGTGAGAGCCCAAAAGTTGATTTTAGAAATAAAAGGATCTCATTTTAAATTAAGCACAGGGTGGTGATCCACATACTAGGCATTTTTAAAGGATTTCTCCCTCTCTTCTCCCAGCTTTCGCCTTTAAAAAGGAATCAATCAATTATTGAATTATTTTCTGGGTGAAATTAGTTATGAGGCATATTTAAACCAATGAATATATTTCTCAAAGTTAACGGTGTTCCCTTTAAAAATTAATTGGATTGGTTTTTAGGATGATTTGGCTAACAGTTTAATTAAAATGCTTGAGTAGCGTTTAGCCGGAATGCTAGGTGGTTTCAATGTCTGGATGCAAAAGGCCTAAATCTGAATCTCTGCTAGCCCAAGCTCAGCACACTGCAGTCACAAACCTTATGTACAGAATTCCAGTGGAACTAAATTAAGCATTCTCACCCTTAATCTTGTAGTGGAGATTTCCGCCTTCAGAATGTCAGGGTCATATTTTGTGCTGGATGAGGAGCCTGAGAATACTTATTTTAAGAAAAGAAAAAAGAAAAATATTTTACTACTTTCAACCATAAATCTTGAAGAGTTCACTTAGCACTAAAACTATGAGGTTAACATAACAGTGCAAATAAAATGGATATTACTTTTTTAACGTATACCTCTTATTACAGTACAGTCAGCATCTGTGTGAAAATAATTAATGAATACTCAACACATTTTCTTCTACTTTTGCTACCATCATTTGGATGAGTTCAAAAATTTAAGGGAAGAGAAGCTCTTTGTCTAGGATGGAACCCAAGGCAAGTCCCCATTTCCCCCTGCTTTCAACACCTGGCCACCATTCTTCTAGCTGGGCAGCACACTTTGTGAGGGAAGGAATCTTCAGAGCTCAAGGAGCTCTCACAACAAATAGGTTTTCTGGAAGGTGGGTTTATTCAGCTGGCTGAGACTAGAGTTGCCAACTTTCTATTTGCAGAAAACTGAATACCCTTGCTCTGCCCCTGCTCCACCCTTCCCCAAGGCCCCACCTGCCACTCACTCCATTCCCCCCCCCATCACTTGTTCTCCCCCACCCTTGCTTGCCCTCCCTCTGCTCAGTCCTTCCCTGAGGCCCCCCCTCCATCCCCCCTCCCTTGTTCACTCTCCCCCACCCTCATTCACTTGCTCATTTTCACTGAGCTGGGGCAGGGGGTTGGGATGCTGGGGGGGGTGAGGGGGGGGGGCTCCAGCTGGGGATGCGGGCTCTGGGGTGGGGCCAGAGATGAGGGGTTCAGAGTGTGGAAGGGGGCTCCGGGATAGGGCCGGGGGTTTTGGCCCCCCTCGTGGGGGCCAGAAATGAGGGGTTAAGGGTGCAGGAAGGGGCTCTGGGCTGGGGGTGTGGGATGAGGGGTTCAGAGTGCAGCAGGGGGCTCAGGGCTGGGGCAGGGGGTTGGGGTTCTGGATAGCGCTTTCCTCAGGTGGCTCCCGGGAAGCTGCAGGTATCTCCCTCTTGCTCCTAGGCAGGGGCACGGCCAGGCAGCTCCGCATGCTGTCCCTGCCTGCAAGCGTCGCCCCTGCAGTTCCCATCGGACATGGTTCCCAGCCAATGGGAGCTGCGGAGCCAGCGCTCAGGGCGGGGGCAGCATGCAGAGCCTCCCTGGCTGCCCCTACACTTAGGAGCCAGAGGGAGATGCTAGCAACTTCCCGGGAGCCGCGCGGAGTCTGCTGCGGGCGGCCAACCGGACTGCTAACATTCCGGTCAAAAACAGGATGCCTGGCAACCCTAGAGCCTGAGACTCACTACTCTTCTCTTCAGGAGTTGAGCTTGCTGCTTTTTAAACACTACCCATCCTGGAGTAAGATATTTGGCCAACAACCCAAACACAGACCTCTCAAAAACACTATACTTGGCCACCAGTTTCCCTCCTTTGTTTTGGGGATTTAAATAAAAAATGACCCCACTTATTTTTACTGAACCCCATGCCTTATATCTGCACACATTTGCAAAAATTAAAATAAACGGTTACCAACAGCAAGCAGTGAAATCTACTGCTCCATCTATCATTGCCACCTATTTACACACTGAGTACCTGGTGGCTGCAAGCCAAAAAGGAACAAGTGATCCTGGATCCTTAGAACAACAACCCACCTAATCTCGGTTCCAGCAAACCACATGAAGGAACAGCTTTCAGAGCCAAGTGCCTGGCCCAAATTTCTGTAGGAGTTCAACTGTGTTGGACAGACCAGAGCTCTCTGCAGCAGAACACAGTTGCCTTAAGGGGCAAAAAGTGGAAAAGCTGTCGGAAAAACAGCCAGGGGCTCAAAACATTGAGGACTAGTTTTGAATTGCAGAACAAGAGCCATTACAGAGCACGCTCAAAGGAGTTACAACATACACATTTCTAATGTACTTACAGCTGGTACGAGAGCTTGATTTTTCTTTGTAGGCATCATTCAGACGTACATACTCATCCAGGGCGAGTGCTAGTCTCTGTTCTTTCACCTGGTACAGCTCCTTCTGGGTACTGAGAGCATCCTGCGCTACCATGAGATAGTCTTTTAGCATTCGCTCTTGTTCTTGCCTCCATTGTTTTCGGGGATCTTCTATCTGTGTGGTTTCTTAAAAATATATATAGTTTTAAAAGCTTCAATTTAGTTAAATAAATTAAATTTGCCAAGTGAATAGACTTCAGTGTGCTAGTCATTTTTGGTGTGTCTACAATTTTGGTTTTATTTGTAATTCACAGTTCTAGTTTAAGTCTAGACTGTAGGGCTAGTCCCTCCACAAGAAGATAAGTCAGGAGGAAGAAGCTGGGAAGCCAGTATAAATAGCCTGGATACTCCACAGTTTCTTCAGCTGGTTTAGCTGTCTCAAAGAAATTAAAAGGGATCCAAAGTTGTAGTTTTGGTACTACATGCATTTTCTTTTAAGGGTCCATTTTATTACCTTGTTAATTTAAAATGACAACTAAGCTTTGACTAGTAGGCATGTGGAGTAGTTTATTTTTATAAAAGCATTTCTTCATTATTTTCGGGTGAAGACCAACTTTAAAATGAGCAATTAATGCACAATAGCTAATACAGTAGTATACATTCTAAAAGTTTTTAAACAGTTGGTATTGTCTTCTGAACTGATAAAATACCTAGAAATTTTAGGAAAAGCCTTCCACCTGAATTACAGCTAAGGTTTTGTTATAAATAATTGGGTCAATATAAAGCCCTTAAATGAGCACAGACCTCTTGAAATCTAGTTTATTTAAAAAAAAAAAAAAGTTAATTAAAAGCACTTTCAGGTACCATCATTACACCTGTTCTGGAGTCCCTCTACTATTTTGGTGGTTTTACAATCACATTTTCCTAATGTTTTAAAATGGTTTTCTCCCCACCTCTGCTGAGTGAAAGGTTAAATTATTTTTCTTAATGTGTATTTGTGTTTCTCTGCCATTAGCAATCTAATGGAGGACTGTGAATCCACACAAACAACATAAGAAAAAGTGAACCTGAATACACAAAATGCTGTTAAATGCACAAGGTAAACACTCTTTAAAGTCATACTCACATGGGCTTTGATATGCAAGATTGTAGAAAGGTTATTATATTGCAAGAAAGAAGTGTGATTCACTTGATACAAGATTGCCTTAATGCAGATATGCAAGGGGGCAGAATTATAGCAGCATTGTCAACCTTAACTTTAGCATTTCCTGGCTGCTTAATGTAGTGTTAGCTTGCACCAAGTTATAATAATGAAAGAGAGGAAAGCTGATGTTATCTTAAGTCATCGCCATGGCAAATCTATCCAATCTGAAACCTAAACACTGCAATTCCATTATACATACAAGAAGATCATTAAAACTCTTGGCTCATTTCAAGATTACAATTTAACTGATAAATCTTTAGCTGATAAAGGTACAATAACTCCATATCAAGTGACAAAAGGGAATATTCAATAATAAATATTGATCACTTAAAAATATTAATCCCACAGAATACAAGCTGCTCTATTATAATTAAGTGTCCTGTTTCACTCCACTTCCTGATATTAACATGCCCCTCGCTAAAGACATTTTCCTACATTGCCACCTTCAGGCTGCAAACCCAAATGCTGGTTGACCTAAAGGTCCAAAAATTCCAGACTCCCACCCTTTGCAGCCCTTGAAGAACTCCATGGTCGCTGTTCCCTACCGACACCCTCCAACATACCATGTGACATCACAGGGCATGTAATTACCCCATCACTCTATGCTAGGGAACCACAGCTTCACATATACTAACTTGCGAGAACCACGGCTGGTGTATTGTAGCCATAGCTACATGCGTGCACTGAAATGGACAGAAATGTTTATTGCCTTTCCAGTGTTAAAGTTCCACACTGTTAATTTATATTTCATTGCCTGTGGTTTTTTGCATATTGTTTTTCTGCCCTGTTTTTCCCCACTCAATAAAGTTCAATTTTTGGAGAATAAAATAATCTTTATTAGTTCCCAATACATACCGTAGAATGCACAGTGGTACTCAAAGCAAACAGTACTTGTAAATGTACATATGGCACACACCACATAGTTAATGGCTTCAGGACAACACCTGCATTTATAAGTGTACAGCAAGCACTACTCAATTCCGAGCAACACCCAAAGCTCCCAGCCTACAGAACACTACTATGACTGACTGTTAAAGTGTTCTTTCAAAGCCTCCCACAACCACTTATCTCCGACTTTAAATGCCGTCCACCTCTGCCCTCCAACCTGGCAGCAGCTTTTCCCCCTTTGCCGCACAGATACTATGCAAAACACAACAAGCAGCAATAATCACTGAGATATCACTGAGATCCAAACTAGTGAGTGAACGCCACCACCCCAGTGTCCATTCAATCTATCAAAAGCACATTCATTTTGCACCTGTTGAGCCAGTAGTTGGATCTTTCCTTGGTGCTATGAAGGTGGCCAGTGTACAGCTTCACAAGCCAGTGGAGTAAGGGGTAGGCAGGGTCCCCCAGAATCACAATTGGCATTTCCAGTCAGGAAAGAAGGTCTGAACCCGCAGTTTTCTGAACAGTCCTTCCTTCTTAAAGATGTGAGCTTCATGCACCTTCCCTCAACAGCCCACATTGATACTAGTGAAGCATCCCCAGTGATCCACCAGCACTTGCATAATCAAAGAATAATAGCCCTTTCTGTTGATGTACTCTATGGCGAGGTGGGCTGGTGCCAAAACAGCGATGTGATGCAAATCCATCCACCGTGTCTGGCATATTGTCGAGAGTCTCAGTCCTGCATAGGCAGAGATAATTAATAGCCTTACACACTTGCATGGCAATGGCTCCCACTGTGGATTTTCCAACTCCAAAATGACTTCCCACAGACCAGTAACAATATGGCTTTGCAAGATTCCAGAGTGCAATCACGACTCGCTTCTCCGCTATCATTCTGGAATCATGCATTGGAGGGCTGGGGTGAGCTTGGCACGTAGATCCAGGAAGGTGACCTTTCACATCTGAAAGTTCTGCAGACACTGCTCATCATCTCAAAAACTACATTATGATGCAATCCCACCAGTCATTTCTACCCCACAACACACTGTGAAAATTTCCCCAAAGGCATCACACTGGACAATGGCACATGGCACACGGGGATACCTAACCATGGTGTACCTTACTTTGCATCAGCAGAAGCACTCCTGATGAGCAGGGCCGGCTCCAGGCACCAGCTGAGCAAGCTGGTACTTGGGGCGGCAGATTGTTCGAGGCGGCATTCTGCCCAATCCTATGGCGGCATGGCCGCTTTTTTTTGTTGTTGTTCCGCTCCGGCCGCTCTGTGGGCGGCGGCGCGGAGAACCAGAGCGCCCTGCAGGGCAGTCCTCTTCCTTCCCTACCCGCAGACCGGAGCGGAGCCCTCGCAGCAGGCAGCAGCGCAGCGGGAGGGGCCAAGTGGCAGTGCCCCTGCTGTAGTCCTGGCCGCCTCCTTCTCTCTCTCTCCCACCCGTTCACTCCACCTCCCCCCAGAGCTGGCCCTGCTGATGAGTAGGTGCAGTGCTGACGCAAGCAGCCAAATGTGCACAGATGCCTGAGTGATACACGGATGTCAGCAGCTGTATACCAGAGTAATTTGTATTGACTGAAATTTTTAGTGTAAACAGGACCTTAAGCTTCTTCTGTTCCAAGGCAAGATCCCTGGTGATAATAATTATCAATAATACTTGATAGTCTTTCAAATTTTATCTTTTTTGGTGCTAACATTAGGCATATCTGGGAGGCAGAAAGAAAGTGAGACAGTTCATTAAATAAATTCACAAAAATAACAAGATGCCCAATTAATGAGAGGCTTGAGAATATAATGTTGGTGATTCTTCTCCAAATACAGATACATGACAGTGTAGTGCACTTCTACTGGAAAAGTATACACCAAACAAGCATAGGGAGAGAGAGAACCCATCACATAAAACTTAAGTGCAGTACATAAAAGATTAAAGCAGGGCAGCTTTATTCACAGTTGGCTTTCCACCAATCCCAACAGGGAATCTCTCTTTAAACTAACTTTAGCTATACAACCACAAAATCCAGTCACCTGCGCTTTTCCAGAGACAGCCGACACACACAAAGAAGCCAATCAATACCTTTTTTCCCCTCAAATGGGCAACACATGTCCCCACCAGTGCATTTATTATTGCTATTGTGTTTTAAAACACCTCCACAGCTATTTACACAAAATAATGAGTGCTGCGTTTTCAGAGGTGTTCCTTCTTGTGAAGGAGGATGCCGCACAGGACTCAAATGGGTCAGCGATCAAATAAGATAAATGCAGTTGTGATGGTTTTTGGAAGGATGCAATGATGTAATTGTATTTTAAGAGTGACACTAGTAGCAACGGAGAATAATTTTACAAGATTGGAAGGTCTTGTCTTCAAGCATATTATAGGTAATTGCTCTGTAGGTTTAAGTAACGATTGCTCAATGTGTGGCTCCAAGGCCAGTTGTAGCCCACAGAGTCCTAAAAAACGTAGCCTTCAGCCCCGTCCTTGTGACTGCAGGACAAGGACAAAGCTGATCAGCAGCAGGTTTTTATTGCTGACAAACTTAATGAAGCAATTTCTTTTTGCCTCTCAAAACTGCATATACAAACCAACATTATGATTATGTGAGCTTATTTTAGAATATGTGCATTTATAAGCGCCCCTCTGCCTCCTAGAAAGTTGTTAATATGGTCCCTTCTGTGACTTATTTACACAGGGAAATTGGCCAGCACAGCTATTCTAGAGGGGAACTCTATTTCACTACAAATGTGATTTTATTCAGAAATGGTTACTCCAACTCAAAGCTATTCCAGAATAGCCTTCATGTGTAGATAAGGCTTTAAAATCTCCTCAAGAGATGCTTTTCAAAATAGAGGCTAGTTTTCACTATATGGCCTTTTAGAAATGAGTGAAAAACAACTCATTAGATAAAGAAATATATTTATGTGAAGTTACAATGCTAAATATACATTCACGTGAAAATTCAGAGTCACACTACTGATATAACAGTTTACCAGTTTCTACACAGGAGTCCATAGACAGAATAAAGTTTATTACCCTTTCCTGATAATATAATGCTACAGTTCTGGAAGCAGTGATCATTTGGGTGATTAACTCTGCTTTTTCATGCTTTCTAATGTTCACGGACATTCAAAATTAAGAGTTCATTTTTTTCCAAAGCAAATTTCACACTGAGACGACCCACAATACCCTTTCTAAGGGTTTTTGCTTGAATGAGAATTGGTTTTGTCATACCTGACTTCTGGTTGTTAAAGTTTTACATGGGAATATTATCAGGACAGTTAAAGGCATGCCGCTAATGGGCTGGATTGCTCAGTAGTAGTAGTGGCATATGGAGCCTTTCATCTCCAAGTCACCAGTTGAAATTCAGCCCAGCACAACAAAAAAATGCATTTCCATCCCATAGCTGTTCAATAGCTTATGTGAAATGAGTTTGGGGGTTTCAGTCCAGTTTCCAGTGGATAACAGTCTACATCATAAGACACTCCACCACAAATAGCTGGAGTTGGCTGTGTTAGAGACAAGCACTCAATGGGTATGGATAGTGAACTATACTCTTACCATAACAGGCTATTCCTCCAGGTCAGGATGAAGACACGTCCGTAGAGAATGGTAGGGAATCCAGCATAGCGTGGGCAGGATCTGTTCTATTGAAGAGAACTTTAATCCCCACAACTTAAAAAAATAGCTTATCATTACCTTTTCATATCAACACTTTCTGCATCATCAGAGACCCATCCTTCAAGGTCCAGAACCAGCATGCAGTATGGGCAACAGGCAATAAGGAGCAGCCCTGAGAAAGAGAAGCCACCTACCCTCAAGGATGATAGGGGCTCACACTCACCACACACAAGAGAAGGGGACGTAGGATGCTAGTGTCAGGGAATCCCTTCTAGGGGGGGACAGAGGCTTCCATCTACCGACCTGACTGATGTCCTGAGAGGTGTGCTGCCTGCTTGGAGTCCACATCAGTGACATTATGGAAAGATTGAGGAGGCTCATCCATCCCTCTGGCAGGTGACCAAAGATATAAAAAAGATGACTAAGAGCTAGAAGTTGGAGCCGTGTGTGCACGCACATGTAAGTAACAGGGTCATTGGAGCAACAAGAGGGCAATGAGTGGAGGAATTTACTTAACATCTTAGCAGTGCATATATAAATGCAAGGAGTATGCAGAATAAACAGTAAGAACTGGAAGTCCTAATACACAAACCAAATTAAGACTTAATTGGCATCACAGAGACTTGGTGGAACAATTCACATGCCTGGATTACTGGTGTAGCAGGGTACTGCTTATTCAGGAAGGGGATAGATAGGGGAAAAAAGGAAGCAAGTATTGCATTAAACATCAATATATACTATTGTTCTGAGGTCTAAAAAGAGGTGAGAGGCAAACTAGCTGAAAGTCGCTGGGTAAAGATAAAAGATGTTGATGATTTGGGGGGGGGCATGGCAGAAGAGATAGGGACAGCATGATGGGAGGGGTCTGCTACAAACCACCAAATCAGGAGGTAGTGGTCAAGGATCAGGCATTTCTAGAACAAAATATCTAAAAATACAAGACCTGGTAGTAATGGGAGACTTGAACT